>NC_087374.1:9300675-9948592 GCF_031761385.1 Necator americanus
GATGAATGTGCTGTTTTTATTGTTTTTTATTTGCGTACGTGAGGGAATATTTGCATTTCCGAGAGTTGTTGCCCTAATAGGTGTACGTATGATGACAGTTATGAAATAATACACATAGCGATAAAAGCTGTGTGGTAGAGAAGCTGGAAGAAAATGAAGTAGAGGAGAAAAAGAGTAATAATGAAGCGGTTGAGAGACAGCTAACGAAAAAATAATGAAATAGTGAAGAAACGGAGAAAGGACAGCAAAGAAAACCATAACATTAAAGTGAAAAAAATGGAATACCGAAAGCGAAACAATCCTGTAAAGAAAAGTCAAATTGAAAAAATACAACAATCATTTATGCGAAGGAAGAAGAGATGGAACGCAAGAAAAAATCTGTAAAAGGCAAAAGTACAACTACAAAACGAATAAAAAAAAAGAAGTGAAACGAGGAAACGAGACAACTCCGTACAATAGCTATACAAAATAAACGAAGCAGAGTAAAAACGAAACAAGTGGTAAAAACAAGTAAAAACTAACTAGAAAACAAGTAACGCGAAAGAACAAAAGAACAGCAATGGTCAATGTACATGAAGGAACAAAACAAACAACAGTGTAAACGCAAACTATATTACGGGACGAAATGCAAACAGAGCAGGAGTGACGAAAAGAAGCTGAGGTTGACGAAACATAAAATCTAGAACCCATCTGATTTACCTGAATCAAATGTGGTCGGCCACGAGGTTTTTGCCCTGGAAATATCATTCAGTGCATAGTTTGCAAGTTTCTTCACACGTTTTTTTCGTTTCTTTACGTTTCTTTACTCGGAAACTGCGGAGAGAGACGTTACCCCAGTTTGGATGTCGCAGGGCTTTTGGCGTTGGTCGATGAACGTAGCTTCCCGAAGCAAGGCGTAAGTTTAGGTACCAGTGATCGCCTGCTCAGGATTACTAGAAGTATAAAGGCAAGACCACAGATGATCATAGCTACCAACAGAAACCCGATGCATATACGACTAAATTGCTGGTATCAAACATTTACCCATTTTTCATGTTTTTATTTTATTTATCTTGTTTTTATTGTTATTGTAACATTTTTCGTGTAATAAATCAATTAGAATGTGAGAATTTGTGGCTATAAAAAACTAGAACCTCCCACTTACCTGAAGAAGAACGCAAAACACTCGACTATTGAGGGCAAAGTAGTAGGTACAGAGCGAAGAAAAAACAAATTAAAACAAAAAACTGGAAGAAAAGGGACAAAAAATATACAACTGAAAATAAGAAAATGGAAAAACCATAAACACAGATTATGTGATAGAATTATAAACAGAACTGTTAGCAGTCTGCTCGAACGTGATGGAAAAGCATTTACTCCAAAGGCGAGAGGAAAAGGATATCCAATGGGTGAGGAATAGGATATGTTGCTACCAATTATTTCATTAGGCAGTGATCCATCCTGATCCAGAATCTACAGAAAAGCGAGTTAACTTCGAAAGAAAGCGAAAGCAAAAGAAAAATCTTTCTGTATACTTTCTGCAAGCATTAAGTAGCCGGTAGAAACCTGCAGATTAGTTTCCAGTCATCCAACGCGCAGCCAGAGAACGAAATAGTACGCGTGTAATTTGAACTGCAGATTCGTAGAGATTGAAGCCTTGAATGATAGGAAAACAGAGTCATAGCCAGTTTCAGGTAAACATTTCAAACTATCTGTAGAAGACAATCGTGACAAGTTTTCTTCATTGTCTTTTCTGTGCTCTTTTCAATTTGTCAGTGTGTTTCTTTAAAAGACGTGGTGCGGAACTCACAGCCAAAGCGTAGAATTCGGGTAGGAGATTGATGCAAGGAGTGTATACGATGCAAGGATCGATGCTAGATGCAGAAGGGTTTCTTGTTTTTTTTTTTACTTTCAGATGTTTGCTTTTGATAACCCTTTCTTATTAATGTATTGTTCTTGTTTCATTTTTCTGGGCGTATCGAAATTCGTCCGAGAGATTTACAGCAGGGTCTAGCTCTCTTATTCGATGTTTGAAGATAAAACATCATATAATCAAATTACAATGTTAAAATGTCGAATGGAAAATAATACGCACAGCACATAAGAGAGTATTGCAATTGTTTTGTGAGCCCAAGGAAATATGTGCGTACCA
Organism: Necator americanus; assembly: GCF_031761385.1. Taxonomy (NCBI): domain Eukaryota; kingdom Metazoa; phylum Nematoda; class Chromadorea; order Rhabditida; family Ancylostomatidae; genus Necator; species Necator americanus. The sequence continues at coordinate 9,302,807 of NC_087374.1, forward strand.
ACACCGATATATCAGTATCTCATATCCTTTTTCTATCACCACTCTGATGCCCTTTTCCTGACACTTCTCTGAGATCATCCTTACGACAACTTGCTAGAACCTTATGTGACGGTCCCCTCATAATATGTCGAACAAGCGTAGTAAATGCTTCATGGCTACTTCAAAAGGCTGGCATGATGTTGACATTTTCGTACGTCATCGCCGACCCCATTTTGTATGATATATACTCCTTTGCGAACTATTAATGACACATACTAGACCGGAAGTAGCTGGGCAGTAAACCCAGTACCCTTCCCTTTATGTCTATTTATGAGCTTTTCCTCCTCAGACCGTGAAAGGAAAGCTTGACTAGAGAAAACGACGATAAAGAGAAGAACTCATCCTTCTTAACTACGCATCTGTTATACATTGGAGCAGACTTGCAGGCTTTCTGCAGAAACTGTTTATCTGTGGCTCCTACCAAAGAGAGCTACATCATCTTGTATTTAATAGAACGTCAATTCACAGCATTCATACATCAATTCTTCGTTTAAAACTTAAATTCGACTTCTACTCGAGTTCAATGGGTTGTCTACTTACCGATTACCTTGAAAGTCTTGAGAAAAGATGAAGAGATGAATTGTAAGATAGTTTCGGAGGTGCCCAAGCAGCCCTCAACCAGACAATGGAATAAAGGCTCAGGAGGAACTAAAACGGCGAAAATTAAGCGTGGCTTCACTTTTCATTGGAAGTCTGTGGCGTATAAATCCAGTTGGGATGCATCAACGCGTTTGACTATAGCTTGCAATCGTTGAGGTACTGGAGCGCGCGTTCAATACACTGTAAGGACCAGTCGATTTATCAAGTTAGTGTTTTTATCCTTCTGGAGAAGTATGGTACTAATTTATCGAGGGGATGAAAAGAATGGTGAGCATTGAGGGATTTTTTAACTATCGATTGGTAGTGTAGTCACAAATTCGGACCTCTTAGTGAGTACGCTACACCCGCCCCACTTGATTATGAGTCGTCTTAATTGCGATGGTTTCAGGAAGTCCTAATTCATTTACTATAGCCATAACACTTCCACTCAATAAGGTTTTCTTCTGCAGCTGAATACTTTTGCAACATTTTGGCAATTATCTGGTCTGTAGGATTTTTTTCCGACTACGTCTCTGAGGTACCATTTGTTGATGCAAGTCCAACAGGTGTACATTGCGTGAAAGTGCGATCTCCGCTTTAGATTGCATCGCCGCTCGCTCCATCTCGCAACGCCGGCTGTCCCACGTACGATGTTATTTCCGCCTCCAATACAGTCCTTTCTTGAAAGCTTTTATAGGTTTTTTCCAGATATTTTGATTAGTTGTATTTTTTGGTGTAATGCTTATACACTTTTGCAGGTATGAGATGGACTAGGTCACACGATCGCGCGATGGTCGTGTTTATATTCTGCTCGTGTTGTATGTCGCTTAACGTGTTGTTCTCAAAAATTCGACGCATCCTTGAGATTAAAGAATTGGAGCGGACGTCCGAACGGGAAGCAGAGATCGTATCGCTCATCTACTACAACTCCAGCGTCGCAGGGTTGGTAACTCCTCCCAAATTTTCCGATATCGCAGCTAGATTTTATTTATTTATTTATTTATTTATTTAATAATAGCAATGATTACATAAATAGGTTACCGAATACAAGTGAAGAAACCTCTAATTATTTGCTTGCTTAAGGAATCTGTTAACAGCTTTCTTAAATACTGAAAGCTTAGCGGGTGAAGGTATTTTTTTGGATATAATTGAGTAGTCCGAGCCAGTTCTGTTAACGAAAAAGTGTTGTCTCACTGAAGACCGAGGAGGGAAAGTAAAGTCAACTTTAAATGTAGGGCCACGTGTTATCGGGTCTTTAAAAGAGAAGAAATCAGAGATTTTCAGACTAGTGTAACGATATAGGATTTTATGAACCATGATAAGATCGTTCCTTCTTCGCAGTGAAAGAGGTTCTAAATCAAAAAGTCTACTTCTGGATGATACACTAGGTATTGCATTATAATCTTGTCAATAATTCCTCCAGAAGACTACTCACTCATGTCACTTTAGTCAAATTTACAAAATCTTCAGAGCCATGGAATTATAGCTGTGTAAGATATCAAATTGTTTGCAATATTATGTAGATTATGAATATGTAACTATCATTTGACTTTTCGAAAAATATGTCCACGTCAAAGATCATGTATCCTTGTGTTTTCAATTTTATGGGCTGAAAAAATTTTTTTTCACTATTTTCTTGGACTCAGCCTTGTTATTGTGTACACGCAGGTAATTTTTTTTTCAGAAACTGCTTCCTTGATAGTTTTTGAAAGTTCTATTTACACTTAATCGGTAGAGCTCGCGCTCTCGAATCTATTGATGTGTAGATCTCACAATGAAGATCAAATTGATGCGAGTTATGAAAACAAAAGAGCGGGTTCGCATGTTTTTTTTCTCGGGTCGAAGAAATAGCGAACTTACTGGACTGCAAATTCCAATCCCAATCCTTTTAGCATTAAACCAGTGATGAATGAATGATTAACAAACACAGCTGATTTCCGTTGTCTACGAATGCTTGTTTCTCTGTTGACAACGCTAACATTATTTATAAATCTCATAGTTAATTCCTTCCTTAACTTTTAATCTTTATTTCTTGAATGTAATATTTTCGCATAGGTTAATGCACTGATCTTGGAGAAAGTGAAATGTATTTCCTTTGTCACTGTTAGAGACACAGTACACGATACTTGCGCTGGTAACCGTACCACTTAAAAATCTTGGAGTTTTTCGCTCTCCAAACTATTTATGTAACCTTAACCAGGATTACATTCTTCAGTTTTAGGGCGACATTTCAGGGAAATCTTCATGTTGGGTTCCGTTTGCTGGCTTGTGTTGCACAGAACTTACATTGCAAATATCACAGGAAAAAGTATGCCTCAAACGACGATCGAAACTAGATGGATTAATTTACGATGCAATTTCTACTCCACGAGATCGGTGAGGTGAAATTGTGCAAGGTGGACCTGTTAGGTTGCAAAAAGTGAATTTATGGTGTTACTCAATTTCTTCCTATCTTTCTTGTGCCGTTTTGTTCCGTCCATTTCGCGTACGGCTGCTTCCTCGAGTAAGTTCATCACTCCAATCCAGATCCAAATATTTCTTACATTTGTAGGAGATGTTTCGGATTTTCTTTGTCGTACCTGCAAAACCTGAACATTTCTAGCTTTCAGCAGGTAGAACGCAACAAAAAAATGCAGCACACTCTTCTTCTAAAGACCACTTGTAAAACTGTATATCAAGAAAAAAGACTTTTAAGAAATAGAATGGAAAGGAATTGAATGCATATGTCTTAAATTTGACTCATTCCCTCATTTTCCTATTTTACAACAGCAACACAAATGAGACTAATTCAAAACATATCCACCCTGTCTCTTCCATCGTCCATTTCTTAACTCGCAGAATTCGAAAATTCCTGTCCGTGCCCCCTCTTAAAGGCATCACCCCACGAATCTGGGATGGTGCGGGTTTCAGGTGGGTTATGCCTGTACGCGGTCGTAGATTATGGAGAGGAAGGTGATTCCGTTTATTTCTTCCTAATTGGCGTAATAAACGGTCCAGAAGATGCGGTTTCGAGTGTTCTGGGGCACTATTTTCCACAACGAGTTCGATTGGAGCGCGCCAGCCTTGTGTACGTGCCGTACGCCCTTCCGGGCCGTTTTTTTAGGGTAATTGGGAAGAATTGGACGGAATCACCCTTCTCCCCATAATCTACGCTAGGCTAGGCTAACCCACCCCAGATTCGTGGGGTGATGCCTTCAAGCCGAAGTATGTCAAGCAGCATGTAAAGATTTAAGAAATAAAAAAACTACCAAGAATTGGAGTTAGATGGGATAGAATGGGTATGTCTTACACTTTTTTCATTTGAATTCTTGTTATGAAATTAAGGGAATGAAAGGAATTAAGATACATCCATTCTATCTCTACCATATCACTTATTATCAGTGTTTTCTTTTGACAAGCAGCCAGATATCCGAGGCCTCCGGAAGTAGTGTTGGCAAAAATTTTTTATGTTGCGCTATCTATCGGCTAAGGGTCAGGTCATTTGTGGAGTATTCCAAAATTTGTTTAGAAAATTAAGGATCACATTTTCTAAATTCTCGTCTCTGTATTTGTTGCATTGGCTTTTTAGCTTTTACTTTACCGTTATGCTTGCGAGAAATTACGAACTTCCCTCGAAGTTACCGTTTTCGTTGAGTTGTAAACGGGTATCCGACAAACATTAAACGACTTCAAATATAGAAGGATCATGTGTTAAAAGTGCTGGGAATCTTTCGTTTGTTCGTTTTTAGTGAATGAAAATTGTCGAAGAGGGTGATGATTAGGAATGTATGGATAATTTAAGCATTAAACATTCTGTCGCATGCTTTTGCTAACTAATTAACTCAAAGAAATTTTCTATTTTAAAGGTTTCAAGGTAGAAAAGAATTCTCAGAAGACAATTCTCTTAAATCTTAAATCTTAATTTTCTTAAAGGCAGCATACCACGAATCTGGAGTGGTACGGATTTCAGGTGAAGTATTCGTATACGGGATCGTAGATTATGAAGAGCTGGGTGATTCCGTTCATTTCTTGCTAATTGGCGTAAAAAAACGGCCGGGAAGATGCGGCGTGTGCACCCGGCTGGCGCGCTCCAATCGAACTCGTTGTAGAAGAAGCGCCCGCAGCGCTCGAAGCCGCATCTGCTGGGCCGTTTTTTTACGGCAATTAGGAAGAAATGGACGGGATCACCCTTCTCTCCATAATCTACGATCCCGTCTACGAATACTCCACCTGAGATCCGTACCATCTCTGATTCGTGGGATGATGCCTTTAAACTTTTCTTAAAAGGTGCAGTAAAGGAATTATTGATCGGTTCGCAAATGTGGGAAGAAAATTAAAATACTGAGCATAAGTTTCGGGTAATCGAGGACTTTCAATAAACATAGGCGAAATGATAGTTGTTCCCGTGTGTTGAGATGGAGGCAAGGTTGTTTTAATTTCTTTGCTGTCTTTTCGGCAAATCCGCTTTCTTCACAACCTGAAAGGGTGGAATCAAAAATGATCGGGACAAATGCCTTATCAGTCGAACAAGGAAAGTCATAGCCGGCGTATCTCAGGGAAGACAAATGGAAAAATTTGCCTTAGTAATTGTATTTTTGTCTTAGGGTCCACTGTTCTTTCGACTACTTTTTGCGCATTCTCAAATTACTGTTCGAGTGTGCTGTGAGTAACGTTTACTGGAATAAATAAATAAATAAATAAATAAATAAATAAATAGAAGTGAGCGCAATTTCTTCACTATGTCTTCTTTTATTCTCGTGTTCTTTTTACTCCTTTCCGAAAAAGTAACTAATTCAATATGATTTTGCATTTCCCTGCCTATGGAGTCGAAAGTGCTTAACGGATGGTTTTCCTCCATCCCTTTCCAAAAGTTTTCCATAGCTCCGAAAATCGTTAACGCTAAACTGTCCGAGATGTTGAGGAACTAGAGTCCCAGAGAACATCATTTTGATACTTCAGCTTAATAAAGGAACTGAAAACTGTTCGGAGTTTCGTTCCAAACAATTTTTAGATCGTTTATTAAGCTGAATTATTAGAATGATGAACTTAATCTCCTTTTTCGCGCTCCTTTTCGCTTATTTCCTCCTCATTTCTGATCTCTTCTTTAGTGATCATCTATAATTCTTGATTCTAAACATCCATTCTAGGTTTTTCATCTCTTCCAAGTGTCATAGCGAACAGATCTTTTCAACTCAATTTCTCAACGTCTTCACTTAGTGCACCTTTTAGCACACATCACTAATAGGGTTGAATAAAGTCTGGGCCAATTCCACGTTATTGAAATGAAATCCAAAACGACATAAAAGGACTTCCTAGATGATGAGCGGGCTGTGGCAACTTTTTTTCTGCTCGTCCAGGAGCTGGCGATGCGAAGCATATATCGCTCCATATCTATTCTTTTAATACTTGTTTGCTGTTCCACCTAAAAGGACCCAAGTTGAATTTAAGGTTGAAGTTAACTAAGGTCTTTATCCACCTAAATGGGTAGGAATAGGTGGATAAGGTATACAATGGTATCGGTAAGTTGCAAACCGAAAAAAATCCGGTTGCACGTCCCTGTGACACGTGGGGTGAGAAATACCCTCCGTCACATCCAAATGGTTGATGAAGTTAAAAAAATGGAAGTAAATACTGAGGCATCCGCCAGAGCTAACGCGCACTTCTGGGATCAGATCAGTATGAAAAATATGCGTTACTCCAGAGGTTTAGATTAGGGCGGTATCAAAAGTCAACTAGATGTGTCCACTAGTCTCACAATGTTGTCAAGACCAAAATCGCAACATGAAAAGTCGGCACATAGTCGTGCCACTGTCGTTACTCTTGGACGAGATAGCGCAGGAATGACATCTGTGCGCTGCAGCAGAGAGGATTTTGAAGAAGAATTCTTCAACGACCGCCCTACGGTGCTACTGATGAATGATAACTTCACCTCTTCCGAGCGTTTACCGTGGACCGCTGTTTAAAGGCATCACCCCACGAATCTGAAGTGGTGCAGATTTCAGGTGGAGTATTCGTATACGGGATGGGAGACTACGGAGAGGGAGATGATTCCGTCCATTTCTTTCTAATTGCCGTAAAAAACGGCCCGGAAGATGCGGCGTCGCACAAGACTGGCGCGCTCCAATCGAACCTCTTGTACAAAATAGTGCGCCAAAACGAATGAAGCCGTATCTTCCGGACCGTTTTTTACGGCAATTAGGAAGAAATGGACAAAATCAGCCCTCTCTCCATAATCTGCAATCCCGTATACGAATACTTCACCTCAAATCTGCACCACCTCAGATTCGTGGGGTGATGCCTTTAAGCGAGCTGCTTGAGTCAAATTAAATACGAGTTCCGGGAGTTGCACGATGAGAAAGCTACTGAGGTACCGTAAGAGATTGAAATCAATCATGTAAACAAGGGACTGCTCATTTTTTCCATTATTAATTTAAAAGTATTTTATTATTATTAGTAGTAGTTTATCAGTTGTTGTGGAAAGGTTGGTCGTTTAAAATGTAGGATGAATTGCCCATTTCAGGCTTTGAAGGTGATATTGCCGAAACGTTAACCAATAAATTTATTTAACAACCTCGTGTACAGCTTATCAAACTCGATACTACTATTTTAGTATTATTCAATATTCTCCATAAAAGAATCCAAGAGTCTCACTATTAAAATAAGTCTTCCGGTCCTCAGATGTCATGTAAAGTCTCTCATCATCTAGAAATCTATTCCAGAAACTTAAGTCGTAACGAAGTTTACGTCATGGGAAATCTCGAATGTAACATTGTTACCGATTGTTGTTTTCGAAAGTTCCTGACTCGTTTACCACAACACATTTTCTCCTTGATGCAGAGCTCTTCTCTCCACATCTGATTAGAAACGCCAATTATATCTATGATCGGGTCAAAACTACATGAAACACGGTGCAGTTGTGGCTGCGCTCGAAGCGACGCGGTGGAGACAGCGGTCGGAGTCGAGGTGGGACCGTCGCGAAGTGCAGCGAGGTGCTAACTCCACCGCGTCGTTTTGAGCGCAACCGCTTACGCAACTGCATGACCCAAGTCGTTTTGACCCTACCGTAGCAATGACATGTGCCGTTTTAACGCCGACGGTCAGAGGCCTTTGGTAAGGAAGGAGTTAAGTGTCACAAATGAGCACAAATGTAGTTTTCTGTAACTCCTGTTCACTAGAAGAAACTAACATTAAACGTCATTCTTTTCATACCGTTTGGGAAACGATTGCCACAAGGCAATGTATTACAGGAACCCTTTATCTCCACGCGGCAACCATATATAAGGGCTGGCACCTAGTAGTCGGTTACATTTTTCAACAGTTCGCCAATCAGTGGATATCTAGAAGACCAGTCTCTTGTTAGATTATCGTTGTGTCCTCTTGCGTCGTGTTAAATTCAGCCTCGTTCGATGGCACCGCCAAAAAGAGCTTGTTTCATATTACAGTAGTGACTAGGGGTTTCCATAGTGATTCTCTATTTTTTATTTGATATTCATTCAGAGGTGCTCCGTCACTTTATTTGCTGATTCAATCAGAAGATGGTGTATTCCCTGATGGTGCTCTATGTGAAAGTCGAAATGGGTCGTCACACCCTAATTGTAAAACCCTTATAATCTCCAGGAATTATCTTGGGGCGTGGCATTATCGTATGCAACCCCAAAGGAGAGAAATTACAAGCCGAACAGTTTTCGGAGGACAGTAGCCCGCCATCCGAGCTCGTCGAAGGTTCTCCGGATCCGGGCATTTGGCCCTGAATCCCCCACCGATGCCCGCTGAACCTTTTGACGGACTCTCTGTTCGCCAGAAGAAATTAACATTAAAAGTCGTCCTTTTCATACCGTTATGTTCCACAAGAATTTACAAAAATCCCTTTATCTCCAAACCAAATGTAAATATATCTACACTTTCAACAAATCAATCAGTGGATATATAGAAGACCATTTGTTAAAATCGTTGGTCCTCTTTCGTGTAAAAGCAGTTATGGGAAAAAGAGCTTGTTTTATATTATAGCGGTGGCTAGCGGTTTCCAAAGTGAATCTCTATTTTTCAATTGATATTCATTCAGAGGTGCTTCGTCGCTTTATTTGCTGATTCAATCAGAAGATGGTGTATTCCCTGATGGTGCTCTATGTGAAAGTCGAAATGGGTCGTCACACAATAAAAATAATCTCAGGTTATCTTCGTCATTATCGTATGCAGCCCCAAAAATTACAAATGAACATTTTCAGGACAGTAGCGCTCGGCTCGTCGAATGTTCTCATCGGGATTTGTGAAACTGCCGCTGAACCTTTTGAGATCTCTGTGCGCTTAGATGACTTTAATGTAGCCGTAAGTTCCGGTAATTCATTTTAGAGGTAAAAGTATAACAGCCTTAAAAAGTGCCTCTCATTGCACCTCATTTCCCGTTTTCTCGCTTAGATTATGGAGAGGAGGTGATTCCGACCATTTCTTCCTAAGTGCAGTAAAAAACGGCAAGAAACATGCTGCGCGTGCACAAAGCTGACGCGCTCCAATCGAACTCGTTGTAGGAAGTAGCGCGCTAGAACGCTCGAAGCCGTATCTTCCGGGTCGTTATTTTACGGCAATTAGGAAGAAATGGACGGAATCACCTTTTTCTCCATAATCTTTAAAGTGAACGTGTTGGCGCATCCTAACCGGATTGATTAGCGCCGGGCATTTTATCCTTTATTCTTCATGAAGCTTCAAACCATGAATCGAACGTTCTCTTGTCTTGAAACCTCGGGATATTTTTTCTACGTCTTCTAATTTTAATAATAATTCTATGTAGTTCTAATTTCTAATAGTGTGCCAGCGAGTTTTCATTAAATAAAAGTTTTATCTAAGAAAATTTGTAATTTGTGGCAAGTTACCATCTCATGAAAGGCGCAAAACCCATTCTAAAACCTGGATCACATGACACGTTGCTTATAACTTTACAATTATTGTGTAGAGCAAACAACGTCCCTTCTCATCCTCTTTTCCTTTTTTCTTCTTTTTTTTCTTTCTCCTGAAATATTGTTTAAAACATAGGTCGACCATTCGAAATTTAGGTTTGCGAGTGAAGCAAAATATGTCACTATCGGCGCTTATGCGAACACAAGCAACTGCGCAAATTTCACACAGGATTAGTTTCATACTTGTTATTTCTGGATACCACTGTCCATTCGGGATCATGAAAAAGTTAAGGAGTCACGAAAAATCACGGGCCATTGTAGGATAGGTGTTCCCCTTCGTACTGCGTTCAATCCGTTCAATCATAGTCTACGAAATCATGGAAGCAAGGCCGCAAAGTAGGTTTGATGGGAGAACTCATGTCCACATAATTCTACTGCAGAGATTTTTTGGATATTAGGGTTGTTTTGGTATATCGATGAAACAAACGCATCAAAAATGCTTTGCAATGCGAAAACAACATATCAGGTGTAGGGGACCCTGTCCTTCAGCATGGACGGCCTTCAATGTGTTAAGCCGACTTTCACCATGATGTGCCTTGAGATTAAAGGCATCACCCCACGAATCTGAGGTGATATGGATTTCAGGTGGAGTATTCGTATACGGACGGGATCGTAGATTTTGGAGAAGTGGGAGATTCCGTCCATTTTTTTTAATTGCCGTAAAAATAGCCCGGAAGATACGGCTTCGGGCGTTCTGGCGCATTATTTTCTACAAGAAGTTCGACTGGAGCGCGCCAGCCTTGTACCGCGCCGCATCTTCCAGGCCGTTTTTAACGGCAATTAGGAAGAAATGAAACCTTCCTCTCCATAATCTACTATCCCTTATAAGAATACTCCACCTGAAATCCGTACCAGTTCAGATTCTTGGGGTGATGCCTCTAAGATACGGTGTAGGGAAGAGGGTGTGTACATGAAACAGTGAATAAGCGTGCGTTGTGTGGCAGACGCGTCGCGTTCACCTGGTTAATGTCGTTCAGGCCCAACCACATACTTTATTTTTACAGAAAAATTGAAGAAGAGGAAAAGTTTTTTTTTTCACTAATACATCTGTTTCCATTTAAAAAAGGTTTTTCTTAAGGTATATGAATGATTTTTTCTATAATTTTTTCTAGGAGTTCTTTAATATGCTACTTGCTTGAAGCTCGTGTTAATACTACCCTCTTGAGACTCGTTCTACGTCACATACATCTAACACAAAAGTACTTTATCTAGAAATAAATAATTAATTCATAAATAATGTCAAGTAAATTTCATGATAAATAATTCATAATAAAAAATTCTTTGAAACCTGTACAACACATGATAAAAATACTATTCTGGACATCTCTTCCATTAATTTAAATAATACAAAATTTTATTCAATGCATAACGCGACAAATTGTTGCCATTTCCCTAAAGGAAGAGCATGATAACAGTAACGTAACATATGTGAGGTTAATTTTCTTCTAAGTTTACTCCAGTTCCATTTCAGTTTTTTAATGCCTTCTTTCTACATCCGTTTCGTTATGGTCGTGTTAAATCCTGCTTGTTTCATCTTTTCAGCGGGACGCTGTTGTTTCCATAACAAATTGGTGGATTTATTATTATTGATATTAATATTATAATCACCATTATTTATGTCATTGTTCTATGTGCTTTTGTCTTTATTTTTTATTCAATACTCCTTCTTTTATTCAATCTAATCTGAACTAAAGTCCATTTCAACTCAGTTGGGGCCAGACTAAAGACTATTTTAAAAATAGTAACGGAGACCCAATTATCGAATGCTCCAATATTTTTATTTGATTTTCTATTTACCTGACTTTGCTCTTACCCCATTAGAAAGATGTTGTCAAATAAAAAAGCCTTTGGCGTATCAATCCGCTTGGGATACGCCACCGCCTTCGGTAACACTTCGGAATCGGTGAGGTTTTACCTTTCCAAATAGGTCCTATACCTCATTATTGACCCCGTAAGGATTAGAGGTTTAGTTACCACTAGCGCGGTATTGAACAATTAATCGTGCAGTCACGGTCGGATCTCTTACCAATTGCGCTACAGCCGCCTAATTAGCCCAGTTAACCAGAAATCATAAATCTATAGAAAAAATAATAGAGAATTAGGAATTGATAAACCAAAAAGGGAAAATGTACGAAAATATTTCATGGATTTTTTTCTGCTTGCTTTCATCATTGTCTGAAATGACGCGTTTCGATTTACGACGTACAACGAGCGCTCACGGACCCGGCGTCCTTGAAATTCGTTTGCAGACCAATAGATAACGATAGTAACACGAGCGAACAACTGTCAGTGCATCACGCGATTTCGCTATCGCGTAGACATCTGTGTCCAAAACTCAAATGTCAAACCACCGAGTGCAGGAGGATAGCACATAGTTTAACTCTTCCGAAAAATTTTTCGGCTTTACCATTTTTAGGTGGAACCGCAGACGTTGCCGAAAGCGCACAAAGATGTGGTTTGTCTTGGATATGCATTGTTGTATGAGGACAAATACACCTTTCAATCCTTGCTTCAGTACTATAGGTGAGTGCAGACATTTAAAGCTGGACAGGGAGTGTCAGTAACTACAGTACCACTAAGTAATTATGTTGTTGATGCAGTCAGCGAAGCGACATGATGGTAGTGTACATCAGTAGCATCAGTGACGAAGTTTTCGAGGAAACAACACCGTACAAGGAGAAGATCGAAATTATTCCCTGGCCGTTGTTTCCGCGCAAGTATCGTTTTAGAAATCCATTATTCCCAGGACTACGAAGATCTGATGACTATGTTTCCAGGTCAAAGTCATCGCCAGACAACATACGTCTGAGTGCACGATCGTATCGTGCAACACAGGCTGCCGCATTCGCTGACTGTTGGCTGCGATTCGCGCCGATATCGCGGCGAATCACGATGAGCGACATTGCTGCTATTCAATTCCGTTCCACTCATATTGAGAAAACCACCGGGTAAACATATAGTCAACAAATCTATGTTTACAAGGTATCAAGGGCGGCTACAAATATACACTGTAGACTTTGCAAAGTTGTTTTTATGAATAGTTTTCTTTTTTGATTTACTAGTCTTATCAAAGGGCAGCTGTAGCGTAGTGGTAAGAGGCCTACGCACTACGCATGCAGTGTCATTGGTTCAAAATCGCCCAAGAACAACAAAAACTTTCATAACTTCGAAATTGAGAAATTTCCGTACCGGGTTTGTTTCGAAAGATGAGGATTAACCTGAAACTGTTGGTAGCCACCGCAAGTTATGGCATAGGCCGTATTTGTTTCCGTAAACCTCACACTATTCTGAATAAAAGTGGATCGCGCTCGAGTATCAGGAAAGGATTGGTCGACATCAGAACTTTTCCTTTATGCTTCACCTCTACCAGAAAAAAACGCTATTTTTTTAGCTCCTATCTTTATTCTTGACTCATTTTGTTGAAAACGATCCATTAAAAACGTTTACCGCTGTAATAACGAGTTTTTATGGTGAACCTTTGTGAAATGTACCTTATAGTGGAACATACCGATAAGAAAACCTTCAGATGACGTTTCACGAGTGTTGTTTTTTTTCTCCTCACGTACGTGAAAACTAGCGTACAGTGTTTCACGCTCTTTGAAAAACGCCTTAGAATGCGTAGAAAAAAGTAACATCGTGACTTCCTCAAAAAATTCCACAATCTTTCGACGCGCCAGTGGCACTGATAATCAAACCACGCGGTGGTCAAACATTGCTGGGTAAACAAAAGATTCGCAATAGAAGTACGCAGCTCAAAGTCTTCGCATATCGTAACCATAGCGTCTGTGAAGGAGGTTTTAAGTAGATCAACAGTTCCTAATTCTTATGCTTTCAGGAACTCGACAGAAGTTGTGTTTTTCTGGATGTTTCAGTGTGTTCTCTTAGAATATTTTATGATTAGACTAATCTTTTTTTGCGAAGAAAACAAAAAAAAAGCTCACAGTATATATTTTGAGCCTAGAGTGAATAATATCCGAACTTTCTTTTGAATTTTGCTCAGTGTGTTGAAGTAATCGGACGAATTCTTTCTAACCTATGGAACTGGAAAACTAATTCCGATGGTCAATAAAATAATTAATTAGTAAAAAGGTAATGCAACAATAATATAAATAAATGACATAATAACAATTAATTAATGAAGAAACTTGCCATTTATTTGCTTAATTGCTCTAATTCGAACAAAAAAAAAACAGCAGCATCAGAAATGAACTGCCGCATATTCGGTCGAACACAAAAACAAATATGTCACAGTTCATTCGCATTTTTTGTGAGTCCCCTCAGAAAACCTCCTTTTACAGTAATAAAATTTTTTGTCTAAAACTTGATTTCTTCTATTTTTCATTGAAACAACGTATATATTCAAGAATTTGAGTTTCTCAGCCGATATTCTCAGAGTCTGAACTATGCAGAATTAAATTAAACATATGAAATTAATTAATAAATTCTTAATCTGACTAAACTATCTCTAAGTAAACTATTGGAAGTAGGAGCTGAATTCCAGATTCTATCGGGTGAACATAGATTTTTTTCTGGGATTTTCTCAGATCACTCATGTACATTCCGGAGCGTTAGTTGTGTAAGGAAAATGGATGTTTTCTGATAGTTTACGAGTGCAACGACCAAAGGGCATTCGGAGGTCGTCGTCCTCCACGCGTGTCTGTCGTTGCCAAACAATCTTTCGTCGATGACGTCACCGCGGCGGGTTTTCGCTCCCAGAGGATGCACGGGATTTTTCGTCATTTTCTCCACTATGCTAATAACAAATGTCTTATTTTGTACAGTATTGATCTGTTTTTTTTTTCAAAGAATATTTCAGTGATTCCATATTCAAACATCTCTATCCATCATGGACAATCGCACAGCTTCTCACTCATCGAATCGTTAGCAGTGAATGTGAGTTCAGAAGAAAAAGATGTCCCCGCTTTCATTTAAATGTGCATCCTATTTATTTGTGTTTCTAATGCGGTGTTATTGCTAGTGAGGTCCCTAGGGGAATTACTGATTGCTATGGATCATTAGTGATACCGAGTGATACATTATTTGGCTTTAGGGCTCAAAATAAGAAGTAAAACTAATTATAAAAGCACAAATTCAAGTTAATAAGCTTAATTTAGTAGTAGATTCAATTTAGAAGCGTTTTAGAAAGTTTTAGGAAATTTTAGAAGATTTTTTTAGGTTTTAAAGGTTTCAAAATAAAAATAATCTGGTCATTGTTCTGTATTTGTGAATTTAGGTGTATTCCTCTCTGTAAATAGAATACCTTGAGGGCAAAAAGCCTTTTTTAACTGTCTTCCGTTGTGGACTGACGGATTATGAAAGAGGGCTGAGTTAGGTAACCCTTCCCCCAACACCTAAGTAAAAAATCCAAAGCAAAACAAATATAATGTCATGACAGCAGCTAAATCTTTATCTGTAAAATTATCCGAAACTTACACATATTTTGTTCGAAAAATTACCTATTTAATTAATTAGAGGAGTGGGTTAAGAAGTGGAAAACCGAAAATTTTGTGCTTTAAATGTTTTTAGCTTCAAATAGAGGAACTTTCGCTGCTCTTTTCTTGTATTTTTCGTCCTTTTCGAACTTTTCAGAACTTCAGTAGTAAAATCTGCGTTCATTTTCAAATTGGACAGGAATGTGTATAAATCACTTGGTACTATTGTAGTGCTAGTTGCATGTTTTCGTTTTATTTTCGCTTTGAAAAACCCTAATGTCAATGTCATTGAAATCAATATCTGTTTCCATGAAAATTTCATCAACGGACCAATTATCGCTACCCAATTACGACTAATTCATCGATTAAGCCGCTTCATAGCATTACAGTAATCCCACCAATTAGTATATTGGAATTTTAAGCTTCTTTTTTTTGGACATGTCGGTCGCACATTGGAAGTTCTTTCAACCCTCATCATGAATGGTTGGTGAGCGTCCGCGATAAGCAGTAACAAGATGAGACTTACGTATTCCTGAACGAACAAAGAGATAACTTATTGCAGACGACGATATCACAATAGCCGAACGATGCTATACTCGTAAAAAAGCGTTTCGTTGGCGTACCGATTGCCAACCGATGGTTCCTGGAGCGAAAAATGTAAGTCACCGCATCATATAGAAAGTTCATCGACTTCATCGACCTTGAGAGTAGGTTTTTTCGGGGAAATCCCTACGGGACGTCATCGTCCATGTCCCTAGTGTAAAGGGGAATGACGAGGGGCGCGACTAACGCGGTTTGGCGGATCATTCGTGAACACCACCACGTTCGATTCAGTGTGGCCGAGCGCTAATCACATACACTTTCTCTGGTTACACTCTTTTTTTTTTGGACCGTGTTTGTGGTCGCAAAACGATAATGTGATGGATCAATCAATTTCATACACATAACACCGCATAGGCAAAGTTTTCTATAGTAGAAATACCAAATTCGAGATTATACATGTTTCCCGTAATTTTGCGGATGAAAAGACGTGAGTGAAGAGGCTACGAATTGATAGTTATTCTTTGTCTGATCAGTTCTCTGCGTTATTTGACTGAACGATAAGAAAACGCACATGGTGAATAGAACGAACAAAATTGCACCTTACGTACATAATTGATACGCATTACGATCAACTTTGGAGGAATTCCGTAAACGAATCGATTTTTTTCTCTTGTCAAGTTCAACTTGTAGGTGTCCTCTCCTTATCCGATTGCTTGAAAAATTTAGGATTATCCTGGGAAACAGAAAAAAACATGCTCAGAAAGGGCTCGTATTTTAGATAAACAAAGAATCATCCGAGTTGCGTACCAACAGTCCCTATGCGAAAAAAGTAAAATTCTTTCCATTCCTGGGTACGAATGGCATGAGGTCCCCAAATCTTAAATTTTATGATTCTTTCTATTTGATGCAACGTGTAACAGAAACGTAAATGAAGAATAATTATCTCTTTTTTGATCTAATAAGCAAGATTACTATATTACTGCAGTAAGAATATTACTACATGTATAACATCATATTATACCTACTATAGCAATCAAAACTTACTAGTATTCTAGAGAAGATGGAGGGAACCAACAACGATTTAAATCCTAGCAAATTTATATTCTAATCTCAACTTGATCATCTCACATTCTTTTCAAATACATTTTTTTCTTGGAAAGAATTTATATGTATTAAATTGTTCGGAAACTCATACAAGAATGTGAATGCAAAAATTTCTCCAGTTTTTTATTGAGCGCTTGATTTTTATATACTAAAAAAGCTTTTTTTCTATGGTTTAATCTAATTATGATTAGATAAGTATGTTTTTTGAAATGGGTTTTATAGGCTAGAAATTAAAACATCTAAAAAGCAGTTCCGCCGGATTTATTTTTATGACTTCAAACTTGGTCGTAGTGCTGCTCAAACTACTCGAAACATCAATGAAATGTGGGCCGGAAGAGTGTTAACAAAAGCCAAAAATTCTGTCTCGGAGAGCTCATCCTGAAAATGGAAAATGATTGCTGTTTGGTGGTCTGCTACTGGTGTAATTCACCATAGCTTCTTGGATCCGGGTGAAACAATTACAAAGCGAAGAATGTTTAACAATTCGAAGAAATGCACCAGAAGTTCCAACGTATTCGTCTGGAATCGGTCAACAGAAAAGGTCCAGTGTTTCTGTTTCGCTGGTACCGTCACGGTGGAGCGTAGGAACCACCGCTTGGAATGAGGACCACTAGACCACAGAGAATTGCAGTAATCAGTGGTGCTAACAACTCTCCCATCCCCCTCTCGATCCTAACCGGCTGCACTCCACCGCACCGCTTCGAGCCGCTTATGCAATTGCACCGAGTTTCAGGTCGTTTTGAAATTACAATATTATTATTTGTGAGAAAATACCTCGCTGCTCCACATGACAGTTGCGTTTTGATTTCTTAATTTTATTGTTTCTTGTTTTGATTAAGTATGATTTCTTGATACTGAAGAAAAAACCACGACTTAAACCTAAACCGAATGTTTCATTCATCTCTCATTTTTATTAATTATTCAATTATTATTCTTTGTTTGTTATTTATCTAATTACTTGTCGTATATTTTGAAGGGAGTTCGTCTAAAGTTTTCTGAAGCGCAAGAAAATTTTGAAAGTTCAAAGATTCTGCTACAGGAAAGCTTTGCTTCATTAAATTTTTGTACTACAGGCTTGTACTTTTCGTCGGGCTGAGAAAACGAAGCACACTGATAAGTGTGGCAACAGCCCCAATTTTCGTAACGAAAACTGCCGTAGCTTTAATTAAACTAAGAAAAAATACTGAGGTTTCCCCTCTGAGATTCCTTTGAAAATACCAGTGATTTTTGTCTATCCTACTGCAAAGACTCTCTTTTGAAATGAGTAAATGTTAATGAACAAAAATTTTTGAAGGGAACTGAAATATCGCCACCGTTTCCTTATTCTCAGTACATATACAGTTACATAAAACTGTTGTAGGCTCCCCACTTCTTTAAACATTGCCAAGCTTTCAGAAGAAAGCTACTCGACAGATCCAGGTCAAGTGGCCGTAAGCCTTCGCGCTAAACTCACCTTCATCCTGAAAAACGTGACTAGTCAAATACATTTTCACGATAAGGATATGCTCCTGTGTGATTTTTTTAATCCCTACAAAGACATTTAGCGACGCCTGAGGAGGATTCTTCATTACTTACTTCAGCACTTGCCTGATTTCACATTATTTTATAGTTTATTTTTTTTTATTTTAATTTTTTTAATTTTAATCTTTTTCACGTTAATTTTTCGTCTTTTTCATCCATTTGCGCACATGTATCGTCAAAAAAGAAAACACAGTGCAGGAATGAAAGCACTATTTATGCATGGTATTTTCTTGAAACAAAAAAAAAACCGTTCTGATGTAAGTTATTCGTGGTAAGAAAGCTGAACGTTCTCCTCTCATTATAGAGGGACGACGTTCCTCTGCGAGAGCTGCTCTCCGATGCTGTACGTTTTGTATGGGTCAATTCCAAGTCCAATTCAAACCAAACAAACTTGTACAGAACCTTGGTTATTTCAAATGTTCGAAATAAATCATTCTAATGATGGTTTTCTCTGAACATGTGTAGCGCAGTCGGTGAGTGGTTCAACTATGGCTGCACGATCGATCGATGGTTCAAATCCGCCCCAATGCAAACCAAACTTTCATCTTTCCCGTATACCAGATTTGTCTAGGAGTACAAAAACACTGTCTCGAATCTCCGGTTTGCCCTCATAAATCATTGTATACGCTAGATACGCGTTCGTAAACCTCAAACGATTCTGAATTGAAGTCGAACGCGTAGATACATCTCCATACGAATTGATCAACGCCGCGCACCTCATACTTTATCCTTCACTGATGTTTTTACTTGGAAATCTTCACATCGCGCATACCTGACATAGTACATTTTCCAGTTCTCGAGCGTCGAACAGATTTCACTGAGAAAATCCAACTTCCATCCGGCGGTAACAAATGCCTACCAAACAAACATTGGACGGTAACATTCCACTTTCAGATAAAGTTCTAGATATAGGTGGATAAAAACGACATGAACCCTGGTGCAGTGGCGTAAGCGGCTGCGGTCGAAACGTTGCGGTTGGCATCCGGACACCATTCATCGCTGCAACTCGCAATGGTCCCACCACGATTCCATCCGCCACCTCCACCGAGCTTCATGTCGTTTTGACCACTATATACTACAACCTCTACGAAATATCCTATGCAACCTTTTTGTTTTAGATGTGTTTCACATAAACCTCTACCAGAAGAGAAGCGAACAGTGATGAAATTGGAATTCGACTTGGATAAATCCAGACGAGAACTTGATCCATGCGAACTATGGCTTCGGAGGGATAATATGAAATGCCGAGTGGCTGTCGACTACACAAATATGATGTTTCGTGAACGTTTAAAGATCAGCGTTGTTAAAAAGAGGAGTTTGCTCACATTCTCACATGGTTGCCACTTATGATGTACTTTTACTCCCTATCCATAAAAATTTTATTCTTCTTAGAATCAGCTACACTAACATTTTGTCATTGAGCTACTGGTGTTGAAATGAATTGAAGTTAGTCGTTCTTATGCTTCTTCTCTCTCGCTAAGAAAAAAAAAACTTATTTTTTAAATTGAAATTTACTGATGCGTCTAATTGTAGAATATCATAACGATTTATATGTAACCTATTAAATATTGAAAATAAAGCAGAAATGCACCATGCATGATAAATCCTGTGTCAATAAAAAAATCTTTACGACAGCAGAAACCTACTGAACTGATAAGCCCGGTGATTATCACCAAATTGCCACAAACGAAACAGAAACGGTTCCTGGAATCAATGGAATCAATCAAGTGTGCGCAAGCATCGAAACCACGCTATCCATTCGGGTCCCCAGCGATCAATAACCAATATAGACGGAGAACTCGTCATCATGTACTTTGTTTGTTGTTACAGCGAATATTTTCGGTTTTGATTCCGATTACTGTGTTTGGCTGTGGATACGCTGTTTTTCTGCATAAAATGAAAATATGATGGATGATTTTCTCAAATCTCTCTCTCATTTTTTCATATCCAGAAGGGAAGGGAACGGCGCAGTTCTACGAGGTTCGTGATCTACCACCAGAACAGAAAGAAACTTCCAAACTATATTTGATCATGCCAAAGCCTTTTTCACTCATCGCTAATAAAATCACTTTTTTTCTTAATGAAAGAAAGTGAAAAATTACGAAAGGCTAAATTGCTCACAACTTTTGGTCAAAATGGTACAATCTCTTTTCATCCAGAATTCCACCCAATAAAAGCCAATCCCAATAATCATTCTTTGCTCTGCTGAAAATATCGAAAACAACATTTGGGATACGTAGTCGACAGTAATCCTCGCGGACACTACTCATTTTTATGTGGAATTGAACATTGCCGACTACTCTCGGAAGTTTCGCTGCGATTCTCGGAAACTACGTCCAGAAATCTATTTATTATTCGAGAGAAACCATATCGAAAATCTATTCGAATGTTCCGCTAAGGACGTTTTGTTGAGGAGTCAAAAAATAAATGAGAAAAATACACAGGAGAAGATCTGACTGACCCTCTTGACTGACCGACGGCTTTCCCGCCGAGCGATGCCAGTGTCGCTTAAATTATTCTTCAGGTAAATTCTTTTCTTTAATAAATAAATGAGAAAACCCGAATCAAGAGTTAATTCCTCATCGTAACGACCTCTATGAGGAGGTGGAGCGAGGTGGACGAAGAGCATAAGAGACGGGATTCGTTGACGATCGCATCGCAATGTTCCGATCAACTTGGCAAGGTCGCCGTTTACGAATCGATGCTGTAGTCTTTGATCTCACAGTTGTTAGCGATCCTCGTTTCTCTCGAAAATTTGGGATGAAAAGCGATCTCTCACCTCTGCTCTGGAGGCGGGGTTTCGGGCGTCAACCCGCTCCCCCACGCAGTCGGTCCTATGCCACGTGCTGAAGGCGATTCTTCTCCAGTCACCATATCATGCACTGAAGCTGTCTGTACTGAGATGCCCAGTAGGGTGAGACGGCCGCCGGCGCTTCGCACAACTCCTACTACTACTCACACTTCTCTTTTTAGTATATGTCTAAGGACTACGTTAATTACCTCGACCGCTTACTCTTCCGATATAGTAGGAGTAGTTCGAGGTTTGACCTCAGTTGTTTTCGACTCCACTACCAGTTTTCCAACTCCTATTGATTTCTTTGAGTTCTGGAGGTTTCGTTTCATATTTGCTGCGAATCAGCCATTAGAGTGATATTAAAGTAATACTGAGAAGATCTCTGGTCCCTTACTGGCTGTTGTTATTGCTGTTGTAATCATCTTGTTCTTCTCCCTTCCTGATTAGGATTCGCTGTGACATATTGAGATTCTGCTCCAGCAACCGCATTCGTCTAGCTGGTCTAGTTGTTCTTCCTTTCATTACTTAATATTGTATTTTATAGGGGATGCTAAGTACATTGGCACGAACATCGGGCCGTCTGATCTCCAGACGTGCCCTCTCGTCAGCGGCTCAAATGGATGCTCATGCGCAAGTCATCGATGAACAGAAACCAATGGAAGAGCAAAGCAACCCATCGTTCTTCAAGGTTTGTCGCTAGGACCTAATCCCGAGGTGGCTGTAGTCATCATGAATAAAGGAATATTAAATTCCAGATGGTTGACTACTACTTTGACAAGGGAGCGACCGTAATTGAGCCAAAATTAGTAGAAGAGATGAAGTCGAACTCAATGAGTCTCAAAGATAAGAAGAACCTCGTCAGCGGTATCCTTAAGTCAATTAAGCCAGTGAACAAGGTGAATGGATGACACGAGAAAATAAAGAATTTGAGCTCATTTTCAGTTTTTTTTCTGAAGAGACTACCAGAGTTCCCATCCACCAACTTTCCCTTCTAGATCTTGTACATAACTTTCCCTATTCGTCGTGACAACGGAGAGTTCGAAGTGATCGAGGCATGGCGTGCACAACACTCCGAACACCGCACTCCTACCAAAGGAGGTATCCGTTACTCGCTTGACGTGTGCGAGGATGAGGTTCGTGTGTTTTACTTCTTTTCGGTGGCCACAGCTTCTGAAGGTAGCTTCCATATCTCAGGTGAAAGCGTTGTCAGCTCTGATGACCTACAAATGTGCTGTTGTCGATGTGCCATTCGGTGGAGCGAAGGGAGGTGTGAAGATCGATCCGAAAACCTATACCGATTACGAGATTGAGAAGATCACTCGTCGTATCGCTATTGAGTTCGCCAAGAAGGTTAGTCACCTCCGATAGCGGTAGAGTAAACTTCTAAAACAACTCCGTTTTCTTACGATCTTGAATCGACGTCATGCTACGGTGAGGTGATTCGAAGACGATGACGAGTGCGCCGAAAAAAGGAAATTCAGGGAAAGTAAAATGCTTTTGCAAAATATAGACCTAAATATCCGCGTGCGCTGCGAGAATTCTCTGCTTTACCATTCACGAGGAAAAATATTTTATCTTGATCGAAAAAAACACTTAATATAGTGTTTGTGGTTGGAAGAACAAGAAAAAAAACTAGCAGAAGACAAAACGTCGCTGCAGAAACACTTGTTTTTTTTTTGTTGTTTATCACCACGATTCATACCCTTACTGTCAAAATGGGAATAACGGTAATGGATTGATTGCACGTACGTGTACGAAAAACGTTGCGATGTAACCGAATTTTATCGTTTGCACGAACAGATGAACTTTGTCACGTTGCGTCTTTGGTACTGTCGATATCATTGTTACATCGACACGTGTCCGTCACTGTGAATCCCTCCGTCCATGGGGTGAGTGCAGCGTGGATGAAATCGCCATATTAGCTGAAATCAGAAAATCAAACTGTGTGTGAATCCTTTTTAGATGTAAAGGGTAGAAGAATGTTGATATAAAATTTAGTGGAGAAGGTCCCATTTCTGTGGACTTTGTTTTAAGATCACTGACATGGAATTCATTCCCTCCCTAGGCGTAGATTTAGTGAGTGACAAGTTAAAAAATATAAAATATGTTTCAAAAAGTAGAGTGAAAAATAAAGTAAGAATCAAAAAGTAAATATTTTGTAGAAAGCAACACGAATTGAATCTTTCTGTTAGGAGAAATCTGGTGGTTGAATTTTTTTTAGTAAGCATGAGTTGATTTTTTTTTGTTATGAATTACATTATTTTTATTATAACCTATGAATTTTTACAAATAGGAAATAATTATGCAAGTTGTTAGTCTTTTCGAAGAGAATGGGTGGTGGTTGGATTTCCTCTTAGGTGAAAATAACAATAAAATCCATCAAATTTCCAGTGATATAGAAATAAAGTGGCAGTATCAAACTAAAATTGTATCAAATTTCCCTCACTATTTTTCATGCCGTTCGAAAAAAAAAACAATAACATTGAACTATAGAGTTTATAGTCATTCCTATTATAAACATAGGAATTCCCCAAACATTTATGCACTTCGTCTCATGATTCGCTCATAACAATAGGTCATTTCCTTCTTGTGCCCGTAAAGTTCGAGTGCTACGTGTGCCCTAACGAAGAAACATTTCCTGTTTACTTACAGAGAATTTCTCTCTAAAATCAAGTTTTTTTTTTCGAGTACTTTGTATGTGCTGCGAATTTTGATCGCTGCCTTTCACTTGCGCATCCGTTTTCGCAACCAAAAGCACTATCGCTGGAATTCTAAACAAATAAAGACATCGCGTGAACAAAATAACCGATGAAACACCAGATCCATAGAATATGTATGGTTTTCGGAGCAGAAATAAAGAATCTAATGATCACCGTGGCACAGGTTCCGCTACCTGCACGATCGATCGGAGGTTCGAATCCGCCCTGCAGCCTTCACCCTCCGGGTCGATAAATTGGTACCGACTTGTCTGGAGGATGCACTCTTGACTCGGCTGCCGCTCATTATAGGCCGATACACGTTCGTAACCCAACGATCTGAATTAAGTGAACGGGGCGCATCCGGGATTTTAGCCGAAACTTTATCCTTTATCCTTCATCCTTAATGATCACCTGATCTGGCATAGCTAACTTCTCTCCTTTACCCCAATCAACATGAGATTCTGCTTAATGAAGTAACACTTCCCGCAAGGATTATGAATTATAAATGATCATTCTTCCGGAAATCAATTACTCTTGTTTTCGCGCAATCACAGCCGCCTTGAGTTAAACGATGAGCTGAGACTTCTCAGCTGAAACTGATATCTTCATTGCTAAAGAATTATATAAATTTTATTTATATAAATTTGGGGAGTTAGTGGGAAATACTAAAAGATAAACAACGGATTCGGTGACCTAACTACCGTAACCACTACTAGCGAACAATTTTTTTTGTTGTTGTTGAAATAGTTTTCTCGCTACATCATAATATCCATGGCAGAAGATGTAGAAATGTTCATAACCAGGACAAGTTTGGTCTCCAACAGAAAAGCCTGCGCTCCAGCTCTTGACTGAGATTGTTGTATTGTTGTATCGTGCAATCGGGGCGTTATTTCTTTTCAGTTGTAGGGAAAAAAGTTCAGGAAATCACCCTTTAATTTTTAGTAATTTTTATTGCAACAATATGTCTCTGTGTTCGTGGGTGATTTTTCTTCCTTTCCGTTCCAGATACTCGAACTTTTGATAACGTGCTAAAAAGGTGACCACAACTGCACAGACATTAGTTATACGATTCGCAACCACTGCTGTAAAAAAACAGTTGGCGATTACCGTAACTGCCACGAAACACCAAAAAAAAGTAACGATCATACGTTGATAACAACAATCCGTAGCCGAAGAGGGAGCTAATATTTTTAGTAGTGAAGGATATGATTTGCTTTATAGTCCCCGTAAATAACTTCGAAAAAAAATGAAAACTTGAAAGATATTTGGCAGTTTTCTTATCACCACCGCTGCGTCCAAATTTAAAATGTCTATATAATGTCTATAAAATAAATAGAATGAACAAAATGCAATTAAATTACGTCGTTCATTTGCAAAGTTTCCGATTCATGTTAGATTATTCTTGAGAAGAAAATCTTTAGAGATGCATTCTGGGGTATCCTTTATCCTATGCAAGAGCCAAAGTAATATCAGAGACTTATTGAGGCCCCTTAGCAATTACTTTAAAAGTTTTTCTTGAAAAAAGCTAAAATCCAAAGAAAACCTAAAAGTCTAATGCATGAAGCAGCGTCTTATCTCGCAGAACTCATTCGAGGATCTGTAGAGTCGCTGTCTTATGTGTTCAACCACGTAAGCACGACGCGTCTGTCGCAACGCAAAGTCTCTCTCTACTTGACACGCATACTGCATCCTATCTCTTTATTGCCTAAAAAGAAGATGAATCGTGGTTGCCTTGTAGAACGGATCAGATCTGGATACCTGTATTTTACAGTATTACTATTTTGCTGGATTTCGCCACAACCGTGAATGTAGCTGAACAAGAAAAAATGAGAAAATTCTGAGAATGAAGCAGGAGAATGCATTCATTCTACATCATGCGAACCTAGCGCATCTATTTTTTTATGCAACGAGTAGTTTTCGGGAAAACTGGCGAAACTTAGGCGTTTGTCCATATACGGACCTGTGATCATTCTGGCTTAATGTTAATCTCGAGAAAAGAGAGAAAGTTCGGGAAGTTATCATTTACGTTTCGGATTTTCAAGCTTTAAAGTGACTTAGAGAAGCTAAGCGTCTTTGTCAGAAGCATTAAAGGAATATGGATTCTTAGGAGAGATGAGGGGGCGAACAAGCGTAGGAGCGATGAGCTATCTCGCAGTACGAGATATCCACCAAGGCTGCGATTTTCCTAACCTATTAGGCGCAGCTCAGATCATAATCTTCTAATCTTTACCCAAATTTAAATTTGATTTAATCCAACCATAATTCTAATCTTTTGCACGATTGTGATATATTCAGAGATGATTTCGAGTTAAAAGAAAACGTTACGATAGTTGAATCCTACAGAAAAAGGTTTTCTTTCTTAGGTTGTTGAGAAATTTAAAAAAAAAACGACGTTTTTAACCATGTTGAAACTCTGCAATCATATTCTTCAAGGTGGATATTTAGGGCTTCCTTGGACCCGGAGTTGACGTACCAGCACCTGACATGGGAACCGGAGAACGTGAAATGGGTTGGATCGCTGACACCTATTCGCAGACCGTCGGCCATCTTGACCGAGACGCGTCCGCCTGCATCACTGGAAAGCCAATCGTTGCTGGTGGTATCCACGGACGAGTATCTGCAACTGGCCGAGGAGTATGGAAGGGTCTTGAGGTGTTCTGCAAGGAAAAGGAATATATGGACAAGGTGTATATAAATATCCGATCATCGGTTTCTTATTTCTCTATTGATCTGCTTGAGTTTCAGACCAGAAGAAAAGGTTATATTTTAGGTTGGACTTGCACCTGGACTAGCAGGAAAGAAAATTATTATCCAAGGTTTCGGTAATGTAGGATTGCACACCATGCGATACTTGCACAGGTAATTTTCTAATATTTTTCATCACTATCGCACAGGCGCCGTTCATTTACGCAGGGGATTTGGTAAATCAATTCAATCCACAGCTCCAGTCCATATGGATACACATTTCGCATAGCGCTGTCACGGGTGGCCCTGGTAACATAGGTGGTATTTTTAGCGGAGACGGCAAGACTCCTTTGATGATCGCACAGGAAGTATCATAGATTTACGTAAAAGATAACTTTGCGATCGATAACAAATCTAAGGCATCATGTAATCTTGTCTCGAAGACGGAATCTTCTGGAAATATATTAGTTACTCTAAAAGAGTTCTGTGTGAAGTGATGAACGCTGATGATCTCCTGACGGATAGTTCTGAAGCGAATGCAGTTGAAGCTTTTTATACACCGGCGGATCCTACGATAGGATTCGAAGATCATAACTTTTTGTTTTCATTTAGTAACTTGTCTATTGTAGCCAAAGTGCCAGATATTGAATTATTTTTTGTCCTTGATAAAGTTGAGGAGAAAGTCGTTCATTTCATAGAATCTTTTAGCTTAAAGGCATCACCCCACGAATCTGAGGTGGTGCAGATTTCAGATGGAGTATTCGTATACGGGACTGCAGGGATATATACGTATACGGGATTATGGAGAGGTGGGTGATTCCGTTCATTTCTTCCTAATTAAAAAACGGCCCGGAAGATACGGCGCGCGCACAAGGCTGGCGCGCTCCAATCGAACTCCCGGTAGAAAATAGTGCGCCAGAGCGCCTGAAGCCGTATCTTCCGGGCCGTTTTTTTACGGCCATTAGGAAGAAATGGACGGAATCACCCTCCTCTCCATAATCTACTATCCCTTATAAGACTACTCCACCTGAAATCCGTACCACCTCAGATTCGTGGAGTGGTGCCTTTAAAAGAAGGAAATTACCCGGCGTTTGTGATTTTTGTCTATGTTTGTTTTCATGTATGCTTTTATCAGCAACTTTCTGGGATGATCGACACCTTTCTTTGAGATAAAACTAAGAATTCATGTCTTCGATGAGACGTCATCCCAATGCGATTAATCACGACCAAACATCTTATCCCTTTTATCCTTTATCAGCAAAATACGCAAAAAGTAGCATCTAAATAGTAAAACATCACGGTGTTAACCGTTTCACCTCTTCCTGGATTTGAGAGTGAATTAGGAAAAATTATCTGTGCTACTTCTCTAATTTCCAGCTTAACGCTTAATTCTCTCCACGCTTTTCCAATCTCCAGTTTACGTTCATGGTGATAGATTAGATGAAATTGCGAGAGATGGAGTTTGTCCCCACAGGATTTCTTCAGATCAGGCTGACCTATCCAGAAAAATCCCTTGACATGAGATCTCAGACGGTTTCAGAACAGTTTTTTTTTTGTTTTTAACACAACCTCTATTTTTCGTTTAGAGCCGGAGCCAAGATCATTGGAGTACAAGAATGGGACTGCGCAATTCAAAACCCTGAAGGTATTCATCCTAAAGAACTTGAGGATTGGAGAGACCAGAACGGAACCATCAAGGTAAACCTGCCAGTCACAGGTTGTATGTCGCACACTGCACTTTTAACGAGCTATCCTATCTAGAACTTCCCCGGTGCCAAGAACTTCGAACCATTCACTGACCTCATGTACGAGAAATGTGATATCTTTGTTCCGGCTGCTTGCGAGAAGGCCATCCACAAAGAAAACGCCAACAGGATCCAAGCTAAGGTACGGCCAGGAATTTACAATTAAGACGGATAACCTCTCATTTTCGTCGAAATTTAGATTGTCGCCGAAGCTGCCAATGGACCTACCACCCCTGCTGCCGATAAAATTCTTCTCGAGCGTGGCAACTGCCTCATCATCCCTGACATGTAGGTTCAGACAGAAATGGTGTGCTAAGCTATTTTTAGAATTGAGTGAGGTGTGTATTCCTAGTTTTATGGTGTTATGATGCTAAAGTGCAGAAAAAAAGTTTAATACTAAAGTTAGCGTTTGCTAGAACTTGCGATGATGAGATTTTCTGATTTTGGATAGTGGTTAGGTATATAGTTAGTTGATTATTTAGTATAATTAGCTCATTAATTAATTACTATGGTAACGTGTTTTGCAATAGTGGCAGAAAATATGAAACTCCCTCTAAATGCAGGAATCGCCGGTTCATCCGACGAAGAAACTCTTTACATCCATAGGAATAGTGGAATAAAAGCCGTTGAAGTGAATCCTATCGCCATCATTATGGATGTAGAGCATTGATTCATTGGACATATTCCAAACTAATCCCACTTTACGAGTTTTCATCCC
The DNA here is from genome assembly GCF_031761385.1 of Necator americanus. NCBI lineage: Eukaryota > Metazoa > Nematoda > Chromadorea > Rhabditida > Ancylostomatidae > Necator > Necator americanus. The sequence continues at coordinate 9,331,596 of NC_087374.1, forward strand.
ATCAATTCTACAAATGTTAACAGTTGCCTCGTCGGGTAAACTGAGGCTTTTAGATTCCTCATGTGGTGTACTTCAACGTTTTCCCACTATTGAAAAGTACATTCAATGCTTTATCTCCTGGGGAAAAAGTCCAAAGAACGCGAGTATTTTCCCGAATGCTACCGTTGAATTTTAATCCACGCCTCAATGCTTCTACCGCATCCCGTATTGGAAGACGTAAACCCTTCGGACTTCGTGATTGTGTTAAGTGTTCGTTCATAGAACCTAAATCAGTGAAAGTATCTCTTGTACTAGCCCCATCTTCCCATTTAAGTACAAAAGTGCTGGAGGAAATTTTAAGTAGTAAGTTAAAGACTGAGAAAATCACCAATGTTACCATGCATTTTGAGCACTCAGGCATTCAGCAACGGTTCAACAAAAGATCCCTAACATTTTCCGCTGTTTCTTCAGTAACCTACTTCTTTTCTACTCGATAATGGAAAATTCACAAGAACATCGCACTTTCAGAAATGATTTCTTGCTTCATGCATGACCATTTTTTCCATTGTTCTTAGAAACAAATTGTAATGTTTTTTTTAGGTATGTGAACTCCGGCGGTGTGACTGTATCCTACTTCGAATGGCTAAAGAACCTCAACCATGTCTCTTACGGCAGACTTAGCTTCAAATATGATGAAGACTCCAACAGAATGCTTCTTCGTTAGTGATTTTACGTGTCGACGCTTTGGACATTCCATTGGCTCCATATATTTGATTTCAGAGTCCGTACAAGAATCCTTGGAAAAGGCTATCGGCAAAGAAGCTCCAGTAACACCAAACGACGCGTTCGCATCCAAGATTGCTGGAGCTAGCGAGAAGGTGAAGAGGACACAGTGAATCTCCGCGAAACTTGGAGAGGAATCACAATTTTCAGGATATTGTCCACTCGGGTCTCGAATACACAATGACACGTTCCGGTGAGGCCATCATCCGTACCGCTCACAAATACAACCTCGGCTTGGATATTCGTACTGCCGCCTACGCTAATTCGATTGAGAAAGTCTACAACACGTACCGAACATTGGGTTTCACCTTCTCATAAAGTGTAACTCGTTGTAAGTAACTTCCTGCGAGCATTCATCCCCTCCTGGATGTGGCCTTTCATGCATGATTCTTGGAATTCACTCTGTTAGGGATTGTTATCACGTATTGCCTTTCAATGTAGTGAGATCTTAGTTTTGCACGGTTGTTTCATTATAATACAGATTATTTATTATTGTTTTTTGGTGTAGAAAACCAAATCAACAACATTCACACACTAGAATATGATTATTTAGATTAGGATGATACCTCGGCGAAGATGCGGGTAATCGCGTCAGGCGATGACATCAGCCCGCCGATTAAAGGCATCACTTCACGAATCTGAGGTGGTGCAGATTTCAGGTGGAGTATTCGTATACAAGATGGGAGACTACGGAGAGGGGGGTGATTCCGTCCATTTCTTCCTAATTGCCGTAAAAAACGGCCCGGAGGGGTTGTGGGTTTAGCGCAGCTGGTAAGAGGTTCTGCCGTCTGCGCGACCGATCGATGTTCGAAACCCCTCTTGTGTCGACCGAGCCTTTGCTCCCTCCGGAGCCAATAAATTGGTGCCAAACTTGTCTGCATGGTTAAAAAAACACTGACTTGAAACAAAAAAAAAACACATCGGTCAGCCCCACTGAATAGCTCAGACACGTGTTCATAATCCTCAACCTATTCTGAGTTGAAGTGGACACGTTGGCGAATCCCAAACGGGTTGGTTAACGCCAGGCACTTCCTTGCTGGATGTGCCCAACAATCTTACGACCCCATTTACGTCACCTACTAAACTAGCAAACGGTAACGGGACTACGTTGAGCTGAAGAGGTCAATGAGATCTAAAAAAGTGTTGCAAATGTTCATTTTGTGCTAGTTCCACTACAAATTTACTTGAATAATTTTTCTGCGCCTTTACAGACGCTACTCGTAGCTACTCTATGATTTTTTATTACACGAATATCTTCCTCTAAAAACAGATAATCGATGAGAGTTTCAAAAATACGTCCATATTCCCTTTCTTTCTGCTTTGCGAGGTGCCTTGCATTTTTGAGGCAAGACATGACACCTCAGAATTACATTAGGCGAGATGTAAAGAGCAGGCATAAGATAACAGTGCAATAAAAACGAAATAATTTTCAGTCATAAGGGGATTCGGCCACGTTACCACAGGGTGCGTGTGATGTAGTATCACAGCATAAATTTGTTTTATGTATCAAAAAACAATCAGGTACACAGGTAAGCCCAGTTACAAGAACATCTTGGTTCACTTTCTCTCTACTCATCCATTTCAAATGAAGAAAGCGGTGATTATCAATATGAGGAGAGAAAAGAATCGTTACTTTTGGCTTGCGAAGTTGCTGTCTCTAATGGTTATGAAATCCGAACATGTGAAACAAGAGACAGTCACCGACGTGTACGAGCAGAACAGTTAGAAACTCTCACCACAGATGAAATATCTTTTGCTTTCCTTACACCTCCGATGAAATGAGCACTGCCATTAGGCGGTGTCTGAGGTGAGCAGAGTTAGATAGCTCCGTTTCGGTTGCGGAAATAGTACCGAAAAATTCAAAATGTCAGGTAGTTCGGAATCGCTTGTACGACACCATCTTGATAGCACCAAATAGTATTATTTGTCCCACAGATAATCCAGAAGACTGTTTGAAATCCGGTGTGATCTGCCTGATTTCTTGCACGAGCTGTAACGGCGAGTACGTAGGTGAAACGGCAGATGTTTGCATCAGAGAGCACGTGAACGCGAAGAAAAGGCTACGATGTCTTTAGGCGCCAACAGGACAAAAAAAAAACAGTAAGAAGTCGATTTTGAAATCAGGGTCCAAATCTTAGCGCACGAATCTAAAATGTTAGCTCGAAAATCGCTGGACGCATTTTGGATCCAAGCCAAAAACCCTAAAAAGAACCGCAATTGCGAATGTCTCTCTATGAAGGCGGGAGCTCGCATCATATCACGGATGGCTCTTCTGATCCGAATGAGACATTCAAATCATGTGATCTCGTGATCAATCAGTCAGCGTTCCATACTAGCCGTCTTCGATCCAAGGTGTCTAAGGTGAGCATTCAGTGAAGTCGCTAAGTTGGTGGTTGAGAAAATAGGCTTAAAGTTCGTCTGATTAGTTATTGAAAGATTTGTGGTTTAAAATGTGAATTGAATCGCTCATTTCAGGCTCTGAAGAAGGTGATTTTACCGAAAAGTTAGCCAATAAAATTATTTAATAACCTCGTGTACAGCTCATTAATGATCAATGCGACATCATACTATGACAACTTTCATTGAAAGTCGAACTTCCAAAAGTCATCTAGCTGATTTTTGTTATTTCATCAAGGGTTAGATATGTATCATCTACAAAATCAAGTACGTATCGTCTAAGAAGGACGGTGGGTCAGATTAAAAGCGTATCAGTGAAATAAAATTTATAAAGTAAAAGTTTGTAATAAGTTTGGAACTAAAATACTCGTCGAAAGTGTTGCGAGAGTATAAGGATAAAAGATAAAATGTCTGGCATTAATAGGTCCGCTCGCGATGCACCAGCGCGTTCACTTCAATTCTGAATCGCTTGAGATTTACGAACGTGTGTCTAGCCTATACAAGGACTTGCGAGGGTTATCAAGTCAGTGTGTTCATTCTTTCAGAGAAATCTGGTACCTATTTATACACCCTGGAGGGATGACTTGGCTTGGTTGGCTCGAGACCACTTTCGACTCGAGTCAGAGAAAAATATGGAGTGAGAGTGAAATTTCGATTGTCGCAATTTCTTCCAGAAACTATTAGAAAAGAAGCCGTGTTACCATTCATATGATCTACAAATTCGTAATGGATCATAAGCTTTTCTCCACCAATATTTGCAAGTCGTGAAGTTCTATTTTCGAGTTTCAAACTGTTCGTTCCGCAGGTCGCACATCAATCCGCTGCACAGGACAGTTTTTGCAACGAACAATAGACCTAACCACATAGATTAAATCAACCAGTGCTGTCAACCATTAAACCAGTCACACATTGCAATAAAATGACAGATTTTCAGAACACAGACAAAAAGAAAACTCGATGCATGATACAATTTAATGCAGCAGATTCATAGGGATTGATTTCTGATCCAAAACATCAATATAATATGATCGGACGTAAAGTACTGTAACCGAAAAAGAGGCGGAACACACTGGGCGCCATCAAACAACCGGTACCTCACTAGGTAACCGGTACCTTACTAAGCTGGTTGCACTATATTCCATTCCATCACTATCACCGCACATGTCACGAAAAGATGGCGGTGATTTGCATTACTAGATGATTTCTGGAAAGAAATTGTGAATGACTTTCTTTTATCTAGTTCATCCGTGATCCTATTGTAATTCTTCATTCCTGATTACTTTCCTATTCTGTAGTTCTGTAGCCCACCATCGTTGTCAATGTTGCTTCGATTCTCATTAGTTTTTCTTCTCTGAATGAAAAAAGTGCAGAAGAACATTCGTTCTTCATTTTATGATATCCGCCCAATCAAATAAAAAAACTGTAGAAAAGAAAATTCTTCCCTTTGTGTGAAAGTTGCAAGTCCAAAATATACATCATTTCATAGTGCAAATCAAGTGCATAAAAATGAATAATATCTTTTCTTCCTCCTCTGTTTTTCGTTTTTTTTAATCTCCTTCCTAGATTAAAAGAAATCACCTCAGCAGTACAATTCTTCTTTTTACAAGTTGTCGATAGTCAATTTAGCAATTTATGCCAATATTCAAGGAAAGTCGAACTTTCGCACTTCTTCTTATTCCATTTCTAGCTTCATGTCCTCAACCGGGTGAATACCATAGTGACATCTCTCCACCGCACCTGAGACTCATTTCATAGTGACCTGAACTCCCCCTCCTGAGCGTCTACCAGTTGTTATTAATTCGTGTGTGTGTGTCTCCTATGTGGTCGTAAACGCTGATGCTACCACACTACGAGACGGAGCCATTAAATGCCTCTTTCACTTCCTCTAATGCACTCTTCAGCAAATTTGTTTTTCTGCAGCTTCGGATTTCAGTGGCCAGGGCTACATTCTGTCTTTATTTCTCTGCTACGAATTCTATTTTAAAAAAAACAGAATCGAGGGATCACCTCATCATTCGCATCTTTATCGCTTACTTATTGCTTTACTTATCGAGAGACTTCTGCTCTCATCACTAATAGTGTGGATTGAGTGCCGTAAAGCACAACTGTCTAGTCTCTTCATTTAAGCCAGACTTCATTCAATCTTCTGGAAGTTGATTATTAGCACATTTGAATGACAATCGGAACTCAAAATTTTTCTTTGTCACTTAGATAGATCTCTTCCATAAGTTCTGAACAATCTTGGTTATCGGAAGCCCACCTTGAGGTGTTCACACTTAGTAGTTTTCTTAGCAAGTCCAATATTCTTAAAGGCGACCCTCTCACTTTTGATTGATTTGCCTGAGCAATAACCAAGATTGGTTTTGATCCTTCCTTATTAATTCTTTACTTTTACGGCGTCATAGTTAGAGCCTGGAAAATCAAGGCCATCCGCGACTTATCCTCTCAAGTGCCTCATCACCCCACAGAAACTATTCAAACGATTGGCAAAGTCAAAAACTGACACATGACCTAGTGCTTACATATTTAATAACTCTCGTGACGTAAAGGACAACCACGTACCACAACTCTGAGTCACAGAGAGGTTTATAAGGACCCTCGCCTCGTAGATGAAAACCCTTGCAGATCATGATATGGTGGGAATTCGTTTGTGATCGCAATGCACTCATCCTTTGAAATCAGATTGACACAAACCTTTTCTCTGCTGTTTTATCCGAGTTCTTGACGGGTTCCTGTACATGGAGCGAAGTCGCTCGTACAAAATATAATTTATGAGTACAGAAAGGGAAAGGGGCACAAAATGAAATCCCTTTGTGGCCATATAATTTGAAAGAAGATGATGCCACAAAGGAGAGGCAGAAGTAGCACAGAGATAAACGGTTCTGCTGTGACTACAGGGGCAATGGTCCCAATAGTCCTAGGTACCGTCGAGCCTATCAATCCTGCAGGGTCAATGAATAGGTACCAGACTCCTCCGAGAGGATAAAAGACTGAACCCCTCAAGTTAGTACATAGGTCGCAACGCATCCACAAACTTCAAACGATTCTGAATTGGAGTAGAACACAATCGAAATGGATTGATGAACTCTAAAACTTTCTCCTTCATCCATTCCCCACGAAAGAATCACTACGTTGCATCAAAAAACAGCTTGTTTCTGCTCTTACTTAAATTCTATTATACAAAAACAATTCCCCTTCTACTGCGAAAAAAGCATCATCAACTGAGATGTTCTTCTTGGCGAACTAACTGCAAATAGTGACTGCCTGATAGAAATTTTTAAACAGGAGGAGCAGGTTTAATTAAGAACTTCGTCTTTTTGTTATCCAGGATTTTGCTAGCAATTAGTTTGGGATTTTGAAAAGAATAGAAAGAAATTGTCACCCAACCAATTATCACAGAACAAATCCACAGATCCACAGTCCACAGATCTAAACCAGGACGACACATATGAGTGTTCTCTTGTCATTCTTATTGCCTAACGTTTTTGGAAGCTGAATGAATGATTCCTTTTGTGGCATTAGAAAGCTTGGTGAACTTGATGAGGTTTTGAGAAGTACTTGTTCTGTTCTCTGTAGATAGCATACAAGCGTGCAGCTTAAAGGCATCACCCCACGAATCTGAGGTGGTGCAGGTTTCAGGTGGAGTATTCTTATAAGGAGAGGAGGGTGATTCCGTCCATTTCTTCCTAATTGCCATAAAAAAACGGCCCGGAAGATGCGGCGCCGCACAAGGCTGGCGCGCTCCAGTCGAATTCCTTGTGGGAAATAGTGCGCCAGAACGCCCGAAGCCGTTTCTTCCGGGCCGTTTTTTTTACGGCAATTGGGAAGAAATAGACGGAATCAATCTCCTCCCCATAATCTACTATGCCGTACACGAATACTCCACCTGAAATCCGTACTACCTCAGATTCGTGGGGTGATGCCTTTAAACAATCCTCTATTATTGATTTCCTTGTTACATCATCTTCCGTTTCATTCAGCTTGTTGACATGCGTTAGTGACTTTTCTAATATATTTGCCCTGCGATTATGCTGAGAAAAAGAATTTCCTACGTGCTGCCACAAAAGCAGCGTTCATAAGTTTCTATACTGATTATTTTCCACTACTAAGCAGAATTCGAGACGATGAACTCAAGTACTGTAACGAAAACAAATATCAGTCCTCATAAATCTGGGAATGAGAAATCTCATGGATCCGAGTGCTCTATTATCGAGAGCGACAACGAGCGGTTACGGCGCGGTTTGCTACTATCTTGCACCACATTCACGCTAAACCTCTTAAATCAACAGCTAGGAAGAGTGTTCAAGAGAAAAAGCCAGAACGCGTGTTTTACCTCGGCAACGGGGCAGTTAAACCCATCATGGAGATCGGAAATCTTTTAATAAGAAAGTAAAAATAGTAATTTCCTTCCTACTGCTCACCAATATAAGTACATTAATTGTAATTGACTACTTTCGTACAGTTTGTCAGGTCGAGGAAATGGACAAGCGCTGGCCGCAATGATAGCTAAAGTGGGAGGACAGCGTGTGACGACATGAAGAACACCGTGCTTTAATCCAATCAACTTACCAAAAGACCGCAGCAGTAAACTGGTTTGCATGTGCCAAAGTTGTGTGGTTGATCTAATCTTTTATTATCGCTAGCCACGAAGAAGCTCAACTAATAATCATTGGACCTATTATCGGCGATAAAAATGTCTCGGTGATAGTTTGTTAGACGTCCCATCTCAGTAAGCTGAGACAGAACCTCCGCGATAGCCTTTGCTTAGTGAAAAAAAACGAGCACAGCTTTAATACCAATATAAACAAGCATAGTTCTGCAATTATATTCTCTATAACACTGTCAAACAAGATTTAGAAATTATGTTCCTTCTAAAGTAAAGTTAATAGAAAACCAGAAAGTTATATATATTGTTATATCCGATGATGCACAAGCAATACTGTTTTTTTTTCTCTCCTCTCTCAAATTTCGAAACAAACAGGAAAATTAAAGCAGCGTCATGTTAACCCAATTTTTGACATATGACATAAATATATAATATGTAAGTATTAGGTTGGTGCAAAAGAAATGTAGGTTTTTTTTGTTTTATTAGTTTCAACACTATTTTTTTTTTGATAAACTAAGGCTTTTTTTTACGAGGTATTATACATTGTTGGAAAGCTTATTATATGAGTTTTCTAAATATGTATATGGAATTTAATTCAAGTCGCTTATTATAAAAAATAATTTGGTTTTTATTTTCAGATGTCTAATCGCAATGTTCGTCAAATTTACTTCTACGAGTTCAAACTGGGCCGGACTGCCGCTCAAACCGCTCGAAATATCAACGAAGTATGGGGCCAGGGAAGTAGCAACGAATGCACAGCACAACGTTGGTTCCAAAAGTTTCGTGCCGGCAACACCAGCCTCGAAGACGAATCGCATGGCAGCCGTCCACTAATCCTTGATAACTTTTCTGAACTTTTCTGAACCCGGGTGAAACAATTACAGCAGAAAAGTACCGCCAGCAAATCGACGAAATGCACCAGTGAAACTGCGAAGTTCATGGCCGGCATTGATCAATAGAAAAGGAGCAATCCTACTTCATGAAAACGCTAGACCTCACGTCTCATTGATCGCACGGCAAAAGCTGCATGAGTTGAACTATGAAACTCTGGATCATCCACCATACTCGCCAGACCTTTCGCCTACTCAGTTTCACTTTTTCAAGCACCTTGATAACTTCTTGCGGGAGAAACACTTCGGAAACCAAGACGATGCAGAAACTGCCTTCGATGAGTTCATCGCTTCTAGAACCCCACGCTTTTATGATATTGGCATTAAGAAGCTCGTTTCTCGTTAGCAAAAGTGCATTAATTGTAATGGAGATTACTTTGACTAAATAAATTTTTTTAGATCTGAGTTATATTAACTTAGATTTTAGGTAGAAAAAATTGCATTTTTTTGCACCAACCTAATAATTGTAGATATCTAGTCGAATCAATCTCAGTATGCTATCATGTAATTGTGGAAAAGGATGCTGGAAAAAATCGAGGCAACCGTGTTGTGGCTAAGAACACCTAACATATAATAGAGTCAAAACATATACAAACAAAACATAAACATGACACTTTGTAGGGACATCGAGTATGGTGCAGTCGCGTAAGAGGTTGCGCTCGAAGCGGTGCGATGGAGCGTAGCGGGAAAGGATCGAGAGAGGACCCTTCCTATCAGAATTCATTGCTGATGGCCCCATCTCGATTCCAATCGCTTCCTCCAACGTGTCGCTTCTAACGCAGCCGCTTACGCAACTGCACAATGCTTGATGTCGTTTTTACCCAACTATATACGATAGTATGCAAACAAGCCATCCACTTCCCTCCTAGAAACCGAAAAATGCTGGCTTCAGAGAGGAATGAACCAGATGATGAGTGGGTATCAGAGGAGACGCAGTCAAATGGAGTTGTATCCGAGAAAACATCAAACAGCTAAAAAATTTACTTGAGATTATATTCTTAACTATAAATTCTCTTTTTCCTCTCTATTTATTTCTGGCTTCTAACTCTAACTATAAGTGCAACCTCAGTTTGCCTTGACTACAAAGAAAAAGTAGTTGGATCAGCGGTAATCTGGATTATGACCTCCTCCTTTTAGACTATTCGGTGCCCAAACCATCACTCTTTGCTCCCTCATATATCAGAACGGTATTTCGGTGGATTATTGATTAGCTGTAGTTTTTTCTATTTTGTCACACCATCAATGAAAACAGATGTAATCGAATGCATGCAATAATTTCATTTTGATCTCCGGAAGAGTGAATGAATTGTGGCTTATGTGAAGAGACTGGACAGCTGTGCTTTACCGCACCTAATCCTTATCACTGACGATAAGAGCAGAACAGTCTCTCGATAAACAAAGCTTTTTGTTGTTTTTTTTTCAAAAATAGAATTGGTAACAAGGAAGTAAAAACAGAAGTAAACACAAATTTACAAAATACACAACTAGCATAATACTGTGGAGGGAAACGTTTTCAAATTTCACTAGAACCTAAATCACTTTCCAGTCGTTACGTTCACCAGAATGCTGGCTTCAGAGAGGAATGAACCAGATGATATCGCTGCTATTGCAGATATAAAATATCGCTGCTTTTTTGTTGCGAACTTTTTTTCAAATGGAAGTGCATAGTAAGAATAAAAATATAGTTAAAGTACTAGCAAGCGCAGACCCAGTCGGATAGCAACGATCTGAAAGCTTGCCCATTTGCGTCGGTGGTTACGGTTGGGGTGGGACCCTCGTTAGCTCTAATCGAATTCCAGAGATGTGTAGAGGTCCTGTCGCGCAACTTTCTCGCAACCGTTATCATTTGCACAGTTAGGTCATGTCATGTCACCTTTATTTACTTATTTTCCTTGAAAAAGTGAAGGTTAGAAGTTCAGAGGCGTCACCCCGCGAATCCGGGGTACGGTGCGGGTTTCAGGTGGAGTATGCCTATACGGAGTCGTAGATTATGGATAGGGGGGGGGAGAGATGATTCAGTACACTTTTTCCTAATTGTTGTAAAAAACGGCCCGGAAGATGCGGCGTCGAGCGTTCCAGCGCGCCATTTTCTACAACGAGTTGGATTGGAGCGCGCCAGCCTTGTGTCGCGCCGCATCTTCCGGGCCGTTTTTTACGGCAATTAGGAAGAAATGACAGAGTCACCCTCCTCTCCATAATCTGCGACCCCGTATAGGCATAACCCACCGCAGCACTCCAGATTCGTGGGGTGATGCCTTTAAAGGAAGGTAGCTAAAGGTCTAGGAAGTTTGTGGTGAAGTTTGCAGTTTGAATCATTGTAGTCCATAGTTTTAATATTACACCAACACCTACGGCTACACCAATTAGAAGAGTTCGGGTAGACGAATTGGCGTTGATTGATCGGTTCTACAGATATTAGGGAAGTTATATAGCGAAATTAAATTCTCCTCTTTTTCAGGCTCAGCTTTAGTGAGATATCCCATATTTTTTCCGGCTAACGAAGTGAAACTGACACAGGCCTTGTTACAGCATACATTTTAGTACTGTGAGTGATACTCATTTTTAGTGGAATCTGCTGTTGGAATATTGGGGAAATTTGAATTATAAAAATGAGGGATAATATGGTGCTGATCAGTCATTAGCATCATCGATCAAGCATTATCGTTTGGGATGACGTGATGGGATAGAACGTGTTCGAGCTAAGTTCAGAACGAGATGTGGATGTTTATGATCGCATACGTTTCCGAATCAATTACCAGTAATACAAACCGATATAACAAATCCTTGTCCTTATGGTCCTCGAAAAGTTTGCTATCAATTCATCAACCCAGGAAGGTTGGAAGGATTTATTTGACTTGAGCAATTTCTAAAGCACAGTTGGCCTGGGACCCTCTTATCCCGGGGAAGACTTATACAGGGTGCAGGGCGACAACCAAGTGGTTTTGAAATTGCTATTACTTGAGCAGAAGGAGCGTGTTACCATGCTCTACTGTTTGCATTCAGGAAGCCTTGGACACTAGAGCAACGAGAATTGAGTGCGATTGTTTTGCTAGAAGTGGCGAGAGGCGAGAACGGCGGTTCACCGTGAACATCACCCGTGAACGTTCAGTATCAATCGAAATGACACTGTTCCTGCGCATGGAATAATCCCACATTGGGTTTATACTTCCAGAACAGGAGGCTCAATAGTCGAAAAAACGACCGCTTCACTGTTAATCTGCTGTACGTACTGCACAGGAAGTTGCAATGGTCAGACAAACAAATACGGAAAACGGCCATCACATGTCAGATTTAATTTTCCGTTTATTTGATGTTCATGAATTATTAAAATGCCTTATTCTTACCTATTTTGTAGTTTTGTCAACAAATTTTCGAAGCAAAAACTTACGATTTACTACTATTCAAAAACACTTGGTTCCCACGCCGCACCTTGTACTTTCTTAAAACTTAAACGCATCACCCCACGAATCTGAGGTGGTACGGATTTCACGTGGAATATTCGTATACGGGATCGCAGATTATGGAGAGGTGGGTGATTCCGTCCATTTCTTTTTAATGCGCCACCACACACGGCTGGCGCGCTCGAATCAAACTCTTTGTAGAAAATAGTGCGCCGGAACGAACGAAGCCGTATATTCCGGGCCGTTTTCTACGGTAATTAGGAAGAAATGAACGATATCACCCTCCTCCCCATAATCTACGACCCCGTATATGAATACTCCATTGGAAATCCGTACCACTCCAGATTCGTGGAGTGATGCCTTTAAATCAGACGAATTTCTTAGAACTTCCCCGTTCACCAGTCAATTCACTTTATTTGCTATCCACCATCTTGGTTCTGTCTTCGACTGGGAAGTTCGCAAAACTTAGAATAAATATGCCCTGAGTGCATTTAAGGCCAAGGAACAAAAATGACAGCCCTCGTGTGAAGGGCGACGCAATCAGTGCTTATCATAATTACACATGAGGACACTTGATAACGCCCGACACTTCGATTTCGTTAGAAACGTTTACGGCCAGATTTAAGATACTGAATTACATGGTAGAATTCAGTACCGACCAGAAGAGCTATTGGTAGAAGGGTAAATAAGACCGTATGAAAGGATACAAAAGGTTCAGTATAACTCTCACAAGCGAACGCTGTTCTTTGTTTTCTTTTTATTCGTTATTAATGAATGAATGGATAAACGAATGAATGAACGAATGGATGAAACTGAATTGTGACGTGATTGTGGTTTAATATGTAGCCTTAATTGATTTGCTTGAGCAAACTAATTAATTAGCTACTAAATTAGCTAAAATTAACTGCTAAATAATAATAGTAATAACTAGGTAGCTAATTGAACATGGGCACTACTAAGAGATTTTGGTTTAGTTTGACTTTTTGGATGGAGTACACCTCGAGTTTTAAATCTGTGTTTGAATCAATGCATCAGTCATTCAAGCTTTACTAACTGTTTCCGAAATCAAACTGTCACTGGAATGCGATGCGTCTACAATCTCATACAAGTTGCGCTTGAGCAGAATTAGAAATTAAGCGTAGAAATGTTTGACCTGGGCTCTGGAATGTTAATCAGTCGAGGAAAATTTACATTTTGCTGACTTGACCAATAGAAGATCTAGTTTTAGTGCATTACTGCAGGTATTTAAAGGTTTCTCTGTAAAGTTTATTTCAGCTGAGAATATTCTAACCCATAAAAAAAGAACTCCTTCCTAAAAAAAATTAAGATTCACTCTTTTTCTGGAGCTCATCAACCACTCATCAACTCAATTAAATATCGATTATTTTCTGTCTTTTTTCTCAAACAGAAAACTGTTACAATTTTCTCTGTAATAAAACAGGTTTGAGAGCGAATAACAGTCAACATCTGAAGAATGATGTATGCTTCCCACATCATAAATGTAGGGGAATTATGAGTTAAGTTTCTTAAGTTTTGAACTTGATTAACTTTTCAGAAAGGTGTTGCGGTGAAATGAAAACTACTCTGGAAATTATTTGTAAAATCACCAGATATTTTTTCACTTAAAGGCATCACCCCACGAATCTGAGATGGTGCAGATTTCAGGTGGAGTATTCTTGTAAGGGATAGTAGATTATGGAGAGAAGGGTGATTCCGTCCATTTCTTCCTAATTGCCGTAAAAACGGCTCGGAAGATGCGGCGCTGCACAAGGCTGGCGCGCCCCAGTCGAACTCCTTGTAGAAAAAAGTGCGCCAGAACGCCCGAAGCCTTATCTTATGGGCCGTTTTTTACGGCAATTAGGAAGAAATGGACGAAATCACTTCCTCTCCATAATCTACTATCCCGTATACGAATACTCCACCTGAAATCCGTACCACCTCAGATTCGTGGAGTGCTGCCTTTAAAGTTTTGTTACGGAATCATAGCTTCCGGGCCCTTTATCGTCTGATTTTTGCGATCATCTGGGAGTTATAATGAGAATAGTTGACCCTTGTACAAACTTCTTTTATGTTTGCTCCTCCGCACCACAGAAAGCGATGATGAAAATACTGCACTGCTAAGATTACGACATCGATAGTTCTCCTCCATTGTCCAGCAAATGACTGGAATATCTTCTCTGGGATCAATCTCCAAATTTAGGGAATCGTTGAATTTCCTTGCACCTTCCTTGATATGTATAATCAATCATTCATATAGTATTGCTCTTATGACCTACCGATAACGACGACACCAGAAATACTCTATTTTCTCACCGATAAAACCGCGAAACCTATAGAGGAATCATTATTCGAATGATAACAATGGTACTTCGCCAGAATCTTCAAGTGCATATGACAATGATGAGTTCTGTCTTGGTTGAGAATTCTTCTTCATTGCCCTCTCTTCGACCGTCTGAAAGGCATCAGCGATAATCCTTGCTCGGTTTGACGACGAAATCGATATCTCCATTTCGACTTCTTTTCAACTGTACGAAAAAAGAAGCCAAGAACCCCTTATCGTCTATGTGTCCATGATTACAGTTTTCATTATGGACACAGTAAGAATTGTACGGGGATAGTAACTGGCTTAGTATTCGGTTTAGTTTTTCTTTTTTTTTTATTTGTACGCGGGGAACCCACGGTAGGATCTAACGGCAAAGAAAAACGGCCTAAGATGTAAGAATCAAGCGTATCCGCTAAAAAGTAGTCAGGGTCGAATAATCGGGGGTCTCGGCGAGTTCAAAGGATATGATGTGCATTATGTAGATGAAGAGACCATGGCGAGCTATTTTTTGGACGAAAACCCTGCTTGGGGTTTGATTTTTTTCTTCTACGGATGACACTTTTACCGAAGTGAAAGTCAGGAGGAAGAATGTATGACTTATAACACAGCTACAGAAGGACAAAATCAGTAATTATGACCCTTAGTCATAATCATTGTGAATCATTCCGACCCTTAGCCAATGTCAACGGTTTGCACACCAGTGCGCAATGATTAACTTTTTTTTTTCTAGTGATTTCCTGATTTCCTCTGGAGTGCTATAGTAGGTCAAAAAACCTTGCTTTTTCTAGCACGAGTGCCTCGCAACCGCACCATTTTTGGACGCAAATCTTTAGGTGGGTGGTCTTTAATGCTATATCTGTCATTCTCGACCAAACTCGAAATAAAACATGAGAACGTTATGCGAGCGGGTCACCTGAATCAACACCTATACCATGTTCATGATACATGCCATTCAATTATGTTTAGATTGAGTAGAAGTGTTATCGCACTTTAGCGATAATGAAGCACTTCTCTCTCTGATTGCTTTTGAAGTCATTTGAACCGACGCATTTTTTACCCTATTATTTCATTTTATTATTTCTACGAGGCCCTTTTTTCATTAGAGTTCCTTGTTTTCTCCCCTTCTTCGTTTTTTCTGAAACAAAAAAAAAACATTCGTATTTAGTACTTCTATTTAGGTATATTACATAGTATTTTCATATTTATTTCTACTTATTTGTATTTGACAGAATTGGCAGATCCTCGGCCATTCCATCATCAAAACGAAAGATTTTTCTTATAAACGTAAAAGAAGATCTAAAAACGATAAAGAATGATGTGGCTATGCACCAGCAGTGAGCGTACTTTTTTTCGGGAATGTAGAGCAAATTTCCCACCATAATCATATTAAATAGGTCAAGACAACCTTTGCAAAATTTTTGTTTTCGCAACCCTAATAAAGGACATTCAAAGGACATTTGTCCGGGATAGTTGGTGATTTTTTTAGTGACAATATCGTCAAAATTGAAGATCGATTGTTGCGCTCTGTATTTTGTGAACATCAATGGTAACATCAAAAATTATTTTTCGACTAACACAGGCATTAGAAGATTTTGCACGCACAAGAGCAAATATCTGCCGAGGAAATATGAAGAGATCTAGATAATTGCAGTAGGTACTTGAATAATTAGTTGATATTTGTGGATTTTTTGATTTTTTTCTTTTAACCATAGTTACCTACATATGTAGCGCCTTACAGTAGTTCTGTTCATAAAGGACCGTTGTGGCACCGGTTGTCATGTAGATTACCATATCATGACTGTCCATACCCACTTCCATATTATCTTTATTTGTGAAAGGTCCTGCAAGTTGACCCAAGAAACAGATTCAAAAATCAGCAAGAAATCTTGTAAGACAAAAGAGATAAGATTTAGCATGTATCAGACTTTTCACAAAAAAATTAGTTATTATCACAAAAAAATTAAAAACAAAAAAATAGCTATAATAATTGCTGTAATTGGAGAAAGGAATCTGGTCAGATTTATGTTTTTTTTTTGTTGTGCGGACGAGGTTTTGGTGAAAGTTTATGTTGATCCAACGTTTCGACAACCCTGCCTTTATCAACGGCATGAAAATGAGTCGAGGTTTTTTGATACTATGCATTCCCCATCTAACACTCCTCGCTCCTTGCAAAGCCTCTATATCGTTTTTAGTACACTACGCAACAAATCCAAAAGAAAAACAAACTGACCACTCTCACCGACTGAATATATCGGGGCTGGTGAATCACTACGTTCTTACCGATTGCCACCCAAGACAAATGAGAACTACGCACTGTGCAGTACGCTTAAAGGCATCACCCCACGAATCTGGGGTAGTGCAGGTTTCAGGTGGGCTATGCCTATACAGAGTCGTAGATTATGGAGAAAAGGGTGAATCCGTCCATTTCTTCCTAATGCGGCGCGTGCACAAGGCTGGCGCGCTCGAACTCGTTGTAGGAAATGGTGCCTCAGAACCCCGGAACGCTCGAAGCTGCATCTTCCGGGCCGTTTCTTACGGCAATTAGGAAGAAATGGACGGAATCACCCTCCTCTCCATAATCTACGACCAAGTATAGGCATAACACACCTGCAACCCTCGCCACCCCAGATTCGTGGGGTGATGCCTTTAAATATTGGTGTCCGAATTGTGTGAAGATACTGCATGTAAGAAAATCCTGTAATTCATAGACTGTTACGAACGACATAAGTCATTCGCAGTTGATAAGCACCCATTTTTCTTGTTCACAGATGGATTCCTGACGGGATCTGGTTAGAGTTTTTTTTTTTGCAAATCAGACTTACTACATTAGAGAACTCCTTAGGAGTCCCCAGTACTCATTTATGTTTCAATCGGTAATCAGCTGATCGTAGACGACAGGTGCTCCCGATCGGCAAGTTTCAACGGCGTTCTATCAATTTATCACGAACCGCGGGTATCAGTGCTCACCTCGTATGAGCTGTCTGACCATCGCGTGAGATTTTCTATCTGGTCATCTGAATGTGAAAACTACTACCGGCCATCAAATTCCAACATTGCCATAATACCGGACTTCGAGCATCTCAAAGTAATTTAATTAGTTGATTTCTCAATCTTTCATTCAATATGAGACTGTGCAGAAAAAAAAATTCCAACACACAACAAACTTCGTGAATGCTGTAAAACGTAAATTTCAACGTCATTGAATCCCAGTTTCTGGGACATTACAGCCACTTCTATCCAACTCTAGGAAAAAAAAGTTTTTCATTATTGCATTATTATTATTGTATTATTTTTTACCTGTATTACCATATTTTACACATATTTAATCTATGAAGCATGAGGGTCAAAAAGGGAAGTCAAAAAAAAAATTCGTTAGAATTTTCATTGGAATTTTCTAGAAGATCTGTATGTTTCCACTCTTGATAGGGTAGTCCATACACTGATTATCCCTAGTTCGTACATACTTTACAAGTAATTTTTAAGGAAAACATGGACGGGTGCAAGGACCTGCATCTTCAAAAAAAGCGTGGGTTTAGTAGCTTTGAAGATATTATTCAAGATTTATCTTAAAAATCCTCAGTTTGATAGCTAACAGTTCGAGGAAATGATAGAAACAAGTTAAGGTGTTAGTCAGTAGAATCTCATGCTTTAGCAGATAAACTAATGAGGACTAGAGTCGTAGAATTTTCCAGAAGAGGAAAGAGAAAAACAAATTCGGTCCAGAGAAAAATTAGGGAAATCATGGCGTAAAAGTGTGAACTTGTGCGCCAATCATGAAAAATGTAGTGTTTTACATGACCATCAAAGTTTATTTTCAAATAAGAAAATCTAAACAAAATAACTTGTTTAGATTTTCTTATTTGAAACAAAACTTTAATGGTCATGTAAAACGAAGGGGTATTACGGATGGTATTTGCACAGTTTTCCAGAAGAGGAAAGAGTAAAACAAATTCGGTCAAGAGAAAAATTAGGGAAATCATGGCGTAAAAGTGTGAACTTGTGCTATTATTAACTATTACATAAAAAGGTGGCATGCTCTCATTTTCATACATAATAATAAAGTGAATAATACATTATGAATGAAGTGAATCAGTTAAATTGAGTGAATGAATTCACTAAAGAAAGTGTCGCATATAAGAAAATGCGGCCTTTTGAACAGCTGAAATATGCGAAATGTGAATCAACTTCGCCGCAATTCTTTGCTTATTCGCTCTTTGTAACTTTGATTTCATCGTGATTCCACTAAATATCAGAACAATATTGTATTTATGACAATTTTAGGATGACAAATTTAATGTTATGGTTTAGGATTCGATTCTCTGTTAAAAACTGTGTCTTGATAGATTGACCTGCTTTGAAAATTTATTTCTCTGCACTTTATCGTTAGTGGTGTGCCGCAAAATCGTTTAGATGTCCCGAAAAAAAAATCAAGAAAAATCCACGTGTCATCGATTAATATTCTTCCTAAATAATACTCATGGGATTTGACGCTATGTTACCAGTAATTGGAAGCCACCGATAAATTTATTATTTAGCGTTCACTTCCAAATCTCAATAACCACTACGTTTCTGAAAATTTCATCGGGTACCAGCAGTTTTCTAACACTGCAAGAAATACACTTTTTTCGTGTTGATTAGTGTTGTGGGTTCGCCGGGGAACTAATCCGATCACTTTTACAACGATGCTCAACTTCTTAGATGTGCCCTTCCTATTCCGCTTCTTATCTGCTCTTTGCTCTTAACACTTTACGTCTCTATTTCGTTGACTTGTAGGCGGTACTCCAGTCTTGCTATTCGTCGCACGTTCTTATCTAGGACAAAGAAGTGTTTTTATAGACGAAGTAAAGAACTCTAGCACTTACATTTCGGGCCGTCCGACATCTCCAGGTTCTCTACATCTTCAGCTGCAAATATGGACGCTCATCAACAACTACTCGATTCGCAGAAACCTATGGATGAACAGAGCAATCCATCTTTCTTCAAGGTATCTCAGCGAGCCTTATCCCTAGAGCACTTGTGGCAATGATGATTGGAAAGTGGATTTCAGATGGTTGACTATTTCTTCGACAAAGGAGCAGCTGTAATTGAACCGAAACTAGTTGAGGAACTGAAATCGAACTCAATGAGTACTAAGGACAAGAAGAACCTTGTCAACGGAATCCTTAAGTCCATCAAGCCTGTTAATAAGGTGACAGAATAAAGGGAAATCAATAGTCTGTGAAGCATTTCTTTCCAATGCCGAAACGCTTCATCGTCCATTTCCGGAAAGTGCTGGTTTCAGGTTTTGTACATCACTTTCCCTATTCGACGTGAAAACGGTGAATTTGAAGTGATTGAAGCATGGCGAGCACAACATTCCGAACATCGCACTCCCACCAAGGGAGGTATCCGTTACTCGCTTGACGTGTGCGAGGATGAGGTTCGCGTGTAGCTCTTCTCTCCGAATGTGCGTCTCCACTTGCTAAATATTCGTTTTAGGTGAGAGCTCTGTCGGCCCTGATGACCTACAAATGTGCGGTTGTGGATGT
The DNA here is from genome assembly GCF_031761385.1 of Necator americanus. Classification (NCBI taxonomy): domain Eukaryota; kingdom Metazoa; phylum Nematoda; class Chromadorea; order Rhabditida; family Ancylostomatidae; genus Necator; species Necator americanus. The sequence continues at coordinate 9,351,503 of NC_087374.1, forward strand.
ACCTTTTGGAGGAGCAAAGGGAGGAGTCAAAATAGATCCTAGGAAATATACCGAATACGAGATTGAGAAAATTACTCGTCGTATCGCCATTGAGTTCGCCAAAAAGGTTAGTTCATACACGTATCGTAAAATAAATTTGCACTATATAGTCGCATCAAAACTACATGAAGCGCGATGCAGTTGCGTAAGCGGCTGCGTTCGAAGCGGCGCGGTGCTCATAGCGGTTGGAATCGACGCGGGACGCAAGCGCAACCGCTTACGCAATTGCACCGTGGTTCATTTCGTTTTCATTCTACTATATATTGCATGCTTCTGCAATACAACCACTGTACCATTAGGGTCGCTGGTTGACAACATGTGCAGATACTCCAAATGTTGACAAGATCTTAACTGCTTGAAAGTATTGCATTTTGAAGACGTTTTCAAGGATGACAGGACCAAAGTACTGTGCCCTTAATCTTGACACATTTTCATGTAGCAATAAAAGGGGAGACAGCATCAATAAATCGATGTATTTGTGGAATGTAATGCATTGCCCGTAAATGTTATCATTTGCATAAAAATCTACACTGTCACATTAGACAGATGTATACTGTCTGAGGATGTATACGTGATATTAAAGGCATCACCCCACGAATCTGGAGTGGTACGGATTCCCGGCGGAGTATTCGTATACGGGGTCGTAGATTATGGGGAAGAGGGCGATTCCGTTCATTTCTTCCTAATTGCCGTAGAAAACGGCCCGGAAGATACGGCTTCGAGCGTTCCGGCGCAGTATTTTCTACAAGGGGTTCGATAGGAGCGCGCCAGCCCTGTCCGGCGCCGAATCTTCCGAGCCTTTTTTACGGCAATTAGGAAGAAATGGACGGAATCACACCCCTCTCCATGATCTACTATCATGTATACGAATACTCCACCGGAAATCCATGCCACCTCAGATTCGTGGCGTGATGCCTTTAATTAATTTGTATATTTATCATATATTTCAACAACGTAGTTTAAAAGTAAAAGTCAGGGTAAAATCATTGCCTTATCAATCTGCTTTGGAAACTTTCCAAACGCGCCAACGGGTTTGGAAAGTTTTACTGCATTTCGTGATCTTTGAGGTTTTTGGAACGCATGTCTGGCCTACAACGACTTGCGGAAGCCAGCTGATGCATCTAATCAGTGTTTTCTTTTTCCTCGCAGATAATTCTGGCACCAATTTGTCGACCCCAAATAGGTGAAAAGCTTGGTTGGCACCACGGCAGTCTCAAACCAACGTGTGGCTACAACGGACCTCTAACCAACATGTAGTTATGTATGTATTATGGATGTCCCACATGTAGTTTACATATCAGAAAACATCAGTACGAAACGCATATTTTTCACACGCAGTAAGTGGAATCCCGTGAGCGCGAAGTGTCTGCCTCAACGCACGCTCCTTCTCTCCTTCAAACACACACGCTCCCTCAACGCTCCGTCTTAGCTCAATCGAAGATCCTGCGCAGATGCGCGGTTGAACAAATTCAGCGTTGATTCTACTTTGTGGGTTTTACAGCCGCCGAACGTATAGATAAAACAGTTCCTATAAAATAAATTATGATTTTTACTGGACCGTATGAGCGCTCCAAGAAGTACAAGCACATCAACTCCAGTATATGAAAACATATGTCTATGGGGAAGGATATAGCGCAGTCAGTAAGAAGTTCCACGGCTTCTACACGATCGACGATTCGAATCCGCCCCAGTGCCAACCAAGCCTTTCATTCCCTGGGGTTGATAAATTGGCGCAGAACTTGTCTAGAAGGACGAACAAACTGACTTGATTCATCGGCCGCCTCTCCTCCCAACCTCCTACCGAGCCATTGCAAACCTGCGCACGTGTACTCTGAACCGTGAATTTTCTCCACAAGAGTCCGGGAGAGAGGGAGCAAAAGGGAGTTCGTAACGATGGGAAGGGAGAAAAAATGAAGGGAGCAAAGAGGGAACGAGGAGCGCGCAATTGTCGTAAAACGAACTCATATTAAAGAGTGCAAAATATAGTTCTCATGATCTAATACGTCTGCAATTCTAGAGACAGAGTTATCTTAGTTAACTGAGGAGAAACTTTGTGTTTCTGACATCCCTGGTTTTTTTTCTGAAACCTAGTTGAAAAGAATACAAGATTTTTCCTCCAATTTCTTGATTTTTCTCAACTAGCTTTTGAGGGACCAGGACACCTACAGAGAGCCAAATTTGCACCTGAAGGTTTTCTTTAATGCTCTGTAAAAATATGGCAGCAGGGTTATCGAACAAAGTCCAATAACTCAAGTCGTAGTTTACGAAATCCAATTCGGTATAAAACGTGTTGCAGAAGATTTTCATACCAAAATTCGGTCTCACTTTTTCCTCCTTTCTTACACTCATCGAATGTTAGTTGAGAAATTTGTAAAAAAAAAAAAAATCCTCAACTTTCCCTAGCTAACCTCCAAAAAAACCAGACCGTCTGTAAAAGAAAGCCGTTTCCCCGTCTCCCAAGCCTCTTCAACTGCTGCAAGCTGACATATTGTCTATTATTATAATAAGCAGCCCAAAAAGATCTACATGGTCTCTTAGAAGCAGAAATAGGTTTTTAAGCGAATGAATAAAGCTCGCCGTCACTTCAACAGGAAAAAAAATCAGCACAATAAATGGAGGAGGAACCCTCTCACAAAAGAAGTTTCACCAATCAGAATAACGAATTGCTGGAACTTTTGCGACCACGTCCCTCCAATTTTAATCATTTAGGGATTCCTTGGTCCCACCGTCGATGTGCCAGCACCTGACATGGGAACCGGAGAACGTGAAATGGGTTGGATCGCTGACACCTACGCTCAAACCATTGGCCATATGGATAGAGATGCAGCCGCTTGTATTACCGGAAAACCAATCGTTGCTGGTGGTATCCACGGACGAGTATCTGCAACTGGCCGGGGAGTATGGAAGGGTCTTGAGGTGTTCTGTAAGGAAAAGGAATACATGGACAAGGTGAGCATAAATATCCGACCATAAGACTCTCCAATGATCCATTCTCTCCATTCTTACTCTCCATTCCTTCTTCTCCATTGATCCGATTGAGTTTCAGGCAAGAAGATAATAGCGAAAAGGTTGTATTTTAGGTTGGACTTACACCTGGACTAGCAGGAAAGAAAATTATTATCCAAGGTTTCGGTAATGTAGGATTGCACACAATGCGATACTTGCACAGGTATGCTCTTTCATTTTAAAGGCATCACTCCACGAATCTGAGGTGGTACAGATTTCAGGTGGAGTATTCGTATACGGGATAGTAGATTATGGAGAGGGGGAGAGAGAGGGTGATTCCGTCCATTTCTTCCTAAGTGCCGTAAAAAAACGGCCCGGAAGATACGGCTTCCGGCGGTCTGGCGCACTATTTTCTACAAGGAGTTCGACTGGAGCGCGCCAGCAATGTGCGGCGCCCCATCTTCCGAGCCGTTTTTTACGGCAATTAGGAAGAAATGGACAGAATCACCCTCCTCTCCATAATCTACTATCTCTTATAAGAATACTCCACCTGAAATCTGCACCACCTCAGATTTGTGGGGTGATGCCTTTAAACCGCAATATAATGAATAAGAAGCAAGATGCAATACAAGCCAGAGTTACTGGTCCTCACCAAGCAGAAAATTTCAATCATGCTGCAATCGTAAACGTGTTGGAGAGTACTTCTAGAGTTTTAGAAAAGTTCCTGCATCGGTTAGCTCCTAAATAGGAGAATAGTTAATTTTCTAGGAATCAACACCCGATGTTGATGAATCTTAGAAAGTATCTATAAAACTGTTACTGTTGTTAGTTTTTCTGATTAGGAAAACTACACACTGTTCAGAGGAGGCGCAAAGATAATCGGAGTACAAGAATGGGACTGTGCCATACAAAACCCGAACGGAATTGATCCTAAACAGCTCGAAGAATGGAGAGACAAAAATGGAACCATCAAAGTTAGACTTCTAGGCAGAAATTGCACCTCCAAGAATGGACTTCTAACCAACTGCATTTTTTTTAGAACTGCCCTGGAACAACGAACTTCGAACCATTCAGAGAGCTCATGTTCGAGAAGTGTGACATCTTCGTTCCTGCAGCTTGCGAAAAGACCATCACAAAAGAAAACGCGCACAAAATCCAAGCCAAGGTATAATGTACGTCCCGCTCATTTGAACTGTCTGGTATTTCTACCTGAAATTAAGATCGTTGCCGAGGCTGCTAATGGACCTACCACACCTGCTGCTGACAAGATCCTTCTCAAGCGTGGCAACTGCCTGATCATCCCTGACATGTACGTACGAATAAGAATACAATTCGAAGTTTTTGAAATTTTGAAATTTTAAACTTTTAAACTAAGGAAGGTGTCATCTCAGGTATCACGAAACTGACGATGTTGAGGTTTCGGTGGACAAATATATAGTTCGGTGTGTAGATTACGAGTATGAGCGTGGCGACGCTCAATTCCCCCCAATTGTCCTAAAAGACGGCCTTAGTTCTTGCGAGGTACATTAGAACACGACACCCTTATGCACGCGACGCACCAATGAGCGGCCGAAAATCAATGAGTTCTCCTCAACAGCCTATTCGAGTGAAACCAATGAATTGTCAGCCAAGGAAAGAGGGCGTACAAGGACAGCGCATCCAAATGTTCCTCGTAGAAACCAAAGCGGTTCGGACACCAGTTTTTCAGGACGATTATGGAGAATTGAGTTTGCCCACTATCACACTAGTAATCATAACCTCATCTCGATATTTGCCCACAGTGACCCCTATTTTCGGGGTTTCGTGATTTGCGAACAGCACATACTAACCTTTCGGTACATACATGGGATAGTCGGATAGTTGCTCCGACTACCTTCACTTTTGGACTGTTGGCGAAGGGACCCTTTTCACTTTCATACGGTAGGCGGGAGGACACTCATCAGTTGATTTGCACCTGTTGAGCGAAAGGACTCCCTTCACTTTCATAAGGTAGGTCGGGGCTCCTCCTTATCAGTACCCATGATTTAGGCACCCCTGTTTTGTTTTTCGTTTTGCCTAGCATTATAATAGTTTCCGTCGCTGTTTTGCAACGTTAGCTCACAAAGTTCACAAAAGCACATCACTCCTCTCCTATCCATCTACTCAATCGCTTAGGTTCTTGAACTCGGGTGGTGTGACTGTTTCCTACTTCGAATGGCTGAAAGACCTCAACCACGTCTCGTATGGTCGACTAAGTTTCAAGTATGAAGAAGAGTCCAATAGGATGCTTCTTCGTAAGTGTTAGTTATTTCTTCTGTGGTCAACTGCTACTCTTAGTCGATTTATGATTTCAGAGTCTGTGCAAGAGTCCTTGGAAAAAGCTATTGGTAGAAACGTCCCAGTGACACCGAATGCGGCGTTCGCAGCTAAAATCGCTGGAGCTAGTGAAAAGGTCAGTGTATGCTAGCGCATATTCCGGGAACTCTAGCCTTATTAATCGTTGTCTACAGGATATCGTACAATCCGGTCTCGAATACACAATGTTACGTGCTGGTGAGGCCATCATCCGAACTGCTCACAAGTACAACTTGGGTTTGGACATTCGTACTGCCGCCTACGCTAACGCAATCGAAAAAGTCTACAATACCTACAGGACACTGGGTTTCACTTTCACATAAACTGATAGTGATTGTTCGCAGATTTTTTTCCAAAGAGTCATAATTAGACATTCTTTTCCACATCAGATTGTTATCAGATATTGGGTTTCTCTGTAAAGAGATCTTAGTTCATGTGGTGTTAACAGTTGCAACAGTCAAATCAACAACAGACAGAAGAAATAACATAGACTTGGTCACAGACACTAAGTGTATACTATCATGAATTGATATCGTATCCCATGAATGCGACAGCATCACGAACCCACTCTGGAATAGGTTCCTCTTGGTAGTATGTGCGCAGAAATTGCCCGAGAAATTGTTCCACTTTTCCAGTATCAATGGCCTCTCGGACATCTTCCATCAATCGCAGCTGATGCCTTATGTTGTGAACAGACAGAAGATGGCAGCCAATTGTCTCCTAAAATACAAGTCCGGTTATAGTCTATTAGCGTTCTTTTTCGATAGGTTCTTTCCGTGCTGGGCTAAACAATTCACAGATAAATTAGAAAATTTAGTAAGAGTAGAAGTATGTGTGTAAAGTAAATATCTCACAAAAGGCAACTTCCAGTAGTTAAGAATTTTTCAAAGTGGATATAACTGTTCCTCTACTTTTCGAAGTAGATGATTTGTCGCTTTCTTTCGAAAAAAAAAATGTTGCAAGAAAGAATCGACGGAAGGCGCACCAATGCACACACCACTTGAAACAATTAATTCTTGGTTGTCACATGGATTAAAGACAACATACCACGAATCTGACATGGTGAAGAAATCCACGGGAAAAGCTAGAGATGGAGTTGTAGATTGCTGCATCAGGGGTGGTTCCGCTCACCTCTCCCTAATCCTCCTAAAAAAATTATGTGGGAACCCCTTTAGTTCCTACGAGAAACGTTAAAACGCTCTATACGTTCTGGTTTCCTCAGCATCCTATTCATATGTCTCACTTAAATAGGCGGAATAGGTAGTCGAGATCGAGTAGAGTCTCACTGGCTTTCGACCGCCGCCCAGCTGGATGCTGTACGAGAGTGGAGCGTTGCAACTGAAATCGTCGTGAAAAACAGTCTTTCACGCCATTTTTACTACAATTAGGAAGAGATGAGCAGAACTACCCCTAATCCCGCAATCTACGACCCCGTATAGAGTTTGTCCATCGAAAATCCATACCACGTCAGATTCGTGAGGTGCCTTTAAATTGCGCCTCTGTGACAATGTTACCAGAATCTCATTTTCCAATTTTGATATCCCGACTGCAAAATTCCACTCGAACACGGAAATTTTGACCAGAACGACCGTTCGATGCTAGGTAATCATTATTCTACTGGAAACAATCCTCATTCTTTTAGATAGTATGTCTCCTTACCATTTGAGAATGAACAGATTAACAGTTGCTCGTTTCAAGCTTCACAAAACAACAAAATCGAAGTGATAACAAGGTAGCTGTTTGAAATATTTCTTCTTTTAACGATGCAACCTAAGAACTAGATGAACCACAGTGTTAATGAGTCGAAACTGCGTGAAAGATATACCGTTGGCATAAATATGGACATAAAGCCCAAGTGATCGTATGTACTACAGGAAGTGCTGATTAGTACAGTAGTTGAAAGCAAATTGGTGTGCGCCAAAGGTACAAAGCCGCCTTCATATTCAAAAGAATAACAGAACAACTCAACCTACTGGCAACTGTTGCTTGAGCACTCCATCATGACCAGATACAACAGTTCTCAAAAGTTGAATCACATGCAGCTGATGTGAGTGCTTTGTTTGATATGAACTATGAAAAATATTTAAGAATAATCTACGTAAAGAGTCGTTAGAATTTTTCTTCCGAGAAACCGTTCATTAAAATTAAGATTAAATCCACATCCGTTTGCAGAGTACATACTAGAAAAGCCTTATATTTGAAAAAAAAGATCTGTCTTTTTCAATGAAAATGACCAGTAATGCTAAAATTGTACTGATCCTCCAAGAGTAAAGCAAAAGCACCTTATTAATAACCGCGTGTACAAAAGCACGCGAATAGGTCTGACAAGTATTGCAGTCGCAATCCTTTTCAATCGGTTCAAAGTCTTCAGCGAACTTCTTCTGATTAAGATGCAGCAGCCCACCACGACGAACCATTGCAGTTCCAAACCTGCAAAAATATTTACACATAAGGGCTTATATACCATTAGCGTAGGTAAAGAGGCATACGTAATGATTCTACGTTTGGGTGACAAATTTGAAACCGAAAAATTACACTTCCAAGAGTGCATATCCACTAACCATAGGTGGGTACATCTACAACAGCAGGAGGAAAGAAAGGAACTCCGAGGCTAGATGACCTATCAATGACCAATTAAAAAATTTGCTGCCAACACACTATCAAATATACTGCAGTGAGCGGCTCATTTCAATTTTCCAAGAGGATAAAGCGAAGAAATAAAACGCATCAACCTATTTTAGTGTTTCTTCCTCCGGATTTCCTCCTCTAAACGACCTCAGATCGGAACGTTTTATCTGCTCCATCCAAAAATTAATATGGTTGGCTGAGGGATGGCTTTAGAAAACAGAAACAATTGGCTTCGTCTTCTACATTAGTTATGTGAAACAGTCTTCAAGAATGTTTGGTGCAATTCAGAAAATACTACGCTGTTCGCCGAACATTGAACACCAACAAAAAGAATAACTCTAAGAAAACCCTTGCTGGAAATTGGAAAGGTATTGCACAACTATTCGAATGTGGGACACCTCAGTGAAACTAGCACCAGACAATGACAACGACCCAACCGATTAACTAGTGTCAACCAAGCCCTAGTCGTAAAACAAACAGCCTCCTCATTCTACTGCTAAATATCTCGATTCTCATGATCAACGGAATACTATCAGTATTTAGTAGTACCACGCACGTTTTCAAGATGTTTCAGCTACCTTGGAACCTCAAACGGTTTCTACTGAAATTAGTCAGCTGGTGCCAGCAGTGAGTGGTGAGTCAGCAAAAAAAAATCAAGTTTCTACTGCTCCACGTTATCTTTGCGCCTTCAAAAAGCGACCTCGTATGTGGTGCATCTGTTCTCGAACAGTCTTTCAAGGAAGAGCATGTCCGACCATGGCATAGTGACCAGTAACTTATCCACTACTTCAATGGAAGGGATTGAGGACAAAATGTGACCAAAGGCAGACCTCTATTCAATTCTATTCATATTTATTAATTCTATTCATATTCTATTTATTCTATTAAATAAGCACATACCTCGCTGTTCTCGTTGGATACACACAGTCAAACATATCAGCTCCTAGAAGTGAGCATATTACGAGATCCACGGGAAAACCGACGCCCATAACGTAGCGAGGTAGATGAGGAGGAAGAGCTTCACAACATGCTGCAACCACCCTCCAGAATTGCGACTTCTCTTCTCCGCCAGATAAGCCACCGATAGCGATGCCCACATGGAAGCATTTTCATTAAAAAGACGCCCTCAACAAAATTTTGGTCAGCTTTAAAACGAAATATTTCATCACAGAATCAGTTCTGTTAAAAATTAGTCGGCATAAACTTAATCCAGCACTGTTCGTACTACTACAATAGAAATATTAAGATTAAAAAAATCGAAAGCCAGATAATTCGGCCAGCACTTTTTGGCAGTTGCCACATGGCCTCAGCAAAGGAAAATGTAAGCCAAAACAAACTTCTTAAATAAGAAGAAAGAAAATGAAGGAGATTGGGCGAAAAATCAGACTTCACATTGGATTTCGAAGAAAAAATAAATTTCTGAGCAGCTGACTCTCGTGATCTTTCGAAAAAGTGTGCTCATTTATATAGCTGGACCACAAAATTATTCAAAGGAAACTTTAAAAACCTTTGCTCTTTTTGCCATCTCTTCGGTGCACTTCTTTCGTAGATTGAGATCTAACCCGCCTTGCACGATCGGAAAAAGGGCCTGATCCGAGCGCGTATGGGCCTTCTCACAACGATCCATCCATCTTCAAAAAAGTGTGCTGTTTTAAAAAGTGAATTATTTTTTAAGAGCACAGCACCGAATACTCCTTTGCATGGCCTCTTCAACGACGTCACCGGTGGTGAGAACGTGCACAACATGATCCAGCTGCATCATTACGTCAGCACCAAGAGCCTGTAAATCGCAGCTGCAACATAGCAGATACAGTACAGACGACAGTATCATTACTACACCAAATACCTGTTGAATTTCAATACTCATTTCCGGTGTAAGCGACATTTGCTCTGCTGTGTGCGGACTTTCGAAATTGACTCCATGTTCATCCACTGACATTAGCTTGCTTAGTGAGACCATCTAGGAACAAAACAGTCATACTGAAAAGTTCGGTCAAGAGCCTGAGTCAATAATTTAAATTAAACTGTTGAGCATGAAAAAAAGAGATCACGCTACTTAAAATTTCCACTAAATCCACTAAATTTCCACTAATTTTCAATAAAGGGTACGGAAGCATCGCATATTATGTATTTCAAGTTGAAATCACCAAAAAGTAAATTTTGATGATTCAGTGCTAGATAACACACATCTCGGGAAAATGCGGTTGAGGAGGACACTCAGTCGCGCTCCTATTTCTGGAGGTTTCCTTTTTTTTCTTTTTGTAATTTTAGCTTAAATATCGTAGATCTAACACTAACTTTGGGTCTTAGGGTCCCAACTGATTTAGTTATTTAGTTCCAGAAATAAGAGCGCGGTTGAGCGCCCACGCACAACCACCTCAACTACACTTTACCCCACATTTCCAGATACACATCCTAAAGAATGACTAGTGCTTAGATAGTTACCTGAAATCCTCCCGAATCAGTAAGGATTGATCGTGGCCAATTGATCATCTTATGCAGGCCACCAGCCTTTCGAACACGCTCATGACCAGGTCTATGACCGAGGTGATAGGTGTTACACAACAATATTCGGCAGTCCATGGCAACCAGTTGTTCAGGAAGAATACCCTACAGAAATTATAAGTGAAGCGATTAGTATCGACTATAACTTTCCAAAGTAGGGAAGAAGCTTTTGAAGCGAGTGAACCTAGTCTTCCCTATCACAGGTCCGTAAACTTAAAACACAGTTACAGTGCCACTGCAAAGATTACGATAATACAGCAACTACTTACAAATATCTATATAACATAGACATCTGTATGTCAAAAGAAAAAAGCAGTTGCGTTTAAAAAGAGTGCATAAAAATTATAACAATCATATAAGAAAACATCAACATTTCTGTAGTGCAAGTAACCCTCGACGTGAATCGTTAGCTCTCAAGTTTGTACTAAGATCTGCGAGTGGGCCTACCAAAACGAAAGCAATCCTTAAAATCAAAATAAAATGTAGCTAGAACTGTGAGAGACGTGCAACGACGCCAAATAAAAACAATATCTATTGCATTTATTGCAAACTAAGTTTAGATTATTTTGCTTTTTCAAACTCATGTATTCCAACAAGTATTGAGCAAGGACCGATCCTAACAAGTATCAAACAAGGATGGACAAAGAAAACACGGTATTAACTGTCTGTACTGCAGTTCGATAAGATTAAAGCCATTTATGAAAAATTTGTCATATTCACAACACTTCTAATTAAGATAAAAGTTGTGGATTTCGAAACTAAAGCGTGGTTTAGACCAAAAGCACGAAACTGTGTTTCGCCCAGTAGCATCTTGCAAACCTCAACCGTGATTCGTATAGTGTGCTTCACGAAATATACCGCGCTTAAGCGAATCGCAGAAGAGTGGCCACTATTAGCAGCTAAAACTCAACCCGTCAACCTCGGGGATCTAAACTACGCCGAAGATGAAAATTCCTGAAAACTGATTGTTCACAATCCCAACATTTCCCTCCCCTTTTCCACTGTGTTCATCGCATCGTCGAAGATGCATATGCACAAAAACAGGATCGATGACAGCGGCATTCAAAAGTCCAGAAGCTCAGAGTATGGGGATTAAATTATTGATCAGAAAGAAACTCAAGATGTTTCCCTGCACTTCAAGTGCAATGCGCAATAAAGGCGGAAGCAAATACACCACATCTTTGAGTAGCACATTAAGAAGTTAGGAGTAACCGGTTTTGAAGGGAATCACGACACACACTATACTTCCTTGGAATTAAGACCGTCCACTCAAAAAATGATGTCAAAACAAGATGAAGAAGCAATAATTTGCGCTTTTGCCCTTTTAAAAGATACTCGTAATGAGGTTTACTACTAGCAATAGGTAGTGTTCTAGTCATAATTTCCTTATTTTCCATTTCCTTACTAGTTTTTCTGGAAAGAAATTTTAGAATTACAATTGCGCCTTCTGACGCTGTGCTATCGCGGGATAAGAGCATTTTTGTCCTACTAAATAAAACAACTTGATTACAATTATTCTTGCTTCAATTCACCAACTTTAGAATTAGAAGCAAAGACAAATTTCGATAGTAAATTATTCGAAATAGAATGCAGAGCCAAACATTCAGCACTTCAAACACGATTTGCCGAAACTATGCATAAGTGTGCTTCCGCATTGAAAGAGTTGCGCTGGAGTAAAGAACTGTGATAAGATTCTCTAGAGAAATATCATTGCCAAAATCCTGAGAGTAGAGTATTCATTGTTCTTATCCTTTCTTAATCAGTGAAGAGGTACTCAAAAAGTGTCGTTTTCAACCTAGTTACAAGCATAACTTCAGGTGTTAGTACTACTGACTGAATTGCACTTTGAGGAAGAACTCTTTAGCTCACCTCATCGAATGTGCCGAGTATTTTAGCAGGTGATGTAGGCTGCTAAAAAGACTGTAGCAAAAAAAACAACCTAGTATTCTCGACCCCACCTTATACGAGTAACGGTTTACGATTCTGCATAAGTTGTGCATAACTTCAACCCACCCTAATGAATTCTTCTGTTACATTACAACAATTTCTTATGATAGACTGCAAGGCTCGGAGCGGTGTAGTGGAGCTAACGGCTGTGATCTAAGTGGGATCGACGTAAGCAGCATCGATGAGTGGTGCTAACAAGGATCCCCTTGATCCTAACTGCAACACTCCATCGCACCGCTTCGAGCGCAGTCGCTTTCCCAACTGCACCGAACTTCATGTAATCTTAACTCAACCATGACACTAAAAATGTCCAATCCTCTATTTCCTCAATTAACGTAACATAAAAGGTCTAATTTCCCTAAAGAATCCCTAAATCCTTAATCCCGGTCTGATTCCCTAAAGAAATACACAATCCAGTGATTTCGTTTCTTCACTACTTTAAAAAAAAACCATATTACCTTCATCGTTCCTTGTGTTCCAACAGGCATGAACACTGGTGTTTTGACTGCTGAGTGTGGCAAGGTCAGTAAACCATGTCGAGCTCGACCTGTTTGATGCAGCACCTCGAACTTCATAACGACAATCTCTACTCTTCCTACAAGAATTGTAAAAATAAATCCTAGATTTTAGGTTCCTGAAGTTAAAAGATCAGTTAAGAGAGCATGGAATTGGATTTAACAGTGGATACCCAGTTCACTTCATTCCTTTCATAACACCCCAGCACAACAGCCTAAAAAGTGGTAATAATATGAACCTTTCCTTAGCTGACGAATGCTCCACCGCCAACACTTATTGACAAAGGACACCTGCCGTGCCTCAACAGCGCGCTTCAAATCCTAACTTATCCTTAGAACTACAAGAAAAAATTTTAACTAACAACTAACATTTTATTTTAATTTAATTTTTACTAATTACTAACTTCTACTTTTTACTAACTAATTTTCATTACAACTAACACGACCAAGCTTTCTAAACGGAAACTACCCAAACATATTAAATGTTCAGAAGAGTAGTCGCCAGCACTTATTTCTGCATTTGCGCTTAATCTTCATACAGCATAGACCGCGCAAACGGACCGTAAGTGTGAAAATACACAAAATAACATAAACTTTTATGAACAAAACTCCACACAAACTAATGTACCAGGTACAGCATGCCATAACGTAAGAAAATATATGACTTGACTAAGATTGTACATCTTAATTTATACAACACACAAGACTCAACCTACATGACTTTTAAATAAAATGCATACATTTCCCGAGACGTTCAAAAATAAAATCTAGCAAGAACCATTGAGAACAAATTGGCATCAGAATTTCGATCGACTGTGGGAATCTAATTCAGAGAAGATACGCAACCCATTAAAACTGCCATCTGAGAAGCCTAAGTTATCAACTCATATCCATTTATACCATTTGTTCGCTTCGATTGGAAATCTTAAGATTTACTCAGCTTCCGCTTTTGAAGGATCCAGAGCTGCCTCTGGATCACACACCTCCAAAATTGCTCGTCCCTCTACTTCCGACATTGACAATTGCTTCAGCACCTACGAAGATAGTAAATACAAAAATCAGCTACTAGAAATCGAAAGGAAAGTCACAAACAGCATAGTAGAAAATATTTCAACGAAATAAACCCCGATGTACCTGGGAGGCTTGATTGACAGGATACACTCGATAATCAGGAGCTTCGATCTGACCACCCGCGATCAAGTGGACCAAATTTTTCAGTTGTTCAATGCTTCCCCTGAAAAAAAAGCAGTGTGGTCGAAATAAAATATCTTTTATGACTAGAATATACCGCAAAGAAATTACAAGGACAATGGAAAGAATGAGGCAAAATTCATCACATAATTCTTAATGATCTTAATCAGATAAAAAAAAACGAGACATATACCTAGTAACACCCATAATAGCAAGTCGGTTCTTCGCTACAAGTTTAATTGGAAGCTGTACATCCAGTCCCGATAGACCGCCAACGAACAGAACACCTCCCTTTAAAGTAGAAACTTCAGAAACATTTAGATATCCACCAGGAACCAACACACCTCAGCAAGACATTTCAGAGAACGAGTTACTGTTCTGGGCGAAGTCACGAAGTCGAAGACAACATTTACTCCTGTACGAGCCACATCCTTTGTACGCATTATAAGATACTCTTCGAATTCTGGAATGGATAAGCTTTTATCAAAGGAAGATCAAGGGAAAGCGTTGTATTTTTGCTGTTACATTCTATTTAGAAGAAACGGAAATCCAACCTAGGTGAAGAAAGAGAAATATAACAAATAAACCCTTCAATTTCAATGCATAAAACATCAAACCCATTTGAAACATCCCTAGTACAAAAAAATGAATTTTCAGAAAAAAGAATGATGAAAAGGAACTACTTGTTCCAGGTCAGAGTGCATCACTGTCCACATCTGATCCGGTAAGCTCCTAATGATGAGACGGCGGGAAATGAAATTCAATATCTCAAAATTACGTAAGCACAGGCGATTTATTGGAGGTGACGAAGGAAAAAGTGTCTTTCACTACAGCGTGCAGTAGCCCAGAAACACCAGACGAGGAGTGGAAGCCTACTTCTGAGCATCAAACTTTACTTCCCCTTGTCATAAACACCAATTTATCAACGTCCAACACAGCGTAGTCAAAATTCGTCGTAATGGGTTGCTTCCTAACCTCTGTCTGAAAGTCTAACAACTCAGAAAAGTTCAAAATTCGTTGTACCTTCCCAATGATTGGAGGTTGATTGTGGAATATTTTCGAAAATCACCGCAGATATAGGCGATTCAACGGGAATCCATCATTAATTCCATAAAAATTACAAAAACGGCTACTGTTAACCTGCTGACTCTTCCTGATCTCACTCTGATTACCATGTAGCCGGAACTTAAATCGAAATCCACGGAAGAATTTGAACAGTTCAACCAACCCTATTTATTGGCTCAGACCTCAAGGAACTTGCTTAGGTACCCATTACGACCACTTTTTACGCGTACTCTCCCCCAACTCCCTTTTCGTCAACAAGAATCGGATTTTCGGAGTTCTGTATATCTTCACTCAACAGAAAGAAATCTGTGAGACACCGCAATTAATCGCACAAACGCCTTTTTTTTTTGTTCAAAGATTGAAGTCACAATGCTTGTATCTTCCGAAATGACCTGCGAAATTTTGAATCTTTGGATGTAACCTATGGTGGACCCACGATTTAGAAATTCGCAACCTCAGAATGACCAAAACAGAACAAAATATCCAAGTAAACACTTACGGTACCATGGGAAGAGATAGGATTAAAACCAACCTGAGTCATCCCAGTGGACCACGAAATCAGCTCCATTTCTCTCGGCAAGACAGAGTCTCTCTTCTTTTGCATCCGCAACCATCAAACGAATCTTTCTGGAACTACACGTGAAACAGGTGGCATTGAATCCAGGTAAGAATGTTGGAAAAATGAAACTAGTGATCACTGGTAATACCTATCGTTGTGTGCTGCAAGGAAGTGCTTTGCGAGTTTAAGCAACCAGAGTCCTAGACCACCAGCTCCAACTATTAATATGTTACAAAATCCTTTCGACTGTGAGAAGGCTTCAACAATGGGACGAGCCTAAGCATACGAAAAGTAATGTAAATGATTTCACACCATCTATATTTCACCAAGATTCTCCCTGATATCGTTTATGTTGAAGGTAGCCATTGTTCTCAGAATCAATTGAAATACACAAACTGGCCCGCATCGAAGCTACGTACCACCGGACACACAGATATGAATAGAATTCTCCACGAAATCGAGCTACGTGAACCACAAAGACTACCCTTTCCCGACTGCATTGATGAACATAATTGCATTTATTTATTCCACTGATTCAGTCTTACTTTTCCCTAGGCGCTGTCAAGAGTTGCTGAGATTTCCGCTCCCGCTGATTACAGATGTGACAATCGTCCTGCGAAAAAGGCATTGATGCTTTGAAGCAGTTGGTACTCTTCATTGTTTTTTTTTTCTAGCAGATGCAGTAGAAATTTGCATAAGGATGCCCAAAAAACGTCCATTATCGCTCACACAAAAGAGGCAACGATGCATTAACATTCCAAACATGTGCTAACCGTCGTACAACTTTTTTCACCGTGCAATAGGCAATCCAAAAGATCCTTTTGAGTATACTAAAGTACCCACTAAAGTATATGACTGAACTTGCGCGAAGCGCAAATATCTATGTACTATATGTTGATGCAGAGAAACAAAATAAAAAAAAAAGACACAGATATGAAGGAAGTTCTGGTACAGATGTTTACGTTTGGAAGAAAACAAAGGTGACGTTGATTTCAACCAAATATTAAAGGCTACGAAGAATGAAACACTAAAATACATTCTCGCCGTAACCCAATCTTGATTTCAAAAAGTTTAAAGGTTACTGTGAATAAGATGCAATCATCCTCAGGCTGTTTAGATGTACTTGAAATGATTATCAGATGGTCAGATTCTTTGTCGAATAGTTCTGAATGGCATAGAGAATTAGGATAGGTTCGTGAGGACACCAGCGCCACTACACGAAAGAAGTCGGACTAGGTGTTCTCATAGCTCTGGCGCATCACCCCATGTGATAGGGTAGCAATAAGTGTTAATACTAGGCTCAAATGACTTGAAATATGTATTTGCACCCTCATTATCGTGAAAGAGCATCTCTTGTCGTTTTTCCAGCTCGCCCACCATAGGGTTCTAACCTCCATCTGTTGTCGCAAAAATCAATCGCGTCAAATTGGCACGCTGCACGTGATTTCTTGCGCTGCGTTTGGATAAAAACCATAAAGACTCCATTAGGCGAAATCAGACGGAATCAGAGATTCATCTTCAACAGTTCAAATGTTCTCTCGTTTTGAAACCTCGGCATATTCTTTCTGTGTTTTGTTATAGTGTGCCTGCGAGGTTTTTAGATGGAACCTTTATTTGCCTGACGTTTCGCCTTTTTCGCCGTCTTCAGAGGCCTAAATAGAGGATGACTGGAGCAATGCTACGTTTATCCCGTCAAATGCCACATTACCCTGGGTCAGTGTTTCGATAATCGTTCAGGGTAGTGAAAACAGAGGAATGTTGGAGTGAAAACCGGTAGGAATGTTGGAGTGAGGATTAATGAACATATGGTAGGAAAACGACGAAAAGGTTTGATAACACCACTAAGAAGGCACAGACATGAGGCCCACAATGGAAACGATTACGATGTGAAATGCGTTATACTGGCTCACGAAACAGAAATATCAGTAAGGAAGACGTTGGAGGCGTTTTGGATTCTTAAAAGAAACCCTTCAATGAATAATACGAATGAATGCTTGTCGGTAACGAATGAGTTCTTGCCATTTGTACCGCTCTGTGACCTATAACCGCTTGGTATTCTGTGTGTAGATCAAATCATCTATATCGTCGCTGGTGATCTACACGCAGCAATACTCATTCGCTGGTACAGTGAGCGAGAAGTGCGTGCAACCAGCCGCGCCACATCCGATGGAGCAACACGTAAGACCATTTTCATTGTAAATGGGTTTCTGTTTTCACTACCCTGAACGATTATCGAAACACTGACCCAGGGTAATGTGGCACTTGACGGGATAAACGTAGCATTGTTCCAGTCATCCTCTATTTAGGCCTCTGAAGACGGCGAAAAAGTCGAAACGTCAGGCAAATAAAGGTTAAAGGCTAAAAACCTCGCAGGCACACTATAACAAAACTCATCTTCAATAGTTTGAAGGAAATATGCCAACGTTATGCACTATGGGTATATTACCTAGATTATTCTTGCCAAGCATGAGAAGCCAAATGAAGAAAATTAAAATTTGCATGTAATTAATTAACGATTGAAAACAACCTGAAGAACGGCACTTAGCGCCCAAGTGGCACCGGCAGGCAGGATAGAGGCTACGTGCATCGAAAGTGAGTCTGGAATTTTCACAAGAAAGTGAAGTGTAGGAACAGCAACATAGTCGGCGTATCCGTGGCTACACATTTCATCTGTTGGCCAAACGATTACCTAAAATGAACAAAGTCATGGTATGTAGTTCAAACACATTACCGCTGAATCTAAATGCTAGTCGATTTAACGAGTACAAATAAATCAGTTGTCGTTGTCCTCTCCCACAAGGAAATTTACACAGGCAATTTACCATGAATAATGTCTCCTACTGTGGCCTCTCTACACTATGAACAGGCCAAGAGCTATATATAATCTGTCTATGTATGATATAGCACCTGTCTTCACTATCGCAACATGTACTGGATGTGAAAAATACTCGCTATACATCGATAAAATGAGAACGGATCCAATATGTTTGAATGAAGATTATTTGGGCCGGATGATGAGTTGCAATAATTCGGTTCAGATATGACTATTATGAGAACCACTAAAGTTAACTCGTATATAATTAATGATGGATGCCAATATTTGATAGCACACTACATATACTTTGAGGAGTACTGGCAAATAAAATAAGAGTGGACACCGAAGAGTTTTTAGAGTGCTTCTTTTATTTTGATGGTTAGTCTCAAGGTTAAATAATAGTAACGTGGAACACTAAAATGGCTGAGTGGTAAGTAAACCCCGAAAAACATATTTCATAAATGATCTTCTACAGTTAGGCATAGAAAACTGCTGGCGAGAATTTCCCATTTTTCAGGATTTCATTAGGCCAAACCTGAGAGCAATCTATGTTCCAAATGTAACTAACCTTATCGCCAACTTTGAGGTCATACTCTTCCGGTGTGCATTCAGTTCCAAATGATTCAACAACTCCAGAAACTTCATATCCTTAAAAAAAAAACTCATTGAAAAAATGAATGAAGTTCTTAGCTGAGCGGTCCTGCAAGAAGGCGATGACTTGGTCCACCAGAACACAATAAAACGTAGCCATAAATGCGATAGTCGGATCCGGTGCTCAGTCCACCTTCACCTTTGAACGGTTGGGGAACGGGCTTCCTTCACTTTTAAACGGTTGGCGAACTTACCCCCTTCACTTTTGGACGACTATCGAAAGAGCCCCCTTCACTTGAGCTGCACCCCGTAAGCTGAACCCCCTTCACCTAAGGAGGTTCCGGCTTCTCCCTATCGCACCTATGAATGTAACAAAGAATTGGGACACACGTTACTTTCACTCCACAAGAAATTAGAAAATAGAGAAAAAGCAGCTGACCTGGGAAGAGACTGGTGTCTTTAATTCCGTTTGTGACACGTGCTTGTTTTGTGTTGGTAACTTCACGGTCGGTGAGACACACCCCAGCATAACACACCTAAAAAAAGAAAAATGAAGACACAAAATAAGTTTATGACATTGCTACTAAAAAATGTGTTACCTTTACTCTAGCACCCTTTGGAGGGACATCAGGAATCGGCTCCTCGTCGAAAAACTTGACTTCCTTCAGGTCCTTCGGCGAACCAAGGGAAATACGTCTGTTTCTTGTAACCGACATTCTGTTCATCAAAACATGATTCGCAACATGACGTGAATGCGTTGATAAAAAAGAAATAGGGTGATCACGAAACAGACCAGTTCAATAAAAGACCCTCAACAAAGACGACAACAGATAGATGGAGAATAGGTTCAACCCTATTTCTAGAAAAACTTCATCTAACAATTCTTAACCCATTGACGACAACGCGCTTCTTGTTTGTATCCTGTGCGCTTCATGTTAAGTGTAATACCATTTGAAAATAATAAACCCATTAAGTACAAAAGAAGGAGATCGTGAATAATAACCGTTTGAAAAGTGCGCGGCTCACCGTTGAGCCGCTCATCGTCGAAGGGTTAGTAGACTGGATCTCACGACAAAGAAATTTTTGAGTTTTAAACAATTTCGAAATGAATTCAAGATGTTATAAAGAACAGAACAAAATCACGAGTACACAACCACATGACGTCAGATCGAAGACGATCAGTGGGATGTGACGGATGATTGCTCAGGTGATTCTATTCTATTACGCACATGTCACAGAAAAACATCGATCTCTGACGAACTTCAAGAAGAAAACCATCTGAACAGATTAGAAAAATTAGATTAGAAAATCTCGGATAAGAACCTCCACCAACAGGAAAAGCGGAATGAATCCAATGAAGCACATCAATCCAAGCAGATGATCGGAACACTCAACTGGACAGCGCATCGCTCTGTCACGAGCCTGAAATCGACTGCACGGGTGCTTCGACGGACAAGAAAAGTGCGGAACGAGCGAGAGGCACAGCTGCGAGGAAGTCAGGTGCCAACGCTCGAAATGCGTCAGCGATGCTAGTCCTTGCTGGCGCTTTTCCTGTTCGTTGCCTCCGCCGATGATCGTTCTATGGGACAGAGTTGAGAGATGTACACTCATGTGAGAGAAAAGTTTTGTGTTTACTCATTGGTGTCGGCATTATGGATGAGATACGTTTCTTGTACTTATGTGATTCATGGGATCATGATGAGACGAGCAAATACTGTCCCCTGTCCTCTGCGCTTAACTACTACGTTTTGAGGCTCAATCAGGTTATCATTGATGGTCCCGAGGCGATATGGCCATCGAACGTATGGACCTGCAGTGGTGGTAGTGTTCATTAGCTTCGAATAATAGTGGCAGGTCTGCCCAAAATTTGACCGTATTCTATATTTCCGGACCTTGACAAGTATCCAATCGGATTGCTTGTCCAGAAAAGAATAGGTAAACTTCATTCTTTAGACAAGAGCTTATATTTGTGGCATCAATGTAAACGGTAGCAGAACGAGGTGCATACGAGCGGCACTAGAATTGATTAGCCCGACGAGCCTATCTCAGGCAAACGGCTAAAAACTGGCAGCTCAGTCGTAGGTCACGAGACGAACAGCGCCTTATGAGGACGTCATATGTTCAACTCGTCGTGCTTCTCAGAACATACTCTGAGAAAAAGATGGTCAACATAGGCATTCGCGTATCTAGGACAAGAATCTCTGCCCATAATTCACACGTGTTGCGGGGAAAAAAGGTGGAACTTGAATTGCTCATCCCGCTGGCCTAAGAAAATGAACAGCGGACAGTTTTGCTAGGGAATAACTCGGGAATAATGTGTTAATGTTCCTGACGAAGGTTATTTGCAGCAGAAGGAACGGTTTTTTTTAGCATCCAACTTTTATTAAAAAGAGATTATAATCACTCGATGTGCATTTATCCATCAACAAACGCAGGAAATGCGTACACTCAGTTGGTGCTCGGCAGTGAAGACGTAAGTTTTGAGGAAGAGCTCGCTCCAAAAAAAAAGAACACGTTGCAGAACGTCCTGAAAACCGTTGATCCGACCCTAAAAGGATCGCTAAACAAACTAAAAACACATTCGAATACTTCACGAAAGTACGACCATTAAATCTGCTAAGTTTTTGAGAAAAATAAACGTCTTGATTATTCGTAGAAAGAGGATGGTATGTATACATCCTTAGTTTGCATCATAGTGAAACATGAAAAATCTGCAGAAATAAGGTATAGTAAGGTCAAAACGACATGTAACAGAATTTAGTTGCGTAAGCGGCTGCGCTCGACACGGCGCGGTGGAGAAAGAAGTTAGAATCGAAGGAGGACCATCTCAAACTGCAGCGAAGAATGGTGCCAGCAAGGGTCCCCTCAATCTTAACCGCTACGATCCACTGCATTGTTTCGAGCGCAGCCGCTTACGCAATTGCACCGAACCCCACGTCGTTTTGAACTGATATGTCTTGTTGACACAGAGTAAGTGCACGGCTCCTTCCATGTTTTTGTCTTCTGGAACGAAGTACTTCGTTCCAGAAGACAAAAACATGGAAGGAACCGTGCACCAACTCACTACAAATGATCTCGAGGTGCAGCTGCACTCTGATTCCTCTCGCTTTTCTTCGCTTTTACTCAGTGATCCTTGTTCTGAGTGGCATGGCAAACAGCCACTTTCTGGCGATTATTGCCCGTCAACAAGATCAAGTGAGATATATACCATAGTCTTTAACTGACTTATAAAAAGAAAGACAGCGGATTTCTGACATTTTGGTAATTCGAAGGTATCAAAATCTACGAAGAATCTTGATTTCTTCGAACTGTCACTAGGTCATAGAAGGTCAGTACCTGCTCTGTTGCTCTTTTATTATTATTGTACTGCTCTCTGTATATATCTGTAAAAAAATCCGCAGAAAAAAAGAAAAACAAGAAAAAACTGTAAAAAACGGGTAGCATAATTCTCCAAATTTCTTGTAAAATTGAACTTTGCGACAAAAACTATCACTACAGAAACTTGGCGTAAACTGTGATTAGTATCTCTGTTCTCGTTTTACGAAATGCCTTTTCCAAAAGTAAGAAAACCTGTGTGAAATATCGTGCTGGAACATACTGTAACTAGAACAACACCTCTAAGACTTCCATTGTAGCGAAATACCACCAAACGAGGAGGAAAGTGAACGTGTTTTTTTGTTGGTCACTGGCTTTTCCTGTGGCTCTGCCAGAAACATCTACAAGCGGAAGGTTTGCTTCAGGAGTTGGCTCGAGTATTAGATAATTGATGGGATTTATTTGGGATTGAAGAGGTAACATGCGCCATATGCAGCCCCTTTCGTAAGTATGGTGCGTTTGCCGCTGTGGAGGAGCGTCGCATCCTGTGGAGGCGGCCACTAGCCGACAGCTTCAGCGGTCAACATTACACGACGGGGTCGATAGGCTCCTCGGAGCTTTTTTCCTAACATTTTTGTGTTTTTGTGTCACCGCGCTTAATTAGGACTATTGCATAGTTTTGATAGTCGCAACAAACTCCTTTTTTGTACCTGCGCCACCCTCTATCATGCCGTCGACGATTTGACGTAGGCCGTGCTTTCACTTCGACCGAACTCATTCAGCCATTTTTCGAACTCTGAGACAGAGATGATCTACTCCGAAGTGTTTTGACAGTAATGGGACAAGTAAAAGTAAGGAGTCAAAAATCCGCTACATATTCGGGTCAAAATGACCTGAAGCTAAGTGCAGTTGTATGAGCGGCTGAGCTCGAAGCGGTGCAGTCGAGCGCAGAGATTAAGATCCGAACCGCTAGCTCCACCAATCCGCTTCGAAGACAGCCACTTACGTAAGTGCACCGAGTTTTTCGTTTTGACCCGACTATATTTGCACTGCGCTACGATGATGTGCCAGCGAGGCTGCGGTTTCTATGAAATCGCTCAAGCGGTGCAGCACTGGGAATTAAAACGAATGGATGAGTACATAGTGTTAACTGGCCGGTTCAGTAGCTGACATCTACATTTTCCAGAAATGTGTTGGTAACTCATTAATAATAAGAACAATATCCCAAACAACGGAAAGTGTTTCCCTCTGCGTCAGCAATGGTTCAAATGTGCACGCAAGCTTGATTTTATTTCGGACTGCCGTGAAGACATGTGAAGAACATATGAAAACATCTTGAATGCAATGTATACAGTATAGAGCCAGAGAACACGATTGTCGTACTGCAGAAAGTACTCGCCTCGCTTATCCCGTATGTTTATTTGTACTTTATAGGATTGCACCATCGAACAATAATCTGTCTGCAAAACAAGTGCATTTGTTTGCGAGAAAAAAGAACAATTATGTTTTTTTTTAATTTGTAAGGGCTGGACCTGCATTACTGATCAAATCAGCTTTCTATCGTTCCATTGGTATCAGAAAACCAAAAACATCAAATCTGCGCTCAAAAAATTCGACTTATTGATGCATTCAGATTTATGCAGATTCCCTAGATTTCTCAGAAGTGTCATTCATTCGAAGGATAAAAGAATGATAAAGTGTTTGACGTTAATGCTCCAATACTTTCCACCTTAATTCAGAACTGTATGAGGTCTACAAACGCGTATGCGTGCTGCACAGAGACTTTGCGGAGGGCAGCCGATTCATCGATTCAGTGTTTTTATCCTTCTAAACAAGTCTGGTAGCAATTTGTCGATATAAGCCTTATTGACGATTTCGAAATTGCGCTGGCCGTGCAATTGCTTATATACTTACAGTTAATGCTACATAAGCGGTTGCTTCCGAAGCGGCGACATTTCCACTCGTTTGCAGGTTTACGGTGCAGATAGTCCTTAGCCTCTAGCGCGGTGGCGAGAATGTCACTAGTGACTAGTGCTATGACTAGTGCTCGTCACATACGAGTGAGTCATCGAGTCACGAAGATCGCTCACTTTTGAAAAGACTGTGTGATCTAAACTCGGCTGATTCAAAACTACCTTCTGAAATCACGAGAATTTATGGAAAAAAAGTATCCTCTCTCACGTAGAAACAACAAGCAATGTAAGCGTTGTATATGAAAGATTGAAATTTACGCTTCGAACCCTATATTGTCCATTATGGATCTCAACATCTTCAATTTCGTGACACACTGCCTTAAAGGCATCGCCCCACGAATTTCAGGTGGAGTATTCGTACACGGGATGGAAGACTATGGAGAGGGGGGGATTCCATCCATTTCTTCCTATTTGCCGTAAAAAAACGGCACGGAAGATGCGGCGCCGCACAAGGCTGGCGCGCTCCAGTCGAACTCCTTGTAGGAAATAGTGCGCCAGAACGCCTGAAGCCGTATCTTCCGGGCCGTTTTTTTACGGCAATTAGGAAGAAATGGACGCAATCACCCCCTCTCCATAGTCTCCCATCCCGTATACGAATACTCCACCTGAAATCCGCACCACCTCAGATTCGTGGGGTGATGCCTTTAACTTCACCAACTTGTAACGTCTTACTGTTGAACATATTTTCCTAAGCTAAGTTAACAAAAAGAAGCGTAGTCAGGTAGCTAAACCAGTTTGATTTTCGATTCTCCTTTTCTCCTTTTGAAACGTCTGAAACTCTGTAAGATACATGTTCAACACAGGAAAGCCCCTCTTTCGCGTGAAGCTATGCGAGAGAATGCAAAATCTCTCCTAGAAAATTAATCATAATACGATGTCACTGGACAGGTGTAGATGATCATCTTTTAGTATTTTGGGAAAAACGTCTTTGCTTGATTGTAGACGCGAACGATTCAGTGATTCCTCCACATACATTCAGTGTCTCAAATAAGGTTTTTGAACTAATCCGCAGAAAAACACGATTTAAGCCAATGAAGCATTTAACTGTTTGTAGACTAGAAATACCAGGTACAACAGAATAGAGCAAAGGGTACTGTTCAAACTCCTTCGCTTTTGACGTCCACTCATTATCGCGGTCTTGTTGCAGTTGACAACGCAACTTCCATCTCAGACGCTTTTCCTGGTTGAAATCGCCAGTGATACGTTCGACAGACAGAATTGTGCGTGGATCTTGTCTCTACGGGTGCAAAGGCAAACTTCTTACGCGGCATTTGAACTGGAAGTGTTTCTCTTGCAGCGTCGTGGATGCACTTTGTGAAGGAATCCTCATCGTCAAAGTTTCTTCCTAGTCCGTAATTCAAAATGAACAAACCCATTTGTTCGCATTTTTCGTCTTTCAGACCTGTCGATTTTTTTTTGGCTGGGGAGGAGCTCATCGGTTCCTCATAGAGAACCGTATCTTAAGGCTGAGAAAAACTGGGCAATGGTCTGTGTCACCAGAGTTGAACGTCCTAAACAGCTCTGGGTTCTCGGATATCCGATTGAAGAATGATTCTTGTCAGAACGTGGTCGAGTTGAAGTTTAATTGTCCCATCTTCCGCTTTTGCTGCTCTTCAGGTGCTAAAAAGGTTGACCCCTGTTACGTGAGCTGATGGCGTCGATGATTCCTCTTAAACGATGAAGCGATGATAAAGCCCGTTTGTTCATATAAGTCGACCAGACGGTCATTGTTATCCGATGTGCGCTCCCCTGGATAATCACCTGTATCACTTGTGCTCCCTTTGTTCATCGATTTGCTCGAACGGGCAAAAGCAGTACTCCCATTTGTCTCGGTCACGCCCAAGTGTTGCCTAGTGGCATCCCCTCTCGCGAGGTACTCGAAGAGCATCGTATTTTTCTTTGGAGAACTTCGTAAAAAGGTCTGACCATAAAGTCGGCGGCTCCGGTCCAACAATTGTCGTTGAAAAGCATCACGTGTCCTGTGTGAGTCCCACCTAATTTTTGTTTTCCTTGGCATATGCGGCAGCTTCTATGATCTTCGATCGGTGACGTAGGAATCAACTTCGAATCCCTTCGTTCACTTGCGTAAAGCGGGTGGCTCTTAGCATCACGCTTTCAATTCCGCGTTGATGACGCTGATCGCATTTTCCTCCTGCTTGCAAAACGCCCACGCTTCTGAAGCGTAGGTCAAAGCAGGAAGAACGGTGGTGTTAATCAGGTGAGCACGGAGCGGGATGTAGTTGGTCCTCTTCACTACATCCTCGATGCTCTTGAATGCTTCCCAAGCCGCTTGTTTCCTTCTGCCCAGCTCGAAGGTCAGGTCGTTCATGTTGATTTCTCAACCTAGATTTACATAGCTGGAGCATTCGGATATATTTGTTCCGTTGAGCGTGAATGAGGCATCAGTAACCCATCCGTTCCTCGTAAACATTTTCTTGTCCAGGTTCAGCTGAAGACTAATCTTTTTACGTTTCATCAAATTCGGCAGGCATCCGTTCCTATTGATTAATGCTTGATGTTATAAGAACGGTGTCATCAGCGACACAAAGATGATGTAAATGTCCCCCGTCAACGTTCAGTCCCAATCCCACTTCAATCCTCGCATCGCGTTCTCGAGAGTGTCACCGAATATTTTAGGCGAAAATGTGTCACCCTGACAAATCCCTCTCTTCATGTGGATTATGACATGTTATTATTATTGTAGAATCATCGTCTATGATTGTAGAATGAGGAAATTTTGGTCGTGAATTTGCTATACAACTCATGAAGAATCTTTATGTATGGGGCATGTCATCTAAGGCCTCCATGACCGCTTCGGTGTCAACTGTATCGAAGGCTTTATTCAAATGATGAAAGTGAAACACAGCGACACCTTGTACTCTCTCGATACTTCTATGAGTTTTGAAACCGTGTGTACGTCTCAATCGTGTTTTGAACCCTTAACCCTGTTTACTCGCATGGCTGTCCTTCACCTAATAATCTTTCTATCCTGTTTACGACTACTCTTGTGAAGAGCTTGTAGATGACAGACAGTAAGCAGATTGGGCGATAGTTGGCGGTCTTTTGGGCCGTCCTTCTTATATAACAACACATTTTTGCTAGTTTTCCACTGCTTAGGAACTTTGCATCCCGAAAGATAACGAGTGAAGAGCTTCGCCAGTGTGTTAAAGAGGACTGGCGGTAGGTACTTTAGTTGTTCAGGCTTGGTTCTGTTGGGACTGTGTGAAGCACGATTCTTCACCGACATGATGGCATGTCGGACTTCCGAAGGGGGACTTATGGAATGACATGTCCATCTTCCCTCAAATAGTGAGGAGACACGTGGACGCGGCTGTCGAAGAGATCTGAGTAGAAGTCGTGGATGACCTTTTCCATCCCCCTTCTCGATCCTGTAGTTGTTCCATCTGGGATCTGGAGAGCAGTCATTATTGCTTTAAAATTAGCGAAGTTCTGGCGGGCGTAGCGAATGCTCTGTCTCATCTCTGCAGGCTCAGCCAACACTTCTGCTCTTCTCTCTTTGAGGTCTTCTTTCGTCGCCTCTCTGCAAAGCCTTGCGAGCTCGGACGCGAGTTCTTGATTGCCTGCAGCTCGTGCAGCTCCACCCTGACGTATTCACTCTTTACGGAGGCAGGCATCTCTTAGTGGGTTTACGGAGGCAGGCATCTCTTAGTGGTTTTGAAACACTTCGTTTTCTTCGTATAGTCGTGCCGTTCATATTCGTCGTCGATGTTGTCCATGACGGTATCTTCTCAAAAGCCGACATACGAAGCGAAGAGGCCCCAATCGATGATGGTCTTAGGAGTTCCCTTTGTGAACTTCGTGGGTATTTCTTCTTTCCGTGTGAAAGAAAGTCTTCCTTGCAGAAGGCGATAGTCCGGTCTCGTATAAAACTTTGGTATAACGGCAACATCCGTCAGGCAAAACCTTTTACTGGCGATTATGTGGTCCATATCATTATGATACCCTCCATCCTGAGACTCCGACTTCCAGAGTAGAGAGATAGTTTCTGGGATTGCGAGTTTCCATGCATGGTCTTAGTCGTCATGATGAACTCGAAAACCCTCTCGCCTTGTTAATTCCATCGTAGGCCGTGGGTCTCGATGCGAAGTTCTTCAGGCGTTCCTCTGGGGTCAATTTTAGCCTTCAATTATAACTTTGTAGAAGGTACTATCATCTCTTTAGAACTTCCTCAGTTCCATATAGAAAGCTTCGACTGCTTCTTCGTAGCTTAATGTTGAGGCATCCGTAAACGTCCAATTTGGGTTGTTCGAAAGAGTCGATGTTTACTGCCATATTCGTGTTGACGAGGACACCAACTCCACCAACTCCTCTACTGTCACGTGTTCCTAAGAACAGTTCTTCTCAAGTGTTGTACACTGCGTTCAGTGGGCGGCGCTGCTTCGTCGCGGTCCGTTCGATGACGTTGTACGTAAAGGCATCAGCCTACGAATCTGAGGTGGTAGGGATTTCAGGTGTAGTATTCGTATACGGTATGGGAGACTATGGAGAGGATGGTGATTCCGTCCATTTCTTCCTAATTGCCGTAAAAAACGGCTCGGAAGATACGGCTTCAGGCGTTTTGGCGCACTATTTTGTACAGGGAGTTCGACTGGAGCGCGCCAGGCTTGTGCGGCGCCGCATCTTCGGGGCCGTTTTTTACGGCAATTAGGAAGAAATGGAAGGAATCACCCCCCTCTCCGTAGTCTCCCATCCCGTATACGAATACTCCACTTGAAATCTGCACCACCTCAGATTCGTGGGGTGATGCCTTTAAACTTCCTGAATTGGATCATCAGATCTTTAATGGCCTATGCAAGCGTATGGACGTTATAATTACAGATCATCGTTATAATTCTAGTCTTTTTCCATTTCGATAGCCTACATGACTCCTGCAGCCCCATCTTTCCTGGCGCTACTATACCAAGCTTTCCTCCGGAATCAGGAGACTCTTTTCCATTTCTGTGTTTTGCATTTCAAGCCTCTAGTCCCATAAGTTTTTGGGAAAACGTTGCGTTCTCCGGAATGGACAGATGGAGCTTATTTGTTGGAGACGACTCAAAACCGCCTCCCTTGCACCTCCCAGTCGCTTCATCGCAGGCTTCTGGCCGGACCGACGTACGGGATAAAGTAGTATTATGAGCCGATTCTGGGAGAGCAGAAACAGGGAGTCCATGCCCTGAATCCACCTGAGGGAGTTTCAGGGCAGGTACAAGGTCGCTTTTGGTCGCGATTAGCTTCTATCCGCCGCCTGGGGACGTGGAAATTTTCCTATCACTTCGGATTGTTGTTCATCTTCGCATCTGTGTCGATTCCGACAATGGATACCAGCTGACTGGGTATTTTAGACATCAACGCATTGAGTTCATAGAAGGCGTCTTTACTGTTGTACTCAGCGGTTTCCGTAGGTGCGTGGGTAATTTCGATCCAGAGTTTACGTGCTGTGCGATCCCGCAGTCGTACAAAGGGGCATCTAGACGATGTTGAGCAAAATTCCTCCACCAGGTTGTTGTAATAACTCCTCACAGCTAACATGCAGCCACCTACTTTCTTCTCATCAGCCATCGCCACAGCATATGTTGTAATTTTCGATGCTGATGACGGGCCGATCTCTCATGCTGTTTCCTGCAGTGCAGCAAAAGGTGCACGCAGCTGTGAGAGAAGTCGAGCGGTCGGGTTGGTGGAGTTAACTTGACAACGACCGGGTGTTCAGTGTTACGAGACGGATGTTTGTTGCCAAAGATTCCATGTTTCCCCCAGGTATTCGACCTTTTAGGGTATGGGCTTTGGCGATGCGCTGGACGACAACACCTGTAATCCATGGGAATCTTTATCCATTAACAGTGCAGGTTATATGGTTGGCACTTTCCCAATGCGCACACTGAACGCCTGATTACATTTAGTTAAAGCAGTGCCACCACGAGCAGGTACCAATCTAACTTCTATACGCGGCCCCTAACATCTTCAAAAAATACATTCCAGCAACAGAGTCAGAGGTCCACCATGAGAACACTTAACAATTTGGCGATGGAAGCAAGGAATGACCTGAATTGCTTTTACTTTTTTTCCAAAATAAACGCAGTCCTCTAAGTTTTAGTGGAAATGGGGGAACGACTAATGGGTTTAGGGGATGAATGAACCACAATAGCGGAGTTCATATTAAATCCAAAAAAGTCTGCGTTTGGCGGTGGTGGGCTAAGCTGTTTTCGTCCGACATAACATTAGGTGAAAACTCATTTTTCGCTAATGGCAAGCATTAGCTAAGACTTTAAGAACAATGGTGAGACACAAGCTTCGCTCTCTTACTCCTGTTTTTTGCACATATGGATGTGATTCTAGCAGTAACAGATCGCAAAATCCTAATTATCGTGAAAAAAATCAAGCCTGCATCGCTAGGAAGAGATAGCAGTAAACGCTCCGGGAAAATACAAGTTCCTGAACGTATACAGCTGGGGATACTCTTCCACGTAGTAGACCCAGGATGACGTTAGGCTTGTGGTGCAGTTGTGTAAGCGGTGGCGCTCCAAGCACGCTCATCGGGACGCTAAGCTCCGCACCCAATCGGGTCAAAACGACATTAAGATGCGTGCAATTGCGAAAGCGGCTGCGTTCGAAGAGGTGCGGTAGAGCTAGCGCTTAGGATCGAGGTGGAACCATCGCGAATTGCAACGAAATGCAAAATGGCGCTGGTAGGGGTTCACATCGCTCTTAAACGCTACGCTTCTTCGCATAACTTCAAGCGCAGTCGCTAATGCACCGAACTTCATGTAATCTTGACCCAACTTTAACGAGGCTCCTGTTGCACAGACTGCGCACCATAAATCCGATCCTTTTGACACAACTGTACATCATATCTCCTACACATATAGTAGGGTCAAAACGACATGAAGAACGTACGCAATTGCGGACGCGGCTTCTCTCGAGGCGCCCCGCTGGAGCGCATCGGCTAGGAGCGAGGTGAAACCCTTGGTAGTACCACCCATGGTTGCAGTTTGCGACGGTCCCACATCGGTTGCAACTGTTGCTTCCAGCGCGCTGTTTAGAACCCGTACGCCATTAAAGGCAATGAATCACGAAATTGATTTTCGGAACCTCTCCACGAAAAGATAGGTTTGAAAGGGTGGGGACCCCCCCTCTCTCTCCCCTCCTAATTGACCTAGGAGCGGCGTGGGAAACTCGTCGACCCCACTTTCCTACGGAGCATTTAACAATGTCCCAAGTATACTAGCGTATACTTGTCTAAGAGCGAGAGAAGCAACATTAGCATCCAATTGATTGTCCTCTCAATCAAATTAATCACTACAAAAAAAAACAGCAGAACGCAGCTACAATATAAAGTACAGAAAAGTTAGGTAGAAATCAAATCTTTACAAACTAAGATCTTAGAGAAGCCTTAGGAGCGAAACGATTTAACTATTAGAAAGTATTTCGCTAAAAGTTTGTGATCCTATTCATCGACTGTTCGGGGCGGGTACAGGGCAGTCGGCTACAGATCCGCGGTGGCCGCATGGTCCATGGTTCGAAACTGCTCTGGTATCATTCAAACCTTCCATCTGTGGCAGGGTTGACAATTGGTACCAAACATATCTGGGAAGATAAAACCACTGTCTTGATCACCGGCTGGTCCCCGCAAGTCATTGTTTAGGAAAATACCCATTCCAAAACCTCGACGAATGCGAACTGCAGTAAAACGTATGGGTGCATCCCAAGTGGATTGATACGTTATCCTATTCATCGACTTTTCTAGGAGAGGAAGATTATTTTTAAAAGGGGAAGAAAAGAGATTCTAGAACTGTTCGCATGCTTAAAGGAGGTTTCTTGCACGCTCTCACCAAGGACGCGTCAGGACCATACACGTTTTACGCCGAATGTGCGGGTCGAAGTCACACACAAACAAGTCAGTTAGATCTATGAAACTCTTTCGTAAAAACAATGAAGCCAAACTGTGTGAAAGTAACAGTTTTTTGCGTGCGAAACACAAAAATTAAAGCGTTGTGCTGGAACATGCAGGTGATAAGGACCATACATGGTTACTATGGAATCGAAATACTTTTTTCAGTTGCGTATCTTTACTCTACTTAGATGTTGTACCTAGTATGCAGAAGAAATCAAAGAGACATAACATACTTACATTTATTGAGATACAAACAACAACAAAATAAATGGATGAGTCGCAGTCTACATATAACAACATTTCACGGAATAAAGTATTGAACTGTTAAGATTATGTTTCATACGAGCTCCACTTCAATGAACGTACACGAAACGAAAAGATGGACGAGATTCAATGGAACTGGCTCCTGCCCATGATCATCATTGCCCGACGTTCTTCCTGCAAGTGCAACAAGATGATTAATTAAAACGATTGAGATAAAAACAAGCAAGCATCAGCATCTTCGTAAAAATAAACTAGAGAGAAACATAAGATGGAAGAATCCTTAGCTACCCCCAGGCAAACTAAAGAGGTGGCTTAGCTGCGCTAACAGCACTAATGCTTTAGCGTTCATTTTGATGATAAGCTCGTTTGGGAATTGCTTATCACGGTAGTCTCAGTCGTAGTGGTAAGTAAACACAGTCTCTCGATCCCGATTTCCCAGTACAACCGATTTGTAACAACTAAACAAAAAGGATAAAGTACTTGACGTTGATCAAACCCTTTGAAATGCGCCAGTGCGTTGTACTTTATTTCAGAAGCTCACAAGTTAACAAAAACTAAGCAGAAGGTAGGTAGCAATGGTAACACCGCAAAATTGATGACCTGCGTGAGCCAGCCGATGTATAAGGTCAACTTTTTTCTCCCATGCAAGTCTTGTATCGGTTTATCAAATATGATCCTGACACAGCAGCGTGAACTACCTACCAGCGACGTTGTTTGGTGATCATCTGGGTGAATAATTCTTGTTTTTGCTCCAAGTTTGTTAGCTACAGCAGCAGCAGACGAATTAAGTGAGCTCGAGCCCTAAACGTATTTGATGCAATACGCAATAGAAAGTAGGAGTGATAAAAGGATAACTAGCAAGATGTTACCATGCCATTTCCATTGTACATACTACCACCATAGGGATCATTTGGCCCCCTGTCTATCAAACGATCGTCGGGAGGGCGATCGAAGCGGCTTCCTGACAAAATGAGTATTTAACTACGTCACATGAGGGAAAATAATGTTCACTACTTCATGAGGCAAAAGGAAAATTCATACCAGGCCCCCTTGCGTAGTCGTCACCATGCGGTGGAATCCCTCTAGAGTAATCACGGCTATCATACGGAGGCATTCCGCGGTTATTGTAATCACCTCTTCCACGAGCATAGCTATCTGGATCTTCTCTATTGTAGTCTTCTGACGGCGGTCCTGGTCGTGAACCATAATCATCCCTTGCAGGTGGGGGGCCATTTTTGAAGTCTTCTCTCGGAGATATATAGTCATCTTTGGCTGGACCACCTCTTGCGTAATCTTCTTGCCCGTAATGATCGCCGTTCTGAATGAGCAAAAAAATACAAAAACTATTAACAATTAGACCATGATATTCTGAAAAAAAAACAAACCTCGTAGTCATACCCCTCATGATCTCTATTCCCTCTATTATAATCTCCACCAGTCCGATAGTCAGTATCATATTCACTTCTAACTTCTTCGCGGGTATTCTCGGGAGGTATGGTTGATGTCGGACTGAAATAAGATGTCATCAGGTTGTTAATAATTTCATAACTATTCACTGTTCCACAGCCGTTTCACTGAAGAAGAGTTTCTTAATGTAATCTAGGTAGTATAGATAATGGTTTTATGCAATTTTGAAATCAGGTGAAGCCACAGTAACTCTAGTAACAATATCCTCAAGTCTCTCCGAAGGTCACTGCTTCATGAAAGCTTTTGTCTCAGAGATTGCTGCTGCTAAAATAAGCAGCAAATATCTCTGTGTAGAAAAGAAAATCACGAAGAGCAGTTTTCACAAAGCTTCGTTCCCGCTGAAAATTTTAAATGCAAAGTTCGCCGTGAGCCTTGTCATTTCAAAGACCACAACTTCATTACAAGCAAGACAGTTAGTATATCGAGATGTGAAAGAAAACTTTGCGAGAAAACTATACCAAAACTACTTTTATTATTCTACTATTACCGTTTGAAGTGAAAGAAATGGAAGGGAATGCCAAAAACGTCGAAACTGAACTCCTTTTCTCTGGTTATTCGAATTCAGCGATTAAGCGTTGTGTATGAAAAAATGCTGATATGGCGCTCGAACAGAAAATGAATGACATGTTAGGGAACTTCATTTTCTTAATAGAGACGAAGGGATGGAACACGAGACTGCTTTTGCAAGGAGTAGGAATATTACAGTGGTTATGTATCTCTCACCACACTGTTAGGTTCATAAAGGAAAAAAGTTCTTTTTTTTCTAAGAAGATCGTGATTTGAAGGTTGTGATAAAAACAGCGGATTTCTCCACCATTAACTTCTGTATTTTGGTCTCAAATTTTGCATTTGCTCGTAACAAATTTCTTCTTCTTTTACTACTTACTGCAACTGATCTGATTCTGAACATGTTTGAAATTATAGTTGACCTCTTCACTTTGGAAGATTGCACTTATGTTTAGTACGGTTGCATCAGTTACAGCAAGTTAAAAGTCCCAGTTATTGTGATCCACTCCCAGCGATAAATGAGACGAAGAAACAAGAAAAAGTGTGGGGACGTATTGTGATGTTACACATTCCGTTAATGGAAAAAAAACACATCGTAATTAGATATAAAATAATGGAAAAATACGGTATACATGGCCCTTTACAAAATCGCCCCATCTGGTCGCGCCTCAGATTCTGTCGCTGAGAGAAGTTTTAAATCTCAGACATTTTTATATAATTGATGATTTCAATGACAATCTCAATTAAATGCAATAAACCTCGGGTTATTATGGTTGTATTTGTTGTTCGTTGTAGTGTCTTTTTTTTACCGTACTTTTTTGTCCATGTTTTAGATGCCCCTGGACCACCAAAGTCAATGCTTCTAGGAAAGGATCCAAAAAACGCATTCAGTGATTGATGCGGTTAGTGCAAAAACTATAGAAATAGTAATAATCCAGATAAATATAGCATGTACATAAGTCTGTCTAATGACTTTGATAAAAAAAACGCTCTCCGTGAAAGTTGGAATACAGTTTTTGCTGAAATTCAACACCGTGACATATGACATAACATAACATACCCAGCCTTAGTAGCAGGCCCAGGTCCAGATGATCCCATCATTGTAGGACCAATTGTTGGAGGTGCGGGCATTCCGTACGGAGGAACAGGTGGCATCCCCATGCCAGGAGGAGGAGGCATGAACGGAGGTACACCAGGCATTCCTAACAGATCAAACTTTAAGTAATTGCTACCACAAGAATCATCCAAACTGTGCAGTTGAAAATTCACCAGGTGGCATCATAGGAGGCATCATCGGAAATGGCGGAAATGGCATGCCAGGCATCATCGGAGGCATTGATGGCATTGGACCTGGGGGCATTGGAGGCATGTCATCTTTCCGATCTCGTTTAGCATCAGGTTCTTCATCTATAACACAAGTTATCGGACTAAATATCATATCCTAGACATTTTGCATCTTAGGAATTAAAAGAGGAGTCTACTGGATTATTATATGTGCTTACATGCCTACCGATAAAACACTACAACAAACCTACAGAGAATGTAGTGCAAAACCTTGGCCTTTGCTTAAAGACTTTGGTCCCTTCTAAGTACTACATTATGGGCAGCAGTGACAGAGGTAAAATCAATTGATTTGTTATTCCTTTTAAATTCACAGGTGAATTGGATGAAAAACACCAAATAATTGTTGTTTACTACATTTCCATTAATATTCTACAAAGATAAAAGCAAACGCATTTAAAAGGAAGTTAAATGTTGAATGTTCCAAAGAATGATTGTCCAAATGAAATGTAGTTCTATCAATAATGTCCCAGATCAAGTGACCTTGGGCGGAACACTAGGTAGTGCCCCCTGGATAGTCCAATGCAAAACAAGCTTGACATTAGACTATCCTGGGTTGCATCATACCCGTGACAAAAGACACGCTTTGCTGGATCGAAAAAATCGACAGCGCCACGCCCGAAATCTCTCACCGGAACTAGAATCCATGATGGACGTTGCTATGGGGAGGTGCTCCGTGATGGCAACAAAAAATTAGGTTAGAAAAAAAGAGGAACAAACCTCCTCTAGTTGTCCCTGGTGGTATACCTTGCATACCATAAATCTCCATCTGTGAAGAATCTCTTCCGGGAACAGCACCCGGAATCTTGTCGATCGTTTCTTTGTGCACCTATGGTTAATGTTCAGATACAAAATATCTGGAACTTACTCGCGTGGTAATTTTACAACCCGACCGCTCAAACTCGAATGTAAAATCCATGTAAGTGGTAAGTAATGTATATGACAGACACCTTTAACATTTGCTTAAGTAAATCTGATAAATTACCTGCATGCAGTGAATTGCGAGCCCTGGGCCGCTAAACAATTTTTTATGGCATATGTGGCACTTGAAATGTTTTGCCTTCTGATGTTGTATCAGAACTTTCTCGTCATCGAATTCGCGGTTGCAATACCTGCAGAAGAAAAATCAGCTCCACATAATGGAAATTAAAGGAGCAATTCCTTCAGAAAATACTTTATCTAAAGAGGGATCGGTTTCGGCAAGTTTTTTTTTCTTCAAGCAAGTCTAAAATGTGAATGCAATCAATGTTGAGCGAAAGGAACGTCGGTGAAATACGCCGCGAACATACTCAGCAATATCAATTATCGCTCTAATCTACATGAAACCGATATAATTGCGAGCATCGGCTCTGTGCGAATTGGAGCTCAAATCTAGATCAGATCAGAGTTAAATCATGATGGGTTAAATCTCGAAAGAACCTGTCCTCATCTGACGCACCTTTTTTTATCGAACAATCGAAGGACAATATTTATTTGCTCAAAGTTCAGTAGTCTTGCCCACATCAACAACGTGGAAAGAGCATTCAAATCAATTAATTCAGACGGAATGTTGGTCCGTTATCCACAGATAGAATGTATTTCCCCGACCATGTTTTACTCATTAGCATACCAACAGTCACTTCCCACTCTTAGTGTTCTCAAAGAGCCTTTCGGTAGAAAACCCTCCTACTGCCTCCTTATTCCATTAAAGCCACAACTGGCGAATATGAAGAAATGCCAGTTTCTCAAGAATTAGGGCTAACTGGTATAAGGAATGTTACACATAATGTAAATCCAGTTTGTGGAATACGGTATTTGTAACAGCAGCCACTGGTGTCTGAGTTTTAGGGAGTCGAAAAACCCTTCTTAGAAGAATTCAAATATATGCACACAAACAATATATGTTGCGTTCAAATTTGATTTAAGCTAGTCGAAGCAGGTAAAGCAATGAGGTCTTTAAGTGAAGCGATTTAATGAACCTACGCCAAGGCCATACAGCAGTAAGGCGAACAACTAGAGTCAGAAGGAAAAAACTCTTTATTTCGTGGTATAGCTTAAAGTCTCCTCTTCTCCACTTCACAATCAAATTGAAAAAGGTAGTACCATGATTTTGGGTTGATCTGGAACGTCTCCAAAGAAATGAGCAATGAGTCAAGCACATCACTCGATAGTACTAGCTCTAGCAAGAACTGGAGAAGTCGAGATGTGGTTACAAAATATGTAAAATAAGGCTGTCCCCATGTGAATGAGAAAACCCATCAGTTTAATTTCCAAAACAAGCATTACGAAACACAAAATATTAACTGAACATAACATATTGCACCGCTGAGATGCCCCGAACTCTTTACAATAATTCTAGTCAGGACACTCTGAGATCTTACATGTACAAGTAATTGCGTAGAACTTATTCGAAATTTGTTTGTTTTCTATGTCTGCCCAGCACATGTATCGTACTAGCAATTGATGTTCTACAGGTAGGTCTAGCACTTATGAACGGAACCATCAGCATAAATGTGGTTAGATTTCCCGCCACATTTTCGCCTGCTCTTCTTCCAGAACTGGTTGTGGAGAATTGTCACTACAGTCCTGATCCATTTTGCAATAACGGAGAGGTTTTCTCTTTAAAAAAGGAAATCCCAGATTGAGAAAACGTACCAGCACCAAGGTCTCTCTATCTTCTTCTTCTTACGACCCATCGCAAATTTCCGGTTGTATTTTAACTAATATTCTTCCTAAAAGTAAAAGGAACAATGAATAGATAGCCGGCTATACAACCGAATGTTCATAAACAGAAGAAAAGTGCAAGAACGCAACAACTATCGAAATGACGCGCGCGACCACCACGAATGGACGCGCGCGCAACGCAAGGAACCTATGGAATCCCACGGAGAGCACCTTTTTAAGGAATCTGTGCAGCGAACCACGACCATACAGGAAACAGTGAGGAAGTAAAATGATCCGATGCACTATGTCTCACCAGGCAGAACACGAGGCTTCTCCAAATTTGATTTGTATGCGTCCCGCGACAACTGCTCCTCGAGAGCTTCGCTGGGGGCGCGTTCTTTGTGTCTGCTTCTCTGTCTCTGTGGGGTCCAGTACTGGATGTAGAGGGTTTATGTTAGTCTATCAGAATTGTGGTAGTACACTCATCACAGTACGGGCCGTCACATTCTGATATCTCTTCTGGCGTTGTTTTTTCTATTTTCTTCTTGATGAGGTGGCAAATTTGCTTTTTGAGGTTTTTTTTCTGGAAGAGAATTCCTCGAAATGACCTCCTAGGTACACCTGTTACAGCCTTTATATGACTTAGCTCTTGTCTTGAATATGTAGATGATAGGATTCGTTTGAGTTCGCGACGTGCCCCGTGTAGAATTCTAAAGAAGAGGATCTTATAAGAACCCTTAGTTTTTCTGTAAGGTAGATTCTCTAATGTACAACCATATTTTCCTTGAAAAAGTGTAAGATTCAAGTTTAAAGGCATCACCCCGCGAATTCGGGGTACGGTGCGGGTTTCAGGTGGGTTATGCCTACACGGAGTCGTAGATTATGGAGAAGAGGCCGATTCCGTCCATTTCTTCCTAATTATCGCAAAAACGGCCCGGGAGATAAGGCGCGTGCGCAAGGCTGGCGCGCTCCAATCTAACTCGTAGAAAATAGCGCTCCGGAACGCTCGAACCCCTATCTTCCGGGCCGTTTTTTACGGCAATTAGGAAGAAATGGACGGAATCAACCTTCTTTCAATAATCTACGACTCCGTATAGGCATAACCCACCTGAAACCCGCACCACCCCAGATTCGTGGTATGCTGCTTTTAAACATCAGACCACCTCTGTCTCTTCTGAAGCACATGGTGCTGCATTGAAATTTCAACTCCAGTTTAAATTGACAAATGGAGCTGAAAGACGTCATGTTGAATGCAACGAGTGGCGCCAAATGCACATATTCCGTTTTACAAGTTCTCTGTTCTTCTAACTATTATCATTCTTTATTTCAGGTGGGAATGAAGGCTCTTATACTTGTGGGTGGGTATGGGACACGGTTACGTCCACTGACTCTGACGCAGCCAAAACCGTTAGTTGAATTTGCAAACAAGCCGATGATGCTTCATCAAATGGAAGCACTAGCTACAGTTGGAGTGACGAGTGTTGTCCTTGCTGTAAGGTATTTGCTACATTACCTCTATTTTATGCCAAATTGACCACCATACTAGTTTCAAATGGTAGTGATTTGTTATTACGTGAGTAAGTGAATATAAATTTGTATGGCCATTATAGTATTTAATGCAACAGTTGATTTGAACAATAATTCGATTTCCTTGCGAGTATTGTACAACGTCTTTCGCAAACTGATTTATTTGCCAAGGGAGGGTAAATTGAATTTCTCATCTCTTGAAATAAGGCAGCTCGTGATTTTTCGAGGATTAATTAGCTCAAAACGAAATTCCAAGTCTTAATTCCGACCAGTAACGAATTCGCCAAGCTGCATATGTACCTTAAGGTACCATATTACTTTATCCTGAAAAGCAGAGGTACACTTATTGATGAGATGCGGACTAAAATGTAGTTG
Source organism: Necator americanus (assembly GCF_031761385.1). Classification (NCBI taxonomy): domain Eukaryota; kingdom Metazoa; phylum Nematoda; class Chromadorea; order Rhabditida; family Ancylostomatidae; genus Necator; species Necator americanus. The sequence continues at coordinate 9,391,941 of NC_087374.1, forward strand.
AGGGAATGAACGAATGAAATCCGGGGAAAAATGGACAATTAAAAGATATATTAGAGAGATAGCGATTGAAATAGAAGTCTAAAAATTGTTCAAACACAGTTCTATAATTGGTTTCCAAAACTTTCCTTGAAAAAATTTTAAACCACTTGAGAGTTCTAGTCATCCTCCTTGTCTTGTACTTTATCTCTGATCTATAAATGTATCTTATCTGATCTGTAGATCCTAACCTTTGCTAAGGTACTTTTTGTTTATACTCCATTCTTTCTTAGTTACCACGCCGAGCAGTTGGAACAGGAGATGAAAGTACATGCTGAACGTCTTGGGATTCGCGTGCACTTTTCTTTGGAAGAAGAGCCGCTCGGAACTGCAGGACCGCTAGCTCTAGCTAGGTAGGCTGCATCTCTTATTATCTGACGACCTCATTACTTCATTACTTTTTGTGCGCTACTAACTTTTTTTGTTCTAAACCTCTTTAGAAGAACATACTCACCAACTCCTTGTCTAGAATATACATGATTTTAAAATTTGCCGTGCGCGGTAATAATGTGTTTTCTTACAAAGTATAGTATGTTGCAAAGTATATTGCAACCGGGATTGACAGTTCTGTTTGTGTAGGACTTCTGTGGCTTTTGGATAGCTTCACTAGAGGAACCGTCTCATCAAAATCGTTTGAAGCATCACACATGGAGAGTGACTAACACCAGTGCACTAATTTTGCACATATTACTCACTTGACATCGATGTGCCTTTAATTTTCGAAAACGAAATCCAAAATTCAAAATCAAGACTACTGTCTCTTCCTTACTTGATTCGTTATCGCTCCCAGAGATGTTATCTTTAGCTAGTATGGCACTCTGTCGCTAAGTGCTATTTGTCCGTTGAAATTTATTTCAAGATAGCTTCTTTTAAAATGTAATTTTTCGTTTCTCTTCTTCTCATTTTTTCCGGATTATTTACAAGTGTGCCTTAGAAAATAGTCATGGTAGTATTCACGATGGAAAGCATGAAAAGAATACAATTTTATGCACAAAATCAACCTGAAACTCGATCTCATTGGGCCTCTATGCTCTATGCCTGATATTAAAAGACGTGCTACATAGGAAATAGTGGAAACAAAAATGTGAGAAACAAAAATCCAGGGATTAAAGGAAAGAGGGTTGGTTGTTCATTCAGAATAGAACTCAATAACTTTCTTAGATGGTCACTCATCATTTATTTAGAGTTATCACTTAGAGGAAGAGTTAGTGTTCCCAAGTTCCATTTTGCAAAGTGCTCTAATGAAGTCATTAGGTTCAGTTTCGTAATAAAACACATTTTTCTTTCTTATTCTTACTAAGTTTTCTCGATCTTGCAGCTCTGTTTTAGACAGTACCTGGATGGAGATGAACCTTTCTTTGTGCTCAATTCTGATGTCATTTGTGAATTCCCGTTCCAAGAGATGATTGATTTTCACTTATCGCATGGATCAGAGGGAACGATAGCAGTTACCCAGGTTTACTTTTTTAAAAATTTTATTGTATTTAAAAGCATCCAACGCGCTGTCTCGGGCGAAGCCGCATGACAACTGCACCGAAATTCTGGTCGTTTCGACCCGACTGTAAAGGATAAAGAATAAAGTGCACGGGGTTGATCAACCCCATAGGGATGCGCCTACGAGTTCGACTTTTTTTAGAACCGTTTGAGCTTTATGTACGTATGTGTTTACCCTTACATTGTTTTGTGGGGGCTAGCCGATGAATCAAGTTAACATTTTTATCTTCCGTGACAGCTTTGGTACCAATAAATTGATACCAGACTTATACTCCAAGCGATTATGGACTCTATTGTACCGAACAAAAACTGTAGTATACATCACACCACTGATAATATGCCTGACATGATTCCTGTTACTAACCAACTTAATTATCAAGATTTGAAAGTCCACAATTGTTTGGCATTGTGTGCTGAATGAACTAATTCACTAAGATTTTAGATTCCTTTAACACGTATAGTTCTTCCAATCATAGGTGCGATAGGGAGAAGCCGGACCCTCCTCAGTTGAAGGGCGTCCTTTCGCCAGCCGTCCAAAAGTGAAGGGAGTAATTTCGCCAATCGTTTAGAAGTGAATGAGGTCCCTTCCTCAACCGTCCAAAGATGAAAGGGTCAGAGCATCGGCTCCGACTATCGCATCTATGCTTCCAATGCGGATGCGGCACTAATCTGTCTGCCGCAAACTGCTGCACTGATTTCTCGTAAAATGCGTCCAATCTACAATTATAGGTGGAAGAACCTTCAAAGTACGGTGTAGTTGTCTATGACGAACGTACCGGGATGATTGCCGATTTCGTGGAAAAACCTCAAGAATATGTTGGTAATAAAATTAACGCTGGACTTTATATATTCAATCCTTCAATTCTCGATAGGATACCTCTTAGACCTACCAGTATTGAAAAAGAGGTGAGACATCGATACCTTACTATTTATATTATTATTATCTTTCTGCCAAATACCTATTAAGATCTTCCCTAAAATGGCAGAATGTAACAATCTGTTTGCATTTGTCTTGTCTGGATTTTGGATGGACGTGGGACAGCCAAAGGATTTCCTAAAAGGCAAGCAAGTTTTCAAAATTTCTAATGCATCTTGTACTCCCTCGCTTACCACTTTGAGCCTAATTTCAGGGATGTCTCTATTTCTCGAGTACAAAAGAAGAAAAGACCCTTCATTCTTGTCGAAGGGCGATTCAATACACGGGAACGTTCTTATAGATGCTACAGCTACTATTGGGAATAATTGCAGGATTGGTCCCAATGTAGTAGGTTGATCCTCTTACTGCCGTGCAACATTTAAAGGCATCACCCCACGAATCTGAGGTGGTGCAGATTTCAGGTGGAGTACGGGATGGGAGACTGCGGAGAGGGGGGTGATTTCGTCCATTTCTTCTTAATTGCCGTAAAAAACGGCCCGGAAGATACGGCTTCAGGCGTTTTGGCGCACTATTTTCTACAGGGAGTTCGACTGGAGCGCGCCAGCTTTGTGCAGCGCCGCATCTTCCGGGCCGTTTTTTACGGCAATTAGGAAGAAATGGACGGAATCCCCCCCTCTCCATAGTCTTCCATCCGAAATACTCCACCTGAAATCTGCACCACCTCAGATTCGTGGGGTGATGCCTTTAACTTGCGCTGGACTGCGTACGTCCGTCACATAGCACTCTCATTGTTATGTATATTGTTAGGTTCCACATGCCGATGGGTGCTTTGTTTATATCAGTACCCTAGCGAATCCGAGTTTCCCCTTTGTATAGATTCGCACTGTAGCTTTGTGCTGCGTCGCTGATTACTTGTTTAGTTTTCGTACTTGATATCTCTATTGACATTTTCTTTCCCCCACTTGATTTACTTGAATCAAACGGCGACTTAACGCGGCTTATCCACATCTTCGTCGAAGTGACTCATCCTGGAAGATAGTTACATTTTTTCCCTCCAATGCATATGCGGTACTAATTTTTCTTCCACAAACTTCTGCGCTGATTTCTCGTAAAATGCGTCTAATCTACAATTATAGGTGGAAGAACGTTCAAAGTACTGTGTAATTGTCTGTGACGGTTCCTTTAAGACGTATAGTTACATTCTTTTTCTTCCAATGCGGATGCGGTACCAATTTGTCTGTCTCCGCTCAATCTTCCGCTAGAGCTCGCACAGATTTTCTCCATCCGTCGCTGTTCCTGTATTCTGCGAAACTTCTCGCCGTCTTGCCTTAACTGCTTCTCGATGCCAAGCTTCTCCAGATCCTCCTTCACCACTTCCATCCAGAACTTTCTTTCACGTAAAGGTGATTTTTATCAGTTTGGGTGTGGGAGCAACCTCAAGACAGGTTGGACAAGGTGATCTTAAGGCTTGTTTTATAGTGTTACCAAGAGAGTGAAAACGGTTTTGTGCGACTACGTTAGAGGGATATACAGGGCATTGATCTTCTTCTCGTCTCATGAGCCGATACAGTGTATCCACTTCTGCGTAGAGTTGTTGGTTATGGTACACCATTGGCTAAAAGTATCCGTCTATGAAACTTTTCATGGAGTCGAGCTCTCCATCACCGTAGGCGGTGATGCCCATGTCTACAATTCATAAATCAGAATAGGGCGAATAGCGGAAAGGTAAACTTGCAGCTTGACTTCGTTGGTGTTGAGGTCGACTATAACCACTTTGTTAGGAAGTGTGCCCGAACTGGCCCTAGCGCAACTTTGCTGAGTATCTTTTTCATAGCTGCTGTAGTTTCTCAGCATAGATTCCCTGATAATTGAACTCGTCCACGAGTTCAATTTCGTTGTCCTTTCACAGTGATTCCCGTCAAGGATCTCGCGTAGGCCGCGTAACGGAATCTCGCTATATCTATCAGAGCGGAGTCGTAAACCGTAGTCTGCAGCTGATTTCGATGCAAGGTCGACGACATGTTGCACCTTCGCACTGCTGGAAACGAGTATCACTACATCGTGGAGGTACTTGAGATCGACCATGAGACTTCGAATGGTTCTAGAACCACATGGACGAGACTGTTTTCGCGTGACATCATCGATGGTGAAGTTGAAGAGGAAGGGTCGCGTGGCAGCCCTTTGTCTCACTCCAGCTTCCATTTCGAAAGGCTGGTGTCCGATCAGCGGCAGTTGTTTTTCGATTCATGTCCTTGATTAGGAACTTTCTTGGTAGTGCTTCGCAGGGAAGTGCGTTGAAAAGACAGTCTCGATGAGAAGAGTCGAAAGCGGATCTGCGAAGTCGAGAAAGGTTAACTTCATAGGCGTCGAATACGGCTGCCACAATTCTGTCACTCTCCTGGCAATAAACACCGGGTCAATCTTCGACCGGCAAGGGGAAGGCCGGTTTTGTGGTCGCGATGGTTATTCGCGATATTTGACAACTCGATCCAGGATGATCCGTTCTAAGACCTTCATTATATGTAGCAAAGATATTCGTCGGTTTTGGATTCCGCGATGGATAACTAGATTCCTCTTAAACGTAGATGCAGTGATGAGGTTCATCGGCCAAGGATCTGCCAGCCCTTGCCCGACGTTTACTTCACTGAAAGATACCATTTTCCAGACACATCTGTTTGTTGGTCAAAACCCATCTTTGCGTTCGCATCTATTCCGACAATTACCGCCTTCTGGCTAGGTAGCTTGGACATCACTATGTTGAGCTCATCATGAAAGGCGTTCTTGTTATGGTCTTCAGTGGTTCCCATAGCTGCGTTAACACCCTCGATCCAGAATCTGAGTCCTTTGCGATCTCGCATTCGTATAAAGGTTTATTTTGACATCGTTGAGTTAAATTCCTCCATAAAGCTATTGCATTCTTTCCTCACAGCTCCCGCGCAGCCTCTTACTTTCTTCTCATGTGCAACACTGCAGTAGGTGGTGTAGCTTTCGATTCTGATGACGGTACGGCCTCTGATGCGTTCCCTGCAATGCACCAAACGGCACATATCTTATTATGGTTAGAGCGGCTTTGTAGAGTTCTCTCGATAGCAACCGACAACTGTGCGTTACGAAAAAGATGCTTGTTGCCAAAGACTATGTTCTCTCTGCGCCCTTAACCTGGTTGAGTTGGGTTTTTGCAGTGTGCTGTGCAACAACACCTTTTTGCTTTTTGTTAATAACAGGGTAACTTTCATACAATGCAGTGGCAATTAAATAGTTCGTACCCTCCCTAGGTGTATACTCAGATTGTGTTTAGTGAAAGCACAGGCACGTTCAGGTAACAGTCAGACTTGCATGCGCAGTCCCAATTCCCCACAATAATCCCCTATTACTCGACTTTTCATCTCAACTCTGTTCTTTGTTTTGCTCTTCCCCGATCATCACAACAAATTGGTGAACCTCTAGTAATACTTTGTATTGATTTACTAAAATAAGTGAAACAAATTGGTGTGAATGATCTTTAGTGCATGAAATATATAATCCTTTTTATCATAAATTTCCAGGTTATCGGTCCTAGAGTTCTGATAGAGGATGGCGTTTGTCTACGTCACTGCACGATACTCTCTGATTCTATTGTTCGCACACATTCGTGGATAAATCAAAGTATTGTTGGTCGAAAATGCTCTATTGGACGATGGGTGCGCATTGAAAACAACTCCGTCATAGGGGATGATGTTGTGAGTTTGTCTGAAAGGGTTATCTTCGATTATATTTAATGCTGTTTTTGTATTTTTTAGGTTGTACACGATGAATTGTACCTCAATGGTGCCCAAGTTTTGCCCCATAAGTCAATCTCCAGTAATGTTCCGGAACCTCATATCATTATGTGATAGTTATCTTAGTTGATTTTCCTTCATTGTCCAAGACTGTCGGGGTGGTTGTTTGCCACAACAGATTTCCATTCCATATCATTGTGATATCTTCTGTGATTTTTTTTGTGAATGCCACATTGTTCGCTTCCACAGTATAATTTGCCTTACTGTACTGTGACATGAGCGCCTCACTTTTTAAAATTCCTGTTACCATGATTCCAGTTATATTTTATGTTGATAGGGGTGGTTTATATTTTTGTGCAATAGTTAAAATTTCTGTTGATTTTTTGGGGTTTGATGATATCGTCATATAGCTTTTAAGTCACTTTCTATGAAGGATGATTCGGTTTCTTTTAACCCCCTATCTATTGACATGGTCCCCTCCTGTATTGCAGAACAGTGGCTTACTAATGTATATCTCAACACAATGTCGCACGTAAAATGGTTTCTGAGATTTTTGCAGAACTGAAATATCGGCGAAACTCTTAAGTGCTGCTTGAAACATCGCAACTCAAAAAAAAAACTCCTCAAACATGTGATATGGCAGAAGGCTGACTTTTCAACAAATAAGCAGAAAGGCGAGCGCTCATTTTAAGGTCGACCGATGGACTGAAGTGCGGTTTTTCAAACCAAAGAAGTCTCCAAGTAGAAATTCGTACCACGTATTATCCTTATAGTACTGCATAGAATGTTCCAGAATACGTTGTCGAGCGCACTAGCTCAACAATTCGTTGGTCTGCATATAATGCTATGCGTTACTTGGCTATCAGATCTCGCTGAATAAAGAGGATTAACATCTTTTTCAAGATGAGGATGTGTTGGTGTCTAGGACATGCACTGCTGAAACTGTAAGCGAACGAAAGAGATTATGATAACGAGGAGAGTATGTCTTGCACCGAACACCATGGAACTTTCACTTGTTTCAAGCCTTCTGTCGTTCATTGTGCATTGGACATCATAAGAAAAGCCTTACTGAAATACATGCAAGCGAAGTCAACATTCTGCGCTCTTCAGCACCTAAACATTTTTTTTAATGATTTGGGGTGTTTCATTTTTTCCATGGATATTTCTGGGAGCAGTACCAGCTAAGATTCCTTTTCTGCAAAAATCCTCAGAAACGATTTTGAAATGTAGTCCTGCACTAGTTGTCCTGTATCTTCCTTGCGCGTAGCATGTTGCAGCGAACTGGATATTTGCAAAAGATTCGAGTGTTTTGTTAGTCTCCATAAGATTTTGGATAGATTATCTTCTTTTGGGACTCACAAATCCGTAGTAGCGTTTATATTCCTCGCACTTTTTCGTTGTTATAAAGCTAGGTATTTGGAAGAAATTGCTCGCCTTACACAAAGAACTGTTTGACCGCACTCACTTTCTATACGACTGGTTTTCAGATTGTGTTAGAGGTCTGTCCACTTTGGCAAGACGTTTTTAGTAGGATGTATCCCGTTTGATTGGATCAAACCCTTGCTTTTGCTATGAACTCAGTGGCAAGCTCCACCGATGCAGAGGATTGGCTTGACATATCTGAAACACTCTCTCTTCCCTCACTTTCACTTGACGATGTATTGAATGAGGTAATTTGAACAGTGAATTCTTTTGTTTCGTCTCTGTGCTAAAATTAATCATTCATTGCAACACTTTGAAGAGTTGTTTCGGTAAGGGACATATATAGCTGATTCTTTGGAACACTGATACTGGAATGTACTTCGTTTTGAGCATGTTGTGCTCTCATACATGCGACACAAACACAAAATAGGAATCTTTGAAACCGTAATACAATCCAAAATTGTGTGTGGATTCCGGCTAACTCCCCCTGCGTCGTCCGTTTTAAAATGTGTTGTGGTTGTCGAATTCTCAGGAACACTTCTTATTACCTTATCTTATTACTTACCGTGTTTATTTCGAAGACATTGACATTTTTTGTCACCACCGAGTCAACATGCGATCCACTCCATCACAAGCACTGTTAAATCTTGATGAACCAGGACTATTACTTGAGATGTTACAATAATTTCATGCAAAGCCGTAGCCATAGGTGGTTTACTCTGGAAATGTAGCGATTGAGCAGCCGCTGGCACTGCAGTATATACTGTGCGTACCTGTGGCTTCACGAACATTGTTTCCCTCCTGGGATTACTCTTACTGTTTAGGTGAGTCTGCTCGACGATGAACCATTCAGCGGAGGATTGTCAGAATGTGCTGGTGTTAGCCCATCGCCAGTTTCCATCCCAACAAATTACAAACTGGACAATGCAGTGAAAAAGAAGCGACTAGGTAGCGTTCATTAAGGTTGCCCCCACATTCTTTCGCAGTTGGCTTCATAAATTTGATGTAATGTTCTTTTGCGTCGTTTGAAAGAAGATAGATATAAACGTTCTTATTGTTTGATGGGGAGTTCGGACTATTGCTTAAAGATTTTCTTCTACGTCATCATTCTCCTTATTTACGTGATCATGTGATAACCCTTATGTTTACAAATTCGCAGCGTGGCTGCTTCGCTTTTTCGAACGCCGATCTTATCTTGGTAATAATGATCTACATCGTCACCAACGATATCTTCTTCGCTGTCGGCTTCCCGGGAGTGCTGAATTTTACAAAACTTCCAAACTGTTCAATTTTCAGCTCAGATAGAACTTACTTCCCTATATACTTCTTGAAAAGCGCTGCATTGTTTTCATTACCTCTGCATAACAATGCAGCTTTTCTTTAACCAAGTACTCTTCTCTTTATTCACTCGATAACTGTTCCTAATTTAAAGATTATGGTCCACAGTACTTATTTGCAGAGTCAATATCACATCAACTACTTTCCTCTCGATTGAAGAATGGTTCTGCTGTTGCAGTCGCTTATCGCTGTAATCGTACCGCTGTGGCCACTAGCAAAGGATCGTTACTTGTTTTCGATGCTGAGGTGTAAAAGTCGATGTTATGTAATATTACGAAGTCATTTTTGTTCGGGTTTTTTTCTAGGGACGTTTAGAACGTTTTTGGTCTGGCGGTGAATCGGACGGTTCTGCATCATGCGTGACATTTTCAGAGGGAGGTAAATACGTAGCAGTTGGTTACAGCAAGGGATTTGTGAAGGTGATAACAATGGACAACTAACATTTTTTAAATAATTGCATTCTTTTTAAGGTTATCAGTATGAGAACGGGTGCGGTGGAAGAGTTGATCAAAGAGGCTGTGCAGATGGGACGTGGGGTTTTACAAGTTTTATATCTCGATTCTGGCAGAACGATTCTTACCCTGGATAGCGGTGGATCTGTGTTTGAGATGCATACACGCCACAGATTTCGATTAGGGAAATCTAGGGTGAGACGTATTTCTTGGTTGTAGACTTTTTAGGTGCTGGGCTGTTTTACATAAGTCTTGTCAGAGGTTGCCATCATATTCCAAGCATAAGTTGGTCAACATGCTTTTGGTCTCAAACCCGTTGGTGTTGTTTGCTATAGACGGATCAAAACGACCTGAGCCCTAGTGCACTTACGTAGCCGAGTTACGCTCGGAGTGGCACGGTGCAGGTAGCATTTGCGTTCGATGTAGGTCTCGGACTGGACAGATGAGTAAGTTTCCACCCCTACTCCAGTCGCTACCTCTCCTTACGCAGTTGCACCGCACTTTAGGTCGTTTTGACTCGATTATATAATTTGCAGAACACGCACAATCAGGTCTAGAAATTTTGAGGAAATTTCCTTTTTGAGATGCGAAACAGCGGATCTCATCAAACTTCCTGAAAAAGGATATGTGGAATGTTTTGAGCTCTTCACTCACCTTTTTTTGCCGATATATGTATGATGCATCTATAATTACTTACTTTTGACTTGAAGCAGCATACCACGAATCTGACGTAGTGAGGGAAACCGCTGAAAAAGCTAGAGTAGATTGCGGGATCATCAGTGCTCCTCTACTGCCTATTCAAATGAAATCAAAAAGTAGTTTGTTGAAAGAACCAGAACGTATGCATAGAGGAGCGTTCTAACGTTCTTCGTAGGAACTCAAGCGGTTCTCATGCCGTTTTTTTAAAGGACGATTGAGAGATCCGGCAATCTACATTCCGTCTTTATATTTTCTCGAGGATTCTCTCACCACGTCAGATTCGTGCTATGCTGTCTTCAATCGGCGAATGGGTGTTACGACCTAACTAGGCTGTTCGCATATTCGACGGTGTGTCGCCCTTAACCACATCCTAGTCCAACCTGATCGATCTTCGGCTACAGTTTGCATAGAATCTACCCATCCGTGTCTTCAGAGCTTCCTTCAGGACCTCAGTCCAGAACTTTCTTTTACGACCAGGCGCCTTCTCAAGTTATGATCTGGAAGCATCTCAGGACAACTTGGACAAAAAGATCAGGTGGTCTCCTCATAAAGTGACCAAAGAAGCAAAGACGGTTTTCTGCGACTGTTTCAGAAGGACGAGCAAAATGTTAATGTTTTCCACATGTCATTCGCCGTTACACCATATCCACTTCCGGGTGAAGTTCTTCGTTATGGCATACCATTCCCCTAAAGTAGCCTAACAGTCATCTAAACAGCTTTCTCGTCATGCAGTCAAGCTTTTCCAACACCGTCGACGGCGCTGGCCAAGTCTCCGATCCGTACATCATGATACGGCCAATTGGAGATAGATAGACTTGTAGCTTGACTTCGTTGACGATGGCGGTCGACTACAGCCCCTTGGTCAATGAGCTGAATACCGAATTAGCTTCAGCGCATCTTCGTTGAATATCCTTTCATAGCTGTGATTGTTTCTCAGCATACAGCCCAAATAACAGAATTCATCCACGAGTTCGATAGGTTGTTCGTCCACCCTGATTCCCGTTGAGGGTCTCGAGGAGACCCATATCTGCTTGCCTTTTTCAGAGCGGAGTCGCAGTCCGTAGGCTCCAGCTAATTTTGATACAAGGTCAACAACAAGTTTTAAGTTCGCGCTGGTAGAAGCGAATATTAATACATCGTCGGCGTGTTCGAGATTCATCAAGGTACGTGCAGACGATGTTGAACAGAAAAGGATGATGTTCCTCGGTAATTCCTGGGTTCTGTGACGGATTGGATTTGTGGAGAGGAATTATGATAGCGTATCTCCACGAGTCAGGTACCCTTTCGTCAATCCATATTGAACGGATGACATTGGTCATCTCACGGATCAAAGGAGGAAGAGATTTCAGCATTTCTGCGACAATTCCATCGTCTCCGCTACATTTTCTGTTTATTTTTCCATTCATTTTTTGAGTACAGACTAGAACCTCCAACTCCGTCGGTACTTCTTCGCTGACCGCGGTGTATGTCTGTCTTTAAGTTTGCACGAGTTCAAGCACTGACGGCGCTTGTCGGTTCAGCAAAGCGATGAAAATTTCCCTACAGATGGGCAGGGTTGCCTACCCGACAGTGACTCCGTTTGCAGTGTTTAAGACAGGCCAACACCTCTTAATCTTGCCGCTATACTGCCTTAGCACAGTATAGGCTTCACCGATAGTCACTCCATTGACAGTATTGAGGACTAAAGAACATTTTTATTTTGCCGCTATACTGCTTTAATAAAGTATAGACTTCTCGCGGTTTCTTGTCCTCTAACGCGTTTTCAAATTCCTTCGCTCATGACGTCCATTCCACTTGATATCGGCCAAAAAGGAAGCGCTTTCTTTGTAGCGTCCTGGATGAATGTAGTGAAAGTGTCACGTCATCCACTCTCTTTCTGGTCCGTAATCCAATATTGATGAACCTCCGTTGGCGGAACTTCTTTCACCATTCCTGCCAAGTAGAGTTTTGGTCGATGTTGAGCTCAACGACTACTTTTCTGGAAAACTACCAGAAAGTTCAGAAGTGGGCCTTGTCTGAATCGAATGCGACGTCCGAGACAGCTCTAGATTTTCGGATCTAACAAAAGGATGTTCTTTGTCAGAATGTAATTGAGCTGAGGCTAAAGAGTCGCATCTTCCGCGTTCACTGCTCTTCTGGCGTTAATGAAGTTGTCTCTTGATACGTGAGCTGATGGCGTCGATGATTGATGAGGTTCGTCTGCTCATAAAGATCTATCAGGCAACTTTAGTTGTCCGATGTTTGCTAAGTGGGATAGAATCATTTTTTTTAAGTCGTAATCGTATTATTATTCTAGTCCCATCTTTAACAGTGTTGGCTAGGTAGCTTGAACATCAGTATGCTGAGTTCATCATAAAACGCGTTCTAGTGAAAGTCTTAAGTGGTTCTTGTAACATTCCACGGTCCATTCTACGGCCCAGAATTTCAATCCCTTGCGATCTCGCAATCGCATAAAGGTTCTTATTGACATCGTTGAGACGAATTCCTTCACCAGGTTGTAGTCGTTCCTGACAGCTACTGCGCACCCTCCTTACTTTCCTTTCATCAGCATCACCGCAGTAGAGTGCTGATACTGATGAGAAGGCGATCCCTCATGCTTGTTTTCTGCAGTGCAGAAAAAGGTGCATGCAGATATCGCAGAAGTCTGGACAGGTCGGCTTATTGTAGTTCACTTGACAGCGACCGACAGTTCAATGTAACGAGACAGGTGTTTGTTGCCAAAGATTTCATCTTTCACTCAGGCATCCGACTTTTCAGGGTAAGGGCTCTTTCATGGTGCTGGATGACAGTTCCCTTTTCGCAATGTATGGATATCTTTCGCTTTATAATAGTGCTTTTAATACTTGCTAATAGTGCTTTAATACTTTTAGTACTTCTTTTGATACATTCCCAATGCGTACACTTGAACGTCTGCTTGCTTTAAAGGCATCACCCTACGAATCTGGGGTGGTGTGGATTTCAGGTGGAGAGTTCGTATACGGGGTGGTGTATTATGGACAGGAGGGTGATTACGTCCATTTCTTCCTAATTGCCGTAAAAAACGGCCCGGAAGATGTGGCGCATGCACGAGACTGGCGCGCTCCAATCGAATTCCTTGTAGAAAATAGCGCGCCGGAATGCGCTAGTCGAAGTCGAAGTAGAACGCGCCGAAGTCGTTCCTTCAGGACCGTTTTTTACGGCAATTAGGAAGAAATGGACGGAATCACCCTTCTCTCCATAACCTACGACTCCGTATAGGCATAACCAACCTGAAACCCGCACCACCTCAGATTCGTGGAGTGATGCCTTTGAGTAAAAGTTTAGGTAACAATCAGAGTATTTTACTAAACTCTATGGCCCTACATTATCGATGCCTTTTAAATCCGAATCTTCGCTATGAAGATCTGGAACCAACAATAAGGGCAATTTGCCTTATGGTCCAAACGGTTATTAAGCCGCTAAGCTTCTTCAAATCGAACAACTCTCGCGGTGGCACCCTGTTTTTGGGAAATTTAATTTGAAGTGAAATAAACACTCACAAAAAGGGAAGTTATGATCTGCAACTTTTCTAATGGTAGTTGTTCCGGCTGCATGGAGATACCGCCCCTTACAGCGTGGGCCCTAAACCCAGATGAATGTCAAAACACACAGATAACTGTGAACGAATGGTTTAAGGGACTATCAAATTCTGTTCAATGCTACAAACAAGTTCGTGTATATCTAAGTAATCTGTGGGAGTGACCATAAACTTGCATCACATTTGCTACTAGTTGGCTCTAACCTGAATGAGTCAATTTGTTCAGGTTTACTAAGCAAATCGACTAAATTTGTTTGCAAGAGTTAGGGGTTTGTATTAATACTGTATTATATCTTATATCAATACTGTATTGTATTAATCATCCATTTAAGATACGATGCATTTTTTCCGGCTGTAATGGTGAAGTGCTCCATATGAGGTTATTGCCACACTCGCTTCTTGCTCTTCTCACAGTCTCAAAGGTTTTGATGGTATTTAATTACAAATTTTAGAACATTAATATTTTTGGTATTTTAGATTCTCATTGTCTCAACAAGAATGGGTGGTTCTATAGTTTGCGTATTCCCGCTGGAAGTCAATATGCAATATCCGCCGTTGCTCGACTACATTGAGCAGTTGAGTGTAGTATTGCTGCACTATTTTTATCACCCTCTTGTTGTATTTTATTACCACCCTTCGGAATGAAAACAGTTTCAGGAGGTCAAGACAAATGGAGAGCGTGGGAATCTTTGCGTTTGTGTAGGAAGAGGACAAACACTTAATTTGTTCAAATTGGTGCCTCGTAATATTGGTACACCCCAAAAAGCCGCCATACTTCTTCACAAAATTCATCTCCCACAGGTACAAATCTCATTGCTAGTGAAATTTTCACGTTTTGAATACAAAATGAGAGGTTTACTTTTAGATGGTGGTAAATCTTTGCTTTTTGTCCCATGATTTCTTGGTCGCTTTCGATGAAAAAGGTAACTGCATGAGCATCAAGGACAGCAAGTGTATAACTCAGCAGAATGACAGTGGGTGTAGGATTTCACTATTCTTCTCCACGTCAGATTACAAGGTAATGTTTTTAACTGCAAATTTCCTTTCCTGCGTTTGCCATCTAGAGATGACGTTACACCTGAAATATCATTGTGCTAAAGTATTCTATATAGTAGTAACTTATTGAATAGTTGAAAGAATATCCAAAAGAGGTAGCACGCAACACTTGAGAGGATATCCCCTACAATTTTTCTGCTTGCTTCCTTCAGATTGCACCAAACTTGTAGTGTTATTCGTACTTGTACATATTAACGAGTTCTGCAGGTACAATCTAACTTGTTTTAGGGACTAGCCACTGGAGGAAATGTTAGCCCTGCAATGCAATGCTTAGCCGAAAGAGCTTGCTATCAGTCTTTATGCAGGAACCATCCTCACAATAGTGCAACAGTTCTATCTTATGACGAGTTGTTCGAGCTGAGTCTGTTAACAGAAGAAGACCAGATGGAGTTGTTCCAATCACGGTTTGTGCAAAAAGTCATCCGTACAGTTGTCGTGCCTATTCAATATCAGTACACGTGTAGAGGCGACTACGTATCCGCATGTCTTTACCTTCTCGACATTTATCGGGGACGAGTTCGTGTCGATAAATGTTTCCGTGAAAGATTACCTGAGCACCTCACCGAACAACTGCGTCGGCTTGTTGACTTTGCAATGGGTGGCTGTAAGGAAGGCAAAGTATCGGAACTCGTGGCACATTATAAGGTTTGCCACTCATAAGCTTCTATCACAGCAGTCTGCACATCAATTAAGTGATCCCGTTATAGGCTTATATCTCGATACTGTTAACAACTGCTATTGGAACAAAAAGCTTCACCTCATTGTATGATGACATTTGGCCAAGGTGAATTTCAGAGACTTAAGACGGCAAATTGCGGGCTCCTATTCACTGCCTTTTAACAAATTCTTCTTCAAAAATTGTTTTTCCCTCTGAATTTTTAAACGAAACTCGTTAGGGTTGAACGGGACGTGATATCCCGATCTATATTTCTTGAATCTCTCGATGAGTTTGTATTGGATGGATCGCTGGAATCGCCGCCTCCAGCACTCGTTTCGGAATACTTAAGTCATTTAGCGTCTGAAGGCCATTTTTCACAGCTCCAAGCTTCAGTGGTTCGATTCCCCATTCACTGTATTGACATTCATTATGTAAGTTCCAACTTTCTTATTCAACTTTTGGTTTCTTTTCTTATTAGTTCTTATTCAGGTTATGTTGACATGTAAACAGAACGGCCTTTATGATGGGATTATATATGTTATGAATCAGGCATTCGGTGACTACCTCTCACCGTTGGAAGTGAGTTATTGTAAATACAGTCAGTACAGTTTGTGGTCTGAACTTGCACCTATGAATTGTTGTAAAATAAAGCCTTCATCTGAAATAAAAAATAAGTGATGAACTGCTCAGCGTCAATCACTCCCTCTGCAATGCGCCAATGGGTTCGAATCCTGAGTTAATCCTGAATCATCCCGGGTGCGGGACAAGAGGTACCCGTGAATACCGGCTGACCGCTCCTATCCTCCCTTCAGCACCGCGCTCCTCCGCGTAATTACGGCTGCCGCTCCACCAGCTAGATATCCTCCACGACCGCCGGAGATCACCTACACCCCGCCTCCCCTTGCTCTCAAATCAGCGCTGCGCCGCGACGAAGCGGTAGAATTTACTGAGAATTTTGAAGGGAGGGAGGTGAAAGACGAATTGACGCAGCAGATTCTGATGTACGGATATAGTGAACTAAGCGCGTATTATTGGGAATAAAAGCGAAGAAGTAGATCCTTCTATCCAATGTAACTTTACATAAGTAAAAATTATCTCAAAAAGATGCTTCAGAGAAAAGAATAACATGCGTATATTTTCACACATCTCATAATTTAATACATTTCATACCCTAATTCTTTCATATAAACTAGCAGTGCATAAGTATGTGTTTGTCACGATGCCATTCAACGAATTCGTGTTCAACTTTCAACTGCAGCGGCTATAATAACAGCAACTTTATTCGCTTATTACTTTGTATACATTCTTCAAACTCTTTCTACATTTTACCTTTTTAAAATTTTACTTAGATATAATGTTTATATAGAGCGCATGTCAAATAATTCAATTCTTGCTTGTACGTTTTATACAGTTTTATATAATAGAACTTTGCATGGTTCTTCAAACTTCGTTTAACAGCGTTTTATCGCTTCATTTCTATCTATTCTCTGCATAAAATCGGCAGGTTAGGTGTATTAGTGGCGAACAGAGACCTTTGTATCTTCGAGATATATATATATATATTATATATTATTATTTGCGCCTCGTTAATCGTTTTCAGTTTTAGTTTCTTCTTTATCAGTTTCACCCAGCTAGATAAGCAAAAAGAGGTCCTTAGAAAGCGGAAAAAAAGTGAAGAAGGTAGCGTAACACTGATCAATGGGACATTTTTTGAAACATCTCTTGCATTCCCAGAGATGAATTAGTGTTTTCCACCTAACAAGTCGAAACAAAATAATTTCATTTTCACTCGCATTTCTGAATGACATATCACTTATACAAACCTATTTCATTCTTTCCTTCTTTTATATTAACTTACAAGCACACTTTATGTAGACCTTCGAACAACATCTAATACCAAGTACTTTCCTTTCCGTTCGATTTTAAAAGCGCATCATAAGAGCTGTAGGCGCGGCGAAAAAAAATCGTCGTAAGAGTGGTAGAGGCGGCGAAGTGGGAGGGGAGGGTGGCGTGGGCGGGACGTTTTGAAGACGTAGCACAAGAGTAGCAATCAGGCTACTGTAGCGACTATGACGGTATCAGGAGACGCGCGGTGCAATTAACGACGCTCATTAGCCTCGTGGATACGCGGCGGCACAACATACGGGTACCTCTTGACCGTTACCCGAATCACCCCGAGTTCATGAACGATGACTTGCGGGTGCCACTCGATATATAAACTCAGTGTTTTATCCTACCAGACAAGTTTGGCACTATTTATCGATCCTGTCGGAGGGACGTTTGCTATACCTTAAATGGAGTCGAACCATCGACTGTACAGTTGCAGCGGAGTCTCATACCGTTGTGCTAAATTCGCTTTCTAGACGTTCTCTTACAAAAACAAAATCAAGAAAAATCGGAAAGACGCAAAGAATTGGAAACGAAAACGCGTTTTTTTTTGCTGTCAACCAAAATATCTAAGGCGAAGCTAGAGTTCACTGAAATATACGGCTTCAAGACTATTCGAACAGCCAAACAACGGTGTCGTTTGTCATATCCGTGATTCGTATCCTTTGAAAACTAAAAATCACTGAAGAAAAAATTGGCTCAATCAATCATTGTCCTCCTTTCGTGAGAAGAACATCCGCAAGTAAATGATAAAAAATGGCGCACTGCACCACTACTCCTTTCCTGGATATGAATAGGCCTACTAAGCCCTGCTGGTAATGGAATAAAAGCTGCAGCCTACTATCAACACTTCATCTTATGCCTACGTGCCTATTAGAAGAGATAGCCACGCATTTGATCTGTACATTCTCATGGCTCGTTACTCCAACCGATATAGCTAGAATAGACATTTGCATGATCTGTGGAACCAAGGAACTGCAGCCAACCTTCTTTAGTGTCTCTGAACTTTTTCAAGTTCCCATGTGTGTAGATGGTTGTTTCTGTGTTCCGATCATATGAAAAAGGACAAGTCTCGTAGTTAGCAACACTGTTGG
The DNA here is from genome assembly GCF_031761385.1 of Necator americanus. Classification (NCBI taxonomy): domain Eukaryota; kingdom Metazoa; phylum Nematoda; class Chromadorea; order Rhabditida; family Ancylostomatidae; genus Necator; species Necator americanus. Next base: position 9,410,268 of record NC_087374.1, read on the forward strand.
AATAAATGGAATGCCGTTGTGCGAAACGGTATCCAAGTCAATAACGATTGATGCGACAATTCAGCACATAAAAAATTATTCCAAACATCTAAAACACTTAAATAAGAGTGCTAAGAAGATTGACTATGACTACTTTGGGTAGAATGATAATTATGAATGTGTTTTATACCATAATGGTGCTACTTTGCTATATCTTGTTTTTGTGTTGGGAATAGGGACAAAAGCGAAACAAACTACTATTCATTCCTTATTACTCACAGGAAATGTTGTGTGATGTTTCATCGTTTGCTTCACATGAGGTTCTGTCGGACTCCGAGGTGGAACGAGGCAACCGTTTGCTGCTCTACCTACACTGTTGTCTTGCTGGTCACTCATATCCATACGGGACGCTACCGCCAGAGCAATTGGCTGTGATTCCCGAGCAGGTAAATCTGGTACACGAATAATAATGTGGATTAATCAGTTTGTTTAGGTGTACCGATGTATCACGTCGCTGAAAGGAAAGGATGGTACATCTGCCACGGCGAATTATCCCTATCTTCGACTTCTGCTACTTTTTGATGCACAACAGGTCAATCCCATTTTTTGTAGAATGGCTGTTTTTTTTTGTTCTATGGCAATAGGTACCTCTGAATCTGGTTTGTTCAATAGAAACACACATTGCAGCAAATTTTGAATTTGAATTTTCCCGAGTTCGCAGACTAAAAATTCGATTACTCTGGGAAACTACACTCAAATTTTCCTTTCTTTTTTTTCTTTTTGAAAAACATTCGTGGATTTTGTAGATTCCGAAGAAAAAATGTTATAAGTGTTTCATTTTTTGTTTATTTACCACTTATTCCCAACTTCTGTTCAAAAAGGTTTAATTCATAGGAAATTATTTGATAAGACAGCATTACCAAATTCTTTCAAACTGTTTCAGCTGAAAATTCTTTGTTTAGTTCATTCATGTGATCGGAACATGCGCTGATGCACCCGTTTTTCAAGTTGAAAACCGACTACAAAGGCTTATAGAAATCGTAAGATTTTAATTCTCTAGTGTCATTCCAAACTATTGCTGTTTCCTCTCCAGATTGGTCGTCTTTCAACGGAACTTCGGGAGGAATCTGCACTAGTGCATTTCCTACTACTCATAAGCCAACTGTCAGAAAGCAGCAGTGTCCTAACGCCCATTGAGATTGTGGAAGATGTACTCATAATTAATCAATTCTCGTCCTAATTCCTTCGGAGGTCTCTGTATTTGCAGGTTGTCACCACCTTAATGAGAATGAACTGGCAGAATTCATCTGCGGAATTCGCCATCGTCGAAACCCTGCGGACTACTCCTCAAATTGACAGAAGAAGCGTTCTTAGGATGGCTCTTTCTCCATTTAGGTAAAAGGCGATCGAGCTCATTGATAATATCTTGCAAGTAGTCTTTTTTCACCAATACCTCTTAGTCTCAAAGTTAATTATCTTTATTATTACACATTTAACCGAGCCCACTGACTTCTTCATATACATTCTTTGTACGAAATTAACCATCAGATGTTCTAATTTCTCTCTAACGAGACTGACTTAGGATTTTTACATTTTGTATTCTGAAATGCACTTGCAGTCTGGTGAGACTGCCGTTGCTGTTGAGGTAAGCAAGCGGTTGAATGAGCGTCGTAGAAAATTCCTTTTGAAATACATGCTCTGAGCTCAGCCGTAGCGGCTATGCTTCAGATTTTGATTTTTCGACCTTGTGAAAAAGATTTGCGTGATTGCGTGAGCTGTTTTTATTAGTCTGTATCTTTTTTTTTGTCAGGAAGACAACAGAAATTCTTTGTTCTGTTTTTTTTTTAAGGAAGGGAGTGTGCACGTTTATTTATTGCGGAGAAAGGAAGTTTGTGGACCTTATCAAAAGTTACATGCGAAATCATGAACACGAGGTTAGTTGACATGCAATACTTCATTTTAAACTAGATTCATGCTCTGCATAAAGAGACCATATCGATTTCACACTCATCAATTAATACCAATGTTTCGTATTTATTTCCCTACATTTTCCTTGGAGATGTTTGAGTACTTCCGTAAAGCTTCCCGAATATCGTATGTTCAGGTTTCGCAGTATGAAATAAGATCACTTTTTGCTCTATTGTTTCTTACCTTGTCTTGAGCGTTCGTTATTCCTCCAAATTACTTTTATTCCGAATACTTAGGCTTACAAGAGAGGTTTGGCTAGTACTCGTAGCTAAAAAAAAAGAATATTAGTTTTTTAGATTATAGGACGTTCACCAATTCTCGAACATCATTGCTTTCGATTTCACTTCTGCTATTATCAGTATATATTTCTTTTTCCTATCTTTAATCTTCACAGAAACAATTTATTTGATTTGTCCAGAAGCTTTTGAGTACTTGTTCTTATTTTATCACCCGCCTTAAAGGTATTATTTATTTCCCATAGGTCACACTAAGAAAGAATACATGCGATATCTTTTCAAAATGAAAGCTATAACTGGGAATCTGCTGTCTTCTCAATTCTTTGGATTTACATTCTACCAATCAACTTTATTTCTTTATAGGGCATTTTTCCATTAATCCGTCAAATTCTTCGTGCTGATCTGTCTGAACAAGAGCTGGAGGAGATTTCGGAAGTCGTTCATGAGCTAGTCCCTGTTAGCGTTTCTCTTTTTTTTTTCTTTAGCTGGTATTTAAATGCTATTGTGCATGTAGCCTTTCAGCAATTAGTTACGGTGAACCCCAAAGAATCTGCCCACCTAGTGATTGATTGTCTTCCCGATTACCTCAACAGTATTCGACCGCACACTGATGCCGAGAGAGCTGCCTGTTTTCCATTACTAAAGGCCGCATTTGATATCAAGTACAGTTTTTTTTTTTACTAAATCGAGGTTCTGCTGAATCTAATACATGTTACAAATCAGAAGAGAACGTCAAGAGAACTTCTTACAAATGGACGAAGACGTTGACGAACAGCTCTTTGGAATTCTGTTTGAGGGCATAGTAAAAGAAAATCCGGAAGATTTGGACGGCATCCTACAGGTTAAATCCATCATATTTTTTTTACTGTTTTAGCGCATTCGTTCTCGTTATCTACATAGGTCTTACTACTCTATTGGTTGCCAACTGGATCACGTAATGATTTTTGCTTGAACCTCGCAGCGGCAGCTGGTTGTGCGAACAGCACGATATTGTTGATGGAAGCGCGTGGTCAGCTAGACAACGCTTTTGAAGTGCTCTTCGAGCAGATTAATGCGACAAAAGGAGATCAGCAACGATTCGGTGATGGTGTTCACGCGCTGAATATGTCTGTTTTGAATGTTTAAATCATCTCAATTTCAGTGTACTGGTTGGACAAGGGCCTATCGTTCTGTAGTTGTCACTCCAGTTTCTCCAATTCACGCGAATGGTTGCTGCGAATCATGAGAGCTGTAACAGGCGCCGTTGCTGAGGAGAATACCACAAGTGATGCATTTACTTTTCTCTGAGACTCTCAGAAGCAACTCTTAGCGCAGAGCTTAATATCTTATTAGCAAGGCCTTTTTCCAAGGAGAAAGGATTTCGAAATTTTCATGAAAGTCAATCTGTAAAGGTTCTTGATGATCACAGTGATCTTCATAAAGTATAGGATTAACCACGAAGACCATTCTGTTCCCAAGAAAAATAACGGTCTAATGTGCGCTTACTTCGTCTGTCCTGGGCGCGTACGAACTCGTTCGGCGTTTGATACCTTAACAATTTTTTTCTGGGAATTGTTTCAACGATGGAAGGTTTTTGCTCTGAGCGGCGACCTTTCAAATCATCCAAAAAAACTTTTTTCGAATATTTTAGTTTCCATAATATTCAGAAGATATTTGAGGATTAGAAATTAACGTTGTAGACCACGCGCTATCGAGTCATTGTATACGCCGCCATTGGCGGTGAATAGACGTTCAAAGCTAAATTTGTTCGCTCGTAGATGGTGGCACTCCTAACACTTTTGGAAACGATGATCGGTGCGCGGACCTTTATTATTTGCTTTTTAGCAGATGTTGGTGGATGATCGGGTTTGCTCGTTTAAAAACGAATATTTGGAATTTGAATATTTGCAGACCGAATATACTTTAAGAGAGACTCTTGATTATACTCTTTTTCGAATGATTTGCTAAAGATTGATTTATCAATAGTTTTTTGGTCAGCTCCCATACACAATGTGCAGCTGAGATCTTCTGATGGTACAGATCTTTTTCTATTCGTTAAGAACTTTCATGACGCTTCTTTTAAGATATGGAGTTCCGACTCCGTTCGTTGGCGAGTGGTATTTTGGAGAACGGTTCGCAACATTCGCTAGAACTCGTAGAATGTCTATTGGACTATCCTGCCTTCAGAGACGGATTATTCTGGTATTTTTTATCGGTCCATTTGAGCCGTTCTACCAAAGATTTAGATCTTCCCAAAAGATTCCGACTATCCCATTTCAGTGACTACTCGTCATTGATCAATAAGATACTTGGAACATGTTCTCACGAAACGTTCATTACAAAACAGCTTCTGTTATGTATAGTAAGTTAATTTGTTTTTTTTTTTCATATGTTCTTTTTATCATTTTCCGTTATATATTTATGTATTTTATTATTATTGTTTTCTTATTTTATTACATTTTCGTTTTATTTGTTTGCAAAAACTGTTCTCAGGATCAAGAGAGCGCCGAAGACCTGCGCTCGCTACGACACCAGCTTTGTCGAAAAATCGGTGGCATAATTGAAGAGCAGTGCATAGTGTGTTGTACCGGAGTGAACAAGGCTGCATATATTTTCGGGTATAATTATGGATAAACAATTGTACAATTATGAATGGACATGTCTAGTAAGACTCTCAAGCGTTCATATTTTTAGCTGCGGCCATGTGGTTCATATGGAATGTGATAACGGCGAACGACGTTGTCCTTGTACCAGGACCAACATAAAGAAGCAGAGTAGGAGCCAGTATGAAACGAACGTCTCGATGTTGGGATCACGATATAAACCTAAATTGCAAGAAACTAGAGATATATTTACAAAGTGGGATAGTTTTATGTTGTTGACACCTCATTAAGAATTTGTTCGATGCAAATGGCCTTACATACATATCCTCTCGTTCCAGAAGTCCTCCATTGTTAGGATTCTTCAGGCTCATCTTAACCCCTCTCACCAAGTGTGCTTCATAATTAGTTGTCGAGAAAGTATAATTTATATGCGATTTTTATGTATCGTTTTAAATTGTTGAATATTTCATCTATTCTAAATAAGAGTGGTAAGTTTTTGTTAATTTCTTAATAATGATGGCTTCGGGTTTCATTCATAAGATGTGATACATTAAATCTTTGCAACACTTTGAACAGCCGGGTAACTACCCAGTTCTAGTTGATGGGACTCGAAATTGAATTGTGTTTGTTCGATGTAAGCATATTTTTTTCCAGAAGTTTTTGAGTGTTTTTGTAGATAAATATATAGATAAATATAGAGTCGTTAAGTATTCAAATAAACTACATAGAATTCATAATCCTAATTCATAAACTGTACATGACACATGGAAATGAACAAATATCTGAACAGTTGTAGGCAGTTTATATTCGTACCGTTCGAGAACTCCAAAGTGGTAGCTCCATAAATTGTTCAAGTTGGTTTAACGGATTATCTTTGCGTCTAGTATTCCGAGGAGACTGGATGCACTTTCTCTCATCGGTCTATATAGGGTCAAAAGTAATCTTGGAAAGCTTGGTACCAGACCATTACAATTTAGATTTCTTACTCAATTTTGGAACACTTCAGAACCGTAGTTAGGATGTTTCGGCTTTCCATTTGTCATTATGACGTACTTGACTTAATCGGCGGGCGGGTGTTATGGCCTAACGTGACTATCTGCATCTTCCCCGGCTCTGTCGTCCTTGAACATATCCGCGCTACTATCCATCGCACCGTTTCAAGTGCAGCCGACTATACAACTAAACTAAGTTTCATATCGTTTTGACCCAGTAATGGAAACCTTCCACAGTAATGTTCACTCTCGATTTCGCTGAACATTTTGAACGAAATCAAGCGAGGGTGTCAGTGAACAAATGCTCTGCGCCGACCGTTATACATCCACCAGCAGTTACTTGCTTGAAAAGTAAGTATCGAGCTTGGATCTAAAGTTAAGTTAAAGAAGTTCCAGGCTTGCTACTTCTTATTCTAGCACCGTGCCATCCTTGTTGAGCTTCAAATACCCATACTTTTAAATGTGCCCATAAGTAATCAATTATTATTAGTGTGGAATATTGGGGCTTCAGTCTATTTCAGAGCATGAAAGCATAAACACGTATTTTATGTGGCAATACTACAGCTTGTGGCTTTGACTTTTTTGACAATTAAATTCAAACTTTTTTATTACACCGTTGCAAAATGGCGCATAACCAACCGCCTGAAGAGCATTTACATCTTTGTACGCTGTTTCATTTTAGTGTGTTAATGCGACGGTTGCAACAGAGTAAATCTGTGATGCGCATGGAGATGTACTGAAAGTCAATGAGTCACGAAGCCGGTTTAGAATTCCAGCACTGATTTTGCGCAGCAAGATTAACCCAGGGACAAATGAGGCAGCTAAACTGGGAGGTTTCACCACATCCCCCATATTCTAGTCGTAGCACCATCTGATTTTCATTTATTTCGACCGATGAGAGGTTCTCTAAGGAATAAAAATTTCAAAAATATCAATAAAGCGCGAGCTCACTTAGGATCGTATTTTTCTCCAAAAAAAAAACAGAATTTTATGAGCAGGGGGTAAGAGCTCCATCAGCGAGATAGCAAAAGGTCCAGGATAGCGACGGAAATTACATAGTCGACAAAAGATAAAATTAAATGTAAATCCGTTTTTTTTCGTTGCCACTGAAATAAGTGATCACTTATGGGATGCCTCCAAAGATGGTGAATACGCGAGGATGTCAAGGATTATCAGCTATGTAAGAAAATAAACTACTATAAACTTCAAACCTCAAAATAAAATCGTGCAGTGGTCTGATGAAAGAAAAGTAAACTATTTGAACCACAGATTTGACGAAAATTTCACAGTGATTTCCTGAGTTTTCTTTTGTTCAAACTGATATGATAGAAATCAAACGAAAGTAGCATTCAGCACATTCTGGCAACAGGAATTACTTATATGGAATTTCAAAAGTTCTAAAGCTTTCTCTGCGTAGTTTGAAACACAATTAAAACAGGATAATAACAATTTATAAAAAAACAATTAACAGTTTCAATTATCAGCTCCTCTCCTAGACTTGAGAACCTTTGAGACGATCTTCTGCTCTTCAAGAAGGAAAGAACGGATAATACGCTCCTTAACTGCATTGGGTGAAAGACAGCCTCCGTAGGTACGGGAAACGGTTCTTTGGTTCTTCTTCAGTCTCGTGAGCTCACGTGGACGGGCAGGTGTAATCTAAAGAAGACAACATTGTATGGTCATCAAAGGAAATTTTTTAGCTGCTTCACTTCCCCGACTTTAGAACAGAGGCTTTATTTCACTCAAGAACTGATGCTGTTCTTATAAAGAAGATAGCTAATTACCGAATTCCATGGCGTCAACTTTGAACAAGAAATTTCTCCATCTCACAATTAAATTCATTAAATATTCCCCTCATTTCTCGGAATAAAAATGACTTATTCTTAGCACTATTTTATCTCTTTTAATTAATTAACCAAGCCGATGCACTAAACACAACCACGTTGTAACAAAGGGAAGGACAACCTACTGAGCCTCATCACCATACCATAACGAGCTCTCACTTCGGGTGTTTTAGACTTAAGTACATACTGTATAACTAGCGCATAACATAATGAAACAGTGTTTCTCAAATTGGAAAGGAAGAAATAATATCAGCAACCAAAAAACTAGTACGGAAGAACAGCTGGGCATTTTCCAGAAACGTGGAACAGAAAGGAAAACTGATGGAGTGTTAATGGAACAAAAACAAAGCCACGGAACGAAGAGAAAAGATCATGGAAACTCTAGAACTTTCTTTAAAAAAAAATACATTTTTATACAAATTAATAAGCCCAAACAGATACTAGTGATAAGATAGAAACTATCCGAAAGACAAGCGAAAATTCTACTTGACTTGGCAAATAATGTTGTTCAACGTTACTTATTTTACTGTGATCTGACAGTGAATATAATAAATGGATTACACATAATAAAATATTGGAGTCGGTTCTCACTTTAGCCGGAAATTTTGTGCTATTTGGATACAAATCATTGGCGCTCCATTAAAGCAAATAGAATGTATTTGAACACCAACTTTCGCACTATTTGAACATCGTTCCACTAACAAGTGAAGTTAAAAACAAAGAAATCCGATAATTATAGGTCAACTTGTAAAGCTTCCGCTCGAGTAAATGGTATGAAATGCATGTCAATATATAAAAAAGGATTAGAAGGATACGAAAAAAAAAACATCCATATATCACCATTTCAGTTCATAAACGTAAATAGGTGATGTTTCTCTCATGAAGGTGATGATCTTATGTCCAACACGATGTAATGGACATGGGATAATCATCTACATGAGAGAAAGTACGGAATTTAGACTTCGATTACTTTTTTTTTCCTGAATATTCATGAAGAAAAAAAGCTAGACAATGATTTAGAGATCAATCAAGTGCGAGCACAAGAAGATATGCTGATTGAAGCAAAAATCGCACCAAGTCTATAAAAGGAATATATCAAACATAACCACATATTTTTTGTGTATGTTCTACTAACTTCCATAGGTTTTTGTAAAAATTTACTCTCTTACCAAACGAAGGCAAGCAATGGACCTTATCGAAGAAGGAGAGAGAAGAATGAAGAAATATAGAAGAAATGAAGTCGAATGGTGCCTATTACACCTTTAAATGGAATGAAACCAGAACTTTTCTGAGACACAGCAAGTTCTTCGCATTAAGAAGGGAAAGGTAAGCACTGCGCATGAAGGAGGTACTTAATTCTACCTTTTTAAGCAATAATTTTATAGGACAAGGAAGGTAGTTGAATCTTTGAGTCCCCGTAGCAAACTCACAGAAGTCGAGGTTTTTCTCGTACAGCAACGTTTATCTCTCTGCTAAAAAGCAAAGTACATGATATAGCTTGACAGACAGGAGAGCAATCAAGCTTCTAACTTGGAACTCTTAGTACCTGTCACTTCTTTTAACATGAACTGAATTGACCGCTACTTATTTTTTCCATCGATTTTCGTGAGTTTGCTTTTGTTCTGTTTGGTTTTTGTTGACGTTTTCGGGTATTTCACATATTTCCTATAAGAATTCATGAAGATGCAAAAGATATTCTCAAGTTTTCGCATGAATAAACAAAGGCCATTAGCTTCTTTTCGAATTCGTCCAGAGATTCGCAGAGTCGAAATGAATAGAAAAGTACATAAGTACGAAAGATAAACCGAACATCGTTACAGAAGGGAACAGAGACTTTTGATCAGTGATGAAGCTCGGATAAAATAGGAGAAAACGTACACCAATACGGCTCCATTTAAACTTTGGATCACTTCAAATTAAAAGTGTATCTGATTAGTCAGAGAGTCGATGAAACATACCAAGAAATATGCAAATGTGGTTGAGCGTGAACTAGGACTTAATTTCTTATCATCAATAACGTTTAGAGACGCAACAAGATCGTAAGAGCTTGAAATGGAGGTAATATTCAATGAGAACATATTCAGTGAAAGAAACTGCTTTGGATGAACATACGAACGAACCTATCTTGTTATTTAGTATCCGCCTATCTCCAATTTCTAACTTTGACAATTTCCTAGCTCTATTGGATTAAGCAATTTATGAAGTAGAGAGGAAAAAACAAAAATAAAACGCGAAGAAAAAGCCGACTTAGGCTGAGTTAAGTTTTCCAAACAAAGAGATCTAAATAAGGAAAGCCGATGGTACGACGGTAAGATATGAAAGCCCTTTCAACCTTCAATTCTGAGCAAATGTTTGCGTTAAAAAAACTGTAAGACACAAAAGATTGAGCGAGGATAAGGCGTCAAACGTCATTGATACAACCCGAAGCTAGGCTCGATATCTATCCAATTTTCACCGCACAAATACAAACAAATAATTTGCTCTTAAACATTTTTAAAAAAATCAAAAGAAGGAATTGTAATATAGTAAAATCCCACCTAATTTTCAACCACTATATAAGTTGGTGCGTACAAATTCTGATTTCTTCTTTAAGTAAACGAGTAATGGAGGAATGGATTAAATCAAAAGCGAAAATAAGCAATGGAAAAATCCACTTACGCCATGGAGTTTCACACCGGTATCCTTGCATCTTGGTACGGATCCACGTTTCTTCAAGTACTGGAAAACAAGTCGTCCTCCAGGAGTCTTCACTATTTTGGCCTTGTTTGACTTTGTATTATATGAAAGTCGGCGTCTATACGTGACGCGTTGAGCCATGTTACCTATAAGGATGTTAAACTGACTAAAAATGACGAAAGACGAAAACAAACAGCACAAAAACAACAGAACACCGCAGTCGCTAGAGAGATGGATAAAGTGTTAGGAAAATCAGTTGTCAGAAACTAACCCAAGCAAAATAAAGAAATAAATCAAAAAAAGAGCAAATATATCGGAACGACGAAACAAAACTTTCAGAAATTAAAAAAGAAATATTTAGGACGCAGCGGAATCTCACACGACTCTTACGGTATCCGCTAGACTCGCTGTGCATAGCGCGCCAACTCAAACACGAATATTCGCAGAGATCAATACGAGGATGTGGGCCTTCTGTGGAAGTGTAGATGAGGGATCGATCATCTTCGGAATTCCGCCCCAATGTGAATAGCATTCTATTCTCAGTGTTAAATGTTCTTTACTATGAATAAAATTATTCGTTTACACTGAGAGCTGAGATTTTAGTTCTCTCTTTTTCTCAATTCAAACAAATCGAAGGGGATATTTTGCTGGGTTTTCTTTATTTTTTTTCCTCTACAAATAGAATGGATCCATAGGCCTTTTTTTCTTGAGCTTCTGTCTGTTGAAATCGCTTTATTGAAGAAGGAGGTGCATTAACCGTCACACTTGATAGTCGTTTCCCAATTTTTTTTTGCTGAACATGGACTTCAGTAGGCTTAAGTATGTGTCGCATTCGCCTTAAAACGAAAATTGGTCTCGTTTGCTCATTTAACTTCGCATCGCTGAGATGCACAACTATAAGGTTAAAAGTTTAAAGCTTAAAGGCATCACCCCACGAATCTGATGTTGTGCAGATTTCAGGTGGAGTATTCTTATAAGGGATAGTAGATTATGGAGAGGAGGGTGATTCCGACCATTTCTTCGTAATTGCCGTAGAAAAAAAGACCCGGAAGATGCGGCGCCGCACAAGGCTGGCGCGCTCCAGTCGAACTCCCTGTGGAAAATAGTGCGCCAGAACGCCTGAACCAGTATCTTCCGGGCCGTTTTTTACGCTAATTAGCAAGAAATGGACGGAATCACCCACTTCTCCATAATCTACTATCCCGTATACGAATACTCCACCTGAAATCCGTACCACCTCAGATTCGTGGGGTGATGCCTTTAAACTTGATGCACGTTTAAGCTTCATCTACGAGGTGACCCAAACTTCCTGACCTTCTTAAATAATGAGAGAAGGGCAAGATTTCACTACAGTACGGGAAGTATTTGTCTCAAAAATGTCTTAAACAATCTCAACTCGAACGCTATTCGAACTGATCACTGTATCCACGACGTCAGAAACGTCGCTACGTCTGTGTTACGTACTTTTTTCGCGTGTCTCTCGGCTGGACACGCAGAGTACATTTTTAATTTGTAGGCTATAATGCATAATGAGTTTGAAAAACCATCCTTCGTGTGCAGATCACGAGAAAAGTACCTACAGCAGCGAAGAAACGAAGCGGTTGGCACTTGTTAAATTTGTATGTAAGCGATCCCTCCATATTACACCACAGATCAACCCGTTATATTGGAATTTAGGATTCTATTCTGCTATCTGTAGGACTCTAAAGGCGGTTAATAAGCTTGTTAGTATGGAAGGAAGGCTAACAGACACACAGCGTCAGAATCGATTTGTTGTTCTTCCGCATGACACATCCATTAATCTCAGCATTTGACGGCGACATTTCAGCAACGCTGAATCTTTGTTTATAGATCTCTTCTACTTAGGAAGAGTAGGAAAGCACTCTCTTCTTTTATTGCATGAGGATCTGTTTGACCATGACAACTAAAATAACTGAACAGTGTTCCCTTCGTTAGTGGAAAATACGACTTTCAGGCTGCATGCACCGTATTCCGCATCTTGAACTTTGTGTGAACTCACTTTTAGGAAATATTCTGTGAGATGTCAAGGTCAGGTTTTGAACGACCTGAAGCTCAGTGCTGTTGCCGCGTTTGAAGCGGCGCGGTGAGAATAACTGCTGCAATCCAGGTGCGAGCCTCGTGAACTCTGCTTATCTGCGCAGGCCGAGTAGCCAGCAAGCGCATACTCGACCGCGCCGCTTCGAGCGCAGCCGCTTACGCAACTGCACCGAATCCCTTGTTATTCTGATCTGACTACGGGAGCAGCCGAGTCAAAGTGCAAAGATGGGGCTGAGTGCGTGTAACTGCGCAAGCGCGACTTCAACTGTAGAAACGCAGTGGAGAGAAGAAATGTGTCAAGTGTATCGTCCCGATTGAACACGTCCAGTCGTTTACGTTCCTTAAGATTCCTCAAGGAATATCAAAATCTCCGTTTTCGAATTTTTTTTAGCTTTCAGCTATTTGTAGACATCCGTGCACTATTTTTGAGTTACATTATTCGTCCACGTGACTTCTCTATCGTCCAAGATTGACATTCTAACCATTTATACTGTATAACCTGTTATTCTGCACGTTCAGTGAAAGTAACTGTGGTACAAAGTTCTTTTCTCTACTTGATTATCACAATGATTTGGTTTTACTTACTTGGTCTGATATTGATTTCTCTAGAAGTTTTCGATTCAAAAAACCAATAACATCCTTCAAGGGATCAATAACAGTAATGGCTACAGCTCAAACTAATCAATGCGAAAGAAGTATTAAATTTATTTGTACTCCAATTTCTATATATTGCACAAGTTTAAATATAATTAGTGTTTATGGATATGATTTGTATCCGTAGGATGCAACACACAATTTGCGCACAAAATACGACCGTTTACTGCTTTTGCCATTCAAAAAGAGTATTGAATTTTAAGGGATTCGTCTATTTTTCAATCAAAAAAGAAATACGGCTTCATGCTTTCCTTTTTTAATGAGATTGTTGGGGGGTTTTGTTTTTTTTTGAAAATGGACAACCCCCCCCCCCCCCCAAAAAACCCAAATGAGCAGAAATAGTTAATTGCAGCATAGAACAATAAACTATCTATTTGATGTCCGCTTAATTTGACTATTTTAAGTCGAATGACGTTAAACCTCTCAAAAATTAGAAGATAGTGGTCCGTGGTGCTGTACTGCTACGTAGACCGCGATTTTTCTCGACGCTCTCCTCGACATACTTTTTTTCGGGAAATACTGCGCGCAGGGGACGGGTGCAGCGCAGTAGGTAAGAGACCCGTTGTGACTGCACGATCAATGGCAGGTTCGACTCCACCCTAGTGCCAACCAAGCCTTTCACCTCCGGTAAGATGCGGTAAGATGATACCAGACTTTTCTGGAAGGATGAAAGCACTGACTTGTTACATCGCCTAGCCCTCGAAAGTCATTGTGTAGGCCAGTTACACGTTCATGAATCTCAAACGATCCTAATTGAAGTTAGCGTGTCCCAAGCGGAATCATTAACGCCAGACACTTTATCCTTTATTTTGCTTTGGGATGCGTCAGCATTGCCGCTGGGTGCGGATTGCGGCAGCGGACTGCTGCCTTCCATGAATTCAAAAGGCTGCAAATAGACATATGCTCAAAACAACTGGAACAAGTAATTAACTGGGTCGATCCAAAAACAACTTGCTAGGAAGTCTTTAGCTGGTAATTGTTGTTGTAAACAAACAGACAGCTCAGAAGTTGGTGGGGCAAGGTGTAGCGCAGTCGGTAAGAGGTTCCGCTGTCTGCACTATCATCAGAAGTTCGAGTCCGCGCTATTGCTAACCAACTTGACTTGACACATCGGCTATGCCCCGCAAATCATTGTATAGGCCAGTCACACGTTCGTAAACATCAAACGATTCTGAATTGAAGTGATCGCAGAGGCGCATCCCCAAGCGGATTGATTAACGCCAAACACTTTATCCTTTGTCCTTTATCCAGAACGACACGAAGTTCTGTGCAGTTGCGTAAGCGGCTGTGCTCGATGCGGTAGAACGTAACGGTCAGGATAGAAAGATGACTCTTGCTAGTGCTAGTCACCGCTGGAGTTCGCGATGGCTCCACCTCGATCCCGACCTCCGCTGCGTTGCCTCGAGAGCAGCCGCTTGCGCAAGTGCACGGAGCTTCATGTCGTTTTGTTGCGGCTATAACATATCAGAATGAAGTGCTATCACGGACACTCTCATCGGGTACATTATAGAACGACTATTGCAGCAGCGTTTCATTTAAGCAAATATTAGAAAATATTAGACAACACCAATTCTTTCCGCAGTTCCTCGAAGTAAGAACTGGCAGTGATTTTTATTAGATCAGCTATTGAAGGATTCAATTGTCCTATAGAATTGTCCTGCGAGAGTTGGTTAGAAAGCTGTCAAAAAACCACTGTTTAGCTACTTTCTGTGTATTTTAAATTGATGAGATTCCTCTGTTAGATCGGAGAATCCTATAGAATTCTTTCTATTTTGAAATCCTAGCGCACGCTCTTAGAAAAAAAAAAGTGAATGCTTTCACGGTACCGCAATGTCCGCTCACAAGGATTAATTACCTCATAAATGGTATACCTCTCAAACTTCTATCATTACCTCTTAAACAATTTAATGAAATTTTCACTTGGCAAAAAACCGGAATTAATGTCTTGTGCGACAATTAGCTCAGTTCCTTTGCCGAGTAGTGACTTATTCAATAAGGGTATAAGTGGATCAGATAGACGTAAATGTTAAGTTTTGAGAAGTTTTCTCTTCACCTTTAATCTATTATAACATACATATCATAGCATGTTATTCACTAGAATTTATTAACCTTTTCATTAATGATGGTGCTTCTTTTAGCCGCATCACTATATCGTTGTCTACATCCGCAATTTCACAAATATTCATGAACAAGGAGGAACCTTAACCCAACTGTCGCGCGAAAAAATAGTGGCAGTTATCCTGGAGGGGTCAGAACCAAAACAACAAACAGAACCAAAAATTGTGATTAGCACAACAATTGTGATGAGACGAGCCAAAGTTTCTCTTGTGTCAGGGCCATCGTAGGTTACTAAGCTCACAGACCTGTCCTCCGTGCCTTCCAATTTTCCTGCATGCTATCCACTATCATGATATAATAACGAGCTTAGTCCGTGTGTGTGTGTGTGTGTGTGTGTGTGTGTGTGTGTGTGTGTGTGTGTGTGTGTGTGTGTGTGTGTGTGTGTGTGTGTGTGTGTGTGTGTGTGTGTGTGTGTGTGTGTGTGTGTGTGTGTGTGTGTGTGTGTGTGTGTGTGTGTGTGTGTGTGTGTGTGTGTGTGTGTGTGTGTGTGTGTGTGTGTGTGTGTGTGTGTGTGTGTGTGTGTGTGTGTGTGTGTGTGTGTGTGTGTGTGTGTGTGTGTGTGTGTGTGTGTGTGTGTGTGTGTGTGTGTGTGTGTGTGTGTGTGTGTGTGTGTGTGTGTGTGTGTGTGTGTGTGTGTGTGTGTGTGTGTGTGTGTGTGTGTGTGTGTGTGTGTGTGTGTGTGTGTGTGTGTGTGTGTGTGTGTGTGTGTGTGTGTGTGTGTTTGTGTGTGTGTGTGTGTGTGTGTGTGTGTGTGTGTGTCGGTGTGTGTGTCCACCGTGTGTGTGTCTGTGTTTTTTATACCTATAGGAAGAAAAAGGGGGTGCGACGGGTCCAACGGCGTCAGATTGGTACGCCGGCGCCAGATTGCTATAATATGGTGGTAATATGCATGGCGCAAAAATAAATGGTTGCAGCCTTTTCATAGCCGTGATCACTGGGCGCTTTGCTCTTCACCTTTATGGCTCCTCCGCGTGCCTATTTCCTTCTTCGCTCGCCTCAAGTTTGTAAGTCACGAAGTCAAGTCTCAGAAAGTGGAAACACGCATGCAAACGGCTGCTTAAATAGTAGCAAGATGTTTATGTGATCTGACGTGGAACGTTATCTTTACCAGTAGGATGATGTCTTTTACGTCATTTTATGTTAAAACATCATTCTGTGATAACTATTGGGGGAAATCAGGAGGAATACCCATACTTCAAGTAATGCTTTCAAATTGTATCTATACCAGTCTGAGCGTCCGGCTTATACCGGACTTCAGACTTTCTGTGTTGTTTGCTTGCTTCGCTCGCCTTCACTAATCAACGAAAATTAATATTAGTGTTATTAGTTTTATGAAATTGGACTCCAACAATCTTTCTTCCTTTTTTATATTATAACTATAAGCGAAATATTTCATAGTCTTCTTTCTAAACGCGTCAGTTCTACATTTGGAGTACATTCGAACTTCAGCTTCAAACACTCCTTATCAATATATTATAGACAAAATTTAAAAGTATCACGCGAAATATGGGTTTTTCTCCTGTTTTCTATAAACAGTTATCAAAGAATGATGTTTCGGCATAAAATGAGGTGAAGGACATCATCTTACTAATAAAGATAACGTTCCACGTCAGACCACATAAACATCTTGCTACTATTTAAGCACCTGTTTGCATGCGTGTTTCCAAATTCTGAGAGCGACATGCTACCGTTTAGAGGCGAACAAACAACGTAATAACTTTCGCCTCAATTTATAGGATATAAAGAAGCGAAGGAAAGCGTTGCTTTAAAAAAACTGCAACCATCTAATTTTACAGAAAACACCACTAGCTATTGCGAACTTTCATTGATGACCGAAGTGGACCAGTCGAACCTACCTTCCATAGGTATCTGGCGTCCGGCTTAGCCGGTGTAACTGTGGACTGGACCCGTGGCACTTTTTATTATTTTATTTTATTCAGACTGGTTTTTTTATTATTTTGTTTTATTCAGACTGGTTTTTTTTTAAAATAAGCATGTGAACATATAATCGAGTCAAAACGACATGAAGCACGGTGTAGCTGCACGAGCAGTCGCGCTAGAACAACGCGCTTTTTGACTGGTCGCAAGGCGTCTGCAAAGCGGCCGAGAACCGCGCTGCTCTAGCGCGACTGCTCGTGTAACTACACTGTGCTTTATGTCGTTTTGACCCGACTATAGGGCGGGATATGCCTATGGATATATATGATATGATATAATAATTCGTTGCACACAATTAGAAAAACACACAGACAAACAGTGCTGTTCACCTGTTTCGATATCAAAGGAACAACGGACGAAAACACTCCATTTTTGAAACTGTAACAATGTCTAACTATAAGAGTGCTATTCGTCCGTAGGCGATCTGCAAGGGTATACTGACAAGGACAGAGGTAACAATTGAGAATCTTCTATTTATTGGATTTATTTCGGAGGTAAGGATACTAGAAGAATGATTTTTCTGGCGTACATATCTGCGTGGTATGCATTAATTCGTTCGAGTGTAACTGTAATCGTTGACGTTTACAGTTACACTCGAACGAATTAATGCATACCGGCTCAAAACGACCTGAAGCTCGATGCTGCTGCGTAAGCCGGGGTAAGCCGAAGCGACGATATCGAGCGCAGCGGTTGGGATAGAGAGACTCTCGTTAGAACTCATCGTTGCAGTAAGGGAGTAAAGCTAACAATGGTCCCGCCTCGATCCTAACCGCCTGCTTCGGGCGCAGCAGCTTACGCAACAGCGCTGAGCTTCAGGTCGTTACTATAAGCGCGTATTGACCTATACAATGACTTGCGGTAGCCAGCCGAGTATGAAGTCAGTGCTTTTATCCTCTTAGACGAGCCTGGTACCAATTTATCGATCCTGCGGGATGAAAGGCTTGGCTGGCACCAGAGCGAGTTCAAGCCATCGGTCGTAAGGTTACAGCCGAGGCTCTTACTGACTGCACCAACAGAAATAATGTTAATATAAATATTTCTGTAGAAAAAGTAAAGCTTTGGCACGTGCTTAGCACGATTTTCATCCGACAGCTGCTTCGGCGTTGCCATTTACGCTCTCCACTCCCAGCGAGGAACCTGACGCATCAGTTATTACGAGACGAATTAACGACAAACATGGAACATCCATACCCACGGACGTAACGAACGAATCAGTGGGAACTCCATGAAATCGGTTTAGTCCTACATTTTAAAAACTTGGAAATCGATAGAAACGCGCGCCTCTTTGCATAACCCTATCAGTTTGGGAAATTTTTCATGCAATTCAATAGTTCATACACAACTTTACGTAATCTCTGAAATTGTGTTCATAGAGTCAGAAAGGAAATAAATATATTTTTCAAATATCCGCTTCAGTTTCTCATGTTCGCCTTATTTTTGTTCTCTGTCTTTTTTTCGTCTTTAGAAGGTCCGTTTCCTCTGCGAAGGGAAAACTACCTGTCTAACTATTCGTCCATCTGCCGTACCACTACAGGATCCACGATTTGATTACTTTAGTTAGAGCGTGCTGTATTTAACGTCATAGAAATGTCAACGGACTATCCTGTCGCAACCACAACTTCATTCACCCACCTGATCCTTTCATTTCAAGTCGGTTTTGGAACTAAGAACTACATTTATAGTGAGTGAAACACTCTGACGAGGGAAGCGGAAAGGAGTCTCGCGCTGCCCAGGACCACCGCCGCTTCTGTTTAAGACCGGCGACACAAATCGCTTTCGGGCATTATCACTTTTTGCTCGAGGACCCCTTGTGAACCGCATGCTGAGGTCATGTGACGAAGTTCGCGTATTTCTGAGAGCCTCTTTCTGAGAGTAGAACATATAAAATATAAAACAGTATGTTCATGTTTTCCGAACAGTATGTTCATGTTTTATATCTTGTAAATCTCGTGGATAGCTGAAACCATTTTAAATATCTTAGGATCAGAAAGATCTACGTGAGGAGTTCTCGTCGTTTTTTTTTTGCCTGAACCTATACGTAGAAATAGTTCCTAAATTGAAGAAACTAGTTGTTTTTCATTCTGAGTTTGGGATAGGATTTTGGGAATTGCCTGATTTTATTTGTTGAAACCACAGCCTCTACTTTCAAATGGTGAACTTCTCAGGAACATTCAGGAATATTATTGCTTCATAAAACCTCAGAGCTAAAATATCAACAATGCGTTACGTCAATCTCTTGCAAAATGCATCGATTTTTCTGCAACAAAATTTCATTTGCATTCAATTTCCAAACAAAATTATGATGTGGTCTATGTTTATTCAGTAACGAATGAAGTTATTAGGCATTTGCTAATCCTGGAAGCTTCCCTTTCGCTGTTATTTTCGCATGTACTTTTAACATTACTTATCGTCCTTTTATTCGAGAAAATGAGCACTTATAGTCGAGTCAAAACGACATGAAGCACGTGCATTTGTGCTCGAAACGACGCGGTGAAGGCAGCAGTTGGACCATCGCAAACTGCAGCGATGGGTGGTGTCAGCAAGGGTTTGCTCCTAACCGCTACGTTCCACCGCACCGCCTCGAGAGAAGCCGTGTACGCAATTGCACCGTGTTTCATGTCGTTTTGACCCTGCTATACTTGGGTGGCAATTTGTAAGAACGCGGCGGTTCATCAATCCTGCTAGTAGGCGAGATTGGTCTTTTATGAATACTAGGTCGTCGAAACAGCAGAGAATAAGCAAAATTTCACTAAAACATTGTTGGCAAAACAAGAAAACATGTATCCGGGTCATGTAGTTGTATTTTTTTCGGCGTTTACATTTAGACGAAAGCGAAAGCACGGGAAATGGTCGGAGCAGGCGCAGTAGGCGGTGATTTGAAACAAGCGCAGTCCTTCCGGTTAGGGCTTATACAGTTGAGTCAAAACGATTTGAAGATCGGTTCGGTTGCGTAAGCGGCAGCGCTCGAAGTGGCCCGTTGAAGCCAGCGGCTTCGATCGAGGGTAGACCCTCACTAGCCTCATTGAAGTTAACGTGTCCCATGCGGATTGATTAACGCCAGACACTTTATCCTTTATTCTGCTTTGGGATGTGTCAGCATTGCGCTGGGTGCGGATTGCGGTAGCAGACTGCTGCCCTGTCAAAAGGCTGCAAATAGACAATTGCTAAAAACAACTGGAACAAGTAATTAACTGGGCCGATCCAAAAACAACTTGCTAGGAAGTTTTTGGCTGGTAATTGTTGTTGTAAACAAACAGACAGCTCAGAAGTTGGTGGGGCGGGGGTGTAGCGCAGTCGGTAAGAGGTTCTGTTGTCTGCACGTTCCATCGAAGGTTCGAATCCGCCCTAGTGTTCACCAAGCCTTTCATCCTTTCGGGGTCGAAAATTTGGTACCAGGCTTGCGTGGCAACATAAAAACACTGACTTGGCACATCGGCTAAACCCCGCAAGTCATTGTATAGGCCAGTTAGATGTTCGTAAACCTCAAACGATTCTAAATTGGAGTGAACGTGGCGGCGCATCCAAGGTGATTGATTAACGGCAGACGTTTTCACCTTTATACTTTTTAGCGACCACTGTGATCGGACCCTGATCCGCTCCAACCGCTGCCAAAAGAGTTCGATCGTTCAAATCGGATGATCTTTCTCCTTTCATGCTTAGGCTCGAAACACATTTCAGCGGACTTGAAGATGATTCAGAATTTTGAATGAACAATCGCAGTACATCAAACTTACTCGAGAACAACAAGACGATATTTGAATTCTATTCTACTCCTAGCTAATTACTCCATTTTCTGCAATTGAAATTATTTAGTTTGCCCAGGTTCCAAAGAGGGAATCAGGGAAACTGAATAGCAGTTGTATATTTTTTGTTCTCGTTCAGTTCATGAGATTTTACCAGCGTGAGATATCAAACCATATGTGGTCTCAACTCGTTCCTACTGTAGAAGACAAGTTGATTCTCGTAGTAAATAGACACGTGCCTACCGATTTTTTTCGTGGCTCATAATGACGGCCTCAAAAGCACAATTGCTGCAAATAAGTTCACCTCGTGTTTTTTTTTTTGGAGATTTGTCCTCGTTAAAAAGCAATAGTGCATTGATTGGCGCATGCACACATTTGTTTCTCATCATATGTATTGCTAATCCTCTCCAGCTTGTTTTCAAAATTTGAATTTCAAACTGTGGTATCTGGCACTGTCCAGATGAATTATTGAGTTTACCGGTGAGATGTTAGTGTTTTCGGTTTCTATTTCCAGTAAATTCCTCCTTGAAAAAAAGGCATTTTAGAAAGCTAGAATGTGGTAAGACACATCCAACATGTCCATTTTATGAGTTAGGGGAGTTTTATGCAATTTTACTTTTTTTTTTTGCAAAAATTCCACTCATGTCCGCGTTCGTATGGTGAGGTCTAAAAAGTTCTCTATTCATATTTGCAGATTTTGTTCATAAGAATTTTTTTGAAGGGATATTACCGCACAAGAAATTGGAATTGGGTTTATTTGTTTTTTAACGTTGTTATATTAACAAGGAGCAGCTTTCTATCTTTCTCATCCCTCAATAATTTCCTTTAAATTATCTTGCATAGCGAAAGCAGTCATTATTCTCGAAATCATCTAATATTCATACGCGCACAGTCTCAATTGATCTATGTTGACAATAAATTTGGTCTAAACCCTTTGAGGCTATATAATCAAAACAGATATAGAAATTGTCTCTTTTCTTCTTAGAAAAAAAGGCAGTAGAAGCCATTTTTTCTAAGGCGAAAAAAGACAATTTCTAGAAAAACTCCCATGACTGCATTTCCGTGATGACGTAGACTATCAGAAGGGAGATAGCCTCGATCTGTTGTTGTTCTTACCTCCAATATTAATTGTTATGTTGCCTATTGTTATTTCTTTTCTGTGTGAGCTTTCTAGGTATGTATTATATTTGTCTGCTTCACCTCCATCCATCTCAGTTCGTGATTCGTTTCTCTTTTGCTTTTTTTCTTTCATTTGTGGTGATTTTGAGTCGTTCTAGAAACTTTTAAATATTGGGCTCGCAGCAAATTTCTGTTACATTTTAGAGATTTAATTCTAGGAATTTATTTAGTTTTCTTGTTAGCTCAATACTATGGATTATTAGTTTATCCTAACTACTTCATATTCCATCCTTAACACTCACCCTTGATGGCTGATTGTGGTGGTGCTATTCCTTCGTCCCGTTCAAGAAATCGAAGGAATCAACTGGAGTTCAAGAAGATCATGCTTTGTTGCTGTGGCTGCAAATTTGGAGGGTCTTCTTTTTGCACGACGCCCGCCCATATGTGGCGAGGCTGACTCAGACAAGTCAATAAAGTCTCGACTGGATCATCCTTTCCATCCGCCACAGTTCGAATATTTCCCCGTCCGACTACCATTTGTTCCAATCTCTGGTTTATTATCTGGAAGGACGCCACTTCGTTGACGAGGATGAGCTCAAAATGGACCATCAGTCGTTCTTTGATCGCAGTTCTCCGGATTTCTACGAGGGATCTACAAATTGCTTGGACGTTGGCAACATGCCGTCGATACCGATGGAGGATACGTAGGCGATTGAAAAGTTGTTGTTTGCGAGTAAACAGTTTGTAAATGAAGTGTTGCAAAGTGCAAAAGAAATCAGTTGCCAGCCTAATATTATTATATTCACATGTATTGCTATTGCAGAAAAAGACTGGTGTCTTTGGATTTTTAAGTCCTTAAATTAAAGTGTTTTGTTTTTAAGGGTATGGACTTAGCCTCACGAGTAGTCTCAGCCGTCACTAGAGTCGCTGAGGCAACAGAACGGACGAAACCGTCGAAAGTGGGCATGGTTGTGGATGTTGCCGATGCGAAATTCATAGGCGGGCTAATTCCATGTATGTTTGATTTGAAACGTATCTCAACTTAAGCTAATTCGTTGATTACTTTGATCTAATTCAGCACTGGTGGAGAAACTCCCTTATCCATATTCTCGGCCCGAATTTCTGTATTTTTCCGAAGATGAAATCACACTTTCGGCTGATCAATGTATTCGGCCGGTACTGTGCCCTAAATATCCGTCTAGAATGCCGCTGTATGCAGGATATGCGGAAGTGGTGAATGCAGGTGAGAAAACTAAGATTTGAAAGAAAATGTTTCCAAGTTGATCTGGAGTACGGTATATCGTGCTTAGACCTGTTTTTTTATGGAACCACTTCATTAAAGGCATCACCCCACGAATCTGAGGTGGCACGGATTTCAGGTGGAGTATTCGTATACGGGATCGTAGATTATGAAGAGAAGGGTGATTCCGTCTATTCCTTCCTGATTGCCGTAAAAAACAGCCCGGGAGATACGGCTTCGGGCGTTCTGGCGCACTATTTTCTACAAGGGGTTCGACTGGAGCGCGCCAGCCTTGTGCACGTGCCGCATCTTCCGGTTTGATTTTTACGGCAATTAGAAAGAAGTGGACGGCATCACCCCTCCCCCCTCTCCATAATCTACTATCTCGTATACGAATACTCCACCTGAAATCCGTACCACCTCAGATTCGTGGGGTGATACCTTTAATCAGGAGATTTTCGTTTGTGATTGAAAAAATCAGATGATTTTTAGTATAATTTATCTTAATGGAGCTTAAAAAAGATTAAACCAGATCATTTTCCTAGCACAAACAAATTAGCAAAATTTCAATTTTTTGTCTTATTTTAGTTCTGCTCGTTAGATGTATCACATGATCAAATGAACACCACAATGAACAGAAAACCAACAAATAAATGAAGAGTGAACACACAATTAAATACCTAACATATATGTTTGCTGGAAGAGGACAACTTCTAGATGTGTCTCGAGGGAATAAGCTTTAAAACAATGAATTGTTCACAATAATACTCAACGTCACTCAAAGTTTATTTCATTGTATGGCACTTACACGTTTTGTGAGTACAGGAAAAACTCTTCAAAACGAAGACCAAGCGTCCGCTAGGATAATGACTTTAGTTCAACAAGGATATGAAGCTGAGGAAGCCAAAGAGCTGGAACATTGCCAAAATCAGTGAGTTTTCATGCGTTTATGCTAATCAAGGCACGTATTCTTTCTAACGTTAATTCCATTTTCTTAATTGTGCCAAATACCTGAAGCGAGCTGGCCATTACAGGATTTCTTTTTCAGCAATTCATCTGGAAAGAATTCCTCGAAGGATGACGATGATTTGATGTCTCCGAGTGGCGGTAGTACTGTAGGTTATTAGGTCATGAATTTCTCTTTGTGCATTAACTACATTTCGAAGGAATAATTCCACCAAAATGCTGCACTGGAGATATGGAACTTGCAATTTAAAGGCATCAACCCACGAATCCGGTGTGGTATGTATTTTCGTAAGGAGTATACCTATATCGGGTCGTAGATTATGAATGTAGGGTGGTTCCGCTCATCTCTCCCTGCATCACTGGAAACAGACGGCTTCGGAATGTGGTTCCCTGTGACGTACTCTATTGCAACGCGTCACCCTTGCGCCCCGCCCCTGCTTGCAATTTGTTAAAAATTCATTCGGATGTTTCGATAAGCAATTCAATTCATTCGACGAATCGCAGGCGAGGGCGGGACACAAAGGTGGCGTGATGCGATAGGGGACATCGTAGGGAACCGCATTCCCAAGCCGTCCTTTTACAGTGATGCAGGGAAATATGAGCGGAACCATCCCTGTATACATAATCTACGACCCGATATAAGTAAACTCCAACGAAAATCTATACCACACCAGATTCGTGGGGTGATGTTTTTAAGCTGATTTTCGCGCATGACCGTTGCACATTTAGCCCGGTTCTGTAGCCTCTGCAAGAGCAGAAGCAGCATTTTTTGCAATATTTGATGGACACGCTGGCCCTGGTGCAGCACTAGTGGCTAGTAAATGCCTGCATGAACATGTTAAAGTAAGAAATTTTATTTTTTCAAGGTTTTTTTTTCCTGGATAACTGAATTTCCACTTATTCAGACTCGACTAGGTGACGTATTGGAATCCATTATACATCTTGACAGGAATGAGACTTTACTATCGGGACGAGGACACTCGGATTCCTCTTACAGCATTAGTAAGGTACAGTATATTGGAACTGTTTGTTTCATGCAAATTTTCGAGATTTCTCAGAAAAGCTGGGTGACAATCTTGCGTGTCTCCAGTGAAATCCACGATAATCATAAATAAATAATTAAAAGTAAATAAAAATTCTTATAACCTATAAATTCGGACATTATTTCCTGTCACACATCCCTACCCTATTAACTGCTTCTTCATAAGCTCAACTGGATCTCTTGTACACCTCTACTTCGTTCATGATTTCATATGAAGGTTCCAAATTTGCTACTAGATTTCTTTTTGTCGAAGCAATGCAGAAGCGCGTTCGACTGGAAAGGAGTTGAAGAAGAACAAAATGCATTCAAGCAAATCCGTCGCCGACCGTAATATATACAGTAGGCATGAGGTCAAAGCGATTAATACCAAATAAGGTTTTTTTGCTCAATGATTAAGGCTAATTCTTCATTTCAGTCTTTCATCCTACCCTCAGAGGCAGCATACCACGAAATTGAGGGTTGGGATCTACCCAGGAAAAGTCGTGGTTGGGGTGTAGGCTACGAATAAGGAGGAAGAGGGGGGAGGGGTGACTACGGTCCATTCCCCCTCAAAAATAGCTGGAAAACGGGAAATAGCCTTCCTATCCGGATTTTCTTACGAGACACCTTGCAACGCGCCATCTCTGTGCAGTCGCTCTCAATTACTTTAGTTTGCTCGTAACTCTGTCTTTCTCGGAGGAATTCCAACATCGTCCTGAATCCCAACATCGTCCATTTCGTGATATGTTACCTTAGAAATGTTACTGCAATGTCGATTTCAGCACTTAATTGATTGATGCTGCAAGGTTTCAGATTGATTCTGTGCCAGTTCGATGCGATGAATTGGTTATCGGTGCTTTAGAGGCGGCGTTTGTAGATATGGTAAGTTTTCGCATGCATATTAATCGTTGCGATGTTCACCAACACGTTACTCATTAAGGATTCGCAAATCGCTGAGGATAAACAGACATGGCGAATTTCCGGTGGGTGTGCAGCTATCGCCGTTCTCGTATTTCTCGGCAAATTATTCGTTGGTGAGTTTTATGTAGTGTTGAAGGTGACACAATGAGCATGTACTGGGCTCAAGTCAAGTTCTGCCAAAGACCAAAAAGTCTTTTCTTTTTCTGTCGAGTAAGGAGAGATTCACGTGATTGCGAAGAAAT
Source organism: Necator americanus (assembly GCF_031761385.1). Taxonomy (NCBI): domain Eukaryota; kingdom Metazoa; phylum Nematoda; class Chromadorea; order Rhabditida; family Ancylostomatidae; genus Necator; species Necator americanus. Next base: position 9,436,565 of record NC_087374.1, read on the forward strand.
TAATATTAACAAACTTAACCACACTAAACTTTTGCACAAGTTGTCCTTAGTTGTTTTGCTAGCTTACCGTTTCTAAGACATGCTTCGTTCAACCGTCTTAACAGCCCTGATACGTATCTTAAAGGCATCACCCCACGAGTGTGGAGTGGTACGGATTTCCGATGGAGTATTCGTATATGGGATTCTAGATTATTGAGAGAAGAGTGATTCCGTCCATTTCTTCCTAATTGCCGCAGAAAACGGCCCGAAAGATACGGCATCGAGCGTTCCGGCGCACTATTTTCCACAAAGAGTTCGATTGGAGCGCGTCAGCCTTGTGCACGCGCTGCATTTTCCAGGCCGTTCTTTTACGGCAATTAGAAACAAAGGGACGGAATCACACCCCTCTCCTTAATCTACTATCCCGTGTATAAATACACCTGAAATCCGCACCACCTCAGATTCGTGGTATGCTGCCTTTAAGTAGGACTTCATTTCAAATTTCCCCCCCTGCGAGCTATGCTGTACTCCAGATCCATGAATAACAGTAAGAAGTTATCTCCGTCACAAGAGGTCGCCCTATCGAGTCATAAGGAGCTCTGTAAAGCCTAAAAAAGGAACTTTGCGCAGTCCTTATGACCGGACGTTTCCTGAGATTTCCCTTGCGCAAGGTTTCACCAGCAACCTCTGGATACGGAGGCCAAACTTGCTGCCTGAAAGTACGATGTTGGTCTACATGGTTATACATTCCCAAACAACCACACGAAGTAGTACCAAATGGAATACATGCACAGTATAAACCGTTCTCATTGCCAACAGAGGTGGGTTTATCCAAATAACGAATGCGGTGTCGGTAAATAACTGGATGAGGTACAACTGTTGAGATTGATGAGGAACTTTTGAGATTACTATGACTCCTGAGGTTACCAAAGCAATAAAACAAATAACTATTGGATTATATTCTATTGCATAAGTTGTGGATCAATGATGCGGGATTTCCTCAGCCGCCCTACGTCACACTTTCCTGAGCCGCATCTAAGATGGGCTCTTCGTTACCCGTTGAATTGTCACACGAAACTTCTCACCGGCAAATCTACAGCGGGTCGATGCTCAACTGATTTCCACTAGGGACCGGTCTCGGTTCTTTGGTTATTCTAAGCATTGCCAAAATTAAGTCTTCCTTCACCGTTAGTCAATTCGCAATCAAATACCGGTCCTCGCTCGGCTGAATACAAACTAAACCACTTACACTTTCTTTAGAAAGAAAGACGCCGAGTTTGGCATGCTCCGTAACCTTACGCAGGAACCCTACGTCAGCGATCAGCCGACAAATGTGACAAGAGTCAACGAACACAATATTTTGATATTAAAAGTGTTCACAATTCTACTACAATAATCCAATGAAACACAACGCCTACAGGTTCATGCTACCTCAACAGCTCTTCCTCTCCAAAATCGTTGCTGTCCGTGTCTTTAGTAAATAAGTGCTTATCCCTTGCTCTAGTTTCTTGAACAAACTCAATTGTAGAACATCATCACTATCGCTGCTTATAATTTCTGAATTCACTCTAAGGAGCAGCTATCACTTACAGAACGACCAAAACGGAAAATGTGAACACCGGGTGTCCATGAACGTGTCAAGGGCAACGTCTTCCTTACGAATTCTACTGCTTGTTCTGTGGTAGATATCCGCGATCTGTGAAAAATATCTCCACAACCACTAAAGCATGTCTCTCGAAAAAACTAAAATATTGATTCAATTGTCATTGTGGTGCAACGGACTTATTTGTTTGCCGCGCTCTTCTTTCTTCTTCGTAAGAATTAAAGGGATTCTGAGCACAGCGAACAGGGAATTTACTTATTCCTTGTTCTAATATCTTGAAAGAACTTAGTTGTAGACAATTGCTTGTACCTGAATTCACTTCCACTCAAGAACCACCAGAACTCAATGGCGGAGATAAACGCAACGTGTCTATGCAAGAATTCCAAAGATTAGCGTTCACGCAGAAAATTGCTGTCGCCCTACTTATGCCTTCCGGAAAGTAGAGATCATAAGAATACGGTCACGGGTATGTCGCACTTTCTGGCAGAGAAGTTCTTGAACATGGAGGAATATATGAGTAGGAACCTCAGAAGGTGCCGCTTTGGAGAGAAAAAGGAATCAGTAACCTTGCGCGACCAAGATGATTTTTTTTCACTACTCGCAAAATTGTCAATTTTAAATAACTGCTTTGTGTTTACAGCAAATGCGGGTGACTGTCGTGCTGTGTTGGTGACAGACGAAGGATCAAAAGCGCTTAGTTCTGATTTCACTCCCGCCACGGAACGAAAGCGACTACAAACACTTGTACTATTTCCGTTGACGTTTTCTTCTTGAATGGCCAGCAAACAATTTCTATTATCTTGTAGGCATATCAGAATCCAGAATTGATTGGAAACTGTTTTTCTCGACTTGAGTACTCTCGAGCACTCACAAAGAAGGACCTAAAAACTAGAGTTTTATTCAGGTACTTTGAAACACAAGATTTGCCAGGATCTTTAACTAGTATAAATAAACAAAGTTAAGGGACTGGTTCATGGATGGCTGGGCTTCGAAAACTGTGAAGGATTGCGATCTTAAACCACCGTTAATAAGCGAATCTTCAAGAAAGGTGCATCCGTTCTTTTTTATCATTAATGACAAATGTTTGTGTAACAAAAACTCCCTCGATACTATCAAGTTCTATTTGTTTTTGCTATCCCTTAACAAATGTTTCTTCTAACAGCAATTTTGTTCTTCCAGAGACGTCTTCTCAACACTATTGGAGTCTCTCGTGGATTTGGAGACCATCATCTATACACCGTTGATGATCATCTACCGATCAAACCTTTCCTCTCCTCCGTTCCAGAGGTGAGTTCCAGTCTCAGTACACGTCTTCGTCTTCATTCACGCACCATAGACTTTTACTTTACTTTTCTGGAATTGCCGAAAACTTGAGTGCATGCAATCCGAGGAGAAATGTGTTGCTTTTTAGTACCACGAATTTTCAGCAACTCAAATGTGAGACATAGGGTAAAACGACATGAAGCCCGACGCAGTTGCATAAGCGGCTGCGCTCGAGGCGGCGCGGTTGAGCTGGCGCTTTCGATCGAGGTAGGACCATCGCGAATTGCAGTGTGTGGTGCCAACAAGGGTCCGCCTACGATCCTAACTGGTACGCTTTACCGCAACGCTTCACGAGCAGCCGCTTACGTTACCGCAACTAACGTCTTGTCGTTTGACCCAACTATAGTAAAGTTTCACATGAACATTTTATAGAAATTGATTGAGAGATCAGAAGTTTATATTTAAATAATGGAAGCTAGGAATAACGAGGTGTTTTTGAAAGGGTTGAACGTCGAAATAGGAAGAATCCCAGAGTAGAGATAGGAGGTATTTGGCAGCTAAGGAATATGATTGTTGAATCTACTCAATTGGAAATTTTACAAATTAATCATGCTGGAAATTCACAGTTCTTTCCTGTTTTCACAATGAGTTGGTATCAACTGGTATCAAATACAGCAAAAGTGAATTGCTTATATAAGTTGCTGTTTTTATTATTAAAGGCATCACCCCACGAATCTGAGGTGGTACGGATTTCAGGTGGGGTATTCTTATAAGGGAGATATAGTAGATTAGAGAGAGGGGATGATTCCGTCCATTTCTTCCTAATTGCCGTAAAAAGGGCCCGGAAGATACAGTCTCGAGCGTTCCGGCGCGCTATTTTCTACCGCGAGTTCGATTGGAGCGCGCCAGCCGTGTGCATACGCCACATCTTCCTGGCCGTTTTTTACGCCAATTAGCAAGAAATGGACGGAATCACCCACCTCTCCATAATCTAAAATCCCGTACTCCACCTGAAATCCGTACCACCTCAGATTTGTGGGCTGATGCCTTTAGCTATTTGAAAAAAATTGAATGCAGTGAAATGACTGGAACGGAAAGACTGTAGTGATTGCAGGTTCGTGTGTTCGACTTGCGCAGCTTGGATGCCTTGACAGATAAAGACGTACTTATTATTGGCTCAGATGGATTGTGGGATGTGTTGAGCAATGAGGAAGCCGGCATGATCGTACGCTCTTTACTTTCTGCCACGGAACAGACCGAACACTCTCGGTACTCTTAGCGGATGTTTACCAGCAAGACTTCTTATATGGATATATATTTACTCATATTTGCCGGGAATTTTAGGTACAGTATGGCAGCTCAGGAGTTGGCAAGCGCTGCAAGGGGTTACCCGAGCGGCAGCAACGGACATCGATGGACGATGAACAGTGGAGGCAGCGCGTCCACCGACGACATAACTGTAGGTGTTCATTTCTGGGAGAAAATGAGAAAATACGAATAGAACTGGAGAAAAACGAGACAAAAAAAAATGCCCATTTTAGGTGTTTGTGATTCCTTTGAAGTACTGTGTGGCTCCGCTTCCAGAAGATGATGACGACGATGAGATGATAAGCCTATGTGCAGAAGAATAGAACTTTATATTTAGATGCCTAGATTCTATTATATTGATCAGTCTATTGCTGAAGTAACAACACTCAGGTATAGTCAAGTGACTAGAAATTTGTTGGTGTGGAATCCAAGCCGTAGAATCCAACAGGATATTCTTCAGAAGAATCACGATCAGAAAAAGGTAACACTGCCGACAGAAAAAAAACCGCTGATTAGAAACTTTTTTGATCTATGTTACGGAAAGAGTATTTAGACAAAAACCAGTTAACCGCTTATCAAAACATTGGTCAGAATAACCCCGTCTATTCTGTGGTTCACTGGTTTGCGGTTATCGTCCTCACGAACACTATTCAGTTCACAAAAACACACAATCTAATACAATGACTACAATTTAAAATGAAAATACTATAATTTAAAATAAAATTGATTAGAATATATAGAGTATCATATTCTTATAATATATAGTTTATATTGGCAGAACCAAAACTTTTTTTTGCCATTACATTAAAAAAATCTCTCCTGTTTTCTATGTAACGTGATTTTTCCATTGATCTCTTTGCGATTAACCATTTCATTGTGAGCATATTTATCCTTCATAATCAAAATACATTTCTCAAAAATACACAAACAACAAAGCGTACGAAATTACGCGGACAACAACTCGCAGAACCCTGATTATAATAGAAGTTATATAAGTGATTTAATATTTCCGTTGAAGTGCAAAGAAGACACCGAGGAATGTTAACTACCGTAATGAAAGTTATTTCTTGGCAAAGCTCTGTCAAAGAAGAGAAAAAAAAAACAAAGAAGTCAACCCTTTGGAATGAATGAAAATTGGAACAGAAGGAATGCTACATGAAATACCAAATATGTTCTTATCAACGAAAAATCAACAGAACGCTATTTCGTTGCGTTTGTGTAGCCATCCGATGATGCTGAAACACGCATTCATTCTGAAAGGAAGTATATGTGAACCTTATTCTCCTGTTCTATATCGTTTAAAAAAAATGATTGTTGGTTCATCGATAAGAATCGATGGTACCAGAGACCGGAATCTTAGACACCTGACTATACAGGCGCCCATCTGATCTCTACCACTCGACAAAAGTTTTGTATCTCAAGATTAGCTGCAAGGAGTTGAAAATCTGAACACATGAAATACCGTGGTAGTTCAAACGGCCTAGCAGACTTTTTTTGTTAAATTGCGCAACAGATTTCACGAATAACTTGAAGTCATATCTGTGAAAACACTAAAACAACTCCATGCTCGCAAGATTGCAGGAATATGAATACATCACTTTGAAATGTTTGACAATATTTAACGATCCAATCGTTTCATTTCGAAACGGATGGTTCCTTTCTTTTCTGAAAGAAAACTGAAAATTCTATATGAAAAGAACTAACTATGGCTGTCCATTGTAAATGTAAGAGTGTAAATCAATACTCCACCTCTCGTTCACATAACAGGCAATTGGACAGTTATTCAAATTCGTTAGGCTCTGCCTTTTGTCGCTCATCCAGTAGCTGTTTGTCAAGAACCTGTTCAAATGGAAACACTCATCAATGCCATTACATAGGTAGGCACCTCTTTCTTACCTGCCATACCCATTTTTGAGTAGGAGAGTTTTCGTCGCACTTCCGCATGAAAACGAAACCTGATCCATCTGGCTCAGCAGATAAACACTGCCCAGACACCTAAATTTAGCATAAAGAGCACGGCACTGATAATCCTTTTTCTATATGAGACCAGTGCTAGGAAAACTGTAATTTGCTTACAGGGTGAAAGATCATTTGAGTTTCCGTCCGGTACTTGAATAATTGGTTACCCTTCATGCTGTGACTAAACAATATAGTGATTCGTGAGCAAAAGGTAAGGCCTTTCTGAAAACTAACCAATCAAACAATACGACAGGAGCCTTGTCGTCAGACCTAGACGAATCGAAACACACAGTACGTCCTTCTGGTCGTATGTCGTGCCAACGAGTAAGCCGAAGATTCTGATAAACACAGTCCAAGGAACATTAGACAAGGCAGAAATTACTAAGCAAATTTTACCTGTTCTCCTTCTGAGTTCGGATCATCGCTCATGCATTTCCGCAATCCAAATCGTTGATTGGCCTGTTTGAACTGAGTGTCAATACACAAATTAGATCCCTTGTTTCGAAGCTCCCCTAAATGAGTTCTTTTTGTGAACATTTGGAACGCACTTTCCAGGATCACTTCATGAATAACGTGTAGGAGAATGCATATATGAAACATGTGTAAAACATACCACTCGCAGACGGTTTAGGCTCCACGGCTGGGTAGTACTTGTCTTGATCGAAGGCTATTTCTTTCATAAACCAATCGAATGACTTACATTTCAGACGCTCTCGCACCGCTTTTTGCTTGGAAAGGTCACCTTGCAAATAAAAAAGTAGAAAAAGATTACTGTAAAAGAAGAGAATCCAAGTTATCTTACCAGTATCAGCGTCCGAAACGCCTGGACGGTGATTATAAAGGTTGTGTTTATACTCATCCATCCAGACCTATAGTTACTTGAATAGTGTTACGGTGACAAGTATTAGGATGACGTACCTCAGCAACTCGTTTGTAGTTTCGGCTGACAAAGTCACCTTTCCCTCCATTCTTGAATGGCATATATTTACAACGATATATGTGCGCAACACGAGAACATGGTGCATCCACCATTCGGCCGTGACACTGCCATACCTAGACAGAACAGAAATTTCATATAGTTCAGTTTTAATGTCGTTAATTCATACCTTGAAGCTCAACTCGTACTGTTCACCGCCCCAAATATCGAGACCATCATCGTAACCGCCAAGTTCCCAAAACCATTTTGTTGATATGGCAAAGTATCCTCCCGCCATCACAGGACTTGGAAACGGTTTTGTGGGATTCTCACGGTCCTTTTTCGTTAAAGGCAATCTTTTGTAGTTGAAAGACCAATCGAATGAACCTGTTAAATAAATATATACGGTCAACATAGTTCATTTCTTCCTTTCTAGTACTTTCTTTAAGCTTGCAATTAGGATGTCCTAACTAATGTAAAGGATTTAGAAAAACAGGATGCTTAAAAAAAAAGAACATCGGGACCAATTGGATCTAGGTCCCGTTCATTCTGCTGTTAATACGACCAGTACGACAAGTACCAAAACCTCGTGCATCAAAAACTCTGCGGATGGTCCGCAAATTTACCAGTGAGAGCCCATTCAATGGGTACTCAAGTGAACTGTTGACGTTTCTACACATATTAGGGCAAGACAGAAACGACGGAAATTTCCAGGCAATAGTTTTCTGATGGGGAGAGAGTAGCTGAAATAATTTCGAATGGAAGTCGAACGCATAGCACTATTCATTACCTTTTCTTCTCATGAGTGTTTAATCAAAAATGGCCATAAAGGACTTTCCGCTAGAATTTCTCTCTTTATAAGACAGAAGCTCTTAAATTTTGAATTGCATAAATTATGGAAAAGACTACTCATAATTGACGGGGATAACATGTGCCAATGTGCTGTACAAGATAAATTATGTTGTTTGCCTTCACAACTACATGTTGCCTTAATGTTTGTTGCTTTACTTTAGCGCACCTTTACTGTTGTGGTGAGAATAACTCTCTGACAACCTATTATGTCAAGAACGATTCAAGAGAATAAGCCAACATTTGGAAAGAAAAAACATCTCCGAACTGACGATTATAGCATGCTTTAAGCTACTTTCCGCTAAATGAGACTTAAAATTAGAATTAGATGTCAATCGGTCGGAAAAAAGAGCAATGATTTAATTTTGCGCTTCGTTGGAAGCGTATTTATCGGTCACTCGGAGAAGTGAAGAACTGAATTATTGGGTATTCTTAGGAAAACTGTTGCAAAACTTGTTTTCTGAACAGATTACACTTCCTCGAAAGTGCTACGCACGTCAGTGTTTAGAATGACCCAACTCATAAGTGGTTGTAAACAGCAATATCACTACACCAACAGGTCAGAGTGCAGAACGAAAGTTACAAACGCAACAGAACACACGAAATTGATCGGATAAGAACGGAGATATAGACAAAAAGAACTTGCGGCTAAGTCATTCACCTAAGCGTGTTTTCCTTCTTAATGATTTTTCACAAGAAAGCCTACCGCGAACATAATCCATGGCACGGGGTTTATCATGGCACAATATATATATACAGTAGAGGCATTTGAAATAAACATCACTGAGTATTAATGAAAACCCATGCAATTTGAAAAAGATATGCAGTGGTCATCTTTTGATTATATTACAACAAACTTTAAAAAAAGTGCATGCCAAGTTCCAGAAACTATCTCACTGATGAGAGCACTCATCTTTTTAAGAAATATTTCATCTTTCTATTTCAAACTTTGGTCCCTTTTTTGTGGTATTGCCATTTTTCAGACAATAAGAGGAATAACAATTTCCATCAGTTCGTGAAAGTTGAAGCCGATTGCAGTGCAGTAGTGTTGAGGAATAATTTACGAGCTTTCTTTTCCTCAGGTTTGAAAAAGATGCACACGGAAGTAGAATACATTGCCAAAATGATTTACATTATTCAAAAGAGGTGCTTGTGCTTTATAAGATAGTACGTCTTGATCGCTTTCTAATTTCACAGATTTTTGAATGAAAATGGAATTTCAAGTGGATGAAATAAGGCATTTTACAGAGAACTTGCTTTCTGCATTTAATTGAAGTGTTACTGTCATGGATGCTTCTCGTGAGGTTCGTGCATGGGGGGCATCGAATAAAATTAAGGATGGAAAACATTTAAAAAAAACAACATGAAATATCGAAGCATCTACTGACCTGTAGGAGGAAATCGTAAGAGCAATGGAGGGTATATGGAATTCAAAAGAAAATGCTATATCTCGAATACTAAAAATGGTTGACTCTTTTTGTGTCCAAATATGACCTCTTTCGCTCACGAATAATTCCACAACCACCAGAAAGTCTCAACCATCAGAAATGGTTTAGACTCATTTCTTCTAGTTGTGGGTTGTGACAGCTATGGCCTATCGTTTCTCAAAAAAAAAAGTAAGTTTAAGATAGAAGTAACATCACGAAATATAACAAAATAAGGTACAGTCGAGAGGGTCTCTTTCTAAAATCGAAAGAGTGCAGCAGATGAAGATAATATGAAAGAACTACTTACCTCTAGCACCATTATCTTGAGGTCGAATTTCGTAGGTCTCGCAGTCGATCACATCAACAAAAGGACATACAACAGTTCTGAAACTATCATCATTATGTGCCGCTGGGCGAGTTCCAATTGTACTCCTGATGATGAAGTTTTCGTGATAGACAATACAAAACTAAATTATTAAGACCGCTGAAATTTTGATTAACAGAGCAATTACCTGTAATCTTCGACAATGGGATCTAATAAAGGCGGCAACCAGTTGTAATTTGCTTCTGAATGAGCATCTAAGAAGATGAGTACCTCTCCCGTAGCTTGCTCGGCGCCAAGTTGCCGCGCACGAATAAGTCCTTCTCTGCTTCTGAACATATCCCTATACCATAATAAAAAAAGATCCAAGAAAACATCTACTACTTGGTCAATTTGCTGAGTGATTCCAAATCCTCTCTTTTCTGAAGTAATTTTGTGACCAGCTAAATTTAAAAAAAAACGTTACTCAGTTAATTTGTTTAGAAGTAATCGTGCTGAAAACTACAGCACTGCTCAAACTTACTTGGTCCGGACTACTTTTACGAGTTTATCAAGGTGATTGCGCTTCAAAAAATCCTCTAAAGGTTTCTTTAGGAATGGCTTCTCGCTAAAGTCGTCAACCAGTATTATTTCCTTAAGTAATTCCTTAGGAGAACGGTCCATAATGGAGTACACCGAACGCAGCAATGTGGAGTTATGCTGTAAACAGAAAAGGATCACTTTCGTTAGGAAAAAATAAACAAAACTTTTCACAGGAAAATACGGCAGTAGATTACATTAATTAATTTATTACCTCTTCATGGAAGGGAAAAATCACTGAAACAGTGGGGAGTTGTGAATTATACTCCATTCTTTTACATCCTTCGTGACGAATATCTTTCATAGAACGATTCAATGGTATTAAATCGGAAATGTAGGCGTTATAACCATTTGCTTTGTATAATGCCAACTGAAAAACATCAACGATAGTGTTAACCCATAATTGTTCACAAATAAATAATATTTATTTCTGGACCGTTTATACTACTTTTATTTTTTTTCTCTTAGTAACTTTAGCTTACATGTCATAGATCCTCTAGCTCGCTTCTCAGCTCGATCTGCTTAGGTCTTAGGGCCTCCACTGATTTAGTTATTTACTTACAAAAATAAAGAGCCACCGAGTGCCCCTTCCCCTCCCTCAACAACTCAACTACATTTTTTTCTCAAACCAATTACTCACAGCTTCTCTTTCGACACTAGGATCTTTTGGAAGTGTGACGGGGCGACCTTGTTCTCCTGGACCAACGCGTGCTTGATCGGCTTTGTAAGCATCCACGTCTTCCCAGTTCTAAAAGAAAAAAAAACTCACTAACCAGAAAGAAAAGAAAATCACTACAAACTCCTCACAACTTTCCGCTTCCCACGATACTTCAGAAAAGGATCCTCAATGGATGGTTCACCATGTTGAGCAGCATTATGACCTTCTTCGCCAACCCCTGCAAAACAGTAATAGTGGTATTTGCTAGGCGACACAGCTACGTTCATTGACTTACTATCGGCTCTTCCTATTATTCTGAACTCCTTCGCTGTTCTAATTCCAGGCGCAAAAAAGAAACCATAAACTATATAGAAACACCCGATAGCAATTACATATTTCAATAGACTAATATACCGTCGACTGACATATCGGCTTAAGCCCATTCCTAAAATGTTATCAAAGCAATGATAGAATAACAAACACTTTATATTTACAATTTCGGGTAATGAAGCATCGAGTCGAACAGTTCAGCTCTCAATTTGTCTTGCGAGCGTAACCTTGTGGTCAAATACCGCCCCACCGTGGTGAACAACGTGCAGATGAGAATGAAAGTGGTCTTGCGTTGTTGTAAATTGGCCCACATATATCTTTTCGGGTTACTATAATAGATATAGATTGATGTACACGTTATATGTGTGCGATCGTAATATTTAACACAATACTTATAGTGAAAACTTTCACATTCCCTAATATTCCGCTTACGCGACCTCGAGTCCTGAAATGTTAACATATCATTGAAGCAGCAAGAATTATGTAGACGTAAACTCCGAAACACATATGAGAACAATCTTCCACATGTATGGAACCGAAAATAAGCTACGTTGTGTGTAAACCTTTTCAGTCTTAAAGAAAATCCGTCCTCTTCTCTATCAAGGATATTATTAACATGTTCAGTGATGTTGAATGAATACTATTGTATTCTTGTCGCGCTCCAAGCTATTTCTACAGTGATACGTCCCAACAATTTGGTTTTTTGCAATGCGATGGTTAAAACGCTGCAACGCACGACCTGCACTCAAACTGACCGACCATGAAAAGCGTGTCATCTCGGTCGCTGCGTACGTGAGTTCATTGAAGTCACGTACCACTTGTACAATGAACATAAACTAATCAGTCCGATCAATCATAATCACACTACTTTGTTGGTATTTCTAATTTACGTTAAAAAGACAGATGAAGACCGGTAAAAGAAGCTCAGTTTAAACGTTTACCCAGAGATTTCGGTAGTTAAGAGAAATCAACAGTCAAAAACAAACGCCAGGAACAGCCAGATTTTCACTTGAGTTGGTTGATAGCGATCTGTAGCACACTTGGAAGGGAGATTTTAGAACGCTTCAGATAACTGTGTAAACACCATCCCGAATATGACACAGGAACAGTGATAAGAGAAGGAAGCCAGAATGCGTAGGCAAGAACCGTGCTGCTAGAAGGTGAATGCGTGGCAAGCCCTTCCATAGAGACGGTGCCACGTAGCTATGAGGACCAACAACAACAGCGCCGACACGCCTGCACACACAAAGAACGATGTCAGTTAAATTGACATCTAAAAACCATCGAACACAAAAGAAACACAGGTTAATAGGTTTACGGATAAGAACCTCAGGACCCCTCATCAAAACGTTTGAGTTATGAAGAAGTTGACAAAATATCTTATAAACAATATTTTATTACCAACCGACATGTAAAATGCCAGCAGAGTAATTTGCAACAAAAAAAGAACAACAGAACAGTTTAAGCTTTGTATCCACGAGAAGCTCTTCGACCACGAGCACGCTCGAACTTGCGGCCTTTCGAACGAACGTAGGGCTTGGTGTGGCTGTGTGGGACTCCCGGAGCTGGACCGAAGTGTTTCTCAGCCTCACGAGCCTTACGGGGTCCCTGAAAGAACATCCACTAATTATATTCACCCAAACGGTTATTTAACAAATATATGAGATTAATTCGCTGTGCAAATAACCAATAGTATGCATTTTTAAACTAGTCTGGTGAGATTTTCTTCCAAACACAACTATGTGAGTGATTAATACGTTCAATACAATGAATAAGTATGAAAAGGCATCGACAATGCGGTGCGTTTCAAAACGTAACTTTTAGTAAGTTTTTTTTGTTCATTCCATTCTCTCACACCAGCCAATAACTATGACCGTGTACAAAAGCATAGGACAATATCGAACAAGCTCAATCAACAAAATCCCCAAAAGCCTCTAACGTGAATGGAGACACCATTCACGTTTAGCGGAGAAGAAGTACACTCACCTTACACTAGAAGAAGTTTGTCTGGGACTTCTAAATTAAAGTCTAGGTTTTTTTAGGAGCAAAAGACATAAAGGAGAGTTTCACTAAGATGTCATAACCCAGAATGTGCTAAGTTAACTTTTGCCCACCTGCGAGAACGACACTTGAGAAATACTTGGGACATTTCAAGATTTGAGCAGAGCTAGTTCCCATACCGAATTAACTTGCTTGAGTTAAAAATGGCGGAACAACATGTTGCCGTATCGTGTAGTCGATTTAAAAATGGAGGTCACTTGGAAATCAGCCGGCTTCAACTAAGTTTATAAAGTATACAACCGCAAACGAATGAAGAAAACATCTAAGCAATATGTAGCCCATTTTTTTCTTCTATAAAAGTCAAACACAGAATGCTCAAATAAGCAAAGAAATTTCGTTATCATATTCAAAATGTTAATTTTTAAAATAAAACATTAGACCCATGTTCCGTCAACAAAGCGCCTCCAAAACTTTCTTGGAAAACTGTTGGGATCTCAAGCTGTTTTCACTGGAAGTTGTCAATTTCGTAAAAAGAAATTATTCCTGGATATACTATCAACATTAATAATCTACCATGAATAGAAACTGTTAAGAATGTATGACAGAAAGCATGCAATTACTCAGGTACCGGGTATTTTCTTCCTCATATTCTTGATTGCGTAATATAATGTGCTCCTCTAGGCGTTTAAAGCCATGAAAATAGAAACTTGTTAATTAACGAATGATGCCATTTGACTACATATTCATATATGTAGTCAAATGGCATCGTTCATATATGTCCGACCGTTTTGGAGGCATCGTCAAAATACAGCACTAAGACTTCAACTACTTCAGTTTTCCGCAATGCGTAGGCGCTGTCACGTTAGCAACGTTGCCTCATACCAAATTTAAAACTTGTCACACTCCGCCTGTTTGATGCTAACCAATTTCAAAATGTTTACAATCAGTATAGGAGGTTCGTCAGTAAGATATAGCAAATACTGATATTCATAACATAGAGGAAATCCGTGCTTTTCGCAACAACTGCATAAAGCCTTCTACCCCACATAATTTCCAAAATTAGAAAAAGAGAAAAGTAACACTTCATGTATGTATTTAACATGAGCGTCTCTCACAGTGTTCCATCTTCTTTGGAGAGGTACAATCCCCTGGGACCAGAGGCTGAAAGGCTAGTACTCAAGTTGGCAGCGAGTGGCCGCAGCGACATGCGACGCACGCCTAGATAGTTTTTTTTTCAAATTGCGGCTGCCAGATAACGGAACTGCCGCTTGCATATTCTGGCATCGACCGTCTAGTCGCCGGGCAGCAACTCCGTCTCCAGATCCACCTAATTTTTACCTCACCTATGAGGAGAAAAGGTATTCCTAGCATTCAAGCGTTATTTTTTCAAAAGGTAGAAAAATATTAAGAAAACAACCTAATAGAAGGTATTGGATAGAATTCACCGAAAGTTTCGTGATTGTACATGAAGTTAAGTCGATGAAAGACGGGGTTGCAGTCACAAAAACCTTCATTATATTGCAAGCATTAAGAAAAGATAAGTGCATCAGAAAGTACATCGGAAGCCAATAAAATAATAAAGTCAAAATACGGAATTTGAACTTGACGGATTAGAGCCGCGGATGGGCTAAGTGGTTCGATCTTTAACTTTCATAAACTTTCGAAAAATACACTACTTACGAAGAAAATAGGTTTTCAACAGTTATAAAAACCCCTCTGTTCTGATGTTTTATCGTTGCATCTTGATACTACAGCAGCAGAATTGTGTGAGATTCCCAGTGGGAAAATAGGAAAAGAAAGAGAGATCTCTCTAAATGAAACTACATGGATGAGTACCCCTCCTGAACGCTGCTATTATCCAAAGTGTGCACCATGCACAAGTATATGAGGAAAGGTTGCTATGTAAACGTATGGCTTCCAAAAGGTGCGTGAGGAATAGGTGGGGATTCTGTCAAGATTCAAGTCCGCCTCACATCTAGTTTCCAAAAAAAGGAAGATAAAGCCTCCATAACAGGTACGCAACTATGCGCAACGTTTCATCTGCAAAATAAGCTTAGAAGTTGTTATCCGTCTGTGTTGCACGAACGGACGTATAAGCGCTCTTCTCAGTTTTACAAAATTCAAGCGAGAGAATTCTCGGCTGTCTATCATCACCACATTCTCTATTTCCCTCAGGGCCCCACATCTGTTACTTCTAACCTTCCTCCCTTCTGTGGTGATACTCTCACCGTAAACTTGTCTTTGGTTGTTAAAAAAATAAACAACTAAAAAGAGAAAATGCACAAAAGAGTAGAGTGAATTGATAAAAGGAACTCACTTGGATGAGGAGCGTGTTTTCTCCTTTGGGCGAGCGAAGAGCAAGCTGATCGAATGTGATCACTTCGCCTCCAGCCTTGAGAATGCGTGCACGAGCAGAATCGGTAACTTTCAAAGCAGCTACCTATAAAGATGGAAATTGAAAAGAAGAACAACACACCAAAAAACCGATGCAACTAACAAAAGTAATAATTGCATTCAACTGCGATACTAAAGTCGCTGGAGAAAAGTAGATCAATGATGAAGAAATCCTCCTCTGCGGAATTTAACTTCGAACTATGGCAGTCAAATAACTGCTGAATAACAAACCATATGAGTACTAACAATCAAATTAAAAAATCTAAAACAAATCCAAAGCACTTTCCACCCACACAGAAATAAATTTTTTTTGAAGAAATCTATTTAAAGAAAAAATTTTGAGTAGAAACATTCGATATGACGCATTTCAAACGTATGATTGAAAAGTTTTTTATAACTGTCTTCACATTGGAGATTCCTTTGGTGTGATATTGCTAGCGCCCTGTCCACTCAAAAGCAACAACTCTAACACAACTCCAAAAGTGATACAGCTAACGCGAAGCGTCTCACCAAATAAACACAAGTTAAGAACGTGTGGAAGAGGATCTTGGAAGTAACAGATACAAGAAAACACTAAGACTTGAATTAAACCAAAACAGCCCAATTGGATAATCACAATCACAGTCTTGAATTCCTGCATACAACACAAATAAGCAGTGGTTTCGCAAAAATTTCTTAATATGGAAAAATTTCGGTGGAAACTACAAAAGTATCTCCAAAATACAGGTTTTGTGGCAGTGACAATTTTAGCACCATTATAGACATATCTTTAGCAGTTGTTTTAACTATGAGTTTAACCCTGTATAAAATCTTGAAGATGAGAGCTGGTGCTAAAAGCACTCATGTACATTCTACTATTCTAATAATGAATTCGTTTACGTTATTACATAAAGTGCACCAACTTGGAAATATGGCATCGAAAAATACTTCGGTGGTAACAGATCCCGCTAAAAGATCGAAATACCATAAAACCACACCACTTCCAGAACAGCAATATAAACGTGTAATTATCATTAACATTGACTTAACCCAAACTAAACGTCACATTTCTCTATAAACCCGATTATAGAACATAGTACAGGGTTTCGTTGCCCATATTGGCAAAAAAAAAAGAGTTCGTATTCGACTACGGTAATGACCGACCTATAAAAACACCAAACGCTAGGTAGAGCCTACAAATGGCCAATACATGCGTATAAAAGGCTACAAATAGGCTAATTTGGTCGAACTCGAACAAACTCTTTGTCTAATAAAAAGGAAGATTAGAGCAGTAAACCAAAAAAAAGTTCTTTCCACAACAGAAACGAAACATAAAGAATCAGTTTCAAAAATATGAATGCAAATTCCATTCGGAAAACATCATATTTGAACGTTTTTAAACAAACGAATATAAAAAAAAAACTAGAAGAAGGAAACAGACGACAAACAAAAAGGGGATGATCCTAAAAGGAAAGTCCATTTTATGTTGAAAAGCATGACGGATTGAGCATGCTGACAACAGTATAAAGAAATTAGTCGAGATGAAAAGAAATTCGAAACTTACTGTGAACTTCGGGACTTCATAAAGGCGAGCATCATCTGTAACTGTTGCACAGGTGACAACAATTTTGTCAGCGTTCCCCTTTTTTTTCAGCATGCGGGTGATACGAGCAATAGAAAGAGGTGCACGGAATCGCCTCGACATGAACAACCTCTTCATAATGATATTGTTGAACTTCTCGCCAGTACGTCGAGCCAGGAAGGTGTACAACTGCAATGAGAGCGCGTTGAATCATCACAATAAACATGAAAGGTTGTAAAAAAAAAGAGGAAACGGGAGTCCTACATTCAGAGACGATCAGAGGTACTTACCTTGGCAAGAATCCTGAGATACGGATCTTCGCTCTTTGGAGCTGTTCTGCGGACCTTACGGTCATGTTTATGGTTGATATCGATACCCTGAAAGCAGCAGGCAATAGAAGAATTACTCCAAATTCTTACTAATAAGTGCTTACCATCTTCTACCGTACTCAAGTTTAGGGGTACCCTGAAATACAGAAAAGTTTAACAATACCTATGAAACGTTTTGAAACAATACCATTTTGATCTCAAATGTCGTCAACAGAAAAAAGATAGATACCTGCGGTACAAATAATCAAAAGAAACCCTTTATGGAGAGAGAAAACAGTGTGATCAAAACTTACTTCAATACTAACAAAAATTAAAAAATGAGGAGCTATACACAAAAGAGTTGAAGCCAAACTAAGCCATGCTACTAGTTGAAAGACACATTAAGATGGTAACCAAAACGAATCCTAGTTGGGAACCTAAAAATCATGAAATAAACGAAGCGAATAAAATATCAAAAACCAGAAGTAGGAAAGGAAATATGACTGCTCGACAGTGGGGAAAGGGATACGGTGCCTTTTCGTTGCGAGACCAGAAGGCTTAGTACTTGACTTTGCCTATAATCTTGCGGGACGGGCTTGGTCAGGGTCAAGCGTGGTGATCCTCTCGAATAAGGTTCCTCCCTTCTCTTTCTTCTTCTTCTTCTCCTCCAGTGCTTATGCGAGAGTTCCTGGTCGCTGTCAACTCGATATATTTAGGATTTCGTGTGTTTCCAAGAACCAAAATCGTAAATTAGCTGAGGAACAAATGGAAAATGTGGAATTCTGTACCAGACAGAAGCGAATTACCACCAAGTCGTAGAAAAAGCAAATTTTATGAAGCAATGTTAGGGATTGGTGCTGAAACATTTCCATTTCCATTCCATTTTTCGAAAATCTACGGAATATTTTTAAACACTGATTAAAGCACATAATACGACAAAAAATAAAGAAGAGAGTCAGGTGCATAGGTCGAATCAGATAAGAACGACGAAAAAAAGCAAAAGAAAAAAATCAACATCCGCTGAGTGAAATCTTTGCAAGGACCTGTAAACTTGAAACCGGTTCTAAAAGATAAAGAATCTAATTATACGTAGTTTTAAGCAGTTTAAAAGATTCTGGATTGAATGGAGTTTAATGACCAAAAAAATTCAGATTCTGTGCACATCGTTAGGACTGGGAGATTGCGAATAACTTCGTTATAAGAGCCCCAAATGAAAAATTTTAGGTAGTTTTTCAGAGGAAAAAATTTGCTCTATAAAATGGTCATGTTGCTGTTTTTTCCACCTCCTAGTTATCTTGGAATTTTGTTGTGATAACGATGGGAAAAATGTCATTTTTTCCATATTTGTATCATCAAAAATTTGGAAAAATGGCGACGTCCTGGAAATTGACTGATGAAGCATCTGATAGAGAAGATTCTCGGGTACAATGTACTAAAAGATCGTTTCCTTCGCGCTAAGTTACTCTGAGTTACTGAATTTTATTCAAGATTACACACTTTCTGGTGCGCGAGCGAATATTGGGATTTTGGCGTGTTTTCCAATTCCAGAAAAATGTTACGGCGTATTAAACAATCATTAGTATACTCGGACAGAGGGACAAAGGAAACCATGCAAAATTTCTCCTTTCCAGACCGTCTGGTTCTCTTAAAATTAAGATGTGCCAAATCTGAAAAAAAGTCCGGAAATTTCAAAATTTCTCCATCAAGAAATTCCAAGAAGACAAGGACGTGGGAAAAACGGAGATATGACTATTTTCTAGGGCATACCTTTTTCTCTGGAAACTACCTAAAATTTCTCTTCTGGTCCTCTCATGACGAAGTTATTCGGGATCTCCCACACTTAATAATGTGCAAAGAAACCGAGCTTTTTTGGTAATTAAATTTCAATGAATCCATTTTTAAACTGCTGCAGACTGCGTAGAATTAAATTCTCTATCTTCCACAAGTGGTTTCAATTTTCTCACTCTTTTGCAAAAATTTGACTCAGCGGGGTGTCGAACCTGGGTCGTACTATTGTCTTATCTTAGGAACAGAGTGTTGATTTTTTGCTGGTTTTTTTTTAAACTTTTAAAGTCTTTTAAAGGCTTTTAAAGACTTTCAAACTCATAATTCCTGGAGAAATTTGTTGTAATGCCAGCCACGAGGCCTTCGTATTTCTTTCGTAGCTCATACTTCAGTACTCCACTCACACGTACATTTACTTATAACCTATTCAGGAGTCAAAGGTTTGGTGAATCTGTGAAGCCAACATTTTGCGATGATGTACAACATCAATTACCGTTGGAGTGTAAAGGACAACGAAAACTACCACGAGTTATAGAAATAGCTCATTTTCCAGGCTTGCAAACGATTTTCACCTTTTCAGCGATTCTGCTGTATAGGCGTCTAAGGTATGGTTATCTTTTCTCACATCTACGCATGCTCATACCTCAGCACTGTCCAGAATCGCGCCTGTGTGGATGTTGCCATCCATACAATAATTTTGAACGGCCTCGAAAAATTGTGCCTGTGTGTAAACCCGAACAAATTTCAACTTCCAACTATAGTTGAGCTTCTTGACTTGACTTTTGCGTTACGTTGTTACACTCAATCACTCAATCTGCCTATTCTTTTTATATGAAATATTAAAGTAATTAAAACAGCAAAATAACAACTAGATGGTTGAAAATAATTAAATAATTAAAAGCCAAAAGCTTGAGACATCGTTTCGTTCTCATTCCTCCGATGAGGTTTGGTTAAACACACTTTCACATCTTAAAGAGTAAGGCCATGTCCTTTTTTTGACAGCATCTTACCAAAGAAATGTATAAGGATAAAAGTGATATGTTTCCTCTATTTTTACATTGTTTCTTTCATGTGGTTTAATTAAATAAATCTGCTCTAAAGAATTTGCGTCTGATTCAACTGCACCTACTTATTGAAGTATCCAGTACACACTATTATTCAACATATTATCTGGAATTGTTTGAAAAAGTCTTCATTGTTAGTCTAGTTATTCACTTTCTCTAGCATTTGTAATTTAGTACTCACATATCCTACTTGGCACATATAACTTATGTACTCTTTAGAGCTATGTACTTAGTTATTTACTTTAGAGCGTCATGTGAACACACCGTAATCGTTTCTCGTAC
This sequence comes from Necator americanus, assembly GCF_031761385.1. NCBI lineage: Eukaryota > Metazoa > Nematoda > Chromadorea > Rhabditida > Ancylostomatidae > Necator > Necator americanus. Next base: position 9,457,153 of record NC_087374.1, read on the forward strand.
AGAAAAAAATGAGGGAAACACAATCTGAGTTATCTAATAGTTCTTTGATTCTATTTTATTTGTTATTTCTTTTATCTACTTTTTCTATCTTATATATTTTTATTTTATACATTCTTGTTTTATATATTTTTATTTATCCTTTTATTTTTATCTTAGTCATTCCCACATAATTAGAGTGTCCGTAAATTACTTTAATGAATTACAAATGCTCATTTCTCTTACATAAGTCCATACACACTGTAATTATGCTTTCTTTGCCCATTCATTGTATAGCATTCATGTGTCCCGAGCTCCATTCAATTACCAGACAAGAATCTTGTTCTTAAGATTTAAAACGCTTAAAATTACCTTGAATCATAAAAGGTGGTATTCTTTCTTTGTTTTTCACTTCGTTCTGTAACTTCTATGATCCACCTTTTTAACTTTAGCCTCTATCTTGTTTTTAAGACAAGCTTCTAATAGTTCCAATTAATCTTCTGTATTACATGTAACTAGATGAATAATCACTTGTCCGGAAGAAATTTCTCCTATAAACAATTTGAAGAGAGATTTCTCTTCGAATTAGATGTAGAAACGATACAGCTTAGGTTATACAGAGCGTAAACGAATCTGATCTATTTATCGTTGCCAGCGGATCTAAATACCCTAAAATCCCATAGATAAGAGCGGTTTAATTTACCGGTGAAAAATGAATTGGAATGAAATTGAAATTGAATGCAGTCACCCCTCTAACTTGATGGATGGATAAATAAAAATCGGAGAAGAAGTTTAGAAGAAGCTCACCCCCTCAACTCTAAACCCCGCCCACTTAATAAACAATTCATATAGAAAAATAGCGATTTTAACGGAATTTCTGCGGGAATCTCCCTAGAAATGCCGGAATTTGATCTCTGGATAGAACTTGAAGAGCCCATTCGATCAGTAAAATTCCAAAGATAAGAGCGGTTTAATTTACCGGTAAAAAATGATTTTGAAAAAATATTTTTAAAATTTTATTTGTATATTAAACAACAAGGACTTCAACATACCTAAACATAACACTAAACTTTTCCAATTTCTACTTCGTCATCATCGTTTATATTCATCATGGCAAAATCGTTTTTGAGATTTTCCAAATCACACAATGCTTTTTCAAAGCTATGTTGAATAACATCAGATGAAATGGATTGGAATCTAACTAAAATGCAGCTTCTTCGTAGCTCATCCTTCCCTTATTCCACTTTTTGTGTAAGTTGCTTTAGCTTCATCTCTCATCCATTTTTCCCAGCCAGCTTTCAAGTGGTCTTTAAACGGTTTGTTGATGCTTTTTTCGCGTCATAAACAGGATGCACCAATGCGCAGATGCTTTAAAATTTTGGTGACCATGCTCTTCTGCTAATTCCTTTGCTTTGGTCCTTATTTCTTTCACCGTGACAGCTCTATTTTTTTCTCGTTTTTGACAACCCAGTTGTAGATGGCATCTTCAACTTCTTCAACGCTTGGTTTTTTGTATCGTCGGGCTCTCTTCGTTGCTGGCATCTCTTGAAGATTTTGTCGATCAACAACCCACTTTCTTATCATTGCTTCAGTGACTTCAAAATGACTAGCCGCTGCCAAGGTTCCATGCAAATCACGATAATTGACGGCGTCTAGCTTGAAAGCTGCTGTATCGATTTACGACGTTTCATAGCAGGTGATACAGGATAGAAAGAGTATAGAAAACAGTAAGAATAAAGGTAGAGTTGTAGGCTATTATTGCGATAATCATGAGCACACAACGCCAAAAAAAAACGTATACAAACGTCAATTTTCATTTTCTAGCACAAACCGCTCTTATCTATGGACCGCTCTTATCTATGGGATTTTAGGGTATTTGGGATGAAGAGAGGATCTCTGCAGCCACGTATATTCATGATAGGTGATATTTCTTGAGGTTCTCTATTGGTCAGTTTTAAGACCTCGAAAAGTAAGTCCATTGTCAGGGTCACCCGTAGTCATGGGACGCGACCCTTTTTAATACGATCCTCCTTTGACTCATTTCTTCTTCTTCTTCTTCTCCTCCTCCTCCTCCAAAGGTCCTGCGACCGTTCTCGGTTGTCTGTCAATTCAATATATTGAAATTTTGTTGTTATTGTTGTTGTTGAAATATTGGAATTAAAATATTTTTTCTAATTATTTTCTATCCTATTCTTTTCTAAAATCTATGAAATATTTCTAAATACTAATTAATCTCATAAAAGGACAAAAAAAAGAGAGGAGAATTAGGTGCGTAGGTCGAATTAGAGAAGAACAAAACCGTTGATATTTTAAAATTTTAATACAATGATATAATATTTTGAAAGAGAGAGTATTGTAAAAGGTGCAGCAGTTCTGAAGGAGAGATAAACCACTTCAACTTGAACGACAGTTGTGATTCTGTGATTGGAAATTTAATAAAAGTGCTCCATAATTGAAACTTCTCCCCACCACTTAGAGGCAATGTACCGCAAATCTGACGTGGTGAGGGAATCAGCGGTAAAAGCTAAAGATGAGTTGTGGATTGCGGGATCCGGGTGACTACGCCCATTTCTCCCTTATCTTGGTGAAAAAGGCGGCGTGGAAGACGACGTTTTTTTTTTTGAACGATTTCAGTTGCTACGTTCCACTCTTCTGGACGTGCCGCATCCACGTGCGAGCGGTCGAGGATTAAGTGGGCCTACTCACCAACTTGTTGAAGGAAAACCAATGAATGTGCTGCTGAGGGGACCGGAACAAGTACAGGTAGAGAAGCGTTCTAACGTACCTCGTAGGAACAAAAGCGATTCCCACGGCGTTTTTTTTCGAGGATTAGGAAGAGATGAGCGAAACCGCCCCGGAACCCCCAATTCACAACCTCATCTCTAGATTTTCCAGCGGATTCTCTAACCACGTCCGATTCGTGGTATGCTGCCTTTAAGGAAAGCGAGCACCATAAAGATTTAGAAAGTCCGGAGGTTGAAGGATCGGTATTTACACCAATGTTTAGTTGATGTTAAGACTTAGAATTAGTTTAATTACTTAATATAAGCTTTTAGCCATTTTAGCAAGTGCTTCTCTAATGAAAGATTTTGATCTTCGTTCGTATTCTTTTCTGCGTTTGTGTATGGGGATTCAAAAGGTATGTTCACCGATTAATAAGCTTTCCATATTGCAATCCCTTTTCTTTGAAAAGCAACGTTAGCATGCAAAGTGATCTCTGGAGAACTCTGTTGAAAGTGCGGGTTTTCGCGGTTTCGCTACGCTCTCCGCGATTACGCCAGTATTCGATATCCGGAAAAGATCTCAATGTTTATGGGTTTAGCTACTCCCCTGGTTGCTAGCGCGAATATGATGCAGCTCAGTTATTGGAATTTTTCACTCATCAGACTTAAACTGCTGTATTAACGCTAGCCTAATCAATAACAGAAAAAGGCAGTGAAGGGGAGAAAATAGAGGTAGAAGTTCAATTGTTTAGCCATGAAAAACCTCCTCACTCATTTCGTGCCCTTAACTTCCAAGTTCATAAATTCTAACTATTGGGTACAGGGTTATAAAATGCTTATTAGGTCCCTGCAGTGCATTAGAGGGCGACCCAAATCCTATGCTTAATTACGAAGTTTTCTCGGGGAATCGGCTAGGCTAACCGGACTTTTTCCGCTCGCACATATAAAGCTGCCCACAGCTATTATCGTTAGGTGACATGATGTTGTCACTTCTTTTAACAGCTACCGTACTGGGTCAACTTTCGTCTGCTTGTATTTCTATTACACCTTCTACTGGAACTTCATATGGCTCTTATGCCTCTTATTTGAATCCAGCTGCTCAGGTTGTAGCACCTCAACCTGTTCTACTACCACAGCAGGCTGTGGCTCCCCAGCCAATAACTTTATTCCAACCACCTCCTTTCGGTGTGGCAAATGCACAACCAATTTTTCCTAATGCTGTACAAGTACAGCCAGTTATCAATTCACCTTCATTTTCAAATCCGGTAGTAAGTATGCAGTTGATACCGCAATCAAACCTCTTGCCACAACCCTCACCTCTCTCACAAAATTCGGCGCCTGCACAAGTCAACCCACAAAGCACAAGCCCTCTTGGTAAGTCCTTTTGGAATCTGACGGACATGTCTAGTATGTTTCTTGAAATTAGATCAGGGTGATTCCTCTGTTCCTCAACAAAGAGAGCAGTCTCAACAGCCACAACAACGACAGCAAAGCGATAGAAACAAGGATCGTATAAAAGGGAAGAAGAAGCAGAACAGTGATGACTACTACTATTATTATCCTGAAGCTCCTCAAGGACAGGGAGAAGGAACTGACGATGTTAGGGGGTTTTGATTTCAATGAATAGAAAATAAGGTGGCAAGTGCGCTTTTTTGAAGTCTTGAAGATTTTTTTTAGATAGCATACTACGACACGCATGGAAGTCAAACGAATAATCAACAACAGACAGGGGAACAGCAGACGCAGGTACAGCACACAAACAATAATGGGCCTGGAGAACAGAGTCAGAACACACGGAACGTTTGCCCAAGTCCTGTAGAGGAGGAAGTGAGTCTTGCAGAGTAGTTCTACTCGTATTTTTGAACCTGTTGCTTTTGCTGGGCATAAGCGCTTGCTCGTTTGTTTCTCCAGAAGGATACGTTAAGGTTAAAGTTAGTGTTTTCTGCAATCACACCAAAGAAGCAAACTAATGGATTTTTTGTTCTCACTATTCCAGAGATCTTCCGACATGTTGCTCCCAGAGATTAACTTTCCGAAATTTTTGGGTGACACGCTCACGAATGAAACTATTTGCGTAGACGCAATGAATAGACACACTAAAGTTCTTCTTGCAAATTAGTATTGATTAAAAAAACACTGATTTTCTGGTTATGTCGTTCCTTCTCAAACGCATGTGGATCGTATCTGTCATAGTTAGATGACAACATCACAATCTGTGTAGTTGCCATTTTCGAATTACTCTTATTCCAGTGAAATTAAATTCTTATAATGCTCGCTACATTTCGTACAGTTTTAAGAAGTAAAGGACACGCCATCTCTCATCAACCTAGATATGTGGATTTCGTTATATGTATTTTACTTTAACTTAGTTCAAAACGTTTCTTCCTTCTTCATTTCTTTTATCCTCGATTGTTCTGATCTCTCGGAAAGTTTTTTGTTTCTCATAATTCAATATTACAACATCACAATCTTTACTTCATTATAAACTATAAGTATAGTATAACAGTAACTTCATGTCTACCAGTTCAACCTTTATCACTGCTCTTTTCTGCGGCAGTCTTCGTGCAGCGGTTCCTCCTTTTCCAAATTTGCTATTTCCATAATTAACGGCAGCATACCACGAATCTGACGTGGTGCGGATTTCAGATGGAATATCCGTACACGGGGTCGTAGATTATGGAGACGGGAGTGGTTCCGCTCATCTCTCCCTGCGTCACTGCAAACAGCCGCCTCCAGAATGCTGCTTTGTTCGACGCCATCTATTGCAACGCTCCACCCTTTGCGCCGCCTCTGCCCTGCGATTCGTCGAAAATCAATTGGCTTTGCCCTGATAGGCTGTAAGGGACGCTACGCGTGCAATGGTGGCGCGCTGCAATGGAAGACATCGTGCAAACCAGCATTCAGGGGCCGGCTGCTAGCGGTGATTCAGGGAGAAAAATCCCAGCTATGTAATAAAATTAAAACATCTGGAATGTGAGGTTAAGAAAATGGGATAGGCAGCTTAAGAGAAAAGGAGGATCTGGACTATTTTAATGCCGCCAAGGAACTAAACTTTCCAAGACAATGGACATTTACTGACAGTGAACGATTTTTCCTGCTGTATTAACTATTTCACTATATCACTTTATTGTGTGTGTTGCTTGACATAATTGTAGTTGAGGAAAATAATAGTTGTATATAGGCGCACGTTGGATAAAGTGCATAAGAAGATACACAACGCATTTTTTTCAGGTCACATTCTTTGTCCCATACAATGCCCAAAGTCTACCAACTTACGGTCAGCTCGGACCAAAAAACAGTTAGTTGAACTCTTCAGATTTGTTCGTACGAACATTTTCTTGGATCACAAAAGTTGTTTTTATGTTCGTGTATCTGCTCCTCTGGAATGGAGTACACGTATGCTCCTTCTACAAGCGACACTACTTCATTGGGCTCGATTGGCTCGTACTATTGTTCAAATAATACGGATTTGTGCGTGGAGGACGTGTTTGGCCGACAATGGCATCCTGCTCAAGCTGAAAACCTCATAACAATCATCCCCACTGCAAGATGCATGGAAGCAGGTACGTCGTCCTCGTCGTTTCCACGAATCTTCCACACATTCCCTTTTTAGGTCGTCATTGTGGCGTGTTTCTACTCCTCGTAGCATCTCGTCCCTCATTAACATCAGATTTGGTATCTTCCACATCAGAAGGGATTCGATATAGGGACATGATAGAAGAAGGCCAATTTATTTCTTTCTCTAATCATGTGTACGTGCCTATTAAAGGACTATCGTGCAATTCATGCAGAGATCTGTTCTGTAGACCTCGCTGATCAGCAGAACCTTATTTTTCTCATTTTTTCCTGACATATAAATAGAGAATTTCATGTAATTTTGTACGTAGCGGTTGTAGCTAAGTTATAGAATATCTAAAAGTTAGATTAATATAAATTATTGCAACCTTGTTTGAGGTTCACCCACAAAATGATACCTTCACAATTGACATCATGTTCAAAATTATTATTAAAGAACCTACAGTAAGAAGCATTAGATTAGCACAGTTTCCGCTAATAAAAGCTATTTAAGCAATCTCAGTCACGAGGTTATTTATGGGCGGGTGCGCTCGGTCCCTTAATCCGTCCCGGCTCGGAAAATTGGCCAAACACTTGTCTGTCAGGATAAAAATACTGACTTGATTTATCGGCTAGACGGTTTATTTTTTATGGTAAAATAGAAGCGTCGTAAGAAGAAAATAAGGAAAATCAGGAAAAAAAAAGTTATATTCGTAATCGGGTTTTTATCGTATAACTATGGCTCCGTAATAAAATCTTCCGGATCAGCCTTGCGAACAGCGCTTTACCAAACATTGCCTCAGTTCCCACAAAATTTTTAACAACTAGAGTCTTGCAGTAGCCGTCATTTTGAGAATTGTAAGATACAGGAAAGAACGATAGAAATGAATCGCCAAAATTTTTAACGTACGGTATTTTAACGTATTTTTCCATTTCCTTACAAGTTTTGGATAAGAATTGTTTAGGAAATGTTTTTTACATTCTCCATTTGCTTTATTAAATTAGTTTTTTAAGTTAGGTTCTGAACTTTTCTCGGTTCCTTTATTCTATTTTTTCTGTCCCCGACTGGGCGTTCACTGGTGTTCCATCATCGAATTTTTGAAATGGTACGTATCTCTGTGCTCTGTTCGTTTAAGCTCAACCTATCCTTCATTTTGCTAATTAATTTATAATTTATTAGTGTTCGTTATCCATCGATTCTGTTGAGTAATAAAATCCTCTTCAAGAGGTTTCATTTAATCTATATTGTGGGTGTTGAGTATTGCTCTGTTGTTCACACTGAGACTTCGGCTGATGCCACTGACTCCTGCTTTTCTAGACGGTGTTTCACATTCTTGTTGTTATAGTTGCCAACTACTTCTGAACCTCTGCATTGAGGGAGAAAAGTCCTGAGAAATGTCTTCAAGAATTTTCTTGGACAAGGGAGGGTGTAGTGTAGCGGTCAGAGGTTGCTGCTGCCTGCACGATCGATCAGATAAGAGATTCGAATCCACCGTAGTGCTCACTTAACCTTTCATCCCTCCGGGGTCGATAAATTGGTATCAGACTTGTCTGGGAGGATAAAAACACTGATTTGACCCATTGGCTGGCCACCGCAAGTCATTGTATAGGCCAGCCACACGTTCGTAAAACCTCGAACTATTCTGAATTGAAGTGAACGTATCCCGTTAATTAACGCCGATTGATTAACACTTTATCCTTTATCCACTTTATTCTTGGACACGGAATAAGTACAAAGCGCTGACTCATGATCTGAAAATTCGACTTTGGCGACTGAATTCAATCATCTGCGAGTTGTGCGTTTGAATTCGTGGGGATAAAGAGTCCGGGGATAAACGTACTTTGTTTGTTAATCAGTGATTCTTCACCTGGCTTCAACACACTTGAGATCAACGGAAGAGCAGCCAACTTAGTCACAGATGCACCCTTTAGACCAGCCCTTTGAACCCTCTCACCTTTGCATGGTCAGCTAATGATGCACAGTTTTAACGTGAAACAGATGTTTAATTATTAGTATTGTTAATCTCCGTGAGATGCTTACAACTAGAGATTTCTTGTCAATCTTAAGAACTTGGGACCCTACGAACAAGCTGTTCTTATCCTAATCTTATTTGCTTAGGATTTAGCATGAAATATAAGCCTTCTCCCAACAACAGTAGTTTTCTCAGTCGCCTTACTACTGCAGAATTCCACGATTGAAAGAAACATTTGGAATTGCGTCATATTCTTTTTCAAGAAGACAACCACGTATTGAAAATGTAGGAAAAATATTTAACAGAAATTTAGTCTATTCGTTGACGCTGTTAATGAATCAAATTGAATTAAAAATAGCAGCTAGTTCGGAATAGAATATGGTTTTGTAAATTACAAACGTATAGGAAACAAAAAAGGAAGATTCTATTTTATTAAATGATAGATCAATAATAAATGCAAGACTAATCTCAAACTATTATTAATATTGTTATTACTATTGCTATTATCATTATTGCTCGGTTAAGTCGTCATTCTTCGGTTTTTTGATGATGTTAAATCATATCATAACGAAGAAGGAGGATTAAAGTGCGCATCGAATGGCATTGGATGTAGGACCACTAAAAACTTTATCGTACAAAGTAATTTTGTCCTTAAAAAGCAATTCGAGATGGATATTTCCTTCTATGAATTATTGTGCCGTCATTTGAAAAAAAAGAACGACAAGAACGGATCCACAGTACGAGATTTCCTACCAGGAATCTTCCAAGGATGTCAGTACACATATAATATACATATGTACATATAATGAACATATAGAAGTACGTTAGCTCTATGTAATTACTAATATTCCGTAGAATAATCGGGCGATTAAATCAGAAAGGGAAATTTCATTCCACTCATTTCTCAATTAAAACCGGAACCACCACATAAGTATGTGAGAGACTTTGACATATGTTTGAACATTTAATCTAGCCGAAGCTTATCGCTGATCTGAATTTCCGCAACTTTATGAGAATCTCGGCGCGATCTAACGAAACTAGTTACTTTGATCGCAGCTATAAATGTCAGACGAATCTCTTCGATTCCGCGTCGTCATGGAATTCGAAAGTCGGACACGTGCCTACAAGGCAGTCGCCTCTTTTGCAATCACATTCTCTGTTCTGGCAGTACTCTCTGTAAGTTTTCGTTTTTTTTTTCTTATTATTCTGACTTATGTTTGTTAATTTAAGGTATGCATAACTGTGCCAATGATCTATAGCTACGTAATGCACGTACGCGATCAAATGCACTCTGAAATCGGATTCTGTAGGGTACGGTCATTACGAGGAATTAATGAAGAGAATGTCTGTCATTAACTTTGAACTTTCAGAGCCACGCCAAGGAAATCTGGCATGAAGTTTCTCAGCTCAAAAATTCTCCGGCCAATCACACTCGTGTGACTCGTCAGAACACTTACAACGCAGGAGAGGGAGCGCCCGCTCAAGCTTGCGAGCCCTGTTGTAATCCAGGTCCCCCTGGTCCTCCTGGACGTGGTGGACAGCCCGGCAAAAACGGACAGAACGGAGCACCGGGAATGCCAGGAGCTCCTGGTAAACCTGGAGCACCAGTATGTGAAGCCGTGACACCACCTCCATGCAAACCATGCCCTCCAGGTGCGCCTGGAGCACCTGGTGCGGAAGGACTTCCAGGAGACGCCGGCTCACCTGGACAGGCCGGAAGGAATGGAGTTGATGGGTAAGTATGGATTTGATTGCCTAAACGGTTCGATTGTACTGTGTACGAATTGAGATTAAGAAGTTCGTTTTGATAAAGTGGCTAGTTTGGCAAAAGTTTTACTCCGTCTTAAGATTCTTCGTATATTTCTAAAATGAGGAGTACTGGACATTCTCAACTCTTTAGCACGGTGGTTAGTAAAATACTAAAATTTCTAGAGCTCCCGGAGAACCAGGACCAAAAGGACCACCAGGAGCACCTGGTGAAGCTGGGCAACAAGGAGGACCCGGAGAGCAAGGAGCTCCAGCAGTACCAGGCAATCTTGTCCCAGGCGAACCAGGATCACCCGGAGATCAGGGTCCATCGGGTCCAGCGGGTCCACCCGGACAACCAGGAGCCGACGGATCACCTGGTAAAGAATCTTTGACGTTCTTCTTTATTTACAATTTAATAGTTTCTTTCAGGTCAACCTGGCTCGAAAGGACCAAACGGTCCTGATGGTCCCCCTGGACCTGACGGTGGACCCGGACCTGTTGGGCCACCTGGAACATCTGGTAAAGGCGGAGAGAAGGGTATCTGCCCCAAATATTGCGCTATTGACGGTGGCATATTCTTTGAAGACGGCACCAGACGTTAAGATACATATCGATTACGCCGCCCGTGAAATAAATATTGTAGTAGTAATGAAAGATTGTGAGAACCAAACAAAAAACAGAAAGAAAACAGAGGAACAGAAAAAAGTTTAAAAAATATATTTTTGGAAAAATTTGGAATCTGAAAAAAAATTAAATTTGTAACTCGAACATCCACAGGCACAATGCACAGAACAAAATTCCGCAACAAGTTTTTATCATACGTTAGTTACAATGACTTCATGCATGCTCACCCTCACTATGGTACAAAGTCAAAGATCTGATTGGAATGTGGAGTTAGTTCGAAGGATCTGGACATATTCCAAAGAATCAGTTAGCTGGTGAGCAACATTCCCGGTAAATTATTCTGATATTTTTTTTTATCACACAGTGAGAATAAATCAGTTGCGACGTGGCACCCTGACGAATCTTCCGCGCTTGTCTCGATACATCGTGTATTTTCGGTATCCGCTGCAAAAAAAAGCATTGTCGAGAATTTTTAGAGACATATGCTGATGTATACGGACTAACTATGGCTGCTGTCATCAAGACTGATTCGTAAAAAGCTAAAGCGGATATAAGCTGCTGCATTCTTAGTCATTGTACGGTAAAAATAGTAACAAAATTAGTTATTAAAGTGAAATTTGCTCTAATGTCTGCAATCTAGGCGATATTATACCAAGATGAATGCGCAGATACTACTCGCACTGGTGAATGAGTTTGTAAACCTAGTAGAGAGGTATTCTAGTTCTACATTTCGTTCTGTGCTGAGCTTCTATGTTGTGCTACTCAATTTTTGCCCTCAATTCAATTATTAGGGAAGGAAAAATATTAGAAAAGAAAAAAAGAAACTGTTAGGGAATTCGATTAGGGAAGCTGAAAGTAGAAAAGTAGTTCAGTCGTCCTAAAATATACAGAACAGGTTTTTCTATCCATACTACTCCATACTACTGCTTAGAATAAGAGTTCTTCTAATTTTCTATGGCTACATATAAGGTTAGATTTATGCTTCACGTGTTTTTAATTCAAAAAAATCGAATGTGGTGACGAAAGTGAAGGTTGTAATGCTTACAAAAACGAATCTTTACCTTTGGATTAAAACAAGCGCACGAAAAAGTTGTTGAGAGAATTTGACAAGCAACCCAACAATTGCGCGAGAAGAAAGTCTCGAAAAGTCAAATGGAGGTATAAGAAAAACTACAAACTTGAAACTTCTCCTACAAAAGGGAACTTATGCATTTCAGGTGAAAGCTAGCACTGTACTTGTCTGGTTTAAACTCTGTAGTTGTCTTGTCTTGGAAGGAAAAGAGGCAGCGCTGCAGTCTGTTTTGCCAGCAAAGCTATGGCGGTCCTAAGGCATTTCGTGAGTTCACAATTAAAACAGTTCGCTTTTGGATTTGTCCTAGTGAAAGGATAAATGACTTAATCTCTGTAGAGGGAACAGAGGTGTGAAGCTTGCTTATCACTGTTTGTCTCACGCAATACCGGTTCAAAGGCGAAACAGAAAATAAACTTCCTGAGGTGCGAAATTTTATGTCGTTTCGAAAACATGTTGACTGCATGTTTACTCTACCAAAATAACAAAAGAAATCGTCTACCAAATTCTACTTTATTTCTTACTAAGAATCAAAAATTTTACCGCGTCTACACCGCGCTGTGCAATCTGCGGGATCTTGCTACATTTAAAGGCATCACCTCACGAATCTGAGGTGGTACGGATTTCAGGTGGAGTATTTTTATACGGGATAGTAGATTATGGAGAGGGGGTTATTCCGACCATTTCTTCCTAATTGCCATAAAAAACGCCCCGTAAGGTGCTACGCGTGCACAAGGCTGGCCCGCTCCAATCGAACTCGTAGAAAATAGTGCGCTGGAACGCTCGAAGCCGTATCTTCCTGGGCCATTTTTTACGCCAATTAGGAAGAAATGGACGGAATCACCCTCCTCTCCATAATCTACGATCCCGTTTACGAATACTCCTCCTGAAATCAGTAGCGCCTCAGATTTGTGGGGTGATGCCTTAAAGTCACAAAAAATGAGCATTGGAACATAACATATAGCGCACAGCTTATTATAAACGTAGTGATTACCGTAGGTATTCCTTATCGTGTTCATTTTTTAACCATATGCATTAGTGCAGTACTATTCATTAGTAGAATTTGAAACTTTCAGAGCCTCACTATAGCCGACAGCCGAATGCTTAGGGTTCAAAGTTAATAATTCGAAAGCAGAAAAAATATTCACAAGAAAAGTTCCCTACAAAATAGCCTTTTGATAGGAGAAATGATAGCGACTTCGTCTGATAGAGATCAAAAATCATGTGACTGGCCTTTTCATCAAAGCGATGGTTTACTTTCACACCTTCAGAATTTTGCACTACTTATTCGTTGACCTACGCTTTAAAATATCGTATTTCAATCAATTTATTTCCTGTTTGGTGATCGTGCATCCCTATTAGAGAGGCGTGAGGCAACCAACCTTGTGCAAGCGATTCATCTATATCTGTAGTGTTTACCTTGCAAATTTAAAAGAACAACAAACTTATTACGTACTGTTTCTTCATGTACTTGGAGACGGTAGCTTCGCCTGATCTTTCTCGTTCTGAACAATTATTGGCCGTCGATTTCTGGGATTTCGACATTTTGGATTTCGATCTCTTGGATTCCGCTCTCTTGGATTTCGATCGCTTGGATTTCGATTTTTTGGATTTCGATCTGTTTGATTTCTTCTTACCAGTTTTCCTCGACGATTCTTTTGTCGATCCATCGGACCTATAGGTCTTTACAGAAGTTTGTAATGTAATGAGCCTAGAAGAATAAAGTAGTGTTAATTCAATAAATAACTACTGGCTTCAGGAATAGCTTCTGGCGTTTCTTAAGGGTGAAAATGAGACCTCCGCGAACATTATATTCCGCAAACAGTCTTTCTGAGCAAAGATAGATTCGCACCTCTTCTCCTCGCGTGACAAAAATCATCATGAAGATTTTCTACTTGAACCTCCACTGTCCGTCAACTCCTGTGTAAATCTCGATCGTCTTCATTGGCGAAGCACCACCACGATTCGTTCAAAAGTGTTCAAAAAGACAATGCTGACAGTGTTGTCGATCGAGGTGTAGACGCGTTGCATGTGAACACAATAGCCAGTTGCTACCGCTAATGAACCACCATGATACATGACCATGATATACATACCATGACCATGATCTTTTTCATCCCCCCCCCCCACCTCACCGTACCCAGATGAAAGCTGGTACGACAAGGCGATAATATACAACAGAAGCTGTTCACAGCTGCATTACAACAGATAATGAAATCACTTGTTGGAAAGAAGGGAGCACACCACCTCCCGTTCGGCGTTGGTGTGAAAGCGAAAAGCGAACTGACGCAGCAATTACTGATATACGAATGTGGAAAACTCAGCACAAGAACTAAAGGATAAAGTGTCTGGAGTTTATGTTTGTCGCTTGGGATGCGCAACCGGAATTTCTTCATTTCAAAATCGTTTGAGGAACACATTAACATGAACGCATATTTAGCAAATATAATGACTTGCGGGAGCTGGCCGATGTATCAAGTCAGTGTTTTTATCCTCTCAGACAAATGTGCTACCAATTTACGATCCCGGTTGAATGAAAGGCTTGGTTGGCAGTAGTGGGTAAAAGAACCTCCGATCGATCATGCTGCAGCTACAGCGGAATCTCCTACCGACTGCACTACGCTGCACCGCACCAACTGAGCGCATATTATCGGAAATTGGAGGGAAGAAGAAGATCATTCTATCATATTAAATGATATTCCATCAGAGGCTTATCGAAGAGTGATATGGTGAGTGATAAGAGTGATATGCAAGACCTATATCAACATCAGAAACTTCACACATATGAGGACTACAACAAAAACATGCTTCAGGAGTAATACTGGCTTACTTTTACTTGAACGGTGGGCGAATTTTGTGAATGCCGGTTATTCGCATCCTAGCTGAGGTGGATTGTCCTTGAACCTGTTTGGGCCCATCCTGTTCACCCTTCAGCTGGAGCTCGCTCAGAATCTATCCATACGTTCCTGTTCATTATTCTGCGAAACTTCACATCTCGCCTGAACTGCTTGTCGATGCCAGGTCTCTTGAAGTCTTCCTTCACCACTTCCGTCCAGTAATTTCTTTTACGTAAGGATGGCCTTCTCCAGTTTAGGTCTAGCACCATCTTCAGGAAAACCTGAACGAGCCGATCCGATGGTCTCCTTATAATGGAGCCAAGAAAGCGAAGGTGGTTTTTTGCGACTACTTTAGAGTAAGAATACGGACATCATTGAACAAAAGTTGCCAAGCATCCGTCTAAACAGCTTCCTTTTCATGCAGCCGAGCTTCTCCATCACCATTGACAGCGTTGCCCCAGTCTCCGATCCGCACATCATGATAGGGCGAATTGTGGAAAGGTAGACAGCTTGATTTCGTTGTCGAGGGGGGGGGGGGGGGTAGACCACAGGTAATTCTCTAAGGAGTTGAATGCAGAAGCGCCCTTAGAACATCTTTCCTGGATATCTCTCTCGTAGCTGCCGTCGTTTCTTAGCGAGTAACCCAAATAACACAACTCGTCCAGAATCCAGCATTGTATGTGGATCCAGGTTTTGCAGATGCAATGGCGAACTTCTTTCTCGGCATCAAAACTGGGAGCGTCTTCTTTGCAGCATCCTGAACACAACCGGTAAGGGAGTCGGCGTCCTCAAGCGTCTTTTTGGCCCGCGCTTCAATATTTATCGACACTCGTTGGTGGAACTTCTTACCGCATCCTTCCTCTTCCAGTCCTGCCAAGCCGATCTTCGATTGATGTTGAACTCAACTACTCCTTTTCTGGAACATCACCATCAAGCTGAGAAGAGCTGGCTCTAGATTTTCGGATATCCGACAAGAAAATGTTTCTTGTCAGAACGTAGTCGAGCTGAACTTTAAGAGTTGTCATTTTCCGTTGGAGCTGATCTTCCGGCATTTTCCAAGCACGTCGGACTGTTGTTGGGGACTGTTGTTAAAGGGGTTGCCCATTGCCAGGTAAGCTGATAGGGTCAATGATTCCTCTTTAACGTGGATACAATGATGGGATTCATCTGCTCACAAAGATCTGCCAGACTAATGCCGTTATCCGACTTCCGCTTCGCGGGATAATAACATTTTCCAGGACTGTTCTTCGGGACACATCTTCGCGTTCGCATTAGTTCCGCTGCCGACGATAACCGCCTGCTGGCTGGGTCTTAAAGTGTTGAATTGATCATAAAAAGCGCATTTGTGATAGTCCTTAACTGTCTCCGTAGGTGTACGAGCATTGCGATCAGCAGCACTTGCGAGCCAGAGTCGGTGTCCTCTGCGACCCAGCATTCGTACAAAGGCGCTTCCTCACGACGTTGGGTCAAATTCCTTCACCATTTTATTGTAGTCGTTTTTCACCGCGCACCCTCCTATTTTCTTGTCACCAGCATCGCTGCAGTATTTGTATAGTTTTTGTGCTGATGACAAGAAGTACTCTGATCCGCGTTACCTGCAATAAAGCAAACGGCGCGTGAGGTGTCGCAGGAGTCTGTGCCGAGATGCTTCCTCGAGTTCACTCGACTGCGAGCAGTTCAACGTCCCGAAACAGATGTTTGTAGCCAAATATTTTATGCTCTCTCTAGGCATTCGACTTATAAGAGTATAAACTCAGGCAGCGTGCTGGACGACAGCACGTTTTCGCCATGTTTGGGAAGCTTGCACCATATAGCCACCACGAACAGGTAACAATAACAATTGTATACGCGGTCCCGGGCAAACACTAATATGCATATATTTTCACATATCTCATTATTCCACTCATTTCATTCCCTATCTGTTTTCAACTTTCAACTTCAGTAACTACATGCACAGCAACTTGCAAGGCTTAAATGAATTCGATCAACGATCTAAGTAGACATATCAGTCCATACTACTTTTTGTAATTCTATGAACTCTTTTCTACTTTCTAAAGCGTTTTCTCGCTTCACTTCTATCTTTTTCACATAAAATCAACTTAACTGATTAGATGTGTGGGTGCCAAACAAATACCTCTGCGTCTTCGAGATAAGGGTTAGATCCAATGCGTGCCTGCGAGGCATTCTTCGCATCATCTATTATATTCTTCGTGTCTCGTCAGAGATTGGATGCCAATTCTGGTTATTTGGATGTGCAATAAGAAATGCCTGGTAAGCGAGAAAAGTAAAAGAATAAGTATGAAATCGATCAGTGGGACATTTTTTGAAACATCTCTTGCATTTCCGGAGATGTATGGGTGGCTTCAATCTAACAATTCAAAACAGGATAATAAACTTTTCCATCAACATTTCTGAACAGTATTCAACTTATGCATACTTCTTAAACAACTCTGCTTTATACAAAGTTTAATCAAATTCTGTCATTATTCACCTTTCTTTGTTGTTCGATCTGTGTTCAAACTGGGCAGGCGCAGCGGCAGAAATACGCAAATAGGCGTACAGAGTGTCATGGCCGGGGCTTCAAGAAGACGTAGCCCAAGAGGAGCAACCAAGCTACTTTGGCGATTATGACGCAGTCAGGAGTCGAGGATGCAATTATCGATGCTCATTAGACTTCTGGATACGAAGCGGCGCGCCACATGGACACTTCCAGACCGTTCTCAAGATTGCTATTGTGCAAGGAGAAGGAGCTTTTCGTGATGACACCGCCTGCAGCTTGCCTTCACGCTTCAAAAAGTGAAGCTTGACGTTGAGGGCTGACCAACATCTGCCTCGTTATTTAGCCCACGTAGCCACCCCCAATCCACTCGCATTTATACGCATATGCATGCTACGTGCACTAGAAAGGTTACTCTAATCGATTGCATGTTCTTCGCTTTTCGAATTTGAATATCTTTCGTACTTCCCAATTGTTCTAGTGTATGCTCTACATCTCATGTGGTGAACTGGATACCATGATGCACCTCGTGAGTGTTTGAATTACTGTTTGCCGTGGCGCAAGTGTGTTCGACACGGTGCTAGGAGTATCCCTCAAGCTGGAGCCTGCAAGCTGATTATTCCGGGAGATCCACAGCGGGAAATGAAAAGATTCGAATATCGAGTGATTTTGATAGGCTGTCAGTGGAGAAGTTAATAAACATAATATATTTGTAGCCGATGATCTGGCGGAATAAAGAGAACTTGATTTTACATCCATACTCCTTTGATATCGCTACAATTTGGAAACATTACTCGAGGTATAGGTTTCTATCTCCTGTCCCCTAGCAATAAACGTAGAATGACGTACCAACATGAAATGACGTGAGCGTTATCATCGTATTAATAAGGATCAAGTTCTGGTTTTTTCAGATCACGTAAACAACAAGTATTTAATCGGCCGTTTACACGCAAATTTCCAGTTTCTGGGGGAAGGACGTTACCAACCTAATGAGGAAAGCGTGCAAAAGAATATGCATGAAGGGGAGTGTAGCGGCAGCGGTAAGGCGCAAGAAAAGGAGCAACAGCACAACTATCTAACTCTGTTGTAGCTGCCTTACCGGTCTCTGGAGTTAAGTCACCCACATATAAAATAAACAGACATAGATAGACAAAATAACCTTGTTATTATAAGAAAGATGTTATATAATACCGCGCCTAGTCCGTGTGCGTTGTGTCTGCGCCTTTGCGCGCGAAAATGCTTTTATTGTACTGAATTTACCATAGGGATCTTTGGAAGATTGGTGCGTTGATGTTGAAAAGTTGGAACAAGAGAGCGTTTAAGATCTAAGGATTTGTACATCAGTGAGATCGCGGGAAAGTATAATGAAAGATATATCGACATCATTTGATCGAACAACTGAATAGGGGAACAAATAAACAAGACGCTGCAAGTTGTCCGATGTGTGTTGCAGCTCCATCCGTCATGCTTAAATGGTAGTTTCATGGGTTTGAAATAGTCACACGTTTTAACTATGACTGCAATGAATCTTGTTTATTTTTACCAATTACCTTTATACAAAAAAAAGTTAAAAAAAAGTAAGCATATGTGTGAAAAAAATCAACAGAAGCAATCACCAAAAAAGTTACATACGTGTGGCTTCAACCGCATAAAATGGCAATATGACTCCAAAAAAAAAGAAAAACGGAACATTTCTCAATATTTGAAATACCTACACAGAACCACGCCTTTAATTTGTATTGATAATAATACTTGAATTTGAAGACTTATATACCCTTAGGGTTTAAAGAAAGGGAACCAACAACTAAACGAGCAACTTATGCGTGTTCCTGAAGACCGTAGCATTATTTACAGTCATGCGCGGTGCAGTTGCGCAAGCGGCTGCATTCGAAGTGATGCAGTGAAAGGTAACGGTTAGAATCTAGGGGGACCCTTGCCAGCACCATTCCTCGCTGTAGTTTGCGGTCCCACCACGACTCAAACCACTTTCTCCACAGCGCCTCTTCGAGCGCAGCCACATACGCAATTGTCCCGTGCTTCATGTGGTTTTGGCCATACTACATTTTCAGATTTCTCAGAAGTCGTTAAAATTATCAAGAGCGGGAGTAGAGACCAAGGTTTGTCGACAAGCCAAAACACACGCCGAGAACCATTGCTTTTTCATATTTATTTGTTTAGCCTAGTTTTTACCATGAGATTCTCTCAGCGCTGTTCCTCGTTATTTCGGCTCTTCCCCAAAACTGTGATAGAGCTGCGCGAAATAATTGAAGTCTTCGAGTTCAACACCAAAGTTTAGGAACAGTTTAGCGGCTGAAGTGGGTTAGTGGCACTTCCATAAATGAAAAACTGATTTCGATTACGGTTTACTCCCTTTTAATCCAGAAGTGTTGCTTTACAGAAGAGCAGCAGAAAAACGTAACTAAAGTGTTAATTTACTACCTACCCTTGTAGCTTCGAGCCAGTCCCTGTTGAAGCGTGCTCAGCGGCCAGAATTTCATGGACATCTGTGGTCAAAAATACACATTACTCTGGAGAGTATGCTAGAAAAATGTCACAAACGTGAAATACATCTAGTTGAAGCTACTTCCTCATCAGCGGCACGCTTCTTTTCACCAGATTTTTTGTTTTTCTTCTTTGGGCGCAATCGACCACATCGAGAACAGCGTTCTCTTGATTCTTTTGGACAAGGCGCCGATTTTTCAGGAGGAATATGACTGGGGGACAGCAGCATAGTTAGTAAATGAGACCAACTCATCCAACTTTCGTTGAGAATTGTTCTTATCAGGTATCAGAGAAGGAGCAAGCTTTCTAGCCCTTCTATCAAAACAATCATTTCTGCACAAATTTAGGCCTGGATACTACAGTGCCCAACAATGCAAATAATTTGGTTCCATAGATTATGTAAGGCACGGTTTTGAACCACCGATCACGCAGATGTACTAGTTCCCTCTCATCATTGCACTACATTTGTCCACAGGGTAATCAGCAGAATTGTTTGCTGAATTGGTGAAGTTTAGGTACTGCTGGAACGGCTCGTCGGCCGTACCATGTTGGACATTCAGATGGGGTCGGCAACTTGGGCTAATTGTCTCTATGTACGGTTTTTAATGAATTTCGGCGTGAATATGATTCAGTATGTTTTCTCAAAGATAGCGCATCTCGATGCTGACGTGATACGGATACCCTAGAGAAAAATAGAGTTTGGGTTGCAGATTTCGGAAACGAGCGTGGCTCCGCCCATAATTCCCTAATTGCTCGATGATGGCGTAGGAGACAGCTTTGTTTCCTACGAAATCAGTTATAACGTGTCCATGTGGAAGATGTCAAGGATTGATCAGCTCTCCTCCACAGTATATTTAAGTAAAACTAATGAATATGCTGCTGAGAAAAACAGAGTGAGTACAAGGGTTTGCATTCTAACATAACTCGTAGGAACTAGATTGGTTCCCACGCTGTTTTCAGGACGACTACGAGAAAGTGAGCGGTTCCACGCTTGCCTCTGTAATCTGCGACCTAACCTCTACTTTTTTCGGTCTCTGTATCAATTTCGTAGTACGCTCTTTTCAAGGTTGTGCCGATAACTCCACACCACGTTTATCTACGGCAAGAAGTCGTCTGATCCTAAGGCGGGTGTCGGTATCCATATTCGCTCTTCACGATCACTGCATGGTAGGCGCGCCCTGATGGGCGATGCGGTCCTTGCACTAGAACAGGAGATTGCAAGGTTGAGGATAGAGGCTTAACTGATATATATATATATATATATATATATATATATATATATATATATATATATATATTAGCTGGTAACTTGTAGACTTCTTGACATCGATCATCCCGTCTCCTAGATGAGTCTTCTAGGATTTTTGTCTATGGATGCAAAATGTTCCATTTTGATAACACCTCTAGACATTCCAGAACGAGAGGCGCGTCTCTCGACTATTTTTCCGACGTTAAGGACTGGAAAGTTGGAAACATGCTTATGCTAGATGCATAACATACAAACGAGAGCATACTTATATTAAGTACACAGCATACAAAACAACATGAATGTATGGAACATAAATGTTCTAGAATGCCTCACCAGTCATATATAATGACCTTTCACTCGGAATGCTTCTCGTAGAATATTCTAGAAGATCTACTCAACTGTATATAATGGACTCTGAAAGCTCACCTCGTAGGATGTTCTAGAAGACCATCTCAGTCGCACATAAGAAAAGTGTTTTTTTTTTGTAAGAGGAGACTATTTTAACAAGGAAAAAAAATAACACTAATTCCTTATAGTCTCTTCATTCCTTTCCTCATCATACGCTACATCTACATGTACAGTTGCTTTGTCTTTCATTCCTCTTCCTCTTGTAATTTCAAAGAGAAGCAGTTTTCAGTCTGCTTCGCCATGTAAACTTCCGGAACATGCTCTGTCTGTGGTAAAATCCCGTTTCTAATGCAAAACCTCTACAAGCACTCGCTCATTATGCACAAATGCTTAGACGATCAAGTGCAGGAGGTCAAAAATGTTGTGAAAAAGCCTGTGTACCTGCCTGAAAAGGGGAAGTGTTCTACTTGCCGAAGGATATACTTGTCTTCAGTGGAACGAAAAAGCCTTAGAAGGCAGATTTTTCCTATTTAATAGAAGTTGCACCGTTTTGCGCATGTTTTCAGAATGTACATCGAGACAATGGTGCAACAACATCAACAGCGGTGGCAGATACAAGAATTAACAGAACCTCCATCGACAACCAGCACCGGTTGAGAACGATACGTCACGCTAATAGAAGAAGATTATTATTATCACACTTTATGAACTGATAAAATACAATAGACATGTTATGAACAGGCACCAACAAATGTGAAAAAATAACAAGAGTTAGTGAAAATAAGGCTATCTTGAATAATCATGGCAAAAAACTTGGGAGTGATTTACTTTCTGCTATGGATATCCACATTCAAAATCCGCTCAAAAAACTTCTTGTAGCGCCGTTCCCAGGATGCTCCTTTTGGACAACCCAATAGGAGGAGAAAGTTTACTTAAATCAGTGAGCAGTGTTTTTGAATAAAGAGGTAGTCGAATATGACCTCAACATGGATCTATAATCCTAGTGAACATTAGTCTACAAGCCCACAAGTCGCTGCATGCAGAAGAATGGGAATGGTAAGAACGAAGGAGGGTAGCTGAGGCGAATGTGAATTGAACATCACCCACACTTGAATCAGTGACGTCTACTCAACCCCACATAAACTTCCGCATATTTCTACGACATCAGCATGAGTAGCACAGGTCATTTATGGAAAGTTAATTAAAAACTTATTTATATGAGTTTGTTTAGTTTCGATCAATAACTCAAGGCACGCATAAACATATCATGTAAAATCTAACAATATTCTATTGTTTTAGAATTCTATCACAGTTCAGTTCGCAGCTTTTGCGAGAAGGCAATACTTGCAGTGTTTCTGGAAAGCTTCACCAAACCTTCTTAAAATACAATAATTATTGTTTGAGTATACGAGCAATTCTTCTTGCACGAAAGGGTGAGAAAACATACGAGGAACATTAAAAATGGATGAGAAAATTGTTAGATGGGTACGATCTTTGGTTCGTTGTCCGGTGCCTCGTTAGTCACTTCAACATGATTCCGGCGGTAGTTCAAAATAGCCTTCAGCTCCGCGTTTGAATATGTTCGATACTGAAATAAGAAGACTAAATTTATCAATTTTTTTTGAAAAGAATCATTGATCAAAACTTTAGATCTACTTGAAAATAGGTACAAAATGAGACAGACATCTTGGAAAAAAGGATGACACAGGTCTCACAAGTATAGAAGCGAATCAGTGATGACAAAATGTCCAAACAGTTTAAATTTTTTCAAACGGTTCCTGTCAAAAACACTCACGTCACTCTGTTTTTTCTGGACAAGAAGTTGACTATAAAGACGACTTCCTTCCTCCCGACCACAAGCCTGTATTAGGCTGGCCTTATTCAAAGCGAACAGGTTCGCACCATCCTGCCCATCTAGCAACTCAATCACTCTGAACATCAAAAGCATTGAGGGATTCTCTTCTGGATAAAATTCTGAATAGATTCTGGATAGATATAAGAATTAACCTACCTCATACTGAAACCTTTCTCCTGCAACCATGTCAATACTTCGTCAGGAGTAGAGTTTGCGTTGAGCTTTGTTGTTACAGTATTACCGGCTTTCCTACGCACTACCTGTCCGCCACTTTTACCAACTGTTTCTTGCAATTCTGTGACCAACGCTTGAGATTCTATAATTGAAGGTAATTTTTCACAAGATCTTATTAATTAACTTTTTTCTCGACAGCGCGGGTCGCTGATGACCAGCACTTCTCAATGATTATTTTCCACACTTACAATGACACTTAGTTCCCAACGTTCATTCATTGATGCACAAAAAAAGTGCGCTGCCGTCGATGGCTCGAGTGCTACAACGAGGAGTAGTTTGTGCCGAACCTTGGGGCAGTTTTAAAGGCAGCATACCACGAATCTGGGTGGTACGGATTTCAAGTGGAGTATCCGTATACAGGGTAGTAGATTATGGAGACCGGGGTGGTTCCGCTCATCTCTCCCTGAATCACTACAAGCAGCCGGCCCCTGAATGCTGTTTTGTACGATGATCCACGATCTATTGGAACGCGCCACCCTTGGACGCTTAGCTCCCTTACTGCCTATCATGGGAAGTCCGAACTGATTTTTGACGAATCGCAGGGCGGAGGCGGCGCAAGGGGTAGAGCGTTGCAATAGATGGCGTCGTACAAAACAGCATTCTGGGGGAGGGGGCTGTTTTCAGTGATGTAGGGAGAGATGAGCGGAACTAACCCCGTCTACATAATCTATGATCCCGTATAGGGATACTCCACCTGAAACCCGCACCACCTCAGATTCGTGGTATGCTGCTTTTAAGAGATCAGTGTTGTGTAGGTACCTTACTGCAGCCTGTATCCAACGACAAAAACGATGGAATCACCCAAGATTTTGCCAAAAAATATCATTCAACGGCAATTGCAACAATTCGCTCCTTTAGTAGCACTTAACTCTTAGAGTCTCACCACATAGACGCCTAATGCTGGTCCGTATCACGAACGTGATACTACTTAATTAGCTCAATAGTTGCTTCTCGTGTCTTATAGCAATGTTTGTCTGTCGATGATTCATAATGTAACTTGAGTTAACGCAGTCTGGCGGCCGAATTTGTAGTTCATAGGCTCGCAGCTGCAAAAAATGATTCATTTGGACAAAGATGTTTACAGGCCAACCGAGTGTTTCTTTGTGTTAGCATGTGCAGGACATCATTACACTCTACTCCGCCCTGAGTGTACCGTATAAATAGCCGTAAAAAGTTCATTGTGCCATTTTTCTTGCTCTTCATGTTGTTTATCATTTTGCATTTTTACTTTACTTTCATGTATTACTTGCCTTTGTTACTATAACTGTTATATGGTTTAACTACCCAAGTTTGAGAGAGTGCCGAATAAAGTTGCTAGGTTGTATCCCGCGTGGCACATATAAAGAGACTGTCAACTACCGAAGCCCAATACAAGTCAAACAGTACAAGTGGTGCATCGGCCAGGAAATGGACGATATCTCACTCGAGCCAGATTTCGTTAATGAATTCACCAAGAATGAGCTCGAATTTTTGGATGAGCTTCAAAGAAGCATCGAAACGGAAATGCATGAGGCGATACAACAGATCGAAAATGAAGACCAGAACATCCACGTGGAAACGTTAAAGGCCTTCACTGAGTCTCAGCGACTTATGGAAGAATTTGGCAACACCATCAGACAGGAATTCACACGCTTTGGAGAAAAACTAACATCGTTCCAAGCCTTCCTAGAAGACATGGGGACCAGACATCGAAACTTGATGTCGACAGCTCGCAAACGCGAGCAAACTCCAATGTCAGATGATTCCACAGCAGTGAGAATTGACTAGCAAATGAAACCCCCTGAAGGTGATGTCAAAGAGGACCTGTTGGACCTAGGTGGCGAAGAGGTGCAAAGTCGACCGGATGTGCCAGTCCAAGCAGACGAACCCTCAGAGCAAGTAAAGGACAAAGAGACATGGACAACCGCTGGAAGAAAAGATACTGGTGAAATGCAAAAGTCAAGGTCGAGATGACCTTACCGCCATGTTCACAGACGAAAGAAATGGATAAGAGATAGCTGGCATGGCATAGCTCCTTCACCAATTTAAGAAATCATCACAAATGCCAAACGGAATCTTCTCGCGCCATAGCAGTTTGCGCGACGGAGAACGCTTCCTGAGATGTGCCTTCTGCGACGTTAAAGGCCAACTCTACAGTGACAGCTGTCCGACATACAGGACAGCAAGAGAAGAACAGAGGATGGTCAGATGTACACGCTGTCTGGACACACCACCGAATTTCGGAATTCCGCAGAGCGGTAAGATGCTGTGGGTACTGCCGAAAGGAAGAACATCATTCGGCCATATGCCCGCTACCAGAGCTGAAGATGATCGAGGACGACCTCAACTCCCAACGTAACACGCTGTGGTTCGAGAAGAAAGCTCCTGCCCTTCATCAAATTCACATGAACTCTCTACTATTCGCGGGTGGGAGGATTACGAACGTGATACTACTTAATTAGCTCAATAGTTGCTTCTCGTGTCTTATAGCAATGTTTGTCTGCCGATGATTCATAATGTAACTTGAGTTAACGCAGTCTGGCGGCCGAATTTGTAGTTCTTAGGCTCGCAGCTGCAAAAAATGATTCATTTGGACAAAGATGTTTACAGGCCAATCGAGTGTTTCTTTGTGTTAGCATGTGCAGGACATCATAATCATAGTCTACTTCGCCCTCAATGTACCGTATAAATAGTCGTAAAAAGTTCACTGTGCCATTTTTCTTGCTCTTCATGTTGTTTGTCATTTTGCTCGCTCTTCTTTGCTTTCATGTATTACTAGCCTTTGTTACTGTTACTGTTATGGTCCAATTACCCAAGTTTGACGGAGTGCCGAATAAAGTTGCTAAGTTGTATCCCGCGTGGCACATATAACGAGGCTGTCAACCACCGAAGCCCAATACAAGTTAAAACAGTACAGTACGCTGGATGCAGAATGGAGTGTATAGCCGGGTCAAAGGGACATGAATTTCGGTGTGGTTGCGTAAACGGTTGCTCTTGAAGCGTGGGGGAACGTAGCGGTTAGAATCTAGGAGAATCTTTGCTGAAACCATTTCTTACAGTAGTTTGCGATGGTTCCACCTCGATTCTAAACGCTGTCTCCACAGCACCGCTTCGAGCGCACCTGCTTATGCAACTGCACCGTGCTACATGTCACTTTGACCATTCTGACCTATAGCACAAATTTGGACAATACTGTAAGTGCGTGCAAATATGTTGCACTCACATAAAATAGGTTTCAACTACTTTTCAGATGACAAATTGTTTTGTGCATTACTTCTGTGTATTAATTAGAAGTCTAATCGATAATGTACTTTCTAGGCACGGTGCAAGGAGAAATTGAGGTAAAATTACCCGGAGTCCTCTTCACAACAGTGATCCTGGGTTTTGGTTGCACTGTATTAGCAGGTTCATGAGGCTAAACGCAAAATAATTAAAACGAGAGGAATAATAAAATAAAAAGTACTAGTAATGAGTGAAATACTACTACAAATGAGAATAATTATTGTGATGATTGTGCTAAGTTGAATTTAAAAAAAAAAAAACTTCAAGACTCACCACGTAGTTGGGCACATCCGTAGTGGGCGCGTAATTCTGCGGTGCTGCGCTTACTGATTGTAGGACCGGGCTGGATGTGGAATCGCGTATTACTGATGATGAGTCCGACTTAATAGCAGAGGTTGAGAAATGCTGGTATCCTTCGAAGCCAAAAAAAGATCCGTTAACTCACAGAGACTGAGGCTGGATGGGTGGATGTCAGATGAACGTTCGTTTGCACACCGGCTTCTGATGATTGCGGACGCTCTGTGGAAATGTTAATGAATGGAAATAAGTCTCTAATCTACTTAGACTGATAGACCGGAGGAACGGTAAGAAGGGGCCCCGGCGAATCTGTGCTAATTCTTCCGAGACATTAGAGTGTCCAGTGGATATGCCCGGGGGATATGCGGACATATCTCGACGAGGTCACGCTCCACTCGTTCATGGAGACTCAAACAACCGCCTTAGATGCTTTTTTAGCCATAGAGACGTAAATAACTACACAGTTATGAGAAATATGTAGAAAAGAAGAGAACGAGAGCGAGTTTTTTCATATTTGAAGCTATTAGATGCATTGTTCTCTCATATTTCACGTGGTTAATTCTCTTGCTTCTGCTACGATTACAAATTTGAGATCATTTCACATCCCAAGTTTCCAGTTGATGTCTGTGATCCTCCAAAAGTATTAGTAGCTCGTTAATTATATCCAGGCTGGTGATCCAACGTATGAATAGCAATAGGTAAGCGGAGTCAGCTATTTAGGTAGCAACGAAGGTAAATCTCTTCCTCGCACCAGTGCTAATTGCTCTGCCGAGGCATGATCGAGGCATGGTCGAAAATCTGGCGGGACCCTCTTCACATGCACCCGTTAAACCGCACATTTAACATCATTCATGTGCAAAATTATTTTTTTCTGGAGGTTAACGCAAAGATCACCAAATATTTGTGTTGCCATTATTTATTTATTTGTTTGTTTATTGAAAACACCTGCAGGTGTGCCATAAAACAAAAAAAGAACAAGATGGAACAGAGCTCACTAGAATTTCGCCTGAATTTTACACAACAAGACTGGCCCTTCAAAGCATGAGGTAGCGTTATGAGTAAACAGTTCATAGTCCAAAGAAGAAATTGTGATAAGCTTCGTTCTTGCTATGTCCCACATGAAACAAATCAGGTTTCATCCATAAGTTCGTCGAAAAACTTGGCAAAATTTCACCAATTTACAGTGAAAATAATTGTTCATTAGCAAAGTAATCATGTTGTAGCCTTTTGAAAATTGTATCTCATGCGATGGAGAGATTAATAAGCTGTTTTCAGCGTTCGCCTCTTTCAATTTCAAAATATTTTTAAAAATATTTTTCATACAATCTGATAATAAGTCAATTCACTTAAATCTATCGTGTTCGTGTAGTAGTTGATGAATGGCTAAAGTGCTTCCAGAAATTCAGACATAATTCGGAAAATTGGTATTCAAAACCGAACTACTGGAACTAATGATAGAATTCAATGCAGCATCAGAGATCAACTGCTACTTTTACATCGAAAATCACCCTTCGTAGCAATCACAAGGGAATTATTCGTCATTCACGTAATATATATGAATTATATTCAATAGATGCACATATTTTGTTCCTAATTTGAAGCAGTTATTCGTCTCGAGACAGAACTACCAGCTTTTCGCAGATTCATCAAAAACTCTCAAGAAATAACACTAAGAACTTAGCTGCATTTATGTGAGTCATATAAAATGAAGAGAAAGTAATCTAGCGAACTCCTTGAAATAAAAATGATGAAGAACTCAATAAGTGACTCCTGCACGTGCCAGAATAACTGGACGTAAATGAAACCAAGAAAAAACACCCGGAAAAAAACAACTTGCAGATGTTCTACATATGTACATATGACAACGCTAGAGTTATTACTTACTTACTAAAAGTAATAACTATTACTTACAAAAAATATTCGCTACTTTCAGCAAAGAAGTTGGACTTTATTCACCATTAATTCACGATTAATTTGTTTTTGGGATATATATTCGTGAAACCAATCACATAAAAATCAAAA
This sequence comes from Necator americanus, assembly GCF_031761385.1. Classification (NCBI taxonomy): domain Eukaryota; kingdom Metazoa; phylum Nematoda; class Chromadorea; order Rhabditida; family Ancylostomatidae; genus Necator; species Necator americanus. The sequence goes on from NC_087374.1 coordinate 9,485,924, forward strand.
ACCTCCGGTAAAGCGAGAAACATGTGTAGGTTGATTAAAATTTTCCTGTACTCCAGATTAGAAATGAGAAAAACGGTCAAACATGCATCATCAGCGTCAGTAAGCGATGATAAACTTGTTCTTCTCGTCTATGTTTACTATTAATGTAGACAAATGAATAGCGAATTTTTTTTGCAGTAAAAAATCCACGTGAAAAAACAGACGTTAGAGGAATTGTTCACGGTGTTTGATGGCGACTTCTTTTGTTCAACAGGATGGCGTGTTTTAACCTTTTAATCCTTCTGATTTTTTTAGCTTTATTTTTGCATTAAATTGAAATGTTATGCACACAACATGAATATTTGAGACACCTTTTCTTTTTTTTTAACAATTAATCGAAATGATAAAGTCGCTGAATCTCAGATCAGTGCTGTGTACATGAAGGAGGAGAAACACCTAAAATTCCCACCTGCCTTTGGCCTTCGCGCATCAAAACGAGAATTTTTGACCTCGACCACGAGTCACATAACGATTGACCAAGGAAGAAAAATTTACTTTCTTCTACTTTGCTGATACAAAAAGACTACAGAAAATAGATCAATAATATAGTCTCCGTTTCTTCCCTTAACTCGTTCCCAACGGCTTCCTGCTACCACTCAGTAAGATTCTCCATGCTTCACATTAATTATTTTCATATTTTTTTTAAAAGAAATAATTGTTTTTCTCGCATTTGACATTCTATGTTTTTTTTTTCAAAAATTTCTCATCCAACTTTCGATCCACACCATTAACAGGCTAAGTCTTATGCGCTGTTCCGGCGGTTCTAACACCTCGATTACAACAAACAAAAAGTGTCGTAGATGTTCAGTTTTGTCCACTCAAGATCTCATTTAATGCAAACATAATACATAAAAATCGAATAAATCAAGTTTCAAAAAGATATTAGGTAGAGAAAGAAATAATCTACGAAAAACCTCTATCATTTTGCTAATGGTCTCTACTCTACTTTTATGCGTATTATTCGTCTTGAAAGAAAGTTCTCATCTTATTCGTCTGTCCAATAGCAGCAAAAGTGTTTAGAGATGTGGCGGTAAAATGCTCAATCGACCAGTGCTGCTGAAATTACAAAATTTTAAGACGTTATGTCAGGAAATAACTGATCGCTTATTCTTCCCTTCTTTAGCCAGAACCACGGGAAAAAAAAAAAAAAACTGTTATGGTGTAGTGTTAGAGATTTTAACTGATCAAGCTTATTCTTCCTCGATAAATTGCTACCAGACTTGTCTGGGAGGATAAAAACCTTACCAGCCCGCAAGTCATTGTATAGGCTAGATAAACGTTTGTAAACCTAAACGATTCCTAATTGGGGCGCATCCCAAACGGATTGATTAACGCCAGACACTTTATCCTTTATCCTTACCCTTAACTGATTACCTAATGAGGAAAAATTCATGATCGATTTTCAAAAGTCCCCAATAGATATTACAAATGACATTTTCGTGCGAATGGAATGGAAACCAGTCGCCATAAGCGGAAGAGCATACGAATTCAGTTCAGAGCACCGTTATGGGTGATCCACGGGTGAAAATTACCTCTGATTTCACCGCGCATCAACTAAAACACTCATACATACATCCACTGATAGAAGTTCTTTGAACAAAAAATAAAATAAATAAAAATAAAGACTATTAATAAAGAATGAAAAAATAAGAACAAAGAATAAAAAAATCCCTTGAATAAAAGAAAAAAAGATGGTCTTCTCTCCTAATTATTCACTACACTGGTAAGAGTACAGGAAAATGAACATATCTTCTACATCACTAGTTGAAATTCGCGGATTTGCGCACATCCGCTAAAATGTTCCTTTAAAAATAGCATTTCCTCCTAATACGATTACTTCAATTACTCTTTAGATGAGTGGAAAGAAAATATGAAAGATCTCATAAATTCCGGTGGTGGCATATAACAGGACGAAAAAGGATCAACTTATTACTTACTTTCTATGGTGTTCAACGAATTTGGAGGACAACTCGTCCTAAAGATCGATAAAGCGAAACTATGCCCTTTGGTCTTCTAAGCAAAACTTATCTTTCTGTTCGGAATAAAACCACCGGAAATTTTACTGAACCACTCAGAAACGTTCTAATCTAACACTAGTACGCATTCAGGGTGATGTCAGTCCCGGCGAATTGTTGCCAAAAACTATATATAAACTATAAAAGCTTTATGATTATTATTTATTTTTCTCTTTAGCTTTAATGGATAAAGTTCTCTACTCGGCGTCATACAGTCGTAAATGCTCAAGTAAAATCTTACCGGTAGGCCCGAGTACGGACAGCGCTCAACCTGCTCGAGTTCCTCGTTAATTGCAGGAAAGTATAAAATATTATGTGGCTAGGTTTTCTGACCAAACAAGTCGACCTTTTAAAGGCATCACCCCACGAATCCTGAGATGGTACGGATTTCAGTTGGAGTATTCGTATACCGGATAGTAGATTATGGAGAGGGGTGTGATTCCGTCCATTTCTTCCTGTTTGCCGTAAGAAACGGCCCGGAAGATACGACTTCGAGCGTCCCGGTGCGCTATTTTCTACAACGAGTTCGATTGAAGCGCGCCAGCCATGTGCGCACGCCGCATCTTCCGGGCCGTTTTTTACGGGGATTAAGAAGAAATGGACGGAATCACCCCCCTCTCCATAATCTACTATCGCTTATAAGAATACTCCACCTGAAATCCGTACCACCTCAGATTCGTGCGGTGATGCCTTCAATTGACGGAGCAATCCTGATCTGATGATCGAGAGATGACTGACTTAGTCTAATGACTTGAATTGTTTCATAGGATTGGTACAGTATTTATGCTTAAAGTACTTTTTAATTTTATTTTTTATATGTTTGTATCGACAGTCACACGATGTAGTTTTTTTTTTTTGAAAAAATGGCAGCTCTAGTTATTACATGTAGTCTATTTCTTAAATACTCGTGGTTCTTTTTTTGTTGTTTCCTTATTTTTTTTTTCACGGTGTTTCTAATTTTCCACGCAGTTGTATGGGAGATTGGATATCATCTCAATTCTATATATCTCCGGAAATGCCCGTAATCGAAAACAAAATGTAGTAACGGCTGCCAAAGTGTAGTGTTAATCCTAAAATCATTTAAAAAAAGAGCAAGAAAAAAGTACTTGGAAGTAGGAAGAGATGTTTGTTGCTGAGATTGATTCAAATAAGTACAATTTTAAGATGAGAGTAACGGATAAGCGACGATCATTGTAGAAAAGCCTCTAGTGCATAGTTTCATCCCCGAGTGAACCGTGACCAAATCTGATCGCTAAATTCCAGCACAACTCCATGAACGGTGGACATACAGTTTGAAGAGATCACCCCACGATTCTGAGGTGGTACCGAGTTTCAGGTGGAGTATTCGTATACGGGATCGTAGATTATGGAGAGAAGGATGAACACGTCCATTTCTTCCTAATTGCCGTGAAAAAACGGCCCGGAAGATACGTCCTCGGGCGATCCGGCGCTATTTTCTACATTGAGTTCGATTGGAGCGCGCCAGCCCTGTGCATGCACCGCATCTTCAGGGCCGTTTTTTTTAGGCAATTAGGAAAAAGTGGACGGGATCACCCCCTCTCCACAATCTATTATACAAATACTCCACCTGAAATCGGTACCACCACGGATTCGTGGGGTGACGCCTTTAACCGTTTCAGTTACGAAAACGCAGTGAATCAGTCATTCCTACATTTAGGAGCGGGAAGGTTTTAGGAGGAATGTGCTTGTGGTCTTGTAATGCATTTGCGAACACAATCATTTGAAGTGATTTTTTTTTTTGAATCTGAGAGACGAACACGTACATCGTCAGTACTAATGCGCATCTATGTTGCTGTGTGGAAAACAATTCGGTTACAAACATTTCATTCACTTCATATGTAACATGAATGAAAAAGGCACTATGTCAAGAGAATATCAATTGAGCTGAATAATGCAACATCATCTTGTGTTATTTAATCAGATATATCTAGAAAAAGCTCAGAATCGCTAGATATACGTATAAAAACCATCTATTACTATATAACGAGAATATTTATCATTTGTTAGAGACAGAGTGACGGGGGAATCATTCAGAAGTGCTTTGAGGGAATGGCTTTAGTGGCAGACTGTCATGCTACGCTTCAGTCCTGAGTGCACAAGGACATATATGTGATTACGAATGGTGAACTGAACTCTCGAAAAAAAGTGGGCGAAGTGTTAGTGAGTGACGGGTGAAAAGGAATGTCTGGTGACCACAACATGTATGGATTAGTACTGACGATGCGTGTGTTATGTGAAGAGAGTGAACATGCAAGCCCTAGCCATGCAATAGCCGAGGAACGAACTCGGGCACGCTTCCAAAACTCTTCGACTCGACAAATTTGGCACAAGCACAACTCAAACGCCAAGAATACACACAAAACATTTGAGCACAGAAGCGGCAGCAGCGGCGATTTTATAACGGGAATAAGTGAAAGCAACCGTTAGCTGTTAGCAGAACGGTAGCACAAAAATGCGGCTCGCTTATAGCCGATATATGCAGATCCATCATCACTATATCACAGAAAATCGCTTCCAATAGCTGCTCCTACGGTAAGCGTACGATACGACAAAGTTTAGAAATATCGGAACTCGCCGCGCCTGCCTTGACGTTCTTTCACGTAAGGAGGGGCATCGTCTGGCAGCATACCTTGTTTTGGGCTGTTCCCGTGAACGTGACCGTTCGGTATGGAGTGGTTCTCACGGATCGCCGTCTGAAATAAAATGCAGATAATGCAGATCTCAGAAAGGACCACTTCGAATGTGATATTTTTAGGAATTTTTAGCAAACTGCATATCGAACTAGCAATAGGCTTCTCTGCTCTTTGATCCTTCAATTCTGGCAGCCATAAAAAGGACGCTGATAACAGTAAGTTATGGAGGCCTTGCAATGACATTCAGCGATCAAAGATATTTTTTTTGACAAGCACATTCATTTATTCAAGCGAAAAAAAAATCTTTTGTCCAATGAATGCTCTCATACTCAAAGTCCCATTCAAATCCCACGCAAATTTTGCATTAGAAAGTTAGAAGGAAAACAAAGGAGATTAACGACTCCTTTAAAAAAAGAAGAAAAGAATATCCACTTGTGACACTGCGGCAAATTGATTTATTCCACAAATAAAGAATTTTCTTGATTTATCAGCGGCATCATCCCCTACCTTCCGAACCGTTCCCTACGTACGCTGCCAAGTGTGATAGTAATTTGGTAAAATTACAGGCTGAGACACGCGTGAAACAGGCAGTTACAATACTTATAATCAGTAATAATAGAGTTAAAGTTAAAGCACAAGATTCCGGCAGAATCATTACCATTAGTTTTGTCGCTTGTTTTGTTCTTAGGCGGGTTTTAAGATTTTAGCCTCCTGAGATTGGACTTCTCCTCCATTTCTTCGTGTAACTGTTTATGGTTAGTACTTTTTGTAATAGGAATCTCCTTGAAACTGTAAAATCTATTACAGATATAAGTAAACTGCGAACAATTACGCGAATGGTGAGTCAAAAATCCAATCCACAAACTAAATTCTTCGAGCAGATGTCCTAGCATCAAAAAAAAAACAAACTAGCCAAAATAAAATTTCCTTCTTTTCATTACTATAAAAGATGCTAAACGGTGTGCAGTTACACAAGAAATAGGACAGAGATTAAATCCCAACAAGCTAAAGTTCAAGAGACATTCTGGGAGCAAAATAAAAGCTGAAATTAATGAAAAACCGTGCTGAGATGATGTAATACTATTCATAGATCACAGGCAAAAAAAAAGCCAGTTATCCCGATTTTTTACGGTAACTATACCTTTGGGGTGTAAATTAGTTTATCTCTAAGTGTCAGCACGACGAAACCATTTAAAGAAAACGATATTAAGGGACATGGCGATCACGACTATTTTGAAAAAGATGCGAAAACTTAAGATGCTGGGAAAGACTACGTATGATCCACATTTTCGTAATCTATTTCGATCAGATTGGCAGATCCCGAAAATTCAAAACATTGGATGTACAGTAAGACTAAGAAAACAGGTTTGAGATTGCTTAAAAAGAAGAAAAAACTAGTTTAGCAGGGAGAAATTTGCATTCGAATAACACCAAGAAAATATGTTCGAAACCAGTACGAAGAGAGCGGAAAAAGTAAGAAACTGTAGTCCACATTACTGAACGTGACAACTGTCTCATATAAATACGTACAGTCTTTCCGCTCTTCCCTCTTCCGCACGAATTTCCCCTTCTCACTGCCCTGACTGAATCGAAGGCAAAGGTGAGCACCTTTAGCGCTCACCATAGCTGCAGTCTCTGCCACGAAAACTCAAAGCAGTACGAACCCTCCACGAAAAACTCACGTAATTTTCGCGAATATCAGTTTGATCCAAAGGAACCACAGATAGAATTGTATGAGGCACGTAGCCGACCCGTTGGTGAACGTTACGACATTCCCACCAATTTTTCGCATCGTCCAGGACCTTGAATTTGATCACTTCGATGACGTGGCACCAGAATTTGAATAAAAAAAAAAGAAGACAAGATAAGAGAAGAAGACCTACCTCGAGGTATTCTCCACGACTAACAGTCAATTCTTTTGCATTCTGAGCTACTCTGTCGAATGTGGCTACCACTAATTTGCTTCCCCTTCCAACAGCATCTTGTACGAAAGCCCTGGAATGAGGTGAAGACATATAATAGAATTCGAAAGATACAGAAGGGTGCCATGGTAATCTACGCCGTGTGAAACTCCATGCGAACTGCTGTAACATCGTAGAATCATGGTATAGGAGTATTCGTATGCGGGATCGTAGATTATGGAGAGAAGGGTGATTCCGTCCATTTCTTCCTAATTGCCGTAAAAATACTGCCCGGAAGATACGCCTTCGAGCGTTCCGGCGCGCTATTTTTTTTACAAAGAGTTCGATTGAAGCGCGCCAGCCTTGTGCACGCATCTTTCGGACCGTTTTTTACGGCAGTTGGGAAGAAATGGGCAGAATCACCTCTCTCTCTTTCCATAATCTACTATGCCGTATACGAATACTCCACCTGAAATTCGTACCACCTCAGATTCGTGGAGTGCCTTTAAAAAGCTAAAGGGTGGAGTCAAGGTGCGACTAAAGAAGCAAAAAATGGTGCTAGGGTCCTCACTGGATCCTGACCGCCACAATCCAACGCACCCGCTTGCGCAACTGCACCAAGCTTCATGTCGTCTTCTCCCGTATGTAGACCTTCTATGTTGACCTGTTCTGGTGATATTCCCAGCAATATTCTGCGACAAAACTTTGAAATGCAACCAAGGATGAGAAGTTTTTGGGGAAAACGCAATTCCCAACCCGATGCTGAAGAGCGAATTCGAAACAAAAGCGATCGTCGGCAGTGCCTTGCGGACGACTCCAGGCGTCGCGGAGGTCTCGTCGCCCGCTCCCTCCTACAGTACTTCCTACTGTGGCGCCGTTTAAAAGTACCCGTCTTATCCGTCTGCTCTCATATATGGCAGTCATTCGTTGACATCAATCGCTGCTGGAGTAGAAAGAAGAAGTTTCAAGTCGGCTACTATGACTCCCATCGAGTTGAGGACCCTTATTCCGGGCCATGAGGCTCGACCACCGAAACATTCCGTGGGTTCTGGTTTAAAAATTAGTCTTTGAGTAGCCGCTGAAGAAGTATATATCCACTTATTTGTTGGTTGTGTTATTTCTACCGTCTGCTACCATGTAACCATTAGCGGCAACAGCCTGGCGACGCGTGAGTACAAGCCAGAAAATCCTTGTAATAGCACTACTTGCTTTAATTAGGTGAAAAAAGAAAGAAGATGAGACAGCACTGAGCCCTCAAACGGAAGCGCCCACAAGGATCTGAAGGATCTAGGCCACAACTTTGGAATGGGTAGTGTCAGCCTCTTTGAGTGTGAGTGATCCAGTCCATTGCTGGGATTTTTGGTCTCCACTTCCCCACTGCACTGCAAACCTGGGAGATGACAACAAGAACCACCAAGAACGACGTATCTCCCTCCACCTTTTCAACTTAGTAGGACAGAACTACCTTCCATATCCGCATGTACTTGTCTTTCCTTACCTCTGGCAACAAATAAATGGACCTAAACCGCAAAAGACTGTTCACCTTTGCCGGGGTGATTGATCTCCCAAATCGGGAAGTATTACTGGGCGGCCACCCCTGGGCGGCATAGGTGACGCTTGAGAAGATGGTGGACTGAAAGAAAAGCATAACTCAAATGTGTTTTCTTCAATTCTACAAAAAACAACGTAACGACTCCACTTACGGCTCATATATTGACTTAGAGCGGCTGCTATTCATAGAATCCGATTCTTGTTTTATCATTTTTCGCTCAGCTTCTAGTCGTGCACGCTCAGCCCTAAATATTAAAGGTTACTTAAACAATAAAGGCTTCGTGTAAAAAAAATGAGGCGAACGAGAAAAGAGTACTTGATCATTTTCTCCTCATCCAGAAGACGTCGCTCTCTTTCCAACATTTTCTGCTTCTCGAAGTCTAGCCGTTCTCTTTCTAATGAAAGACGATCCAAATCAAGCTGAAACGCTTTTGCGATAGATGCGTTTGGCGAAATTGAAAAAAAGAAACGATCAGAGACTCCAAAACCAAGGGAAATCAAGGGAATGAACGGTGACATGCATAACACAATAGAGAGTACTTACATTGTCGACACTCATATTCCTTTGTGGACGTGATTTGGTTCTGCTATTTAGGGGGGTGGAAGGAGCCTGTAGTAGAGGAAACATTTAGGGAAGAAAAGGAGAACAGAAATTAAGGGCTGCCAAAAACAACCGAAATTAACATAACAAATGGTGCTCGTTACTGTCAAAAATCAAATTCAATTCAGCGGTTTTCCTGATAATTTATTTAAGGTGTCGTTGATTTTCAGGGGGTGTACTCCTCAAGAGATTCCGGAATATCCTAGAAAGACCGAGGAAGACTGGGAAGAATCGCAGAACTGTATACCAATCGGGTTCTAAGTGAAACATGAAGGACAAGCAACATGTTTCACGATACATTGGGTTATCCTACCATTAAAGGCATCACCCCACGAATTTGAGGTGGTACGGATTTCAGAGCGGAGTATTCGTATACGGGATAGTAAATTAAGGAGAGAGGGGTGATTCCGTCCATTTCTTCCTAATTGCCGTAAAAAAATGGCCCGGAAGATGCGGCGCGTGCGCAAGGCTGGCGCTCTCCAGTCGAACTCCTTGTAGAAAATAGTGCGCCGGAACGCCCGAAGCCGTATCTTCCGAGCCGTTTTTTACGGCAATTAGGAAGAAATGGACGGAGTCACCCCCTCTCCATAATCTACTATCCCGTATACGAATACTTCACCTGAAATCCGTACCACCTCAGATTCGTGGAGTGATGCCTTTAATGTTCATTTTCGTGCTGCCAAACACACCATACCGGCTTAATACGATTTTCAGGGAGAGGTAAAACAGAAGGGAAAATTTTGCATGCGAAGTTTCAAGAGTGATAATGTAGGAAAACCTACAGTATCTACACTCCTATCTCGTGGATATTGTCTATAGTTGACTGGAGGAGCTGATTCGCCACGGTGAAGTGGAGCAGGATAAGCGGCTGCCGGAGGCGGTCGCTGTTGCTCTGGGAGCCCGTACGGAGCGAATCCGTCCACAAATACAGGCTTATACGGGGGCGGAAGTGGCCCGACCCAATCCTCGCTAAAACAGTGAAAATTTGAAGTTGTGTCTAGGAGAAAATATTTTCTATTAATAAAAGACCAGAAAAAAAAACACTCACGGAGGTGTCCTCCACGTTTCACCCAGACTCATCCAAACGTCCGATTCTTTACTTGTGAGGCAATTTTGCATCAACTCGCGAGCTTCGAGAGATAGCAGGGGCGATACGATCTGGAAGAACGCCGTCAAGTCGACGCCACATATTTATTCAGAAATAGAGAATGAGGTACCTGAGGAGCGATATTTCGCCCAAGTCCCCAATGACAGGCCTCCAAAATGACTGTCAATGGCGTGAAGAGGAAGTGCAAGAGTTCAGGAGCATTCGGCTCGTGAATGTGATTTTTGAGTTTGGCCTTCAAACAGATAATACAGTGTGTTATTCTTTAAACGTCAAAAGAAAGGCAAGCACGTACCAGAAGATTGAAGCTCAGTTTGAACTTCCTGAATATGTCCACGAACTCGGGCTCAATCGGTAGCTGCGCCCGCATTTGAAGTATCCCATTCGGATCAGGTGGAGGTGGACCGCTCCTTTTGTCTCTACGTTGCGCAGTTCGGTAGCGGTGAGCCTGAATAACCAGATTTCATTCACTAATTCTGCGTAAAATCCTAACTCCTCATAAATTCTGAGATTGTGAAAAATAAATAAACCAGACATATAACTTCAAAACGATTCACTACAATTTTTCATGGTTCCAACAAATAGTGGCAAATAAAAGGCAGGATGAAAAAAAAAATACTTTTGTTCTAGTAAGTGCTCAGAAAACACTCCTGCTGTACGACAGTATGATATTTAGGAAGGGACGAGCTCATATTGAAATAATGTCTCTACTTTGGAGTTCTCTTTTGAAAACATTATTTTTCCTTTATATTTTCTTTTCTTTTTTTCCTTTTTATTTTTATGTTTTTATATTTCTATTGTCTTTTTGATTATTCTCTATGAAAAATTTGATCATAGACTTTATTTATTTATGTATATTAGGAAGATGTTCCTTAAGAAAGTATAGAGTACATTGGCGAAATCTTCCTATTAAATTGAAGAAGAAAGGAAAAAAAGATTTTACCAGACAAGTGCTGTGAGTAGGAATGCCATAAACGAATTAAAGCAGAAATTTTACGGAAGAATAATGAGTAGAAAAAATAGGTATATTTACAATAGAAGATCTTGATTTTTCCAAACCGAAAACATAAAAGGAAATCTATGGCTAAACTCACCGTAGTAACATTATTTAATTTCACTCATATTTCTTTGTTTTCAATGCAAATCGTAAATAAAAACGTAGATCAAAGATCAAATAGAAAGTACCAAAGAGCTACACATGAGCCACCTACCTGCTGTTCAAGTTCCCTTTGTGCAAAGGCAGCCGATTGAATCCGTGCCACAAACCTCTCTATGTCATCGAAACAGCGATTGAGCGTATTCTGGAAAACGTTGACAAAAATTCGAGATATTCACAAAATCTGTGGATAGAACACTTACCACGTCTCTCTCAAACAATTCTGCATTATCACCATGTAGTGAGATTTCATCTGCTGGATAATGTAGAAAATCTAAATAATTTGAGATATCGAAAACTATTGAGTAACGAAATGAGCTCATTAAAATCTACCTTGAGGTACATGGACTGGAGCAGGGCCACTGCTTCGTCGCCCAGGTCGTACTTTCCTGAACTGACCACGAATATACCATTGTAGGTCATCTGCCACTTCGGTTGCTGCCACTCGATTACACTGAACTGGTAGAAGTAGGAAGGAGGTTAATCACCTTAATTCTTAGCAGTTCAACTTATTTTAGATATAAAGTCCAAAAAATTTACTATTACTATTCCTATAATTATTATTCTTTCCATTTGATTTAAAATTCTCAACTTTCAGAAGAAATAATTGGTGATTATGGATCGTGTTGAAAATTGTTCGCTTAGATGCATCCAAATTATGGCGTTAATATCAAGATTAATGACTATCGGGCGAATTTATTGTCAAAAGCAACTAAAGATAGTCAGAATCGAAAATTCCTTTCTTTTACTTGTCGATTATCAAAGCTTGAAGCAGAAGCTAAGATTGTTAATACACTTTATTATGGCTAACGTTTTAACGTCGTCGCCTTCGTCTTACTGCGCAGCGAGATTATGCCACAATGGACGACTCAAAGAAGACCAAGTTCTGTTTGCGCTTCATAACCGACGAGCTGAGTAGACCGATTAGGGCCGGTCTGGTTAGATGTGGTCTGGAAGACCAAGTGAGAATTGTGGAAATACCTCCCACAAATCTCAAGAAACAATTAGACCGTAACAGAATGCACGATAGTTTCTGCCTAACTGGAAACTGTGAGTGCTCATGCGGTAAGGCAGGCGACTGCATGGTCTCTGGTGTAGTTTATTTAATTTCGTGCAAAACATGTGGCGAACAATACATTGGCAAAACAGGGGACCTCTAAGTGTTTGTATTGAAGAACATGTAGATGGGATGAGACATTCAAACGCAACAACCCCTCTGGGAACTCATCGCAGACAAAGTCATGGAAAATGCTCCCTTCTGCATAGCTGCCACGATCACGTCGTAAGAACATGAAATTGTGGCTCGTAGAACGTTGGGGATGTTTTGGATAAACGCTTAAAGTCCAGAAATAAATAGAAAGGAAACGTGCATAGCCGTGCCAACGAACTGGCTCTGTGCCAAGACTTTCGCGGGTTTCACGTGAACTACGCGGTCATAAGCGGGTCACATCCTAATTAGTGTTAGCGGAGCGATTCTATCACACGGAGGCAAATCACGGCTACTCAGGTAAACACAACGATTTGGATTCTTTTGGTTTCGGATTCGTATGTAGTATCTTATGGAATGCTGACTTGTTCTGAATGAAGCTTCGAAAGGATATGTCACAAGTGATCTGACTTTCCAGGCTTTGACGAAAGCGTCGACGCCGAAACGGTAGCCATAAAAAAATGTGTAAGGATTCTTGGCTCTTGCTTAAATTTGGTAATCGACAAGTTGCAATCTTTTTCGCAAGATTCAAGGAAGGTCGAACGTTTACGCTTCTAAACGTTACTTTTGCCCTTATTAGGAGATTTTTACTTTTAATAGGCAGTAAAAGTTATTGTTACGTTAGTTAATCTCCAATTGAGTGGCGTATTATGTTAAGCAGTGATCGTATCGTTTAGAGAAAGAGATTAAATATCAGAGGAATAAGAACGGTCATCAAATATACATCACAAGAACGTTACAAGAGAATAAAACGAAAGAAAAACGCCCATAAATTTCACATAAAATCTCTTAGAAGCAGCTCTCAATACGAATTATATATAATTATAAGCTACTGTGCAGTCGAATAAAAAAGCGAATAATTGGAAAAATGCCCGTTTTCACGGTAGATCCATATCTTACCTGGAAAATATGCATCTCTGTGGGTGTTGACGAGCGTTTATTCCGTGTGTCTTCTCGAACAATAAACAACAATATGTTGTTGTAAGTGTCTCTCGGATCACTGGACACGTGCGCAGTTGGCTGCTCGATTAGATCCAACGGGAACTGCTCGACAAGATCTCCATTCTCATCTTCCACAGTGACACCGTTCTGACGGAATCTCAACACCAACGGTTGTGCCCAAATCGCCGAGTTTTTCTCCATTTGCTTCAGTTTCCGGATGCCATCGGCCGGGAAGGTGAGGCCAAATTGCCGTCCAACAGCGAACGTAGCCAGATGCTCGACGTAGTACGACGGCGTGACGTCATCAATGCGAGATCCCATTCCTGAACGATGTGCTGAACTGAATGAAGCAAATCAAGGTGGTATCAGTGAATTAGGCAGCGGAGTACGTGCGCCAGCGCTTCGCCTAGCGCAGCGGCGGCAAGCGAACGAACAACGAGAAGCCGGTTGTTGACTGTCTCAGTCGTACAATTACTCGTCACTGCGCATCAACGCTGCGAGGAACGAAATGCACTCTCCCCTTAAGCAGAAAAGCAGCAGCTTGCTTGACAGCTAATCGAAGGTTGAGGTGAGGTTCGGAAAAATTCCGTGGATATTTCTCACATGGAAGTGGCAGTTTTGGGGCGAGTTTGGCGAAACAGTGATAAGGTAAGATAAGGTTTAGTGCGTTGTACTAACATTAACAGGCCGTCGCAAAACCGTTGTTACATCAGGTTTCGGGAAGAAAATTCCACAGCTGAGGTAACCAAAGATGGATTTTGTATCTGGAGTGCCTAATTGTAGCTTGAGCTGCTGTGAAAGGTATGTGATCAAACGGATAGGAAGTTATTGCGGGATCTGGCTATGAACCTGATGTAGGATTGCTAAAAATACAGGATGAAAAGGATGAAAAGATGGGGTCATTTTACGAAGAATAATGTAACAAATGCGAAGAAAAAAAAAACGATGAGAAAATGAAGACACTAGCAAGTTTCTATGTGGGGAAAGACATGGATGAACTTGAGCTTGGAAATTATAAGAGATCTTTTCTTTGCAAGACCGAGAAGCCGAGAAGGATCGGTTGAGAAATGATATGCTCGTTGTTATCAATATATGAAGAAACTATGCTATACAGTTGGTGGAAAAAGAGCGCTAAGCGGAGACGTTGAAGGCAGAGATGATAACGGGGCGATCCGTCACTTATCAAGCGGAAAGTTTGTCAGCAATTCAACCCCGAATCAATGTGGGCCACACGGGGTTGCAGTTGCACTCGGCCTATTCTACACCAATCTCCAAGTCCCCCACTTCTTGAAATCTTGAAATTGCAACAACGCAACAATGCATAAAATCAATATTTTACATCACTTGTACTTTTGCACATGACATCCATGAAAAACATTATAAACACAGGATTCTTTTTCACTCTTTCTTTTTCATACACTCACGTGCACTGTTCTGCATCTCTTGATAAGGAATCGGAGCCTGTGAGGAATATCGATGTGAACTCGAAGGTGACGGCGCACTAGAGGGAGGACCAGCTCCCACACGAGAGTAATAGTACCCTCCAGACGGAGGTGGTCTGAAATGGTAACAAAATCAGTGAGCAACTGCTGGCGCTCTGTACAGATCAACTTGAATATCAAAGATCTATCGAGAAAAAAAGACATTTTCAACATTCAAAATTTCGCTGTAAAAATCCAGGAGTCCGTAGGGAATAGGAGTGGTTACAGACAAGAACCAGTGGTGAAGTAGTTAGTGAGAGTATTTTTAAACTACTTAGGAAAAAAAAGTAAAAGTGTGAGTTCCGCTGGAACGAGGGAAATTCAACTCAAATAGTTACTAGAGCGTGTTATCGGTCTCAGTTGAGGTGTAGCTAGAAAAATGTAAACACTGGAATTTTTCCAAGAAAAATCGAGGTGCAATCCTATTCGGGGACAAGCAGCTGAGGACCTGAGAACCTATGACACAGAAGTGGAGGGCTAGCAGATCACCTCTGCACTGATTACGCACATTTTATGTAGACTGGGTCTGTTTTTTTTTCGAAAATATGCTGCTTTGAACTCAATTTTGGAATTTGTAGCTGCTAATGGGAAAGAGGAAGATTACTAGGACAAATTCGCCATTCCAGTGATTTTTCTAAATTTGAATTTATCTGAGAAATCTACAAATTAAAGCCTTCTTGATGCATGACCTCCACCACATCATAGCAACAAATTAAATTTGAATAAGCAATCAAGATCGTCATGGAAACGGAAGATATACATCATCGATGGTTCTAGGAATAAAATTCTCGGATAGAATTTCCACAAATTTCTCCACTAGAATCAATAATGCCCTTAAAATTGCTTACACAACTGTTGAGGTATTTCGATCTCTAAGCTATTCGCTCCTCGCTCTACGCTTACTGCTTGAGGAGCTAAGTCTGTGACTGAAAACATTGCTAGCTTTTAAAGTCTCAGCTGTCCACCAGTAGATCGAATAGGTGGGATCATCCGTGGAGTTTTCAGGTTGTTTCCCGGGAAAACATTTTATCAGGACGAGATGGGCGAGAAAATTTGCACAGAAGAAACAAGGAAAACGTTGATAGAAGGGTATTGATCACGCCGTTTCAATAGGATAGTAAATTCCCAAAAAAAAGAACAATTGTTGCAAATTGTTTAAATGTTCGTACTATGTTCCAGACGATCATCCGCTGACGAAATAAGTACAAACGTCTAATCTCAGATTATATTTGTGTGGATTAAGCCGAAGAAAAACTTAACCCTGAGATTCAGAGATTATGATAGTAACGAAATGAACGTTTCTCAGGAACATGTCGAATCTGTAATTGAACAGTAGCAATTTTGTTACGACTTTTGAAAGTGTAAAAAAAAAACTTCGGGATGCTCAAGGAAATCAGTATTCAAGGAATACGCTAGAATATTGAATATTCCAATATTGTATAGGGAAACTAAGCCGGGTGAAAGCGGTAACGTGACGTGAAAGGTGAAGAATGAAAAAGCGGCCATGGATAGTAAAGTTTCAATTGTAAATTTATAAATTGAAATAGAAAAAGTGGAATGGAAAGGATCAGAATTTTAGCAACGATTAAACATCGACTCTTTCCTGGATTTTCAAAAATTCTGCTATCATAATCATTAAGATAGTACGATGAAGGTAGCGGCGAAGAATGAAATATTTTACGAGTTACGATAGTATGTATGAGCGCTGGTTAGAAGTGGTGTGAGCAGCGAGGAAAGACGCGGCAGCGATAAGGGCACATAACGACTGTTTGGCGCCTGATCGGAGCGTCAAAGAGGAGCTGGAGGGATTGTTGTGTGTAGTACAGCAACGGGTAAATAAGGTGGCAGAAAGGAATGGGGTTAACGTGTTTTTTAGTGCTGAAAAATCGCAAATATCGCAAAAAAGTGTGGCAGGGGATGTGGCACAGTCGGTAAGAGGTTCGGCTGTGGTCGATCGCTCGGTTCGATTTCGCCCTAGTGCCAATCAAACCTTTTATCCTTCCGGGGTCGATAATGTGATACCAGACTTGTGTGGAAGGATAAAAACATTGTTTAGTACTTTTTTAAGCAAAAACATTGATATTAAAACATTGATTTGAAACGCACTATTTTCTACAAGAAGTTCGATTGGAGCGCGCCAGTCCTGTGCGGCGCCGCATCTCCCGAGCCGTTTTTTTACGGCAATTAAGAAGAAATGGACGGAACCGCACCCCTTTCCATAATCTAATATGCCGTATGCGAATACTCTTCCTGAAATCCGTACCACCTCAGATTCGTGGGGTGATGCCTTTAAAGTGAACGTGGTGGCGCATCACAACCGGGTTGATTAACGCCAGGCACTTTATCTTTGATTTTATAGAGATTTTTGGAGTGTTTTCCGTGCTTGATAAGTTTATTGTTTTTATTTATTATTACTGCTTTCTTGTTCAAATATAGATAGTAAAACTGATCTCTGCTCATTGTATTCTTTTTTTTCTACCTTTTCACTGTGTATTTACTGTATTTGTTTTGTATCCGTCCTTGTTATATTATCCTTCCTGGCACGTCATTGAGCGTAATAAATGAATAAATAAATAAATAAATAAATAGCTAGAATCTGCAAGTCTTTAAATTCTGCAGCGCAGGGAAATAAAGAAGAAATTTATAAGGTCTCCGATTTTTCTGAGACAGCGAAAAAGGATTGAGTACAGCTTATTCTTCGGTGTTTCAGGACACATCTTATCAGAATTCGAAAGACCTTCGGTCACCAATGATAATCCTACTCTTTGCGACAGCAGTCGAATAAAATCTTCTTATTCCAAGAGGGACGCAATATTTTTCAATTGGAACAATATTTCCAAACTTTCGGATTTGAGAAAGAGAAATTTCCGAGATTTTATCATCATTCAATCGAAACACATTGTTGTTTTCCTGGTGTCTAAAAACACTGAACGTGTATTTCCCACACTGCTTTTCTTTTTTTTTAGCGTAGAAAAATTCACCCTGTGAAGGTGTGATACACCTTTGATTAAAAACGTATAAAAAACGTGGTGATCCACGAAGGAGCAACGCCCATACGTCCGTGATGGTTGGTAGAGTGATAGCGAAAGTGATGAGAAGAGGCCAGTGAAAGCACCAAAAATCGTTTCGAGAAGTAAATTTCCTCCAATTCGTTCTCTTTCTGCACTGAGCGTTTTTAGAGGTATTGGACAAAAGACAATGTATAGTTGATTATCGGAAAGTAAGAAATTAGGATCACTACTGAAAATCCAGTATTTCATAGTATTTCATGTGGAAAATTTCCCTCTGCGATTACATTCGCATTTTCTGTTACCAAATGAGGACTGATGAGCTTATAAATGTGTCTAAATCAAAAAAGACTCGAAAATGCAGAAAAAGCTGCCGTTTTCGAGTATTATTCAATTTCTGTAACTCTTAGAAAATTTCCCAGAAAAAAAAAACATATTAGCCGGATAATTTCACTAGAAATCCGCTTTGTGCGATTTCATTTCGTTAACTCTCCAGAAGTTGAAATTTGCCTCATTTAATTAATTTATGCTGTTGGTTGCTTCTGAAAGTTCCTGGATTTACAGTGTTTCGCGTTTTTGCGACCGTTCTTAAGAATGACATCCTTAGTGCGTAGTTTTTGAGAACGACATCCTGAGTCCCCTACGAAAATGGCCTACAAAACGTTTGATGGGTCTCCATAAACTTAATTCCTTAACTTTAACCCTCCCATCCATAGCTTCTTACGCTCACGTAAACTTCGCTAAACGGATTCGGACAAAAAAAGTGGTGTCGTTTTTTCGGTCTGAATCAGTTCCTTTTTTCAATCCTATTTGGTTATCTTAATTATTACTAAGCTGACTACGCACCTTCGATTACGGTCTTTTTACAACGTTAATAATTGTAAATTAGTTTTTCGTTTGTGAAGGAATTTACGGTCACCGCTTGTAAATTCTTTGTGGTGTGGAAGCGTTTCAACATATGAGGACTAGGGGAACAGACGTATCCGCCAGCGAACGTGATGGCAACTTTGGCGATTCAGCATTGTTCATTTAATTTCGTCATCAAATTTCACGGTTCACAACCCCCAACCTTTTTTTTTGAATTCTGGGACTGGAACATCGAGTTTATACTCGGCGTTGTCGCCCGAGGGACCAAACAGTTATCAACTTCGACCACCGGATGCTCAAAAATCTGGACCTGATTGATTTCTGAACTTGGCGACTGCAAAACACGGTTGTAATTGAAGCGAAATTTTATACATTTTTTTATATATGAAAAATTTTTATACGAATAGACCTTATTTATGAGAATTGTTTTTTTTGAAACTAGAGATGTTGAAATCTTTGGAAGACTCACTTCTGATAGGCGTCAATACCTCGTCGCATTTCTACAGTGAAGTAGTTGACATATCTAAAAAGATAGTAATTTTCCACTAGAAAAAAATAAACAAGAAAAATCATATCAACGGTTATTCCAGAATAAAGAACACAATGGTATGAACCGAAAATACAGGATATGTGGAGGACAAATGTGGAAAACGAAGGATATTTCGATGGAAAAATGGCCACAGAGAAAAGTAGAATAAATTATTTTGAAAATACAAATTGTAGACCCAGGAGAAGAAACACACAAAAAGATCCAGAAACGGCTGAGAGTTGTTCAAAAGACGGTGAAACCTTGAACGTGACCCTGTTCTAATGGTTGCATTTAGGCATTTAGAGACAATTTCCAGCAAGTGAACACGGTGCGCTGCAGGATCGAAACAGAACTTGATTTCAAAGAATGTTCACACACACACACTTAGTGTATGAGTACAATTGAATGACAGGTTTAAATGCATTAAAACTTGGACTTTAAAGTAAATTTTAGAAAAAAAAAGTGAAAGACTCCTTCAATGTTTCCAATGAGAGGAACAAAGCAGGACTTGAAAAGAGCGAATAGCTTAGGAATTTCTGGAAAAAAAAGACGGGTTATGATTGTCGAAATATGGATGGAAATGACACGAATAGGGAAAAAAATGATTACATGATCACATGATATCAAATTACATTACAACAGTAAGGGAGAACAGATACAAATAAGATTTTTTGTTGTTGTTGTGTTGTTTAATAAAGACGATCAACACCAATCTTGGCTGCAGCTCAGGAAAATCAATTTAAAAAAATAAGATTATTTCATATGAAAATAATGTTTCTCTTAGGGTTGTTTGAAATTATTCAGATATTCACATCCAATTATTTGTTTTCCAGTAAAAACAGTAATAGACGGCAGAAAGAGACCTGTATTCAACAAACAGACCAAAATTAAAATAGGATGTTTCGACCGGTTACTGTAATAACTTGTTCTGTGAAAAAGAATCCCGATTGGAAAAGAACAAATGTGCAAATTGTGTGGCAAAATTTATTCATTGAAGACATTCTTGAACTTTGTAAATAGAAATTAGTTTACAATTCGTGTTCTACTGTTCAGTAACGTTCAAAGAAAATAATTAGACAGTATTTCTATACAGTAATAGGAGCGCACATCAATATCCTCAACGTTTTTACAGCCGTTGTAGAAGAGAAATAAGAGGTTAACGGAAGAATTACAAACATTAGAACATTTCCGTGCGAAACTCTTACGCAAAGAAAACAAATTTTACACATTCACAAACATACCAAAAATGTTGCGTGCACACGTTTTCAACGAGCGCAAACAAAATCTGCACCGATGATGTTTACATGGAATTATTTGAACTCTACAAAACATTCGACTGATTACGGTAGGATTGAGGAAATTCCTCGTATCAGAATCGCTCGTCTCAAACGATGGAATATCGCAACGAAGAGTTTGTACTCTACAAAAAAAAAACAGAAAAAAAAATTGGCAGCGCAAGATTTCACTTGTAACGTAAAAAGAGACTATTCTTTCTTTCTTTCTTTCTCTCTTTCTTTCTTTCTTTCTTTTCAATAAACCAAATCTGGGACCTTTCGTGGCCGTTTTCGTTCATTGTTGTACCAGTATCAGGCGTTTTCTACCACTAACAAGTCAATATTAATCCTCTTTTTTTCCATGAAGCGATAAAGAACAACAAATGTCGAAAGGAATTTCTGTTGCTTAAATGATACATATCGAAACGCATGGAAGTGTTTGACATTTGCGTGAGTCATTGCGACGACGTCTACGATAAAGAAGGAGTCGCAAGGAACATGTGAGCAGCAAAAAGGGAATGAGTCAAACCGGTAAGAATCGTCGTCACTCTGCTGAGGAGATGAGTGTTCTCGATTTGAATATGGAATTATGTGATATGGTTGGTAGATGGTGAAGGCCCAGCGCGACTCACTTGTCGCTCCCGACCTCCCTACAAACCGTGTAGGAAAGTATGGATATGTGCGAAAACAAAAGGACGAAAGAAAGGAAGAAAAGGATTTGAGGAACGGAAAAGTACAGTATGGATTGACGACGAGTGGAAAATGGGAGCAGAAGCTGACAAAAATTCACGTAGCTAAAAATAAAGGAGAAAGGAGTTCTGCTATGGATAACGTGTGATCATATCAGTATCAGCTGTACATCCAGAAAGGTGCAAGAGCAGACACATAGACATAGGGTGTAGATGTCTTTTTTCTCGGTTTTTTTTCAGTTTATGAAAAAGTTCTCATCATAGAATTACCCGAAAACAACTACAAATAAGTAATGCAAAAAAAAACCAAAGTTGTAACATATTGTCAATATGTTGTAACATATTGTCAATATGATCTACGACTAAATGTAGTAAATAAAAGAGAAATCAACATGATCCTTGTAACTACTTTCGTTCCCTCCTCCTCCTGCTCTCTCGCTATCTTGAACGGATTCAAGAAGAAGAAGAAATTTTTCGGAAAAATCTAAAAAATATACTTCGAACTCGTTCCACACATCATCACCCTGTGGATATTTGTGTGAGAAGACATGTGATTTCTATCTAAAGTACAGTAATGAGTACATCGACGGATGTACAAATGTTTTGGACGAGAGATCGTGCGTTATCAGTGAAGGCCGACTCGGTCCGTCCGTCCGTCCGCATGCATATGTGAGTATGGAAAACAGGTCGGACTAGGGAGAAGAATTCGTAAGAAACCACAGAGTGACAGAGCGGCAGAACACCGGGAATTCCGTGCCCGAGACATAAGGTGATCGACCCGACTAATAGGATGGGGAACTCAATGAAACTCAGCTTCGAGTTTTGAGGGAGGGAAAACAGAGGAAACTGTATAAAAAGATGAATAAATCCTTAGATACGGTCTTTTCTGCTGATTATGATCACGAAAAAATCTATTCACTTTATATCCTGGAAATGGATGAGATTTATTTCGTTGATTTTTTTTATAGGATTTGAAATCCAACCAGTGAAAATGGACCGCAAATCGTCCGGTGTTACAAAAAAGAGGGATCGTTCAATCGTTTACACTTTCTTAGTTCTTCACATGCGATTTTTTAAAGTATACAGTGTTGGGGCGAATGTAAATAGTAAACAATCGAAAAATTACTCATGTTGCCAAAGGTAACATCAACATGATAACAAATAAACAGATTAGAAAATGTTTGCTGGTTTTTTTTTTCTCGTCAACACACAAACACTTATAATTCTCTACATACTTCAACATAAACTTTAGAAAAGGTTTTTTTTGTTGTAATTATTAAAGAGCGTTACCGTAAATATCGTAGAACAGTTCTTGTCAGGATTCGGCCAACAAAAAAATCCTATAAAAATGGATAAAGACGAACTAATCTTTGCTTTTCAGGCGCTACCTACTAATCCTGAGATGTTAGTGAAACTGAAGTAGCATTTATTATAATTCGACATTTCCATAGAGCTACAATTATCAGCCTATCATCAAAAGTGAGACCGGTACAAGAACAAGTAAAGAGTTTAACTTGAAAACGGTGCGTTGAATGAAAAAAAACTTCTACAGAATTCTTCAAAACTTGTATTGTTTCATTTTTCAAACCAATGAACGAACTCGATTTTATGAAAAAGAAGATTTTTGTTTAAGTGGAAGAAATTTTACCGACGCGATGCTGTCAACCGGTGAGACTAATTAATTTGGTTCAAAAACCGAAACATTGGAAAATATTCGGGCGGGGGCGGTGTCCACGCCAGTAGCAGCTACCCGCTGCACAGCCACACCCACAGCCACGTTTACGCTAATCTGCACTCCTAATCAAGTCGGCTAATTCACCGTCGAGCAGCGTGAATCCCCCTTTCTTCTCGATGCAAACTGACTAAATGACTTGAAACGAGGAGAAAAAGAAACTGCGAGAAGTCGCGAACGAGCAATTCAATCGATGATGTGATCGATCAGGAATAATTTGATCAATGAGGAAAGTCAGCCTCCTCGAGAAAAAAGAAAGAGTCTTTCAAGTTCCTCCGTTCAACGGAGGTGATCGAGGCGGGTTTTTTCGCTTTTGAAAGCGATGGTTTTTAGTAGTTGCGAGTGATGAATGGCTTCAACAGCAATTCTGAACGATCGTCTCGTTATGCTGGATTACTGCCACTCCCCCCTCTTTGCGCCTACACCATCTCCATGACTCATTCGCATGTTTTCGGAAATTCATTAGCGATAATATTTGGGGAAATTTCGGAAATTGGGTTCAGCTAGGAGTTTCTGTAGCGTTTGCTGGAATGCATTTTGCAAATGTCACGACAAAAAACGTCGAAAACATTTCCTACAAATCTAGAGCTCAGGTACATCGGGAACACTTGAAGTGATCAAATGACCTGACGAGGCTTCTCATTACGCTCTTATTCGCATCTAGAGAAATTAGCACTGAAAATTTGCATCGAAACTACTTTCAATTACTTTTTCAAGAAATTTTCTCTTGTTGCAGATAATTCTAACTTAGAGTGGGCGTAATTGCTAGATTTTATGAGAAAATGCAAAAACCAGCTAAATAAATATTATTCCATGAATCGCTTGTATCATCTTTATTCTGAATTAATTTTGCAGCATCTAATTTACATAGGACTGCGAAAGATCAATAGTAATTTGCGCAACAAGCGACTTTTTGTAATTCTCCAGAGGAAATCTTTGTCACAAACTCACGAATACCATCTCCAAGAGAAAAATTCACTTTCTTCCAGATATGGACATCCAAAACGATGCTCAATGAGAGAGTTTCTCTCAGTTCTTCCCAGTTTGACTCAAAAAAAGGATTCAAAGAACGCTGATAAAATATTTGAGAGTGTAACACAGGGGAAATCCACAGATCTGAGGACAAAGAACCAAATATGAGATCTAGGTGTTGTTGCTCGTCACAGGCTCGATCCAGGCTGAACCGGGTCAAACTCCTTCCTTCACCACCACGGCCACACCCAAACATGCCGTCGCTATCAATCAATATAAACGGCGACGGAGAAGTGATTGCAATGAGCGAGATATCAGAGAGGAAGCTGCATGCTGCGCAGCAAATACGGGAACGAGTGCGGAGGATAATTTCTGGAATGTTCGCGAGGACAGGAGAAATCAGAAGAATGACACGTAAACCACCGTTGAGAGGTCTCAATAACCGGTTTTATTCGTATTTATGTGCATAAAAGTGTTGTTAGTGGGAAACTTCAAAGGTAGATACGGTATCATTGACATATCCGTAAAATAACTTCCAGAATATTATAATTTCACGTTGTGTTTCATACCACATTTCGGGTAAAGTGCAGTTGAGAGGGGGAAGGGGGAGCACTCAGTGGCCGCTCTTATTTCTCGAAGTAAATAATCAGATCAATCGGAGCCATAGGGCCAAAGCATTGGTCTTGGAGGATCTATGGCATGTAACCTACAGTAACCTAAAATTACTGAGAGAAAAATAAAGTTAGAGCGACGGGAAATAACGGCGCCAGTGAGTGCCGCCCATCCTCCCAACTATATTTTACCCCACATTTCTTTTCTTAGGGTGTCCATTCTAAAAAGATAAACACACGCGAGGCGTAGAGGCGGCATCAAGGAATTTTTTGTGTGGATTATGGTGGATTTCGACGAATTGTAATTCCTACTATCTGACATAAATCCTCATCCATAAAGCACATCAAATCCATCAGATTTATTTGATGTAGGAATGCACGACACTACCACTTCAGGATAAATCCAAGTGACGTAAAATGACGTCATCTATGGGCATGCGGATTCACGTGGACAAGTAATGGAAGCAATGCGAGCGAAAACTCGTCCATGCATCTCAAAATATGTACACTTGATCATAATCATAAAGCTAACTTCCTTTAAAGGCATCACCCCACGAATCTGAGGTGGTACGGATTCCAGGTGGAGTATTCGTATACGGGATAGTAGATTATGGAGAGAAGGGTGATCCTGTCCATTTCTTCCTAATTGCCGTGAAAAACGGCCCGGAAGATACGGCTTTGGGCGTTCCGGCGCACTATTTTCCACAATGAGTTCGATTGGAGCGCGCCAGCCTTGTGCACGCGCCGCATTTTCCGGGCCGTTTTTTGCGGCAATTAGGAAGAAATGGACGGAATCACCCCTCCCTCCATAATCTACTATGCCGTATACGAATACTCCACCTGAAATCCGTACCACCTCAAATTCGTGGGGTGATGCCTTTAATTAGCGTATCATCAGTTCTGAGAGGTTTATTGTTAATATTTGTCCGAACACAGTTCAATTTACTAAAATTTTTGAAAAATACAAGTTTCTGTGATATTCTTATTTTTTTAGCTGCTACTTTTAAATACAGTAAACCTTATATATGTTACATATCCCAACGATACAAAAGAACTTATAAAAGGATCGACTACATCAGGAATATTCCTCTGGAAAAACTAGGAAAACGAAGCGGAATTATAGGAATTATAGGATTGATGTGTAGAAAGTAAAATATTTCTACGCATTTCTTGAATGGAAATTTCAATTTCATCGAAAACTAATCAATTTCTGCTGCCTACAGTACATTGCATGCACAATGGTCTCTCAGCTAAATAGTACATTTCCTCTACCGTATCTAATCGCACCTATTGTCATAGAGGACTCATAAGTGGTATGTTTTTCATGTGATAAAGGGAAAAAAGTAAATAAACAATGGGAAAATATCAAACATAAGGCGTTAACTACTTAAACACACAAGGCAAAGCCTTGATAAGGAAAAGAAAACAACAAACAACAATACAGTTTCATACATACACATTTTCGCTCTCTCTTTCTTGAAATAGCGTTTAGCGTATTTTTAATCGGTTGATCCGAGCACAATCATGTGACTTACGATGATTTTAGGAACTATGTGGGCTAAGGATAGATACATATTATTTAAAGGCATCAGCCCACGAATCTGAGGTGGTACGGATTTCAGGTGGAGTATTCGTATACAGGATCGTAGATTATGGAAAGGAGAGTGATTCCGTCCATTTCTTTCTAATTGCCGTAAAAAACCGCCCGGTAGATGCGGCGCGTGCACAAGGCTGGCGCGCTCCAATCGAACTCCTTGTGGAAAATAGCCGGGACGCCCGAAGCCGTATCTTCCGAGCCGTTTTTTACGGCAATTAGGAAGAAGTGGACGGAATCACCCCCTCTCCTCAATCTACGATCCCGTATACGAATACTCCATCTGAAATCCGTATCACCTCAGATTCGTGGAGTGATGCCTTTAAGGTAAGTATAGATACATATTATTTTAGGAGTTGTGATAGGATTCAACTTCGAATATCGTTTGCCCTGTTCCTTCCAAAGATCAGTCCTACAGAATATTTTTATTTCCCTAATTACAGAATAAAAAAGAAGTACTGGATGACGAAAAGAACTGCCAGACGACGAGAATTTCTGTAGGTTTCTAGTTTTCAACAACATAAAATTTTATACTAGAGGACTGCAGAAGTTTCTCCGAAAGACCGAATGAGGACGAAATTTGAAGCTCATCAGTTGTTTTATTATCATTTTTTCATTCTGTTTAAAAATCCACTACTGCTGCAATGCTGAGTTCAATGGAAACAAAGAACATAGAAGGTAGAGGGGGAGAAGCAGAATGCAAAAGGGGGTAGAAGGCCCACGTGCATGAATATGTGAAACAAATTCACTGAACAAGAGGATTCATAGAAGAAATAATGTAAAAAAGGTGACCAATATCGGAAAAAAGCCAATAGCGACTTAAAAATATCAATTGATAATATTAAATAAAGTGAAAGGTATATAAATTATTATACGTTATAGTAAATATAAAAATAGTAATAATAAAGATGGAAAGGACCGTCTTCTGCTTCGATTGCTCGAATAGAATTTGTGCATTATCCTTCCCAGACGTTCAGTCAATGCAGGAAATTCAACGAATGAGATCTACAATAGTCAAAAATTCAAAAAAAAAAAATCAAGTTTAGGAGATTATACATACCAGAGCACAATCAACGTGAAAATGACCATCATCTGCAATTTTTTAAGGGATGATAGCAAATTTAAAAAACCATTTTGAAACCAATTTTCGTCGAGATAGATTGCTTAGTTATTTAATTATTAGCTATGCAAATGCGAGTTATTCAGTTTTTTCAGGATCAAGTAGAAAAAGCGTTACGATTTGAAAATAAAATAGAACATAAGCAATTGAACGCTGATATCTGCTAATATGGTAATAAGAATCTCTGAATCGAGAAAAGAGAGGAAAGGCCGAGTTCGTGACTGGAGATTGTGGTGGTGGGAAGATTTTTGGGAAAAGCCTTGTTGACCGCTCGAGCGGGGCAATGTTGACAGTGCGACTAACCGCCAACACTTGTTGCGAGGCGCTTGAGGTCGCTCGACCAACTAAGCACTTCCCTCCATATCACAGCATCATCGATCGACAATTCACATCAGATCCGATGGCAACATCTTCGAAAAGAAACCGTGGTGGAAGAAAAGAAAAGAAACGTTTGGAAAATAAAGTGATTCACATGCGCAACGTGCGCGGATTCTGTGGATTCGATGAGAAAAAAAAGATAAGTGGATTACAGGAGCATCGACTGCGCTTTACGAAAACCGGAACCATGGGGAAAACGTTGCGCAATAATGCATTGGTAATCGTCGTTTTTCCTAGCGATGCATCGGAAATGTATCTCGATGTTCGCAGTTCGATTTCACTTCAATAGAAGTCTCTACCTCTTACCCGATTATCACGCGACATCCCACAGTATCGTGGACCTAACGACAGAGCACGGGAAAAATGCTTAAATCTCCTCTAATCAAAGGAAAAGCTAAAGGAAGAAAAATTTCAATATTGTCACCTACTCAGCAATAAATAGGGTTCGGGAAATATTTTGCAAATAACATAACGAAGAGGAGAATTACTCCGTAAAAATCCAGAAATCAGATGGATCAGATTGATCACACTGATCGAAAATACTCTAAATGGTTCCTTTCTCTAAGAACGCCAACAGTAAGCTGACTTGACAGTGTAGAAAAAATTGAAATCATCTAGAAAAAATGTGAAAATCCCAGCTCTTTTTTCCGAAATATGTAAAATACGGACGAAATTTCTTGAAAAAGGAAACATCATAGCGTAAGTGATTGGGAGGAGGTGCAGCACGTTATGAAGCTTTAGAGTTACACTGTGCACACAATTGAAAGGTCCAATTTATGAAATTCAGTTTCTAGATATTTTTTTTCAATTTCTGCAAATAATTCTTCTTGCTTATTCCTTGTTTTTGAGGCAAACCAGAAACATCCCCTGAACACGCATAGCTAGTACCATTTCTTCAATTTCTCTGGATTCAACTAATTCCGACTGATTTTATTCGAAGTTGGATTTGTCTCAGTACGGACCTTAACGCCATAATTCAGAAATGAACACGGTTACAGTAAGACTAAGACGATTGTGGATAACAGTAACCAATCAGATGTTTCCGATCTATGATTGCGCTCAGTTGTAAATGAATAAGACGACTCTACTCTGTCAGTCGACATGCTTCCACCACTTTTCTTCTTCTAGATAAAATTAAATTTTTTTTACCGAATGTGAAAAAATACAATTTTGGTTAGAATCGATTGCGTATGTGTAAGATAGACTACAGTAATCTATAAGAAACAACTTGAAATCATCCCAGAAGCTATTGAGTTTGTAATAAAAAGAGAAATTCATTTAGAAAAGGCTTATAACTATAAAATTGGGATTATTAGAGGTTTTTTAAAGAAAAAATTCAAAGAAAAAATCACTATCACAAAACATAGACAGAATATGCCGAGGTTTCAAGACAAGAGAACGTTTGAACTCAAAGAAAAAACTTCGAAGGAATCGGATCCTCGTTAGGAAGCTCCCACAAGGAATTGCCTCTGAATGCTCCTGTGGTGACAGTGTTACAGCATAACTTCGTTGTAAATTCAGAATAAGACGAGAATTAGCCCTACAATTCGAACGCACAAATTCCGAAGACGTTTTCGATATATAGAGATGAGATGTCTCATAAATTCCATCGAAGAATTGGAATAATGAAACGCTGCTGAATTACGGTATTACTCTTCTTGGGAAATTCTTGCAAGTGCTCGTATCTGTCGCATATTTGAGTTAAAAACAGGTCAGAATTATTAGAAGTAGAAGAGACGTCGAAGAAAAGTGTCATTAATGACTCAACATCAATGTGTCGTGCTCATGGAATGCAATGAGACAAGAAGATGGAACGAAACAGTAGGGGAAAAAAAACTCGGACAACCTCTTTGGTACGCCATTAGAAGTAGCGTTGGTGGAACGAGGCGACAGTGCACTGAGCATGGATGGGTGCGGGTGGTGGTGGAAGAAGAAGAAGAACTTGGGGGCAGTTGTAACAAGGTTACACACACATGGAATAGCGAATCAGTGAAAATATGATTGGACTGCGCGTGTCTTCGTGTCGGAGAAAGGAATTGCGGTTCTGTACGAATAAGTGCGCGTGAGAGAGAGAAATACGGAAGACAGCAAGGATGAGAAGTGGAGAGAACAACGGACATATCCGAAGAGCACCTCGCTCGTTACCGTTTAGGATGATCCTTCTCTCTCTCTCTCCGTACCTCGCTCTCCTTCTTCCACGGCCATCGGCGACCGACAACCATTTACGGATGCGACATTTCGAGGATGCGCAACGGATCATTAGGCTTGACAAACGGGGAAAAACGTTCAGATGAACGAATTTAGAGTAGGACGCACGCACAATTTCCCGCACACGATTGGCAACATGCACGGCGAGTCAGAAAATCGGCAGTATGACGTGAACGCACAGGGACAGAGAGAGAGAGAGATGGGGAGAGGAGAGAAGGAGGGAAAAAGTGAGTGGAGTGTACGCTTTGAATGTAAAGTGTTACAAAATTCTGCGTAAGCACTAAATAAATGGCTTCTCACTGAAAAACAAAAAAAAAAAAACGAAAACAGGAGTTCTGTGCAAATCAAGGACAATATCTCTGATCTGCTTCGAATACAACCTCAAAAATCATGGATTTTTTCTCATTCAAATATCTAGAATCTTTTCCCATTTGTTTTTATAAAAGAAGCATCTACAATTTACTTTGTGAAAGCAAAACAGGTAATATCAACAATTTACATTAAAATGTACAAATTGTTTTGAAAAATTTCCATAACACCATAACCCAAAGGACAAAGGATTCAGCCGACCTAGTAATAATCTTGAACTTGAAAGAAAAGCGAATGTTAAATTAGCATACGAAGACTATTTGAGAAAAGAAAAAGAAAAAAAAAGAAAAAAGAGTAAAAAAAAAGATAGTCTGATCTCTTCGAGCAAAATTTAATTCGGGCTGGAAGTTCCGAAATGTTAGAAGCTTTGATTAGGAACATAGCATCGCAGAGCTGTTTTCGTTTTTTTTTTGCCACAGGATATCTGATCGCATCCGTCCACGACTAGTTCTTTTGTCTATCCCAAAGATTTTCCTGAAAGTCCTCTGCCTAAAGCAAATAAAAGAACTAAGGTTACACACAGATGCATGACTTATTCTAGTGTCAGCTTTATGCCGTTTTGATCCGACTATATCTGCTCGTGAAGGCCAAAGATATGCTATTTCACTTGGACGTTTGAGTATACGCTCTGGGAGCGGTATATATAAAGTTACACAGTAAGTCACCCAACTATTGCAAGAATGTGCTTCCCAACACATCACCCAGATAGATCAAATACTCAGAGGACGCATGGAAGCTTTGAGAAAGCAAGTCTCCGTTTCCTCACGCTGATCTGTCGGATACTGCTCACATCCACAGCCACTCTATGTAGCTAGCCAGTATAGTCGAGAAGTAAATGTCTCAGGATGTGCAACAGTGAAAAGTAGGTGGATTTTGTGCGAGTTTTTGCTGCAGATCGAGATAGTTCGATAACGCTGTATTTAAAGGCATCACATCCACGAATCTGAAGTTGTGCCGGCTTCAGGTGGGTTATGCCTATGTGGGGTCGTAGATTATAGGGAGAAGGGTGATTCCGTCCATTTCTTTGTAATTGCCGTAAAAAACGGGCCTAAAGATGCGGCGCGTGCACAAGGCTGGCACGCTCCAATCGAAATCGTAGAAAATAACGCCCCGAAACACTAGAAGCCGCATCTTTCTGGCCGTTTTTTTTACGGCAATTAGGAAGAAATGGACGGAATCATCCTCCTCCCCATAATCTACGACCCCGTACAGGCATAACCCACCTGAAGCCCGCACCACCCCAGATTCGTGGGGTGATGCCTTTAAGGACGACACGCGACGAAAAGAAGAACAGAAGCCAGAGATCCAGAAATTAACGCAACACGCAATACATATGAGCTGAAATTCAGACTACCACCTGGAAGGAGGCTAGGAAAGAGGAACAGCATCGGCGAAGGTGCATCGCTTATGCCTCACATTTCAGAGGTTAGGGGTTCACCCGAAATTCGAGTATTATCGACACCAAAAATAGCCAACGAATCGCAAAGATGAACACTCTAGGTGAAATTTTTCGGGAAATCTCTTCGTAAAGTGAGACAAACTTCACAAAAATACTATGGTCACAGGAATACCATAATCCTTCCTAGTCATTTTTAATCGGTAAAAAAACTGGAAATGTAAATTTAAAGAATAAAAAAGGCTAGGCAGACGCCGGAGATTATATAACTGCCAGTTCTTTCCACCTGACCAGAAAAAAAAAATAAAGGAAAACGATTGGGAAAAAAAGTTTTTACGATGGGTGTAGAGAGTTCAGCTCTATTTTACATTAATATGTACTAAGACAAATCTTTTGGGAAATATCATGACACTCTCTAATTTAATTCCATAGAGAACTTTATTCAAGTAATTCTAAAAATGTATTTTTTCTAGGAACATATTCTAATGTATTCAAAGGAAGGAAAGCACAAGACAAATAGCAGCAAATAACGACAATACTTGGAATTTTTTTTTTCAAACCGCTCTTGAAAGAAGAACAGAATTCATCAGTTTTTCTCAATTGTTCCGCTCAACTGGAAATTCTACCTTATCATCATAAGTCACTTTCATTTCAGCCCTAAAGGCACTAAATCCTAGAGCTACACGATGAATTCAAAAAAAACACTAAACACTGAAAAAGGGCTTGTCGAGAAGAAATCCACTAAAGAAAGAAAATTTTGCAGAACTATTCCGTAACTGCGAGAGGAAGTCCTCTAATTCCTTCGGAAAAAGGAAGGAAAAGCGCTCAGCCGAGCGGTTTATATTCTAGATCGCATTTTGCGAAGCTTTGCGAGAAGGATGATTCTGGATAAGCAAATCGCGTCGTTAGTCCACCAAAAAGACCATGAACGCATGTTTACATCGGGGAAGGAAATCTAATAAAAGTGTGGATTTTGTTCGACCACCATAGATGGATACCGCTTTTTCCGATACGCAGCTCTGAGCTGTTTTGCAAGTTTCTTTCGAGAACCGAATCCAGAGGAATCACTACCGTTTTTTTCGTTCACAATGCATCCTTTCTTCTGCTGGGTGCTGTTCAACTGTGGTCATTGTTCCGCATTATAATGGGAGCAGAGTTAAAATCATAATAATCTTAACGGAGCATCACAAAAGGAATCTGTTAAGGAGAATCTGATGAAGGAAGAATCTGTTAAAGGAGAATCTGATAAAGGAGAATCTGATAAAGGATAAAGTTTCTTGCTTGGGATGCGCCCCCACGTTCACTTCAATTCAGAATCGTTTGAGGTTTACGAACGTGTAACTGGCCTCCACAATGACTTGCGGTGGCCAGCCGATGTGTCATGGCAGTGTTTTTATCCTCCCAGACAAGTCTGGTACCAATTTGTCGACCCCGCGGGGATGAAAGGTTTGGTGAGCACTGGGGCGGATTCGAAACTCCGATCGATCGTGCAGGAAGCGGAACCTCTAACCGCTACACTACACCCGCCCCTAAGGGCTAAACACACCCTACGGGATCACTTTATCCATGGCAAATATAGGAATGTAGTAGAAATCTAAGTAAATTCACTTCTTGTGAGTAATTTAGATCACGTAGACAACGCCAAATGTACTCAACACGTTCACCTTAGGGAAGGAAAGGGAGAAAGAAATCCTGAAACTGAGAACAAAAAGTGTGTTATGACGAAAATTCTGGATACTGTGCTGTTTTCGTTCTTTTTCGAAGAGGTTCACTTCTATTACTGAGATCACGCACCGGGCACATTTTTTTTCCAACATTTCTTGTGTTCGATTGAATTTGTGGCCAACAAAAAGATGTTTTAAAATTTGGATCACACCATTCGTTGCTTTTCGAATGCCGTCCAAAATGAAGTATTTTAGTTGAACAAAAATATTTACGAGAGCTGATTTGGAGTGATTTTTGAGCTTGACAATATGTGAGCAAATATATTTTTCCCAACATAGCTTCGTATAAACTTTTCAGGATTAAGGAAATCGTAAGAAAATGGTAAAGACCTTATCTTGAAAAATTAAAAAAAACAAACTTAGTCGTATGGTCCTAAAAAAATGGACTGCTTCTAGGCACCATTCGATAACAGATCAAATTACAGTTCTTCTACGACGAGTATAGTAAAATTTCAGCGTGTGAGACATTTGCAGTGAAGTAAAGTACTGTTCAAACTGGAAATACGAAGAAGATAGAAAAATGGAGAGAAAAGTGCAGAAAAAACCTTGTCGAACATGAAAAAGGAAGAATTACCGGCAACAAAGTAAGAAAGAGTGTCTGACTAAATAGTTAGGAACATCAAGTTGGCCGCCGTCGCGTTAGCCAGCCACCCTCGCCGGACAGCAGTCAACGTCAATCAGGTCCTCAGACCACGGAAACGATTAGCCACTAACGATGCAAAGCAGGAACACATGAAAAAAGGTATGAAGCAATTTAAAGAAAATTTCATTGAGAAAAAAATTCAAATAGCCACTTAGTAGCAAGAGAAAAAGTTTTTCTATAAACAACTAATTTATTTCCTAACATCCGAATCTATTCTCTTTAAATTAGTTACGGTTCTAAATCGTTCACAATTTGGCAAAGCAACAAAAAGCGGGTTCCTACAATTGGAACAATTTGTTTTTTTTTCTAATGAGGCCATATAAAGAGAGAACAAACTTAAAAATTCTGTTTTTATGGTCAAAATTTTCTGCTTCGACTAAAATTCTCCAGACGAGCTCCCTTCAGCGATGGATAGGGTTCAGAACGAACCTCATCGAGTCAAGTGCTCAGTAAAAGACACAGGGTCATATTTAGGATCAAACAAAACAAAAAAAGCATCGGTTCACGCGACGAGGCAACCTTTTGCACCATCACATCAGGGTGGAACGAAATGAAGGAATGAATTGACAAAACAGAATTGAAATAGCCAGAAGTAACTAGCTAAGTTGGGAAATTTGACCATTCCGCTTCACTTGGGCACGCCATCGTTTTATGGTCTCATAGGTGTAAAGAGCTGCTTCGTTGGGTAAACTGGAGCATCTATGGTTTTTTTGACCAGTATATCTTTGTTGAGTTCTTCTCCCTTCCACTGTATTTTTTGCAAAAGACTTCCTGCGCCCTACATGGAATTGAGGAGAAGTTCATATCGAAAATTTTCTCTCCAACATCCCCTTTAAATGTTAACATTGGAGCAGAACGTGTAAATATGTAGGGCAATTCCATACAATATCGTTCAGCAAATATCCCACGCCATCCGCTCGACAACTAAGTTATAAAACTGACGTTCCTTTTAACGCCACACATAAAAAGGATAAAGTTTCTGGCGTTAATCAATCCGCTTGGGATGCGCCCCCACGTTCACTTCAATTCAGAATCGTTTGAGGTTTATGAACGTGTAACTGGCCTATACAATGACTTGCGGTGGCTAGCCGATGTGTCAAGTCAGTGTTTTTATCGTCCCAGACAAGTCTGGTACCAATTTATCGACCCCGGAGGGATGAAAGGCTTGGTGAGCACTAGGGCGGATTCGAACCTCCGATCGATCGTGGAGGAAGCGGGACCTCTAACCGCTACACCACACCTGCCCCTACGCCATACATAAGAATTTTTTTTTAAAGTTCCCTCCATTATTATCACCGATCTATATTTATTCAACAACCAAATTTTTGAATTGACCTCAAGCATGAATACTATACTATACAAAACAAACAAAAACAAAACTCTGGGGAAGCAGAAGCAGACCAAGTACAAAAATGTAATTTTTCATTGTTACCAAAGCAAAAACAAGGCTAGAAATAATCTCCAAGTTCTCTCTTCTTGAAACCTCGGCATTTGAAAGTGTATTTATGTTTTCTTGTTATGCCAACGAGGTTTAGGTGAAACTTTTTTATTGGCCTGACAAACTCGTCTTTTTCAAAGGCCTGAAAATGGTTCGAGATCCTTGAAAAAGACGAGTTAAATAAAATAATACAATAATAAAAAAGTAAAAATAGTAGTAAAATAATAAAAAAGTTTCACCTAAACCTTGTTGGCATAACAAGAAAACATAAAGGCTAGAAATATTTATTTGTCCCTAAATACTTCAAAATGTATCCAGATTCATAAAAGGCTTTTAAAAAGGAGTCGAATACTCAGAAAAAATTCTATATTTTAAATGAAGTTTCATCGTCATTCCCATTGGGAGAAAGTGGAAAAAAATTCAGCACGAGACTTTAAAGTTTAAATAAGAAATCATTTTTGAATCGCAAATACTTCTCAAATGAGTGAAGTGTAAAAAAATTAAGAAGGGGTTACTTAGAGATAGTTCTGTAATTGGGAAAGTTAGAAACGTGACGACGCTTCAAATATCTGTGAAAGATCCTCGAAAAAAAAGCATTGAGCGAGGAGGTAAGGATAAAGGATAAAGCTTCTGGCGTTATTCAATCCGCTAGGGATGCGCCCCCACGTTCACTTCAGCGAGGAGGTGGAGGTCCAAAAGCACAGGTGCAGTATCCATGCACTGCTAAGCCAAACCGTACAATTCATGCCCGGTCGTGTGTGTGTGCTGTGCTCAGGCAAGCTTTTGCTCATTCATTGTTTGGTTAGCGCACCCCCGAACACGGCGAAAACACTTGTGTGACAGCGGAAATATGGTAGAATTGACCAAGTGGGTCATATTAGCGGTTAAATGCTAAGGGATTTTCATAACTAAACTAAATAAGGACTAATTTAAGAGATTTCGAAACAAAGAACTCCACACAAGACCACCATACCAGTCCGGAGTTTATCGCTTCGAAACATAGATGCGATAGAAGGAGCCGGTGCTCTGACCCCCTTCACTTTCGAACGGTCGGGGAAGGGACCTCCTTCACTTTTAAACGGTTGGCGAAAGGACCCCTTCACCTCAGCTGCACCCGATGTGCTAAACCCCCTTCACCCGAGGAGGGTCCTGAGGCTTCTCCCTACCGCACCTATGCTTCGAAATTCCAAAAAAAAATTGTTAAGAAGAAGTAAAATGATAAAATAAGCATAAAAAGATAGAAAGAAACAACAAATTAAAAAGGTTAAATCGAATTTCCTTATTTTCCCCTAGCATTCGATGAAGTGGAAAAACTGATAAACTACTGATGACTCTTAATGACCTCACTGATTGTTTTTTCACAATAAGACTATATGTAACACCGCTACTAACTTCTTGGCCTTCTGTGCCAGGAATGGCAGGATTGCAGAGGTGTGAAAGTAACTAACGAAAGTTGGGGAACTTGTTGTCATATTTGTCACCTATTCGTCATATATTTGTCAAAACTAACTTCATTAAGTATATTTGAAATCAGCAGCTCATTTGCTCTTGAATATGAATGAATAAATGCTTTTGAATATGAATGAATTAAAATTGAATAGTGCTTACAAATTTTAATTTTGCTCACTTCCAAGAATTCCGACGGCTCGCGACAAATTACTCCTTTTATTGGTTTTGCAATCTTTTGCAAAAAAAAGAAGTTTTCCTGAAATTCTACCAATCCTTTTATTTGACATTACTTGACGAATTATTATTAATTAATTAATTACTGCGACGAAGTAAGTAGCAGTGTTATTCCTTTAGTGTTGCGTTTCATCCCCGCTCACAGGGAAATTTCAGGCGATGTCAATTCACCGAGGTTTTTTTTTCTCATCCTCCAAAAGTAAATTTTAATAGAATGCAGCAATCAATAGTTCATGTCCCATCAAAAATTCATATATGAAAGATCATCCAGAGTACAAACTCATGTAGGATTATAGAAAAAGTGCTATTTGAGGAAATTATATGTGTCATATGTGATGTGCCATTACCGCATATCCCTGTGAATAAAATCCAGTTTCTGACAAATTCAGGGTTTTTGCTTCAATTCTATTCATCGCTGTTCTCGAACAGAAAAATTACTCGAAGCGTATTGATTGATGGGAAATGCATGCTAACCGTTGACATTTACCTTCAGTGATCCGTATGAAAATAAGTTTTTGCCTCAACAACTGTTTTCCGAAGGGTACGTTAAAAATCATTCTGCTTCTGGAGTCGAGAGATTGGAGTGTTTTGCATTAGAACAGGATCCCACATCATTTGAGGATTAATGGGGCGGGTGTGGTGTAGCGGTTAGAGGTTCCGCTTCCTGCACGATCGATCGGAGGTTCGAATCCGCCCTCGTGCTCACCAAGCCTTTCATCCCTCCGGGGTCGATAAATTGGTACTAGACTTGTCTGGGAGGATAAAAACACCGACTTGACACATCGGCTAGCCCCGCAAGTCATTGTATAGGCCAGTTAGGTGTTCGTAAACCTCAAACGACTCTGAATTGAAGTGAACGTGGGGGCGCATCCCAAGCGGATTGATTGACGCCAGAAACTTTATCCTTATCCTTTATCCCACATCATTCTGTCATCCAAACATTGAACAAAAACAATTGGGAAGAGGTTATTGAATGGAGGAATTCTTCTTCTTTCGTCTTTTTTATGCATCATTGGAATACGAAAACAGATTTTAAAAAATAAGTATAGCGTGCTTTACGGAGTACATATGAAGCACATAAAATCACACATTTTCCTGATTTCTTGATAAGAAGTGTTCTCATTTTTTCTGAATTCGCTGCTCTGCAGCAAACTTCTGCAATTTCAACTCTTTGAATCCGAGAAATGAGAAAAGAGAGAGGACAACCACCACATTGATTCTGGGCTGCCGACACTGAGGTCGTGGTATCAGGGTGAGTTGAGTGAGGAAGGCACAACATACATGTTGAAACTAATGAGGAACAAAACCAAAAGTGTGTAACTAATTTAATTTTGATAAGTTATCATCATAGGTGCGATAGGGAGAAGCCGGACCCTGCTCAAGTGAAGGGGGTCCCTTCGCCAACTGTTCAAAAGTAAAGGGGGTCAGAGCACCGGCTCCGACTATCGCATCTATGGTTATTATTACTGTAACAGCAATGATCAATACCTATTTGAAGTAGTAGTAGCATAGAATAAAAAAATAAGCCGCACGCATTCTTTATATGATCCGACTGAAACCTTCCGGAAAATTTTCGACAATTATTGTACGAAACTCTGTTCCTCACTCTCCACACCACGTAAATTGACATTGTTATAGTGTGGTTGTAGCGCATTTGTATTCGCTCGAACATGGACTTACATGAAATTTTCGAAAAAAAAAAATGAAATTTTTCAGATGTTCTGAAACATGTGCATGCTAATGAAAGTCATGGGACTGTAAAAAAAAAGTGGAGATACGACGAGGATAGCAACAAGGAGAAAGAGAAGAAGAAGGAGGAAGGAAGAAAGAAAGAAAGAGATCAAAACTACCACCATGATCTGGTGAATTTCAGCAATTTTTTGCTTTGTTAGACCAAATAAAATCATCAATGGATCAGCACACAGCAGTAAGAGCGATGCACAAATAAAACAATGGAAATTCCGTATAAAATTAAACTTACCAACTATTCACTTGACAATAAAAACAATTTTTCCGATAAAGCTGCCAGCCAATAAACGCACGAAATATTGCAGAGAATTGGAAAAACATAGAATCGTGTTCAGTTAAGTGCTTTGAAAAGCTGCCGGCCGATAAAAGCAGGAAAATATTGCCGAAGAATTAGAAAAACATGGAAATGTCTTCTGTTTAGTGCTTCGAAAGATCTCCTAGCGGCTTTCGGAAAGAAGATCTCTTCTCTAGTTCCCTCTGGATTTTGAATTGATGTGCCCGTAAGCTCTCTATCCGCCATTGTAGCTAGCAAGAAGATCTCAAATCAATTTTGAGAAACACTTCAATGGTTATTCACTTATTTTCAAAGATAAATTGCTCAAAACTTCTAAAAAAAATTAGTGAATACAAAATTTGCAGATAGCATATTTGCAAATTTATTCATCGTTTCCTAATTCTCATGACAACTGTCCTGAGGAGAATGATTGATATTCAGCGCATAGAAAAACATAAATAAAACATGAAGCATTTTATTTTTCTTTGCTATAATTGTCTTTTGCAGATGAACTGTCGCATGGAGCAATTCAATTCGTCGACAATCACTCATGTTTGGAAAAAAATTGTTTTAGGAGAAACTGTTATGGAAATTTTCCGAAGACACATTTTCCTCAGCTGATCCAGAACAAAAGAAATCCTTTCCAACATCAAGTGGGATAAAAATAAATAGAAGAAAATTTAATCCCTTCTTCCACTTTGCTGTATGTAGTTCACAGGTCTTGGAACAAAGCCTGATTATACGCATCATTGTTTCCTTTCTGTAAAATATGGATGAATTTTCCTGCCCGCATCAATCGAGACGTAAATAGGGGTGATCGATAAAGAAAATCGTTACCGAAGTACAACGATGTTGTGACTTATAACCGGTGAATATCTTACTTTAACTTCAACTTCGCTATTTTGAAAAAAAAAAACTCAGAGCATCTCTCTTGTCAGAAGAGTGCGGTAAGACATCAACTTACGTCAGAGATTCGTTTCTACGACGCGACGTTACGTGATTTGCGGCATTAGTGGGGATCTACATACGGCCGCTTGCGTCGCTCGCATGTACTATAGTAGCACGTACAATTAGTATTGTAATAAAAGAACAAAAAAATCGACAAAATAAGAATTTCTAGACTTTATTTCTTAAAAGACCTAGCTGTGATAACTGTGGTCGACGTAACCTGGAGGCTGTCAGTGGTTAGAGGTTTGTTCTCTCATATTATATTGTATTATATATTGAGCATATACCATGCGGTATATTGAGCAGTAACCTTAGTAACCTTCTTCTTCGAACTCTTAATTTTGACCTTTTACTCGGATACCGTACCAAAAACTAGTAGGAGTTAATTTCAAAGAAGAAAAAGACTGATGACATCGCCCAGTTTATAAGAATATGAACTGAAGAGAAGACGTGGGTGTTATGTCAAAAGAAAGGATTGATAGGACTTCACAGAAACTTTTTTTTTTGCAGAAGACTGGAAAACCAAAGAAA
Source organism: Necator americanus (assembly GCF_031761385.1). Classification (NCBI taxonomy): domain Eukaryota; kingdom Metazoa; phylum Nematoda; class Chromadorea; order Rhabditida; family Ancylostomatidae; genus Necator; species Necator americanus. The sequence continues at coordinate 9,526,313 of NC_087374.1, forward strand.
TTCAATCCGATTTCCGCTTCCAGAAATAGAAGGGAATATGATTAAAATAAAGTTAAGCTTGTGAAAAAATACGTTAAGCTCACGAGCGTACGTACATACAGAGCACTAGCCGTTGTTTTCAATCGAATTACAGCTGAGCACACCATATTTTAGGCACGCTTTTTATAGCTTCATAGGTACAGGAAAAGGCAATGATCTCTAGGATATGATCCACCCCTTTTTTGCACGTCCTTTTTGTCAGTTCATGCTTAAAGTAGCATGAGAAGTGTGGAGGATGAAGCATAGTCGGCTCGGCTCCTACTGCATGATCGATGGTTTGAAACCGCCCTAGAGCCAACCAAGTCCGTCGGTCCAAGGTCGATAAATTGGTACCAGACCAGTTCTCTGGGAAGATATCCACTTCATATTTTATGCTTAGAGAAACAAGAGACTTTGTGATTTCTTCCCCATACAGAAATCGATAAAATTTAAAATAGGCTCTACTGTCCTATGTTTTCGGATTAAGCAGTATTTTTTCGCTAGCAGACCTGGCTTAAACTAAATCGACCATTGTCGAAAGGTTCCTTAATCCATTCGAGCGGCAACTATTTGAAAAAAAAAACCAATTAAGAAGGAATCCCTAAGGAAGCAACCAGTTTCCTCCTATATTGATCGATAGAATATCAATTAGGTATCTCTACATTGTCCATTTTGCACTTTTCCTAGTTTGTTCCTTTTATTTATCGAAGGAAAATCGCCACATATTAAATAAGGGAATAAATAAGCGAATAAATAAGCAAATAAAATTGAAGTAGAAGAAGCACAGCCAACGTTGGAGCCATACAAAACGCCTTGGATGCCACATTTTATCCCGATGATCCTGATAGGAATTCTGGTACCGCATTGATCGAACTCTACTACTGGCCAAATGCAAGGAATACACAAAACAAAAAACCTTCGTACAAAACCCCTTAGAACAGAACTTGAGATGGAATTCATGTCAATAGGCAGAAATTACTTCAGCTAATTTAAATACTGTCATAGACACTATCTGAGTGTGTTTTTGGGCAAATAAGAAGGGGAGGGAAGTATTCGCTCATCCTGCGCTGGGCACTATTATTTACAGAAGGAGCTATTCTTCTGGCACTGATGTACGCTCGCTTTGACCATAACTCGCTCACATAACGAGTTCCATTGAAGTGATCCGAGTAAGTGAGCGCCATAGGCATTCAACTATTTCTGATCTCTTGAAAAGGAGGTAGCTGGTGAGGAAATTTGGATCTATGTTCCAATAAAGGTGTTGTCGCTTCAGAAAAGGATTGAACGGCATGCGTTCGGCTCATTCCAGGATCCACCTGTCCTTGAAGGCATCGCCCCACTAATCAGAGGTGGTACAGATTTCAGGTGGAGTATTCTTATACGGGTTTGTAGATTATACAGAGGGGGTGATTCCGTCCATTTCTTCCTAATTGCCGTAAAAACGGCCCGGAAGATGCGACGTGTGCACAAGGCTGGCGCGCTCCAGTCGAACTCCTTGTAGAAAATAGTACGCCAGAACGCTCGAAGCCGTATCTTCCGGGCCGTTGTCTACGGCAATTAGGAAGAAATGAAGGGAATCACCTTCTCTCCGTAATCTACTATCCCGTATACGAATACTCCACCTGAAATCCGTACCACCTCAGATTTGTGGAGTGATGCCTTTAAGTAAACAATGTCAGCTGAACGATATACTTGAGCCGTGTTTTTCACATGGTATAGTGTCATGTAACGTTTGCAAATTCTACACTGACATCATTTTCTGAGCTTACACAGAGTGTAAAAAGTTTTCATTTATAGCAAAAGTCGCGTAAATGTACAACGTACATACCAGGGACGGTTTTCAGCTGTTTTTCCGTAGACAGCGAACATATGTACCATCCTGCAGTGGAGCATGAGGCTGGTTCTCAGCATAAAGATTGAAGGGTATGCGAAAGTGTTCCACCTTGCAAACGTCTACTGTAGATCTTTAGGAAACGAAGTAGGATCCAGCGCAAAAATTGCGGATTTCTGGTCGAATATGTAGCCGATCGAAAAAATTATCTGTCGCATCTATTTCCTCTGAGCTTTATACCAAATGAAGTATAAGGCAAATCAAGTGATTCAACGTTTTTGAGCTGAACCCGAGAGTTGGGGGAAAAGATTTTTTGGCTTGATTAAAGTCTTGAAAACTGCGAAGTCGGGGTCTCGCCATCCAGAATTAGGACTCAGGGTGTACTTAACGAGCATGATAGTCACCCGGCTAAATTCCCTCGATGTATCCAAAAAGAGGAATGTGGCACAGGATTGTTTGGATCCGTCTCTCCAACGACACAACTTATTACGCCTCAAAGCGAAATGTGGGCAACTGTGTCGTCGTCCAAAGTCCGCGATCTGATTTATATCATCAATAAAACACGTCTTTATGTGTAGTAAAATATAAATGTGAAATTGGCCCGAGGAGTGCGAATTTACAGCATCGTTTTCAGCTGGGAAAACAACAAAATTCTACTTCAAGTCCTATGCAAAAATTATGGCTGGGCCAGGTTGTGCTGGTTGATGTGAGAAGTCGAAGAACTAAGATGACTACCTCTTCCATAACTTGTAACTCAAACAAGCAACAAAACCATCCTAAGATCGCACAGCGTCGAGAATAACGCTCGTCCTATTACCCGTAATAAGTTGTATCGTTGGGGAGACAAGATCAAAAAAGACAGTTCACACGCCTTTTTCCGGGTTATTAGAGAGAATCATGCCCATGCTGCCCCCTTATTTACTCAATAATATCTTACCGCTAATGCCGCTAGTTATTTGAACTTAGAATATTTACTTACTCAACCTATCTGGATGATATAAAGGGATATAGTCACTGGCGTATCTCTCCACTTGGGATGCGCCAACGCGTTTTGCTGGAATTCGTAATCATCGAGGTTTCGGAACGCCCGTATTGCCCTATACAATGACTTGCGAGGATCAGCCGATGATCAAGTCAGTGTTTTTATCCTCCCAGACGGGTCCGATACCACTTTATCAATCCCGGAGGGATGAAAGGCTTGGCTGGGAATAGGGGTGATACCAACCATCGACCGTGCCGCCACAACGGACCTTCAACCAACTGCGCTATACTTGCTACTATCTGAATCCTCATACGGCTCATAAAAGGACTCTGTAGGCTCTGGTCATTAAATCCACCATTTTCCTGTAACGGGTAGATTACTCGATTAGATATATTTAATACTGGAATAATATTTAATATTATAATATTTAATACAGTAAATATTAAATACTCAACAAGTATTATTAAATGTTTTTAATTTTTTATTACTAATGTTGAATATTTAAGATGGAAAATTGTACCAGAATACTAATTAAGTGTACTGAAACAAATTGAAAACCCTATTTCTTAAAAAAAATATTGAAAAATCAAAAATTTTTTACAACTAATTAACAAACTATTTGTTGAATTATTCAAGAATTTGCTTCTCAAACATTTATGGCATTTCACTGCCACCATTATGGTTGTATCCAATAAGTAAAGTTCGAGAATTTGGGAATTCTGTGAAATTTGCAACTTATTTGATACCTAGGCTAAGTTTTTGATTGAGATTTTGATTGATTTGATCAAGTAAAAAAGAGGAAAAAAATCAGAGAACAATTGTAGCGTAAAACACAGCATGATAAGGGGAAAAAGCAATGGATAACGTCAAATCTCTCGGATGCGTGATATTTCAGTTTTCCGAGCTATGGCTCATTCCAAGTGTGACAGATAGTCAAGCCTGCCCACTACACTGCACTACACTACATTAAACATAAGGATGTCTCCGAAAGCATAAGAAACTAACTGAAACTGGTTTCTCTTCGCGATGTTATTAACTTTTAGTGAGCAATGCACATCTCTACATCTTTAATAACAATTGTTTTTCGAGAACTACCAAAGTAAAACTATTAAGTGTGTTCACCGACGTTCTAATAAACACACCTTTCGTTTCTTTAACGAATTCTGTGTCTTCATTCATTCAGTTCGTCAAAACTGCTAAAAACACCAGCACTCAGTTATGAAAGAGAGAAATGGGGGTTAGAAGAAAAAAAATGATGGAATGCTTTTGCACGATGACGAATTTTACGGTATTTTTTTATCTCACTGTAAATTTCCACTAGTTGTGTAACACTATCCTATTAATAATACAGAATAGCAACGCATAATGAAGAAAAAAAAAACGTAGAAGATATATAAACAAAATTCATGCAACTAAATTGACCAAAGAAAATGTGGTTCCGAAGCAGAAGTAGAAAGTAAAGAGAATCGGAGACTTTCTTTTTCTAAGGGACTTGGAAATTCGAAGCTACGTTATTTAATATATGAGCAAAAAAAGTAACATAATTCTAAAATTAACTGTAGATACGCTTGTGTTCGCAATTTCCCTAGCATTACTTTTTGCATGTTTTATGTTTATGTTGTTTTGTTTTATATTATTATTTTTGCGTTTTATCCGTTAAGAAACTGAACTATTACCATCAATGTAGCTGAAAAATTTCGCTTGGGGAACTGACTAGTTTTTTTTTCTTCAGTACGATCCTCTTCATAAATGAAAGAAAAATACCGTAAACAAGGGCGAAAAAAGCCTGAGTCTGCTAAACGCTAAACTGAGAAATGGTTTTTAAGGGGCGTCTAAAAAGTCCAGTACAAATTTTGGATTTAAATGTTCTTGAAAAGCTTTCTAAGCGCAAGTAGAGGATAATAAACGCTAAACTCTTAGCATCTAAAACGAAAATACACCAGCAGCGACGGAACAACCATGTAGAGAAGACTGGAAAGACCATCAATAGCTGATTCCTAATCGATTCTCGGTTAAGCTTCGATTCGGATTATTTTTCCAAAAACGACAACGTGACCATGAAGAAGAAACGCGGTGATCTGATTCAAAAATAAATCAAAAGCGAAGCGTTTAGCGTTTGAAGTCAAACCGATAAAGTGTTTTTCTCCATAAGAGAATTTTTACTTGGAAAATCAAATAGAAATTTTATAGAGAAAAGATTGAAAGCAATTCTTTCTGTAGATCTACATCAATTACAAAACTAATTATTTTTCGAAACACCAGTATTTTCATTATATCCAGAAGTTTTAAATGTGCACAGCAGCAGATCAACAATCGAATCAAAAACGAGAATCAAAAACAAGGTTTTCCATGAAAAGAAAGAAAACGGTAAATACAAATAGAACGAAATGACATGAAAAAGGCAAAATGTTAGTTAATTATTGATCATTGCGTTGATTTTTGCATTTTTAGTAGTTTTTCAGAAAACAAAATGAAAAGAGAGAAGAAAAACGTCTTCTTGGTGTTGTTTTTTTATTTTCGCTGTGAAAAAAAACATGATGTTGATATGAATTGACTGTTTTCTTCTATCAAACTGAAGCTTGAATAATCAGTTACTATTTTGGATTAGCAAGAGATTAAGGAAAAATCTAATACCGTAATATGTAGAGGCGAAACATAGCATATATGTGCACACTTGATAAAAATACAAAAAAACATGAGAGTATGACAGGAACGCTTCTTCTGTCCAGTTTTTTCTCATAGGAAGGGTAAAGAATTGGTGTGATAAGTTTAGGAATCCAGTTTGATCTACGCTAGACTTGCTCTATTAATGTCGGCTAAGTTGGTGAAGTTTGAATGGCTCGGAACTTTTTGCAGCTGCGAAGAAACGTTTTTTTCTGCACCGTAATTACGTAAACTAGGAACTCAAAGCTTCTACGCAACTTCTTTTTTTTTGTGCAGCGAAGAGAAAGCGCTTCAACCTCAATTAGAGCTGAGATAATGCATTTAGAACTCGCTTTGTTGCAACGAACAACGTTAATGGCGTAAAACTACCAATGCGGATCCGGATTTAAAATGTACACAAGCGCTTAATACGAAGAAGATGTGACATAGCATGCACTTTAGGATGACGAAGCTATAGTACGAACGTAGACGCAGGCGCGCACATGTAGACTGGGGAAAAAAAGAGAGTACTCGTGAATGAGCGCTTCTTCTTCTTCTTGTGTGAGCCGCCAGCCGCCTAACAACTTCGTACAGACCATGCAACAGCACCGATGATCGTGAAAAAAGTGCTACGAGTGAGACCGAAAGAATCGTTGAGAGAACGAGAAGTCGGCGGCGGCGGCGACTCGCCAGAGAAGTCGCTTGCTGGCTGTGCGAGGCGAACAGAAAAAAACGAAACGCGAACAACTCGGACAGCTTGCAGACAATAGACCTTTCCAAAGGGTTTTGGAGAAGTAAATTCAATGCGCAGTTCTACAACTTTTCCAGCAATTTCCCGGAGCACACTTCGCATAGTTTTTTCTGTTTTCTGTTCTGTTCTTTTTCTGTTCTTTCCTTCTGTCCTTTTTTTTGTGAGATAAATTATGCGCCAACGATACAAACGATAAGTAGTAACTGATTAGCAAAAAACAATAATTATATCGAAAAAAAAGATCTAATTTCATATTTCAATCCCGTATCGGGGTTGAAGAGAATCACTAACCAGCAAATAAATGCTCTAAATCCAAACTCAGCGAAACTCAGTTCTGGAAAAGATAGGTTGTAGAATAGACTTAAAACTCAAAAGGAGTAATTCTTGTAATAAATTTAGAGAACCTTAGAGAGGACATCTTGAAATAATTAAAGAATACAGGGGCTACAGAAAATTAGAAGCTCCTGTGAGCAGCACTACCTCGGAAAATCGTTAATGGCACAGAAAAACAGTTAGATGCTTTAGTGACGACTGTTGAAGAGCATCACCTCATGCAAGCATGGATGAGCCAAAGCTTTATTGGTTTTTTTTTCTGGAACAGAGAAATTCCCTTTCGTTAAAATGAGAATGAGGACCATAAGAAAAAGTGAGATTCACAGAGTTCAAATTTTTACTGCTGAATATGAGAGAATCCAAAGGAATCTGAAAAAAAAATCAACTTAACAGAAACTACTGATCTTTTTAATACATATATTTACTGAGCTCTTCATATTTAGATTTTAAAAAAAGTGTACGGGATTACATGATTCAAGAGAAATTACTTGATCAAGAAGTGATACGCGCTAAAACAGATCCCTGAAAGTTCAGGACAACCAACATAGTGAAAGTAGATTGCAGAAGAACAAAGAAAATCGAAACAGTGCCGACTAAACGAAACGTGTGCATGGATGCCTGGCGGTAACTCGTCCCAGTTCCTGGATTGCAGGCGGTAAACCAGGTGGGATCGGGTCAGAAAGTGCACCGACAATGTTGTACAGGCGATGAGCAATGAGAGAAACTTTTACAAAGTGTTCACCGGTGCAGCATCAGCCCCCCGTGAGGCTGCTGTTGATGTCGGCAGCCGAACCGCCGTGGAGACTCGTCGAGGACTGATGATAACTCGATTTGAGGATGACTAAGCGCTACGAAGCACTTAACACAACTATGAGAATAGGATGAAGCAAGATTACAGCCAAGGATTCGTTCACACAAAGAACCAAAATAAATGCTATGAGGGAAAAAAGTAGATTTTCAGATTTTCTTTTTTCTACCGCTAATCGCACAAAGTCCACAGTAATACCAGAAAGAACCGGCACATCGCCGTGGAAGGTAAAAAGTTATTTCGACAAGAACCACAACGAAATTCCACGGCACCGACAGAGATAGACGTTAACAGAGAAAGTGCAATACAAAGTCATACGCAGGGGAAGTGAACAGATGATGACTGGATCGCCCCCGCCAAAACCAGTACCGTATGAAGTGCCGAGCCGAACCTCAACACTTGTAAAGCATCAAAAGCAGCTCAAACATCGAGTCAAGCGCATCGTAAAAACGATGAACAACTCGGAAACCGACCGAGGATGGTGAGGAACATACGATCATGGCCGCGCCGCGTACGGTACATGCGTTGCGGTCGTCGCACCTTCGTTGGACGCCACCTGCACGAACTCCTCGTCTAATAGGGGTCACCGCGGCGCTGCCCGTAGACGACCCAGCCTAGACTAGTGATCGGCGGCGGCGGCAACCAATTCTGCTGCAACGCTTGGATAGACCATTAAAATCCAGGATTCTTTTAGTGATATTTGCAAATACGTCGAAGAAAACGTCGTTTTAGATGAACTTTCTCTTAAGAAATTACGAGTTCTCCTCCTCTCCTCTCCTGAGTCAGACGCCCGCGAAGCCAGAGCGCATTTCCATCCTGATGTTATTTCTTTAAAGTTGTGGAGCACCAGCTTCAAGCTAAAATTGATTTCAGCACTAAAAAAGTAGGTGTTAGGACATTAGTATAGATTAGAATGAAAAAAAAACGTGAATATAGAGATCTGTTAAATGTTGTTTGTTTGCTAACGGAGAAAGGTGATGGGATGGGAATTTATTTCTTTTTATTTCTTTTTTTTTCTGGAAAAGTGGCAAGAAATGATTTCTGTACAACTTCAATGGTACATGATTTTTCTGGTGTTGGATCTTAGTTTTGTATTTTGCTAAATTTCTCCTTGTTTAGTGCCTACTTGAATAATACTGATTCTCTTCAAAAACGAACGTTTATTTATAAACATATTTTATATTTACTGTTTGTCAATTAATGGTTTTCAATTAATTTGATTGATTAAATAATTTATTTATTTATTTATAACGAACGAGGCACACAACGATTCCTACAAGTTTCTTTCATCCATAGAATTTCTTAATGTGTTCTTATTTCTAAGTGAAAGTGTTATTTTTCTGATAATTTTACTACTTTTTACTAATTCCTTATATTACAATAATTATATATTCGTTTATTTTACATATTTGTATGTGTGTTTGTAATTTTATGTCAACTTATTAATTTCTAAATCACAAATGTCAGTACAAGAAGCTGAGAAATAGTTGTATGAAAATACGAATAGAAAAAATAAAAATGGTAAAAAATAACTTACAATAAAAAGAACTATACTGTAATTAGTTTGTGTTTATAAGCGCTAATTAAAAGTAATTGAGAGAATCAAATTCTATGTAAGCGATCGGAAGTATGTAGAAATTGTGCGAAACAGTTCTTTCTTGCTTTACTGATTAACATTTTTTTTTTTTTCTCTTGAAAATAGCATTGATGTACGTTTGAAAAGAGCGTTCATCTGCTTTCTCGAGCTTTCTGGATGTAAAATTCATGACGAATTTTCCAAACGAGACGCATTTTTGCGCCTATGATTTATGGATCTATCAATTTTTAAGTTTTCCCGGTTCTTCAAAAACTTGTTTACGTACATATTTTTGCAAGACACAAATTTATGGAATGAGGCCTAGAACAGCTTGGATAATTTCGATTTCTGCTGCAGTACCATGGTTGGATCTGGTTTTCTATTCGTTCATAGTCTCATGCAAATCACGTGCTTAGGTTCTGCATTAACAATGCTTACAGATTTTTCCGCATTTCCCTCGAACACGTAAGGACAAAAAAAAATCCTCCTTTGTTGAATAAGATTCCCTTGGCCACTTTAATAATTGGGATTTTCTGGATCCTTTCGGGAACATCGGCGCATTATGAGGTTGTAAGCAAAATAGTTTAAATTCAACTGGTTCATTCTAAACACTTCCGCTGATGCATTTTTCTCCCGGGATTTTGAACTGAGCCAATCTTGAGCATTCGGGATTTTCCACGGTATCATTGCTTTCCCGAGCGAAATGCGGTGAAGACGGCAATCAAAACTTTAAGCTGAATGCCATAGACGAATAATTAGCCCCCAAATTGTTAACTAATTTATGAATGAAGAAACGAATTGAAAAATGACTGGAAAACCGGGCAGACGAATGAATGAATGAATGAATGAATGAATGAATGAATGAATGAACGAGCGAATGAATGAATACAAAGAAGAAGAATATTGTCAAAACATCGTTATAAAAACGCTTTTTAATAAAAGTCGACAACTTAACTATGTATCTGATTTTCATCAACAAAAGTTGGTTATGGTAAATTTAAAAATAGAATAAATACGTAAATAAACATGGCAGGTGCTAATAAATATTGTATTTAGGTGTGCTTTTCATGGATATTGACTGTATCAGTGGATAAATCATCACCATGTATGTAGATGCGTTTAATAAATTCTTCAAAAAAAGAGAAAAGAATTTTTCCAGTAGCATTACTAGTTTACATGGATTTATACAAAACAACAGTGAGTTTTTTTTTTTAACAAGTGGATTATACGTGTATAGGCTTAGTCACTTGAACACTTAAATGTGCTAAAACCACATAGAACCGGTTATTGAGCCTGAATATCGACGGATCTTCACTTTTTCATGGTAAAGAGTGGTTTAAGAGAGGAAAATGATCAGAGAGGTAATCTATTTATATGTAGACATAATTCCAGTGATTATTTGCTAGTTATTTGCTCAACAACTTCGATTCTTCGAAGTTCAAATATCGATTGAACTTTTTCGGGGTTCTTGGATATGAATGCACGAATAACACAGAGTTATGACAAAGGCAGGTCTCACGAGAATTTTCAGTGCTGATCTCACCCTTCTTTTTCTGGAAGCTACGCCACCGATCATGCATGATCTACTTGAAAATCTATATCGGAAAAGTTCGCAAACACTGCCTTAACATATAAGTACAGAAGGTTGAAAGTAGGTTCTATTTCTCGCTCTTTTCTTTTTTCTTCGAAAAAAAATTTTTTCCTATTTCTGCATATTTTGTCATGTAAATATTCGACAAGTGTTAATAACTCTAAATTCAAAACGTAATAACAGAGTTTCCCCTCATTCTCGAAATCGAATTGTTCTGGATGCTTTCGAACTTCCATACTGATCTTTAACTCTAAACTTATATACAAAACTTGTGTGCAAATGAAATGTCGCGTAAATCCATTAAAAATCCTTCCTGGCATCTTTTTTGTATGGGTTTCAACCAGAATACCCTGGCTATCACCTTCGCAGCACATGTTTTCAACTTATCGATCGTACAGCAGGAGGTATGCTATTCTTAGTTTATCGATCGAATTGACCAAAAATGCGAAAACCTAAACCTTTTCCGATCGTAAAATACCTCAAAATATCTGTTCTTAGCTTTTTTTAAAAAGACTATTGTCCTCAGTGTCCGAAAATTCTAGGATTAAAAAAAATCTCAGAGAAAAAAATAGAGAGTAAACAGTTTTTTGAGGTAAACATTCACATTTTACTGGGATCACAGTAGTATTACTATTATGCTATTATAGTATTATTATTACTAGCAGGATCCCAGAAAAATGTGAATGATTGAACAAAAAAAAAGGTGAATGACGAAACTTGAGAACATCTTGGATGACAATGGCGAGGGAACGAAACGAGTGGAAGAGATGGTGGGGCCCGCACATCCAGTGAAGACGGGCCATCTAAGTAATATAAGAAGAGTATAAAGTAATGATGAATGATAATGAGAGGAAGGATGTAACGCAGTCGGTAAGACCTACCGCCTCCTGTCTCCACGAACAATCGTTGGTTCGAGGCCGCCTTAGTGCCAACCAAGCATATTATCTCTCCGGTGTCAACAATTCGTATCAGCAGAAGTGTCTTGGAGGATAAAAATACTGAGTTCTTTTTTGATCGGCTAGCCCCCGCAAGTCATTCGTCAAAGCCAAGCATTCGTTCACAAACAAATCTCAAATGATTCTGAATTGAAGTCGAACGCGTAGGCGTCCACATCCCCGTAGGGGCCAATCAATTTCGTGCACTTTATCCTTCAACCTTTATAATGATACTATAATGATACGATACGATTGAAAGAGTTCTACCAGAAACATAGAAGAGAATCGCGAAAAATAAAGCATATTACATTTTAGACTTGAAAAAAGTCGTTGTTCACCCTGGTTTTAAAAAGTGAAGGAGGTCAGAATTTGACCATCACATTATTTATGGGATAACCTTATTTAAGAGTAATTTTTTACTTTAATACTACAGTAATAATACTGTTTATTTAGACACTAAGATGAAATATCCTTGCTGAGCGTATAGATCCTGGAACTTGATGCTTTTATTCGTTTCTTCATCTAGCAATCATCATCGTGAAAGCTCGACAGCTTCACAAGTGACGATGACGAGTCCCAGATCCTTCGGATTTATCCAGATACGCTCTCTTATTTGGTCCATCAAGGACTTAAGGAACAACTCAAGAAAACTTACAAAAAGAAAATACTTAAGAAAAGTAGTTAAGAACACCTCAACCGATCTCAGTACCACTTTAAGGATGTTTTGAGTCTTTTAGGATCCATTCGTAATGTATTCTTCTCTCATACACATTATCTTTAGCCGACTCTTTAATAGATTATAAGAAAATTTAGGAAGAAGAGCAAATATGAACCAGATTTTTCTGGAAATTATGAAACCAGTAGTGAAGAGGGTAAAGTGTATGATTAGTAAAATCTTAGGTGTGGATCGTTGCCTTCTCTTGTGTTCAAAACGTACTCATAGTTAAAGGCATCACCGCACGAATCTCAGGTGGTACGGATTTCAGGTGGAGTATTCGTATACGGCATAGTAGATTGAGGGGGTGATTCCGTCCATTTCTTCCTAATTGCTGTGAAAAACGGCCCGGAAGATGCGGCTTCAAGCGTTCCGGGGGCGATATTTTCTACGAGTCCAATTTCTACGAGCCCCGGAACTGGACGGAATCATCCACGTCTCCATTATTTATTTATTTATTTATTTATTACGCTCAAAGGCATGCCCAGAAATAAACAATAGAAAATCCAACAACGAGAAAAGAGTAGAATGAGAATAAGCAGGGATAAGTCACCCGAACAGTAAAGCAAGGGACGATTTAGTAATCTCTAATCTAAATAATCTATGATCCCTTACACGAGTACTCCATCTGAAATCCGTACCACCTCAGATTCGTGGGGTGATGCCTTTAAGTATCGTTACGCATTTCTTCCAGGAAAATTCGTGGAAAATACGATGACACCTGGACAGCTCATGAGACCCGTACACGTCGACTGATTCACTGCACAACAACAACTTTCACTTTATCGACTCATATCTACAGCAATCTCGAGTAGATCGAGATTTGAGTCAAGCAATTAACTGAATTGAGAACGTTACCGTATGAGTCAGTGAATGTCAACAATTTAAAGAGACCTAAGAACTTCAGAATGAGTGCTCACAGCTGATCGTTCAAAAAGTCCTGATCTACAGGTTTTCTGTGCTGCGATTCCTGAAGGAATGTAAGTCAGAATAAGGATTTAAAGCGGTTATTCTGCTTGAGGAAGTTTTGTCGTTTTACTAAACTGACTTCAACAATTAACTGTGATTTTATCTATACGAGGGCCAATAAAATTATACGATCGAACGTAGGGATGACCCTACGGCCGAAGACGGACGCGATTAATTACAAGAAGTAATGGGATCCCAAACTGTTACAATAAATAAATAAATTGCACTAAATTAGTTTCCTTAATGGTTTATTTAATTTTTTTAGTGTGAAATCGTAAGGTAAGCTTCTGAGAAAAATGTATGTCAAAACATCTAAAAATAACAGTTTCGAAAACCGTATCAAAAAATTTCTTAATTCAAAATTAGACTCGTTCCTCGTTGAATCGATAGTTCCTTGTTATCGTGCTAATAGATTTACTGAAGCTAAGAAAAACCAAACACATAGTTAGAAGAAAAGGAATGGAAAAATGAAAGAAATCTTCCAAAATCCAAAAAAAAATTTCTAGCTTAGAGCAGAATTACTAATAATGTATAATTTATATGTGTGGAATATGATAGAATGACTTGAAGAAACAATTATGAAGAAATATCACTAACTTCTTCATCGAAACAAGAGAAGATCAGGCGGGGACTTTTGAGAATTTGGAGAGGAATCTTCTAACATTGTATTCGGATAAGTTCAGAAGTCAAATTTGCTTATTTAAATTTAAATTTCCGAAATTCAATTATTGAAATCATCTTCATTCCGTACGTAGTTTCAAACCGTACATCAATGTGTACGGTAAAACACAACAGAATTGCTGCAACAGAAGTTTCTATGGGTACGGAAGTGCATATCGTTGATCCTGTGAACATATAGGATTTCTTCCGATAACGTTACGATAATTCAATAGTATTAAAGAAAATGATGATCTGTGTCAAAGAATATATCTACTTTCATTTAATATAACTTCTACTTTATTTTATCATTTTTTAAAATAATTTTTCAAGCATCGTACAACATACGAGTTCAGCTGACAAATAATTATTCAGTTGCTTGGTTTTGAAGCATTCGGCTAAAGCAGAGGAGGAGAAAAATACAAAGAAAAAGAGAGGAAATTCCAGGAAAAATCTCCAGGGGAAATATCATATCCCTTGGAAAAGAAGCGATCTCAAAGAACAAAGAAAAAAATTGAAACTTTGTATAGATTACTAAAAATGTGCTGAAGACACTTATTTAACTTAGGTTCGGCAGATCTTAGGACCTTTACACGTTAAGGACCTAAAAGGACGAGGGAAACAGATCGAAACTGTGGTAGAGCTCGATCGAACCTGTACGAATCATAAAAGAATCCACACGCCTGCACGCGGCCTACTTTTATTTATGAGTCGTATTAATAACCGAGATGAATCGTACAGCAACTTTTTCATGCTGGATGACTACGTGTAGGGTTTTTTTTAAATTAAAGTTTTTAGCGTATCAAGTTGCACCTAAAAAGAATTTGCCTTACTTTGACAGTGTGGCGACTTCCAAAAAGAAGGGAAAAACATGGAAAACATCCAGAAAATTCATATGTTGGTAGCCCTCCAGCCCATCCAGCCTTGGAGAAAACTGGAAGATGCAAATACAGCTTCCAGTTGTTGACATAATGGTTCAAAATGTTTGTTCTCTGGACGTCCACTGTAAACTTTGAATAATCGGCTCAAAGCACAGGAAAGAATTAGAAAATGCGAGAGTACACCTAAAACCAGTTCTTTTCCTTATCGCTCAAATTTTTCATGTTTTTTTTCGTTCTACGTGGATTGACTGACTTTTTCGCAAGGATAGTTTTTGTCCTGAAGAAAAAGAAAACCGAACAGCGGCCAGTTCGAACGGAAAAGGAACATTTTTCTCGTAATGATTAATCGTTGATCGAGTACTACAGCCGGTATTTTCGTTCATTTAGAGAGGATTATCGGAGATGAAATATCGATTGGATGGATGGAGTTCAGCGTGTATGCGTGTTGTGTTTCGAGTAGATGGTCCAACAGTAGCTCCATCCTTGTATATCCTTCATCCAACATATGAGACAATTGAAGATCAACAGATCATCTTGTCTTTTTTTCCATCCATGCTCCTGTACTTCCTACTTTCCGTCGAACCTAGAACATGTGATCTATCTGAGCACTCCTTAACACATCCTTAATCTTCATAAAAAATGGCCCGTCAGTCCCTTCTCAATCTAAAAAATCTGAATCTTTTATTTTTATTGCTTTCGAAAACAAAAATATGCGTTGGTTTTGAACATTAGATTGAAATCAAACAAAATATGTTTCGAACAAGATTTTAGTTGATTCTGGTGGAGCTCATGGCTTAAATATGTTGAATGCTGAATCCCGATGATGAATTGAATCATATAATCGATCTTAATCAGACTACGGTAGGAAAAAGGAGCTTCGGAGCTGAAAATTTATTGTTCCCGAACATGAGCATTTCATTTACTACCGTATTTATTTCGTTGGAGCTCTATTCGGTGACAGCGCCAAAATATTCAGCTGTGTAGCAATATTTTTTCGTTTGCAAGACTTTTACATCTTTAATGGAAGATCTCCCAGCTCCGTTAAGAATTCAATACTTTAAAGAAATAGAATAATGTTCTATAGAGAAACTGCCCTATAATTTGATGTTTCTTCTCTTATACTGAGTGTTGGATATGAGTCGTCTCATTATTATCTTTTTGTGCTGTTTCCTTGGACGCAATTCCCTTTGTGATCTATGAATTCACATTCAATGTTTAATAAAATATTTACCGTCAATAAACCAATTAAATTGACAAACATTAAATATTTTTTGAGTATTAGGCTGGGAACTAATTTCTGTTACATCCTATGGATTTTCTTCTTATAGACTATCTTTTTTCTTATAGATTTACAGAAATGTATTTAGTCGATCTGTCAGCCTTACCTTATGGATATAACCCCCTTATGGATTATTTTTCTATTCTAGGCACACCGTAATCTATCGTTAACGCTTCTGGCGGTGCTCTTCCTCCACTTCGTGAATCCCAACGCTTCGACCAGAGTCCAGGAATTGTGTTGTGTTGAAGATCCTGTTGTGTTGCTGGCGGAATATCAAAGGAGTCATTCATTAAGTTTCTTCAGTCACATGATTCAGCTATCAAGGCTGAGAAGTGCTGCGATCAGATGGACCGGGCGGCTACAAGCCTTGGAGGGATAGAGGGAAAGTTTTTTTCTTAAAGGACAACGCGGGCTTACATGTCGCGAAGCAAACTCTGATGAAGCTGCACGGTCTCGACTCGGCCATCTTGTGCCGCCCGATCACCAGTTGTTCCTTCCTATCTCTGTCTCATCAGTTGGAAGGACGCCAAATCGTTGATGAGGATGAGCTCAGAACAACCTTCAGTCATTCTGTGATCGCAGATTCCCGGACTTCTACAAGAAGGGGATCCACCAAGAACTGCCTGGACGTTGGCAGCTTCGATACCGATGGAGGATACGTCAGTGATTCAGAACGAGATGTTTGAGAATAAACTGTTAGCAAATGAAATGCCGCAAAGTAACAGAAATTAGTTGTCGGCCTAATATTACTATTAGAATAAGGTAAAGTACTAATTGTATTATTAAAATTTAAAAAGGATAAAATGTCGCGCTAATCAATCCGCTTGGGACCTGCGCTCCCACGTTCACTTCAACTCAGAATCGTTTGAGGTTTACGAACGTGTAACTGGCCTATACAATGACTTGCGGGGGCCAGCAGATGGGTCAAGTCAGTGTTTTTATCCTCACAGACAAGTCTGGTGCCAATTTATCGACCCCGGAGGGATAAAAGGCTTGGTGAGCACTAGGGCGGATCATCAACTTAAAGGCATCACCCCACGAATCTGAGGTGGTACGGATTTCAGGTGGAGTTTTCGTATACGGGATAGTAGATTATGGTGAGGAGGGTGATTCCGTCCATTTCTTCCTAATTGCCGTAAAAAACGACCCGGAAGATGCGGCTTCGAGCTATCCGGGACGCTATTTTCTGCAAGGAGTTCGATTGGAGCGCGCCAGCCTTGCGCACGCGCCTCATCTTCCGGACCGTTTTTTTACGGCAATTAGGAAGAAATGGACGTCATCTCTTCCAATTTTTTCTTTTTTAAAATCGTACCACCTCAGATTCGTGAGGTGATGCCTTTAAGGAGATCATCGAGAAAGAGACAACCGTTATGTATGAATATGGCCATCGCCAACTTTTCTCCTGGAATTGAAAGTACTACCGTTGTCAATCATAGTATTACTGTCGGAATATTGCTCAAATATGAGCTAAAATAATAATACTAATGATGTCGTATAGAAATTCTTCGTTGTTGACTCTTATTCGTGCGGTTGAAGAGCTTACAAGCACAGGTTTACAAGCATAGGTAATTCTTGACTTTTGTTCAGTACATAGGTGAAAGATCCGAACGGGTAATGAGGTGAATACACTCGGCAACGTGGAATTGATTGCACTCAATTAGTATAAAACTCTACATACATGCTATATTTTTGCTTATACGCTGCCTCTCCTTTTTCCGTTCCTTTCCAATTATGTAGTCACTCATAAAAATGTCGCTTTAAAACCATCTTCAGTATTAGATTATCAATTTCTGGAGCTGCGATTCAGAAAACAGTGCGAATTCAGTGCTCTCCAGAATTTCAAAAAACTCCAAGAAAAAAAGATTTTGAAAGGAAAAAAAAACTCTTTTCCATGGATTCGGCTGTGTATATTTCTTGAATTATATTTCTTGCTTTTTTTCTCATTTAGCTTTTCTCAGTCTCATGAACGGGATTCGTGCATTTTAATATCAATTTCACAAACTCATTTCATTTGAATAGGGCAAAATCATTAAGGTAAGGGTATGAGTGGCTGAATGGGGAACTTTCACAGGAATTGGATTTCTTTCTCGAACATGAGTTATTACTCAATAGTAAATTAATGGATGTCGCTCACACGTGGAATATATCATTTGTCTCTATCGTTCACTGTTTTATTTTATTTTAATTGTTAATTGCTTATTTTTTTTTACAAAATATAACAGAAAACTCCTCAATCATTTTTAAAGAAAATGAGTGCTAAAGAAAATGCATTTTGTCTGCAGCGAAATTATATTCATCGAAGTTTTTTTCTTCTTGTCATTCAAGAACAAAAATTTTCTTTAGTTACTTCAGAAAAACTCGCTTTTAAATAGAAGTTTCCACAAAAATCATGGCTACCTTTTCTAGATAGCATCGGTCTTGGAAATCATACCTACCAGGGAAGAAGTCATATTTTTGAATTAATTGATCACATTAATTTAAATTATTTATAACATATGTATACAAGCCATAATAGATTAGAGGAGAACTCTGCAAGAAAAAATTCTTAATTGTCCTGTAAACAAAAAGAAAATTTCTTCACTATTTCTTTGAAAAATTTCGAACCCTAAATGTATTTAATACTTCAATTTTCTATTTTTAATAGTGTCGCTCATGTACTTTTGTTTTGCTATTTATTTAAAACAAATTTTTAATTTAACGGAATTCGTACAAATTTCCATGTGACGGAATAGAAGAATTTATTTAATGGAATAAAATAGATACAATTACCTAGGAAATTTTTTTTTTTCAAAGAAACCGTTTTTGTTTTAGAAATTTCAAATTAGGGTAAAATGTTAGACTAAGTGTCATAGGCACTAATTTTAAATAAGTTTGTAAAATCTTGGAATGAGGTCTTTGGTCCGTTAAATCTATCAACTAAATCGTTCAAAGTTCCCAGAACCTCTATCTTCTCTACCGTATCGATGTCTATTTGAACTTTTTGAATAGCTGAAATGAGAAGATTTCTCAGACATAAAAAATTTTTTCAAGGATTATCATGATTAATCAAAGCTCTTATAAGTAAATCCTAAACACATCCTTCTCGTTCGACACTTACACCAATTCATCAGCTGCATTTTCAGAAAAGAATGGAACTATTCTTTCTGTTGCTTCTTATGGTAGCAAAATCGAATACGGAGGTGGTTTGTTATCATTGTTACGGTAACTCCACAGATCATGGACAATTGTGCTCCATTGACAAATTATGCCTCGGGGAATCCTGCTATTTCAGTAAGTTTCAGCTTTATTTCTTTACGATCACAAGCGTTCGTTGTATGTCCGCTAACGTAATGAGGTTGATTACATCGTTAACTGAGGAGAAGGTGAAGAGTAAAATGTTTTACTAAAATATTTCGTCCATTTTGGGAAAAGAAGAGAAAAACTACCAACTCTCTAACACAGCTGAGTTATAGTTGAAATACGTGAATTTAAGAGTTCAATTGGTGGGAGGTTTTCATTTTAAGCGTTGCTTTTGATAGAAAATAAATCTTGTCTTTCCTGGAATTACAGAAACTCAACTTAGGAGTGGAAGAGAACGGCGAATGGTCAGCCGGTTGCGGTGAACAAGGAGCACCACCGATCCTCGTATGTGCAGCGAATGAGCTCGAAAGAGCAACCAGCTGTTACTGTGGAACTGATCTTTGCAATCAGTTCAAATCCGCCAACGAAACATTGAGAACGTTCTGGAAAAATCAGACAAATTTGTGAGTTTTTTCCCGTGGACTTCCCGTCGAAAAATCCCTTTTGATTCAGAGGCAACGTAACTTTGCAACTTCCGGAACTATCGGTGAATTGTATCGAATGCGGAATTGTTAGCATCGGTGGCCGTGATCTGAAAATTCCTTGTGCTGAAAAACATATTTGCAGAGGAGGCTACTGTATTATAAGTGAGGTTATTCCGGATATGGCTAGAATATCAGCGAATATTAGTCATTGACTCTTAAATTCTTTTAAGAGCGCGGCCTGAATCCACACTCCTACTGTGGAAGCATCTGGGAAGGTGTGGGAGAGGTAAGCCTTTGACTGGTCAGGATTGTTCCATAGATTAGCTTCTATCGCCACAAAACCTAAACAACTTGTTTGGTTTCACTTCCATTTTCTTTCATACTTCATTCTTTTCCTTTTTTCTTCTTTTTTTCTGAGTTTAGGCACGTTGTTTCAAGACACCCGGTGAAGAGGAGCAATGCGTTTGTACAAACAATATGTGTAATGTGATGTTATCCCCAGAAGCAGCTGAGGCAATGATGAGTAAGTAACAAATTACGCGACATACATATGTGGAATAAACATAATTAAGAATAAATACAAACCAAAAAATATATAGAATATATTATTGGGTTTTTCCATTATTGCCCAAGGGCCACTTATCCGGTACATACTACCAAGCGACACCGTTCTGGCTCTGACTCTTGGTCAGCTTCAAAACTCTTAGGAATTTATTATTATTTATTTTTATTCCAAGCTTAAAATTTTATCTCATCGCAAAAAAATTACCTTACCTTTTTTGCAATGAGTTAAACAATAGGATTTCTTCCAAGTTAATAAGCCCTAGAATAGTAAACTATGGAATTTATGATCCCTTCACTTCCTGTCACCTAAGAATATGGATTTTGTGAGGGCTCTTCACTACGACTTTTGAAGACACTTCATATTTAAATTACATAGAACTCAACAAAAAGGGATTGGAATGTAGGTATCCCCGATAATAAAAGGAATAAAAAATCAAAAGTGTAGAGGAACTGCTTAATTTCGAATAGCAAACCATTCATTCTTTTCTTTTGCAAGAAATCTCTAGAACCGAAGTAATTCAGTAGAATTACCAACAATAAATTAATATTTTTCCTGCATGATCGATCGGAGGTTCGAATCCGCCAAAGTGCTCACAAAGCCTTTGATCCCTCCGGATCAAAGAGGTCGATGAATTGGTGCAAGACTTCCCTGGGAGGTTAAAAACACTGACTTGACCCATCGGCCAGCCCCGCAAGTCATTGTATGGGCCAGTGACACGTTCATAAACCTCAAACGATTCTGAATTGAAGTGAACGTGGGAGAGCATCCCAAGCGGATTGATTAACGCCAGGAACTTTATCCTTTAAATTACATAGTATGCAGTCACCCCAGAAGAAATGCTGCAATGTATAATTTTAAACCTTTTAAATCTAAATAAGACTATTCTCCATTGTGATCTCCAGATTTCCTTCTAAAATTCACTCTTCTATGACGAAAAATAAAAGAAAAATCTACTTAAAGAAAGTGTATTATTTGTAGAATAATCCTATTAATAGAAACCGACTGCGTCATACGGGTTTTTGCTGGCGAAGGATCTCATTGAAGCAGCATACCACGAACCGGACGTGATGAGCAAAGCTGCAGGAGAAGGTAGAGATGGAGTTATGGATTTAGGAATCTAGGGTTGTTCTGCTCATCTTTCCCTGATCGTCGTAAGAAGCGGCGTGGGAACCGTTTTAGTTCCTACGAGAAACGTTAGAACACCCCTCGATGTCCCCTCAGCAGCTTATTCATTGTTTTCACCTGAATAGGCGATGAGAGGATATCAGCGATCATCGACCGCTCGCACTTGGATGCGGCGCGTGCGAAAAGGTGGCGCGTTGCAACCGAAATCGTAGTAGAAAACGGCATCTGGCACGCTCTTTTTCTCACGATGGGAGAGAGGTGAACAGTCCCAGATCCTGCAATCTATGACCCCATCAATAGCTTCTCCTCCGGATTCCCTCGTCGTTAGATTCGTGCTATGCTGCCTCCACCATCCTCAAATTTATGAATAGCCACATTAAACTGAAATGTTTCAAATAAAGATTGATGGAATTTTGAAAAAGTAGGTTTATTGATGATTATTTCAAAAAATTAGCTTTGTAAGTGACATACAAGAGAAAAAAGCGGTTCTATACCTCAAGGATATTTTTTCGCAGAAACGAAAAAATTCACAGAACATGTATACCATTTTTCAGCACCTACTTCTGCAACTCCTTTCGCCTCAACGATTACAATAAGTGAGTTTTGTCGAAAAAAAGCTCTAGCATTTCCAATTGTATGCTTACTTGCTCTCATAGAAAAACATATTTCTTGAAGGTTACAAGTTTTATGACCTCCAAGAGAACTAATTTGTTGCTAATGTTTTTTTTTTGAGAAAAAAAACCTTACTGGTTACCTAGACGGCAGAAATTGTTAGTTTTCAGTTCAAGTCTAATTTAAAAATATTGGAAATTCAACTCCTAGAGCGATCAAATCCTATGTCGTAATTGGTTAAGATAATATTTTAGAGTCATCCACGTTATCAGAGGAACGTTTTACCTTTGGTTTAACAACGGATGCTATCATTGCATTAAATACAACAGCGGCAGCAACAGCATCAACAACAGCAGCAGCAACAACAGCAACAGCAACAACAGCAACAACAACAGCATCAGTATCAGCAACAACAGCAACAGGATCAGGAACAACAACAACAACAACAACAACAACAGGATCAGGAACAACAACAATAACAACAACAACAGCAAGTAAGCTAGCTCATTAACACTTCAACGGTCTTCGACCTAACTTAAAAGGCTTACTTTAGTATTAGTTTACATTATAATAAGAAAAAAGGTGGGTGTAGTGTAGCGGTTAGAGGTTCCGCTTCCTCCACAATCGGTCGGAGGTTCGAATCCGTCCTAGTGCTCACCAAGCCTTTCATCCCTCCGGGGTCGATAAATTGGTACCAGACTTGTCTGGGACGATAAAAACACTGATTTGACACCCCCGCAAGAGCCCCCGCATTTCAATGTATGGGCCAGTTACACGTTCGTAAACCTCAAACGATTGTGAATTGAAGTGGACATGGTGGCGAATCCCGAGCGGATTGATTAACACCAGAAACTTTATCTTTTATCATTTACAATAAAAAAATAAGTAATAAATAACAATACATAAATAATAATAAATATGAGTAATTGTATAAATAAACGAAAATTGTGTAAATAATATAAGTAATATATAAATAGTAAATTATAGTTAGCAAACGCATGCTTGTGAAGAAACACGCATAGAAAATAGAAATAGAAAATTTTTCAGACCCCATCACGGCGACTCTTATTTTCCCGACGATTTCAATGAGTGAGTATTATCGAATACCTCGAAAATTTCAGGTATCATTGTAAATTCCGTTTTTAAACTCCTCAAACCACAAGAATTGGGGTGAGTTATTCCAAACAGTTGTTCTGAACATCACCAAATCACCTCCTTTTTTTATCATTTCACCGAAGAAAACGAGTGAAAATCATAAAACAATAATATTTTTTGTTCTTCAACAACTTTTCGTACTTTTTTTCTCGAATGTTGACTCAGGATTGATTTCAATTCCAGAACCTAATCAGGATCCTCAACCAAGTGAGTCGTCGATGCCAACCACAAGTAGGTGTACGATATGAAACCCAAGCGATAACTTGTAAATTTTGTTAAAGGCATCACCCCACGAATCTGAGGTGGTACGGATTTTAGGTGGAGCATTCGTATACGGGATAGTAGATTATGGAGAGGGGGACGATTCCCTCCATTTCTTCCTAGTTGCCGTTAAAAAACGGCCCGGAAGATACGGGTTCGAGCGATCCAGCGCGCTATTTTCTACGACGAGTTCGACTGGAGCGCGCCAGCCTTGTGCACGTTTTCTACGGCGATTAGGAAGAAATGGACGGAATCATCCTTCTCTCCATAACATACGATCCCGTATACGAATACTCCACCTGAAATCCGTACCACCTCAGATTCGTGGGGTGATGCCTTTAGCATAACTTATCCTTATTTTTATAGCGCCTTCAAAAACCAAGAGATGTAGGAACACCATGAAATTCTCACCGAACGCCCAGGCCGTCCTCATGGGTCAGAAGTTGGGTCAGCTTATCAGTGGAGGGTTCGGATCCAGCAGCAATGCTGTTCAAGTAAGAGAAACAAACCTTGGGATGAGAAAAGAGAGCCCAGTGAATCATCAATGCTTCGAAACGCTGACTAACATTCACGTTTTCTTTCAGGAATTCGCCCAGGGAATCGACACTCACAACTGCAATTACTCGGCATGAGTACATTAATGGGGGATTCGTGACGTTTCTCATAAAAAACCGTATTATCGTTCAATCGGCGTACCATGTCGAACGTAATAAATGTTTCTGTTGAGTTTTTCTTGTTGCCCTCTACGTGAATACACACGCACCCGCGACCAGTCAGTCAGCCGGCCGAGGTTCGCTGCTCGCCGATCCGTACGGCTTGATTGCCCTCCGACCTGCGGCGGATTGCTGGCCATCAACTCAGCAGAGACGCAGGGAGTCGCTATTGTTCGAGCTGCCCGCTCCGTTCCCCTCCTTTTGTACGGTCGTAAACCATCGATCTACGTCCATAAGTAGAAATTCAATTTATTTATTCAGGTTCACATTATCTGCTCATCTGTGTTTTATTGCAAATCAGTACTGTGATTAATAAAACTGGTTCAAAAAGATTTATCTAATCTATTTTCCATTACCGCGTCCGGATTTCCGGGCAAACAATTCCAGCAGGTTCTACGTAGAAATCCCGTAATGAAGTGGTGATATCATAGAGTTGTGAATGAATGCACGGATTATGACGGGGTTATTAATTTCAGATACTTTTTCAAGATTTCATCGATTTCATAGAATTTAGTAGAAATAGTTCTGCTCTGGTCCTCTTGCTATGACCGTTGATCTTATTTAGCATTAAATAACACTAATTTCTTTTTGCTCACACTTTACCGTAGTACGATTTGTAAGAATTAAAACTATCCAATAGGCGTAATTTTGCTCCAATATTCTGGAATCTTAGTTTTTTTTTAAAGCTTTTGTCGCTTATGGACATTTCTCGTGTACATACTCTCTTATTCTATTTTTTTTTCTAGAAAAATCGTTTTTTTGTTAGTTGAAAATTATTGGTCTAGAAATAAGTAGACCATTTATTATACTAATATTACATAATAGAATTTTTTATTAGGCAAATAGCGAAAAATGTCAAGATGTCCAATATAATACTTGTATCACTTGAATCCCACAAGTTGTGGGAAGATTAATCCGCTGGCATCACCTCTTCAATCGAATTTTTTGGAATGAGTTGACAAAATTCCAACCGTTTGTAGAATTGTCCAGAATTTTTTTGTTTTATAAGAGAACAGAACGTTGAAATTAGTGTTCAGTTATCTCCAATTATTTTTTTCCACCATTTTTAAAGTTTTTTTCTTCGAGTTTTAAATTATTACACAATTTTTCCTTTAATAACAACTGGTAAGAGTTGAAACAGATAAAACTCCGCTGTTTTAATATTTGTTCTTTTTCGGATTTAAATGTACTTACTTTTTGCTTTTGCTTACTTTTTGCTTAAAATGGTAGAACTGTAGTGTACAGTTGCAATGACGTAAACGATGATGTAGAATCGAATCATTTAATGTACGATCCTGAAAATGTATGTTTATATGCATATATTCCAGAGCATTTCAAATTTCCCTTTTTTCCAGTTCCTCAAATTTCAACGTTGGCTAGCTCCAGCCCTCCAGCAAAAATGCTCATTTTCTGACCTTAGTGACTAGAATCGTTAATTTTTTAAGAATAGCCACAGTCGGTCCTTGTGTCCTTTCACCCTTTGGAACAAATAGGAAACGATTACTGATTTACGGTATTTAACGTGAGAAGAATGAACTTTAATCAGCTCGCGAAGTTAAATTAATTTCAACTCCATTATTCATCCATTTTGCCATTTTCTTCACCTTTTCTCTCTACCATTTGTTTATTTTAATTTACCATGGGGCTGGTGTGTGAATCAATGTACCTTTTTCCGAAGTGCAAAGAAAAAAGATGCGTTTACAGTGTGATTACTGGTACATACTGCATTGTACATCGCACTGCTTCATTACGTCGGTTCCCTTCTCATGACTCATTGTACTGTACACAGGAAAATATTTGGAACAATTATCCTGTTCTCATTCGATCATGTCTGACATCACCTACATTTTGGATAAATTGGGACACATCGTGTAACATGACCAGTCCCTAAGTGGCACGCGATTTTTTTTCTGCCAAAATGATGACATGTATTTAATTAATTTTTTATATATTTGATGACGTGCATTCAATTAATTTTTTTAAAATTTATTTTATTTGTTTTGTTTATTTGTATTGTACAAAAAAATAAAAATACAAAAACATATCTGTAATTAATAGCGGAAAAATAATCACCCATAAATTTCCCCATTATGTTGCATTCGTTATCGTATCGTTAGACTGCTTAAAGGCATCGCCCCACGAATCTGGGGTGGTGCGGGTTTCAGGTGGGTTACGCCTACGCATACGGAGTCGTAGATTATGGAGAGGAGGGTGATTCCGTCCATTCCTTCCTAACTGCCGTGAAAAACGGCCTGGAAGATGCGGGATGCACAAGGCTGGCGCGCTCCAGTCGAACTCCTTGTAGAAAATGGTGCGCCAGAACGCCTGAAGCCGCATGTTCTTGGTTGTTTTTTACCGCAATTAAAAAGAAATAGACGGAATCACCCTCGTCTCCAAAATCTACGACCTCGTATAGGCATAACCGACCTGAAATCCGCATCACCCCAGATTAGTGGGATGATGTCTTTAAAGAAATACCTGGAAAAATAATCACCCACAAATTCCCTCATTACATTACATTCGTTATTGTATCGTTAGACTGCTTAAATATACAGCAAAATGATGATACTTTGATTGCAGCTCCATTTTTCTCTTTGATTTGCCCCATTTCCTATTTGCTTCGCATCACATGTAGTTTCGAGATTTCGTTTTTTTTATTATTTATTATTTAATCGATATTTTACATTATTTACTGGTATTTATTTATGTTTGTTATTTTATTTTTATATTTTGTATTTATATTATTTATTATTATTTATTCAATATTTCATTTCTGTCACTAAAGCTAAAATTATACATATAAATAGACAAATCTCAGCAAAACTTTCAGAAATTTACGGTTTTTGTTACGTGTTTCCTTCTGCACCATGGAAACCTCTGTAGCCTCCACGAAAAACTGCACCAATCCGTTTATTGTTTTCATTGACCCACACGACATAACGTGAAATTGGTTAGACTTATGACTTATGTTAGCTTACGGAGGAAGGTAATGTTCACAATGTTTTGAAGAAATAGGAGAAATTTATTGGCTTTCTCTCTACAGAGCTGAAAATATAAGTTATTATGCGCTGTGCAACCCTCCTACATATATATCGGTGGATTAGCACAACAAATAATAATAAAACTATAAAAATAATCATTATTTTTATTCAGCTCCTATTAAGGATCATGAAACAGTTTTTTTATTCAATCTTTTGTCGACTTTTTAGGCTGTATTTAAATTATGTTCCTTTCCATTACTACCTTATTTTCTTTGTTTTTATTTATTTTCTAAGAATAGTGAATGAAGTATGGGTTCTTTTCCTTGTTTCCTAATTTCAAGAAATAATCTATAAAGCTCAAATAGAGTTTGAGTTTTTTCTAATTAAATCTTAAGCGAATATTATACTATATTAATTTATTTCATCATTATTATTATGTTATGTTATTTATTTGAAATAGATCTCATTATTACCAATTTTTTAATTGCCAATTTTAGATCATTACCAATTTTTTCATATAAATATTATTGTTGTTGAAATAAAAATAATAAATAATAAAGAAATATTATTATTGTTGTATTGCTACATTATTCCTTTTTAACGCTTCTCGCCGGACAGTGACTTTATTCGGTTTTATGTCTGTCACATGACATTCCGTGTGTGTAAACATATTTCCGGAAAATTTGCTCAAAATTGTTTTTTTCCTCTGCTGTACATAGGTGTTTCCGAAGCGAAGACGGTGAATCGTCGTTTAGTCATCTTGATCGGTCGGGGAAATCGAAATTTTTCTTCTTCTCAGTGTTGTCTTCCTGCTTTTGAGCGAATATTGTTGTCCGACGACGCGACCGTTCAAGGAATTCTTTAAATCTTCATCCAGTGCGAGAGAATGCTCATTTCCTACGCAGCTCATAGCCAATTGTTTGCGGGACCCTAACTACGATTTCGACGTCATTTGGAGGTATGGATTTAAATGCACTTATTTTTTGGAACGTGGATTACAAACAGCTTTTGTCACTTAATTTTTTTTTTGTTTTTTTCCTAGGAAAATTTTCACGACACTCTTCATTGTTTTCTTCATAACTCGGACTTTTTTCAAATCTTATTTACAGTCCCGAACGTACTTTTTTCCAGGAATTATTGCATCGCGTGCATTCATTATTCCTCCCAAGCGTAAAACTATTATGAGGGGATTTTCCCTCATCTATTGACGACATTTCGGATTTTGTGCGTAACTGGCGTCAATCGAGTTTTGCAACCTGGATTTGAACAAGGAAATAATAGTAAACAATGATAAACCAATTAAGCATGGAACATTGTTAGGAAAATAAGAAAATCATGAAAAAGAACCGCTGAAAAGTACCCGGCCGCAATCTCCGACGCGAGCAAAAAAAGAAAGGAGAGAAGTCCACCGTTTAGCTGCGATGTCGTCAAAGGGTTAAGGGCACCGTGCCGTGAAGGTCCTTTTTACGCAACGTCAGCTTCAAATTTATTTTTAAACGACTGCTATCTTCATCATAGAAGTTCAGAATTGGAAGTTCACCTACCTATCGTCGTAGGAGTTAATGACGGCATAATTGACTGAGAGCAAAAATACGCTTAAAAAATTGACCGAAAACCATGAAAAATTACCCAAATTTTCGATTTTCTTAACAGCACAACGATAATTTCACGAATAAGAAAACAAAGGTGAGAACGATAAATTCCCAGCCATCTCGGATATTTTATGGTCGTTGTCCAAGCGATGTTTACCCTCCCACATACACGTCCACCCACAAAACGATTCACATCGTCTTTCGTGTATTGATCCTCAGCTTTCGTGTACAACACGATCATCTGCTCAGCAGAGTTGACAGTTCACAACAGAAATTCCATAGATAATCTCGGTTGAATGTGTACTACACCGAATTTGACTCCTCCACACCCTCTCCCATACCACCCTCACCTCTTTAGTTCCTCTTCAGTTGTCCACAAACCAATGGGAGTATCCACGGGACGTTTTGTGCCTGCACCATTGGGCCGATGCGAACGTGCTCTCTGTTGGATCGTTTGGCTTTTTCATTCAGCGGCAGCGTTCTTCATAGCGGCAAATGTAAGTCAAGGCAAACTACGACCATGGATTGGACATTGGCTTTCGAACAGCAGGTACAAGCTTTTAAGGATAGCCGGATCCTGAAGATATTTCAGAGATTTTCAGCTATGTAACCGGAATGAAGGTGGATCTATCGGACACAGAATGGCTACATTTTCGAAATACAATCAGCCATATGCTTTTGGATTATGCACTTCATAGTGTGATGTAAGCAGAGTTTTATGGATTTTTATGCAGACAACAGTTGAAATGTTATTGGATGAATTGCTTTTGAACGCAGCTAAAAAAAGGACACTGAATTCAATGGCTCTGATATTTCTCTCTTTCGGTTCATGGGAATTTTTGGAACTGAAATCCAGACAAGGTTCTAAGGATTTCGAAGCATACACTTGCGATCCGCACTTTCAAATCAAAACATTCTACCAGCGGAGGACTAGTTAAACGCAACTGGATCAGCTGCGTTATTTGAGGGCAGCATACCACGAATCTGGGTTGGTACCGATTTCGGGTGGAGTATCCGTATACGGGGTCGTAGATTATGGAGACCGGGGTGGTTCCGCTCATCGCTCCCTGAATCACTGCAAGCAGCCAGCTCCTGAATGCTGTTTCGTACGATGCCTTCTACTGCAGCGCGCCACCCTTGCACGCGTAGCGTCCCTTACTGCCTATCGAAGGAGTGCGAATTAATTTTCGACGAATCGCAGGGCGGAGGCGGCGCAAGGGGTGGCGCGCTGCAATAGAAGGCATCGTACAAAACAGCATTCTGGAGACTGCTGTTTACAGTGATGCAGGGAGAGATCAGCAGAATTACCCCCGTCTCCATAATCTACAACCCCGTAGACGAATACTCCACCTGAAATCCGCACCACCTCAGATTCCTGGTATACTGTTTTTAATGCGGAATTAATATTACAAGCAAAATAAGAACTCAGAGATAGCTGTCTCGTGTTTTTTGGGCCCTCACATACCCTTTTTTTCAACTTTTGATTTCAAATTTTGGCAAGACGAGGCCTCAGATACTGAGAAAGTGGCGCGAGATTCTCTATAGGGCATATGCTAGACGACCGCTTTCACTTTAGCTGTGGTTGGGACCTTGGTCCATTCAACGTTCACTATGTTTCAGGTCCTGAAGCACTAATTGCGCGAAAACAAAAAACCTTCAAACACCGCGAAGACCTCAGAAACGTACTCAACGGCTTTTGTAGTCGCACCCCCCTTTTTTCTGGAAGAGGGAGGCTCAAGCTATGCCCATTAAGTGGTTCGATGTTGCTAATTATGATGGTATTTACATTGTTGATACTTGATTTAATAATCCTTCATTGCCTAACTGAATTTAAAAAAAAGAACTTTTATTTTATTTTTCAAAGGTGGCAAAAAAGGTATGTGAAGATTCAATAGTATTTTCATTAGAAAGTTAAAGTTAAGCGCCTGACAGTTCTAGCTTTGTGGTTTTCAAATCAGAATATTCTTCCGATAAAAGAGACAAAAATCTGCCTATTGTCATTCTTTGTAAATTCAGTGTCATTTTTTAAATTCGCCCTTTGGTGCAGTTTCTGAAAATGTTTCACTTTTTAATATATTGAAATTGTTGAAACTGAAGCTAAAAGATCACTTTTATTCTGTATTCTGTAAGTTTGCGAAAGCAAACACTTTCAAGGAATTCTCCCACCACTTGTCATATTCTCGAACAAGTGACCCCGACCAAGCAAACAACCACTCATATACGGAATAAAATTAGACCGAACCATGTGAAGGTAAAAGATTAAAGAACAAAAATTGCCTCTCGAACAGTAAAGTGTTCTAGTGATCTCCTTTAATTTGAAAAAAAATAACCAATTAAAAAAAAACAATTAAACGACATAGAGAAAAAAACAGTTTTCTTCAATCCACTCTCTTTTGCACTAAACGCGGTCCTAGTTGGCTCACAACTCATAAATACCAGATAGTTATTTTTTTATTCCAAAGTGTTATCTGCTTCTAATTTCACTACCTTTTAAAACAACAAACATTGATATTTATTTATTTGAAGGTCAAAACTTTTTTTGTGCTAGGTTCTACGGCAGATTAAGCAAGAATTTTTAAGAAAAAGTATCGAGAAAGGAATAATAGTGCTCCTTAAAAAAAAAGAAAAATCAAGAAGAAGGAAAAGAAATGATAACCGCTCGGGAAAAAATCTCTGTGCATCCTCTGAAGAAACCTAGTTTTCTAAATTTTTTTCCTAGTATTTTAATATGCTATTACGTTCTGCTGATGTAGAGGAGAAATGTGTACGTGGACGGTAAGGAAAACTCACTGTCAACGTCCGTGCACCTGCTGCAAGCACATTTTCTACGCCTTCATTAATCTTTTTACCTTCCTTACGAGTATAAAGTCCTTACTAAGAGTAAATTAAGTACAATCTAGTAAGAGTAAATTATACTTGTGCAGCATGATAAATCCTCTCATAAAAAGTAACAGAGGAAAATTGATCATTCGTTCTTTTCAACATTTTTATCGGACGAAAAACTCCAAGAAAAATTTGGCTTCCTATCACTCGAGAACGCTCATCAGGAGAAGAGAGAAATTTCGTCCATGGCGGTAGTTTCAAACTTTCACTCGGCCCAATTTAACAAATTTTCACAAAAATTAGTTGTGGATTAGAATTTAATTGCATTGACCATCCAGTGATATCGCTTTATGTTAACTTTAGCTTTCAACTTATTTTGTGGTAGTCGTAACCCTACTTCGTAACCTAACTTACCGTAATCTCACTTCCTGGTAATCCAAGTATTTGGTGAGACTTATCCAGTATTTGTACAATTATTGTCATGCTAATTCCTATTCCAGGTTCTTTCTAATAATTCGCCATGTATCCACAAAATGGGTGAAATTGGCATTGTTTGCTGCAGGACTACTGCTACAAATACACATGACAAGGTACGGTCAAAGCATGTCCACCTATAACCTCCTCCTCGTCCCCAATTTCACTTCCAGCCCGACCTGTGTCATCGTTTTGATCGTGTTCGCCACGGCCGTCACCGGTCTGTCGTTGCTCACTCGAAACATAGCCGTGCCCTGGATATTGTGCATTTCGTTTGTGCTAAAAGCTAGCGATATCGTTCCGTTCACGATGACGAATCACACATATTATCGGGAATTCAATATTTACCTCTATGGCGCCATAAAGGTGAGAAAAACTGAGCATTTCTAAGGATTTATCTGTTCCTTCGCTGATATTCAAATCATTGGAAAAGTCTAGAAGTCTCAAAAAGTCCGTACAAAAATTCCCATTTCAGATCCTGAATTTCTCCTTGTATATGTGTAAAAACAAAGAGAAAAAATATGCTGAAGTCTGGGAAGATCATTTGGTCTATTTATCGTATCTACCGTACTCAATGACGTTAATAGTTTTGTTTGATGACTTCATCATTCAATTACAACGACGTTTACCTCACAAGGAGGACTGTGGAAGTTTCGTGGATCTCAGGTAAGGAACTGACACTATCAAAACGTTTGCATTAGAAAATGCCCATTACAACGAGAAGCTACCCAGATTATAAGGATAGGAAGGAAGCAAATGGTTGTATCCTCAATTATTCCGCCCATTCATAGTAGTAGGGCGGGTGTAGCGCACTCGGCAAGAGATTCCGTTTTGACTGCATGATCGATCGATGGTTCGAAATCGCCCTAGTGCCAACCAAGCCTTTCATCCTACGGAAGCCGAGAAATTGGCATCAGACTTGTCAGAGAGGATAAAAACACTGACCTGATACGTCGACTCAAGTCATTGTAAGGCTACACGCATCATTCACAGGCTTTTCTGAATTGAAGTCGAATGCGTAGGCGTGTCCCTGTAGAGATTGATCAATTCAGTGGAATTTATCCTTTTTTTTTATTCGTACTAGTACTAATACATCCTGGCAGCTGTTACCAGTTACCTGTTACCTTTACCACGACACAAACGAATTAAGTGCCTTACCCACGATAAAATCACCGATGTGAATTATAATTGATTCAGGGGGTATCGAAGCATCTAATAAATGAAAATAATTATCATTTGAAATGGAGAAAGGACATTTGTTACACGGCACCTGAGGTCTTCGATAAACACAATCGAATTTGTTCGACCAGGTGACCGCAACACGCTCGTAAACCTCTCTCCCTCGTTTCCTTCGGTAAGTTAAAGGCATCACCCCACGAATCTGAGGTGCTACGGATTTCAGGTGGATTATTCGTATACGAGATAGTAGATTATGGAGAGGAGGGTGATTCCGTCCATTTCTTCCTAATTGCCGTAAAAAAACGGTCCGGAAGATGCGGCGCGTGCACAAGGCCGACGTGCTCCAATCGAACTCCTTGTGGAAAATAGCGCGCCGAAACGCTCGAAGTCGTATCTTCCGGGCCGTTTTCTGCGGCAATTAGGAAGAAATGAACGGAATCGCCCTATAATCTACGAGCCCGTATACGAATACTCAACCGGAAATCCGTACCACTCCAGATTCGTGGGGTGATGCCTTTAACTTGCGACGATCACCTTCGAAGTAAATCGAAGTGACATCTGTGCAAAATTTTGTAGACCGGATTTACCAAGGATGCTGACTTTGGATAAACCATGACTTTCCTGACTTTTAATCGGCAGACCGGTACTATCGCTTCGCTACAGAATCCATCCATTCGTCACTATACAATATCCTTCAAGATAACAACAAGTGATCCGAGAACCTCACGTCGACAATTCCCAGCTGTTCAGCGGTGGCTTGGCGGTGTTCTGGAAAGCAGCACCTTTTTGTAATGTCTGGGTAACTTTCGCCATGGCAAATGCACTGTGCTTCACGTCGTTTTGAACCGACTATATATAGCTCATGCCTGGTCCCACCTCGATTCCACCGCGTCGCTTCGAGCGCAGCGCTTACGCAACGGTGCGAAGATCCATGTCGCTTTGACCCGACTGTAGCAATCGAACTCGTACGGCACCGAACTTACTATAACCACAAAAACCATAACATGACCCTAACTAGTTTTATTAATTGACCGACAACAAGAAACCGAGTACGGGATTTTTCAACAGTTTCCTCAAATCTATAATTTTGAGACATGCTAGAGGCTAGAAAGCTCTCGTACAGCGACTGAACTTAGAAGGGGTATGAAAACAAGTGTACATTTACCTTATGGGATCTGTTCTACTTAGTACTACTTAGTTTCATTTACTAGGCCAGAAATTTCTTTGTGTGGGTCTTCGTAACTTTACTTTTGTCTATATTCAAAAAGAAGTTGCTTGTAAGCGAATGTGGCTGACTGGCTTGAAATCTTTTTGCATCTTCTTATGAGTCCGTGTTTTTGCTTAACGTATAACGTAAAGTAGACAAAGAGCCCTCTAACACTCTAACAGTAACTTTTTTTGAATTTTACTGAGGGAACTAAGGACAGAAAAAAAAACATTTATTGGTTTTTGATTCGAATATGTTCGCTGAAAGGCGGGTGTGGTGCGGTCGGTTAGAGCTCGGTTGTAGCCACACGGTCGATGGTTCGAAACTGCCCTAGTGCAAACCAAGCCTTTCATCCTTCCGGGGTCGATAAATTGGTACCAGACTTGTCTGGGAGGATAAAAACACTGTCTTGATCATCGGCTAGCCCCGCAAGTCATTGTATAGGCCAACACGCGTTCCTAAACCTCAACGATCAGGAATTCCAGTAAAACGCGTTGGCGCATCCAAAGTGGATTGGTACGCCAAAGGCTTTATCTTTACGTTCGCTCTAAGAAATATGCGCTTTTTAGATCAGCCGCCTTTTTCGGTGTTCGTCTTTTGCTCTGGTATTTTGTGTTCGAGTTCATTCTTCACTTCATATATGTACATTCGCTTTTTAACTCCCCATTCACAATGGTTCAACACCTAGGTAACTATGAAAGTAAGTGAATTACTGTACATCTATTCCAATTAATCGTTACAACCACTTTTCTTCAGAATGTGCAGTGGCTTACGTTATTGGTCAACTATTTCACGTAAAATATGTTGTTCTTTTTGGTGTTCCAGCCTTCTTTGCTAGGATTGACGGTGAGTTCACGAGCGAAATACGGTCCAGCTAAAACCTTAGCGATCTCCGTGCAGTGTTCGAGTGTGTTTACAGCAGATCTACAGTAAAAGTTTGGGTAGGGGATCCTACTTTAACCCTGCTATTGCTGTGGACCCTGCCGATTGGCTATTCCTTAACACCTTGGTGACAATACAACTCACGAGTAGATCGTATACAAGAGATCAAAAATGAAGGTCCTATCTCTTGTCCCACAATGGAACATGAAACTCGTGCAAGCAATGTTGATCATACGGGAAATCTTGCTAAAATATGGAGAAATCCTGGAAAATGGAAAACCTCCTGTAATCGTGTCACCTTACACAGTCCCGTCAAAATGACCTAAAGCCTCGTGCAATTGTGAAGACGATTGTGTCCGAGATGGGACCTTCCTTAACTCCAATTACAGTGTTGGTGTAACCAATTACGATTGCAGGTAGCGAGAGTCCCACCTGTGCGCAATTAAATGCTCAACTGCATTATGCTTCAGGTCGCTTCGACCCGTCTGTATGCCTGCACAATATTGTGTTGTAAATCATAGGTCTTGTACAATACTTTGTTCGAGGAACTCTTGTTTGTAAGTTTCGGGAACCTAGGACCATGTACGTTTTTGAACTGACTAGAACCAAAGTGATAAAAACATTCTCAAAAAATAAATAAAACCAAGAGGTTCTTCAATAATAGCAAAATAAAGTGCAAAATGAAGATATTTAGGGATGCAGCCACCACCACCACCCATTTGTATTTCACGGGTCTCTCGTTATTCACGTATGTGGCGTCATTTCGACGCTGGGTTATATCAATTTTTAAAGAACCAGGTATGTTCTTACCAAATCCAACGTGATTACAGATTATAATAAAAGAAAATTGATTTACAGGTATATATACCTTTACTCAAGGTTGAGATTCCTACAGCATTGGTTATTATTAGAAATCTATGCACACTGGCAGCTGTTTTTGGAGTAGTGCTTGCTTGGCATGGCACTAGATCTCACTATGTTTGCTGGGTATGAAATAAGTAAGAAGACGTCAAGAATGACTTAATTACGTCTATTCTTTCCAGGTGCTTCTCTCAGCTACAGAACTAATAATGGAGAGAATAGGAAAACTAATATGGGATACCACATCTTTCCAAGAACTGCGTAAATCAATTGGTGAATTGAACACAAGAAGAGCTATTGCGGTAGCTATGATCTCAACTGTGATACCAGGTGGGTAGCACCTAAAATTTCCGGAGGAAAAGACCACAAAAACTTCCCTCCACATCTTAGGTTTTAAAAGACGTGAGTAATGCAAATCTATTTTTGGAAAGAAAAAAAAACGCAAAAAAAAAATAAAAAAAAACATGAGGACGGGAACATGATGTAGTGAAACATATAAAACAAATATTTTCAGGGATTTTTGGAGTGTTTTTCTTTCTTGGTTCGGAAGGGACTGGATCAATAATTCTCGAGCACATTCTTCTTGACGGAATGAAGGATGTCCTCAAAGGAAATGTGTTTCCTAACAAGTATCAGCAATACAGCTAGTTTCTTTTCCCGCAACAGAATGTTAATTTCCATAACATTTCAGCAGTGGTTTCGTATTTCTGCACATGATAGCGCTAGGATACTTCTTCAACAACGTGTGTTTGGAATTCGAACAAGCTGCGAAACCCAAGAAAGACGAAGATACTAAGCAAGAATGAAAAATTAAATAAATCTGTAATAACAATTTATCGGGCAAAACAAAACAACACCCAAAAACACGTAAGGCTTATCCTCCCTTCTTCTTCGACACACCAACAGTGCGTCCCTTGCGTCCAGTAGTCTTTGTGTGCTGACCTCGCACACGCAGACCCCAATAGTGGCGGAGACCTCTGTGCAGGCGGATTTTCTTCAGACGCTCGAGATCCTCACGAAGCTTGTTGTCAACAGCAGTGGAGAGGAGCTGAAAGTAAAAATAGGAGTTATAAAGAAAACACTATTTCTTAACTTTTCCTTTTGAGTTATGAAGTAGCAAACTCTGGGAGAAACATTTAACTCATTCGCAAATCTGCATATACACAGAAAGCCTTAGTCGAATGTGAGCGGAAAGCGCAAGAAGTTTACCAAGTGTTAGAGGTGAGCACTGGATGAAATTGTCGAGAGGCATGTTTTAGATGTACACGATTAATGTATCTACTGATGAGTCAACGATATCCTCAGATCTGACGAGTACTAGAAAAAAAAAGAAAAGAAAGAAGAGCGTATGAGTATAATCTCGTAAAATTCCTCAGTCTTTTTTTTAAGAACCATCTTCATATATAACAAGTAAATAAATTACACTCCAAACAGGAGGCGAAGAGTGCTCCTATCTACCAACATACAAGAGATATCAGAGAACAACAGAAACAAACGACTCAAAAAAGGAATTGTTATCACAGCGAGCACATTCACAAAAATGTGGTAACTACGAGAGAGGTTTGCAAGACAACGCAATGGAAGAATTTGACTTGTAGCGTTCACAGCATGAAGATTTAATTGAGCCCTCAGTTTTCATTATGTAATTCAACGCGCTGCAGTAGAGAATGGAGTTACATTAGACTTTGAAGAAAAGCAAATTGGCTACGAGCAAAGCAACGCGAGACTTCTTAAAAAAGGTTAAATTCAAAGATCTAGTCAAGTTCCATGGAGACGAAGTGTAGGGCAAGAGAAATGTAAATTTAGATTCCTGATGATTTTTGAAAAGTTCCTGGAGATAAGGTTCAGTAAAGATTCGTCCAAATTCTAAACATAGTAAAGGTAGGTAGAAAAGGTTCAAATAGCTCGCACGACAAATAATTGTTCTTGTTCTTCAAGGTGCTTAAAAAGATTTTCTTATTTGTCATACATATCCAAAAAAGGTTTTAGAATACTAAGAAAAAGCTCTCACGCAGAAGCAACTTTTAAAAATAGAGGAATTTTACACTTTAACTTTTGAAAACTTTTAAAAGTGGAGACACTAACTAGCACAAAATGTCTTGACCACAAAAAAAGTTCTCTAAGGATATGGGGCAGAAAACCGCTCCAAAAAGAAGAAAGGGTCTGAAATACTTAAAATGTTTGGACTGATAGCGAGGTACATCATACTAGGAAACAGGAGTCTTTCACATGCACAAATTGGATTGGTGGTTCTATGAGAAAATTAAATAACAGTTTTTGTGTAGTTTGCAATATAGGGAACGTTAAAATTATTTTTTAAATACTGCAAACAAGCATTCAGGAAAAAGATACAAGTTTTGTTTAACCTAAACATTAAGCTCTCCTCTACCTTTGGCAGTAACGATATAATACTTCTTACAGGCGTCGATCATGTAATCTTTAAGTTCCTAAAGTTCGCAATGGTGATTATTCCGCCGACAATTAATACGTGTCAAGAATCAACAACCGCGGCAAAGTATCAAAGGAATGATATGTGCGGACAATCACCTCTCCTTACATAAAAAAAAGGCGAAAAGGGAGCAAATGGTATCCATGTTACTTCACTTGTACAAATAATTGTACAGCGCAGAACAGCTCCTTAAACTATTAATAAATCCTACGAATTTTCAATTCACCCTCTCTGAAATCGCATAGTACACCATCCACAACGCTTCTTAACTAATTTCGTAGAGTGTACGCATATAGAAAACTAGTAT
This sequence comes from Necator americanus, assembly GCF_031761385.1. Lineage (NCBI taxonomy): Eukaryota > Metazoa > Nematoda > Chromadorea > Rhabditida > Ancylostomatidae > Necator > Necator americanus. The sequence goes on from NC_087374.1 coordinate 9,565,232, forward strand.
ATGCAAAAAATGTTCTTCGGTATGGAACTATACTGTTCAAAAATGAACAACATAGATAAAAGCCGAACATTAATCTACGTCAGCAGTGACCCTCGCAGCCCAGAAGGACTGCAAGGAAAAAAACTGACGTTGACAAAAACTTGATCAAAGAGAGCTTGAAAACAGTTAACGAACCTGCGAATATTTTCCGTCCTTGATATCTTTTTGTCTGTTCAGGAACCAGTTAGGGATTTTGTATTGTGAGGGATTCTGCATAACGGTAACAATCTTCTCAAAGTCATCCTCAGAAAGTTCTCCGGCGCGCTTCGACACATCAATATCGGCTTTACGGCAACAGAGGAACGCGAACCGACGACCAACACCCTAAATTCGTCGTCTAAAACTTTACAGTGACGAAACAAGAACAGAACTTCATTTTTACAGTCTAGAGGAAGAGAATGAGAAAATGAAAAATGCGAATAAACCAACTCACCTTAATTGCAGTAAGAGCGTATGGAACTTTGCGGTTGCCGTCGATGTTCGTGTTCATAACACGATGAATGTGTTGGAACTTCTCCGGGATTATCAACGACATGGCGTTGTGTCTATTACCACTGCAAAAAGAATAGGAAATAAGCGAGAGGAATTCGTAGTCAGTATCGGTGAAATAGGAACAGCTGAACAGCGTTCAGACAATATTCTAAACAGTGAAGAAACCAATTAGAAGTAGACGAAAATTCCATCGGCAGCTCATATTTATCTAGACATCCGGAGGGAAATACTGAGGACACTTCTCCTAACTACATTAACTTTCTGGTTTGTTTCATATAATCTTGCAATTCATACGCACTGGTTACAACAAAAGGCTCAGGTAGTATTTGAAATACATCCCACTGCAGATGAAATCTACAGTTCCCACACATCCAAAACATCAGATACGACGGGGCAAAATGCACAACTGAAATAACCAGAAACATAACAGCCACTCCTCCAGTGAACTACGAGAATCCCTCCATAGAGAGGGAATATTCGCCAACAAAGAGAACCCAAACCCCACATTCCACCAAAACCTAGTAAAGAAAGCCAAACTGTATGACTGGAAGGAAAAAGTAAGAAAGCAGAGTTCAAAATTAAAAATATGGAAGTACGGAGACGTCCGCTGCTGTATACGGTAGCGAAATCGTTGCAAGAATCCGCCAGCGCAAAGGGCTGCGTCCTATAGTTGAGCCGCGAGGACCTTGCAGTTCGGCCGCCCTTTAAGCCGTTTTCTCATTTCTAGTGATATAAAGATGTGCTCCTAACTTTTTGTTGTCTTTTTGACTGTCATTTTCATTGTACACCTTTTACGATTCATATCAGTAAGGCTCTGACATCAGACAAATGTCATATTTGCAGCAATTTGTAAATTTGTGCTCGTGCTTGTAGTTGATTACGGTAGCGTGTTGGCAGATCGCGCTTTACAGAGACGCGCCGGAGTTGGCGAGTACCTCAGTGGGTATCCGCTGCCTGACTTCTTTCGACTCGACTGATTGCCTGCTTTCGTCTCTACATAGCCCCGTATTTGAGATCAGAGCCAGTCGACTGACGCTAGGATGGGAAGTAAGTTTGTTCAGACAAATTTTTACTTTATTTTCAGTGTTACAATGGATTTCTGTACGGCGGATGTGTAACACTAATTACTTTGCTCTATTTCAGTAAAATTTCTTGAGTTCGTGAAGCCGTTCTGCGGCTTCGTGCCGGAGGTCTCGAAACCGGAGCGGAAGATCCAATTCCGGGAGAAGATGCTTTGGACAGCAATCACCTTGTTCGTTTTCCTCGTGTGTTGCCAAATCCCACTTTTCGGTGAGCTTCTGGGACTTCTCTCTCATGAGCACTCGGCTTTTGCGGATGACTTTATCATGTACTTTTAGGAATTATGTCCACCGATTCTGCTGACCCATTCTACTGGCTTCGAGTAATTTTGGCATCAAACAGAGGTACATTGATGGAACTTGGAATCTCACCCATTGTAACATCTGGACTTATCATGCAATTGTTGGCTGGTGCAAAGATCATTGAGGTTGGGGATACCCCGAAAGATCGAGCTCTCTTCAACGGAGCACAGAAATGTGAGGAGATCCCTTCTTCGTCCTTTATTTCACAGGATTCCAATATAACGTAGCACATAATTAGAAGTTTTGACTTCTACACATCATATTTAAGTGTTCGGTATGGTTATCACTGTCGGGCAAGCTATTGTCTATGTGATGTCTGGCCTATATGGCGACCCATCTGAGATTGGCGCCGGAATCTGCTTGCTCATTGTGGTTCAACTGGTTATCGCTGGTCTTATCGTTCTTCTGCTTGATGAGCTACTCCAGGTATGGTTCTCCTTAAAACTCTCAAAAATTGAAGAATCGTGCAGAAGGCTTCCGTTTGTACCTTGTGTTTTTCTTTGGAGTATATCCAAATTTTATTTTCGACCACTCAAATTTTTCTGCGCATTGATCACCTCTTTTTAAAGGCATCACTCCACGAATCTTAAGTGGTACGGATTTCAGGTTAAAGGCATCAGCCCACGAATCTGAGCTGGTGAAGATTTCAGGTGGAGTATTCGTATACAGGATGGGAGACTACGGAGAGAGGGGTGATTCCGTCCATTTCTTCCTAATTGCCGTAAAAAACGGCCCGGAAGACACGGCTTCATTTGTTTTGGCGCACCATTTTGTACAAGAGGTTCGATTGGAGCGCGCCAGTCTTGTGCGGCGCCGCATCTTCCGGGCCGTTTTTTTACGGCAATTAGCGAGAAATGGACGGAATCACCTCCCTCTCTGTAGTCTCCCATCCTGTATACGAATACTCCACCTGAAATCTGCACCACCTCAGATTCGTGGGGTGATGCCTTTAAGTATTCGTACACAGGATCGTAGATTATGGAGAGGTGGGTGATTCCCTCCATTTCTTGCTAATTGGCGTAAAAAACGTCCCGGAAGATGCGGTATGGCACGGCTGGCCCGCTCCAATCGGACTCGCTGTAGAAAATAGTGCGCAGAACCGCTCGAAGCAGCATCTTCTGGGCCGTTTTTTACGGCAGTTAGGAATAAATGGACACAATCACCCCCCTCTTCTTAATCTACGATTCCGTATACCTCAGATTCGTGGGATGATGCCTTTAAGTAACACAAAAGAATCAGAAGTTTTCTTGAAGGCGGTTTTTTATACCATGCTTATCATGTGTAGATCTCGTCTTTTCCTCCAGCATAAACTCTAAAGCTGTGCAAATTAGTTGAATGTAACGCTATTATAAATGCCCATGCTAACGTTATGTTTTTGCAAATTTTATAACATCAATATTTTATAACAAGCCATCCGCTCATTTTTCAGAAAGGTTATGGTCTTGGTTCTGGAATTTCCCTCTTTATTGCAACAAACATCTGCGAGACCATCGTGTGGAAAGCTTTCTCACCAGCAACTATGAACACTGGACGAGGAACCGAGTTTGAAGGTGCCGTAATCGCATTGTTCCATCTTCTCGCGACACGAAGTGACAAGGTAGTTTCTCTCGTTCTTGACTCCTCATTTACTACGTAAATTTCTCTTCTTCACACTCCACTTTTAGGTTCGCGCTCTCCGCGAGGCTTTCTACCGCAATAATCTGCCGAACCTTATGAATCTCATGGCTACTTTTGTTGTCTTCGGTGTTGTCATCTACTTCCAGGTACATTGTACTGTGTTGCTATCATATTTTATCTACGCATCATATTTATGTCTTTTTCAAGGGCTTCCGTGTTGACCTTCCTATAAAATCGGCTCGCTATCGTGGTCAGTACAGCAGCTATCCAATCAAGTTGTTCTACACGTCTAATATTCCTATTATTCTTCAATCAGCACTTGTCTCGAATCTTTATGTCATCTCACAAGTAAGTTATCCTCGTTGCTTCGTGGATGGTAAAATGCGTATGGTGTTGTTGTTTTGCAGATGCTCGCCGCAAAATTCGGAGGGAACTTCCTTGTTAACTTGCTCGGAACATGGTCTGACGCATCAGGAAGCTACCGCAGTTATCCTACCGGAGGTATGTTTTCTTATCATACTCGTGCAGTATGCAGAAGTATAAATTCCAAAAAATTTTAACGAATGCTAGACAAGGAGATAGTTTTGATTCGGCGATTTTAGCGTAGCGCAGTCCCTCCCTCAATAAAGAAAACAAAAAACAAAACAAAAAAAGGAAAATTTAGGGGGAGAAAATTAAAAAAAAAAAAGAGAAAAAAGGGGGGGGGGGGTGCCCCCCTTTTTCCCTTCTTTTAAAAAAAAAAAAAAAAAAAACGGGTAAATTCTTTTTTTGGGGCTTTTTTTTAAAAAAAGGTAAAAGGGGGGGGGGGGGGGGGGGGGGGGGCGCCCCCCCCCCCCCCATTTTAAAAAAAAAAAAAAAAAAAAAAAAAAAAAAAACCCCCCCCCCCCCCCCCCCCTCCCCAACCCAAAAACCCAACAAAAAATATAAAACCCCCCAACCTCAAAGGGGTGGGGTTTTATTTTTTTATTTTTAAATTTTAAAAAAAAAAAAAAAAAAAAACTAAACTTTAAACATTTACATTTCAAACTTCTTTTATTCTGGTTAGATGAAGAGGAGCGACTCTTGTGAAAAATGTCCCTAAAGTTGGGCATAATATCACTTCGTTACTTCTCCCTTCGACATGTTTCTATAGATTTTACATCGTGTATTTGTAGACACATTTTATGCAGAAGAGGACCTAATTTATATTCTGAACACAGCATAAGATACATTACAAAACATTACAAACTGATTTGATTAAAGTGACAGTTGGATAGTCATGCAGGTGTGAACTTAATTGTTACACTGTAGAAACCTGGTTTTTGCTGAATTCGTTGTTTGAAAGAAGAAGAAGAAAAAACGCTACATGTTTGAAATCTGCAGTGTTTGTTTCACATCAAAGCCACTTATAGGTGCACCAAGGTTTAGTGCACTTTGAAATAATGTTAATTTTCAGGTATCTGCTACTACCTCTCGCCTCCCGACACTCTTTCCCATGTTCTGGAGGATCCCATTCACTGCATCATCTACGTGATTTTCATGCTAGGATCATGCGCCTTCTTCTCGAAGACGTGGATCGATGTGTCTGGCTCTTCTGCTAAGGACGTAGCTAAGCAGCTGAAGGAGCAACAAATGGTGATGCGTGGTCATAGAGAAAAGTCGATGATTCACGAGCTCAACCGATACATCCCCACCGCAGCCGCTTTCGGTGGACTGTGTATTGGTGCATTGTCTGTAACTGCAGACTTTATGGGAGCAATAGGAAGTGGAACTGGTATTCTTCTCGCTGTGACGATCATTTATCAGTACTTTGAGATCTTTGTTAAAGAGCAACAAGAGATGGGAGGCATGGCAGCCATGTTCTTCTAATTTGTTCATATTTCCCTTTATAATTTATTTCCTTCACGTGTTTTTTGTTGTCTTTTAGATATTTGTAATAAATGTCTATGGTTTTCATTCATCTAGCAGCATCTATTTTGTGTTGTGATTGATTGTTTGAAGTGCAGGAGGTGTGCATTACAAGTATATACAGCGCGTTGTGATAGTATGTCATAGTGTCTTATAGCTTCATGTGCAAATGAAGATTGCGAAAAAATAATTTACTCGAGATCATATATCGGACCCGTTTTGCCTTTTTTGCCTTTTTTCCGGGCGTAGCCTGGTTACTCGTGAATTCTTCTCCGTATCTTGTCCGAATGGCTGAATAAGCCGTAAAGGTATGGATTTACGACTGAGTTGAAAACCATGAACTCGTGCAGGAAGTACAACTGAAAAAAGGTGAGTATTTGCAATATAATGTAACATTAGAAATACGCAACTTTAGCGGTTTTATCTCTGAACATGGAACCTAAGCACGGTGGATAAGAAGCATTTTTGCTACGGACTACGATCTTTACTTTCTTTCCTCATAAGAAGGAACAGCTAAAGCATGGCTGCGCCCACAATGGCGTTACCGGTGACGACATTTAGTGCGCAGTCACCGATCAACCAGTATTATTAGAGGATTGCATGAGAAAACTGACCTTGTTAAAACTATTGGCGAATAACTGTGAGTCGATTAGGTGCACCAAACTCAGTAAATTATACGGTAGCCAACAAATTATGTATGCAACAACCAGCAAAAACGAGACTCGAACTGCTCTTGACCTGAAAGAAGGAACAAATTTTATCTTTTTCTTTACACAAGCACAAAATGACGGAATTTCTGTGGGAAAAATCACGAGAAGTCGCTATTCAAGAGACGAGGGCACGCTGTAGTTCGTGCACAAAATTTCAATTTCACAAACTTCATGTTTCTTCGAGGAAATTGGAAGCTCATTATTGAAATCAAGTTTTCGTCACCGTATCACATCACACCGTCTATTCAGGTGTCTTTAAAAGCGGGATAATGGAGGATTTTCCATGTTCGATTCTCTCCGTCAGTATAGTGAAATCAAAGCGACATGAGGCGACAGCGCTCAAAGCGGCGCGGTAGAGAAAGCGATTGGAATCGAGGTGGGAATATTGCGAACTGCCGCCACGGGAAGTGCTAGCATGCGTCCCCACTCGATCCTAACCACTTCGAGCGCAACTGAACCGTGCTTTATGAGGATTTGACCCTACTGTACTTCCCTATCTACTAGTGGATAAAATCAAACATATAGTCGGGTCAAAACGACATGAGTCACGAGTGTAGTTGCGGTGCATTTGCGTACGCGCCCAAAACGGCGTGGTGGAGGCAGCAGTTGGTACAGAGGTGACCGAGTGGGACCGTCGCAAACTGCAGCGACATTGGTGGTGCCAGCAATGGTTTCACCTCGCTCCTAGCCGCTACGCTCCACCGATGCGCCTTGAGAGAACCCGCGTACGCAATTGCGTATGTGCTTTTGACCCTACAGAAGATTTCATTCGACGGTTTCTCTGGATAGAATTTACGATAGAGGTTGTATACCTGTTGACGCTTGCGTGGTATGATTGACTGTTATGCACACTAGTCCTGATCACAGCGCTCGCTTCACTGGAAGCGATCGATGGTCGTGACGTTAGTGGCACGGATGACTCGTCCGAGACCACTATCCGTGGAGGTCCTGCAGAGCACTACTGTGTTGACCAGGAGGATAAGGTAAAGCTATGAAAAAAGTTTCACCTGTGCACTTTTCTTCTTTCATATCCTTCATTTTCGTCAATGAAAACGTTTTCAGAGGATTCCATTCTGAAAAAAAAGAAACTCATTACAGATATGGTCCTAGTATTAGGAGATAACATTTATATATTAGTTCCCTCACGAGCATTTAGTTAGTTTAAATCTGTGAACGACTTAGAAATTACTGTCGTCATCGAAGGTACTCATTTTGGTGGACGCAGCTCGTCTGTTGCAAATCACACTCGTCCTTAACTCTTGACGCACGGTCTCCCTTTCCGCTGTCCCAACTAGTTGCGGCGCCTTCATCCGGTTGAACATAATCGAAGCCATTATGCTGATGTTCAACACCTCACTTGTTTTTGGCATCGATTGCAGTTGGTAAAATGTTGGTAAAATTGGTAAAATTTAATCAGTACCCATCTTAGTTTGTCCGGCTCTCTGAATAGCACAGTTTCCGGGTCATGTTGGAGCAGGGAATTCCCTGGGAATCTTTTTTTTTCTGGGAGAGTGGGGAGTGGAGGGGAAGAATACTTCTGTGGTCAAAAAGTAGTAGGACTTTCCAAATAGAACAAAAACGGTCATTATTCTTCAAAATGTACTTCATCTCCTTAAAAGTACTCCCCTTTGGCACCAATACACTTATGTCAACGCTTCGTCTAATCTCCGAAAGATTTGTTATACTCGATTTCCGGGATGGCCTTGAGCGCCTTCTTGGATGCCACCGCTCTAATCAATCGAGTCAAAACGATGACAGACGAAGTGGTTTTTTTTTGAGTTTCGGGAACAGCCAGGGGTTAAACGGAGCCAAATCAGGTGAATCGACTGGATGCGGAACGATATAAGCGGAATTTTTGATGGAAAAAGTCGCGAACAACTAAAGCCCGTGTGAGATGGCGCATTGAAGAATAAATTTCTGGAGGCAAACGTCAAGAAGCGTAACTCATTAACAACTGACGCACCTGTCATGAAATTTGACACAGATGTCAGTAAAGGTTGTGACAACATAAGAAATTTCTTTCCAGTGCATTTGGATATACCCGAGAATTTAAATGGAAAAGTCTTACTACTTTTTGATCGCGGTAGTATTCCGACGGAAACGTGGTCACCTAATTTCACTATCCGTTGGTCCGTGAAACTGAACTGAAAAGTTTTCTCTTTTATGCAAAAGAAATCCACTTTGGTGCTAGATTAATTACAATGAGTTTTGTTTCGCGGATTATTTTGAGCTTCGAAATTTTTTTGACAGGAAAAGCAAAGAAATCAAATTTGAGTGTTCCTGTGAATTTGAGCAGGAAGGGCCAAATGCATTAACAGTTATAGGTAATTATAACTGTATTGCTGCATCGGAGCTAATGGTTGGCTTCCTGCCAGAGAAGGAAGTTTAGTTTAATTTAGGGTCCCACGACGCAAACGTTTACTGTGGGTTCATTGGGAGCAAAGCAGAGTCTAACGCTATGTTCACGATTCTTTGACAGGGTTCCAGGTTGAGGTAAATGAGGCTTTTGAGAAGAATTCCTCTCGAATATAATATAGGAAATAAGCGGGAAAAAGACTGTACTTCTAGTCATTTCTACTTAGTCCAATTTTCTCCCGAATTTCAATTCTAAGTTTTTTCTTCTCCTCTTTTTTTTCGAAAGTAGGAGTTGTTGCAGATTTTCGGAGAACGAGTTCACCTGATGCTCTTGTCAACATCGTGTCCACCGTCTCGCAACCAGTTTGAAGGGATCCGGTACGTTTTCCTGATATAGAGATGGACGGCCGTGAATTGATGAAAACCCACGTCAGTACGATCACATAACACATCTGAACGAGAAGATCTGCATCTTTTGTCAAGCAATTATTTGACGTTGATTGAATTATGCGCTCGAGGATCATTATTATAAGTGTTTGATTAAGTGCTTAATCAAAAGCACAAATCTCTTTTTCTTTTCTCTTTACATAGATCGAAGATTATTGAACTAATTTGAATTTCGATTTTTTTTTTGAATTTCTCTGTCTTTTTTTGTTTAAAGGAAAATAGCACAGCCTAATAAATGAAACACATGTAGATTTAAGACAATGGATCAAATGAGCATTGAGCAAAAAGAAAATGTTTGAAGTTATCTATTAACCATCCAGTTATTATTATTATTATTATTATTATTATTATTATTATTATTATTATTATTATTATTATTATTATTATTATTATTATTATTATTATTATTATTATTATTGTATGGGTATGTCTATTGCTATTTCTGGAGTCCCATGGACAGAAAAGTGATGTGTAGTAGTATATGTATCATCTACGGGCCCTCGATTTTTTTCAAAATCCTAATGGCTTCGAAAAAGGAAAGTATGTATGTTGAATACGATTTTGACTCGAAAACTAAGCCTGTGAGCCTCGTACCTTCAAGATTATAAGTTGACTAAAGATGAAAGAATGTTGATCAAGAGATTAAAAATGGTTCCAGAAACTTCTGGGATTGTTGGTATCTGCAGAAGAAAAGTTTGTACTATCAATGTAAATAAAGTACTTAAAAGTCCAGGGTTACGGTCGACTTTTTGTTTTATGTTTTATGGTTCCTCAAGGAGGTGAATTCTGGTCTTCTCTGAGGTTTCCTTCCATTAAACTTATTATTGGGTGCATTAGCGGAAACCATTATACTATGTAGATAGAAAGTCGATTTCATTTTAGAAAAAAGCTAGTGAGTAGCTAAATTAATTTCTTTTTCAATTATGAAATAAATACTATGAGGATTTTTGAAATTTTAAAAGTAAGTTTATTTTTCTCTATATTCTACTGTTCATTGCAAGATTTGCATCTCTCATAGAGTGCCACCTCGTCGTAGGATTGGAAAAGATAGTTTCGAAAAAAATTTATGGTTTCCCACCAACAATCAACCAAAACTTTTGTATGACTTACCACTACAATCAGGGCTGGAATCCAGAAAACCAATCCAATATGAGCTATGGAGTACCATGATTCAGCATCGAATAGACGACCTCTAATGGTTGCATTCTCTATTCGTGCAATTTCCCAAATCTGAAAAAAAAATATTTTCTTAGAAAAGGTATAGGAGAAATCATATTAATCGAAGTTCACGCTATGATTCGATTGGATTGATCAACTGGTTAACAAGTTTGAAGAAAGATTCTTGCATCATTGTTTATCTTTTTAAAATTTTTCTTATCTTTTAGTTTTATTCCTTCCGGAAACCCCAACTACTTGCCAGTTCGTAGTTTTCTCCATTTCTTTGGGCAGTTCAGTCCTTGAAATCTCAAAATAATCAATTACCTACTTACTTATTACTCAATTAATCATATTTTTTGGAAGATCATATTTATTTATTTTATTATATTATTTTATCATATTGATCATATTTTTTTAGACTGTTGTTTTGTGAAGTAACTTTGATGAACACATTCTTAAATAACATTAATTAATACTGTGTAAAATTAATTAATAGCACTTAAAGGACCCTTAATTAATTTTATGTTCAGTACTAGTATTAATTAATGTTCTAATGAGTGCAGAAAAATCATTTGTCAAGAAATGGCGCAGATTTACAAATTTCCAATCAGTGCACTTAAATTTTAAGATTTCTGTTTTAAAATATTTATTTCAGTGAAATTCAGAGACAACTCGGTCACCGCGCGCGGTTCCATGCCAGAACTGCATTCCACATTCACATCACTAATACCTGCCCGGCTCATTGTCCTCAAATTTCTATTTTTCTCGGAACTCGGAAAGTTTCGACGACGAATCAACAATCTGCACGTTGATTGCAGGCACTTTTTTTTACTACAATTAAAAATTGCTACCTCTGTTGTTTTAGTTTGGCAATATTTAGTAGGTTATTAATGTTGATTAATTGATCGCTTCAGTGAACCATCATATTTTCTGCTCTTATTTATAATGGGTTTTGAAGCGAAAATCAGCTAAAACATATATTTTTGCTAGTCTATTTACATAGGCTACGGCAGTCCTAGTTGTGGTTTTGCAGTGCAATGAACTCGCTAACATTCTACCTTTAAAAGTGCACTCATTTGAGAATGTTTCATTTTTTTTTAGCGGTAGTTTCTCATTTTTCATTTTTGTCTTCAGAAAAATACTATTCTTTGGTGTTTTTAGTAGTTATCAAATAATAGCGCTGACAGTTATGCATTTGGTGGGACCCTCTTTCTCTTCAATCGAACGGCAGAGCTTGTACATTGTCCCACTTCGTCGTTCCGAGTGGAATTGTACCAAAAGCTGAGTCGTTTTTATTTGCACTATACTACTGTACTACAGAGTAAAAAAGAGATAAAGTGTTTGGCGTCAATCAATTCGCATGGGATCCGCCCTCATGTTCACTTCAATTCAGAATCGTTTGAGGTTTACGAACGTGTAACTGGCCTACACAATGACTTGCGGTGGCTAGCCGATGTGTCAGGTCAGTGTTTTTATCCTCCCAGGCAAGTCTGGCACCAATTTATCGACCACGAAGGGACGAAAAGCTTGGTGAGCACTGGGGTGGATTCGAACCTCCGATCGATCGTGCAAGAAGCGGAACCTCTAACCGACTGCGCTACACCTGCCCACCACACAGTAGTAGACGAAATACGTAATGCATTTTTTTAAGGAGATCTATTGTGTAACATTTTACCAAATCCTCGGGAAGAAATTAGAAGCGAACGTCAAAGATTGAAGTGTGAATGCGACACGTTGCTTCGCATCGTGTTGAATTTCTCGTTTGCGAAGGAATTGGTATCGAAAATAACCGTAATCGGTTGCGTAACGTGTACGAAAGTGCCGTTATCGACAGGGATGCACGGTTAGTCCCCCGTGAATCCGTTGATGATGTCGTGCGTTGGTTGCGTGACCAAGAACCAGAATGGCCCCGAGGGAAGTTACACGTTCCGTTCCAAGAAACAGAGATGATGTGAATATGAATTATACTGGGCATGGAATTTGAGTGATGTCCTGAATATTTCTTGATTATTATAGCTGGCGGAGTCTTCAGCTCTACTACTCCATTCTTCAAAGAAGTTCTTCTGTCAGCCCCTCTAACTCGATGCCTATGTCGGTGATAGGTCCAGGATTGTCAGGAAAGATAAAAACACTGTAATGATACATCGGCTGGCCGCGGCAGTCATTGTAAGGTTGCACACTCGCAATTAACTTCAAACGATTCTGAATAGAGGTCGAAAGCATAGACGCATCTCCATGGGAATTGCACTTAACGTTTATCCTCCATAATTATGAAGAGAGGCGAATTAACTCCCAATGACATCACACTAAACGGTTCTGCAAACCCCTGGCTTCTCGCAAACTTTCACTTCACTCCTCTGCAGAACACGTACTATTACGTAGTTGTTCTGATCCTTTTATCCGTTTATCCGTCCCACTAGCAAATAAGAACTGATCCAGGAAGGTCGTCATATTCATCTCGGTGGTCAGCTTACCTGCAGACATTGGCTCCAGTTGAGGTGTTCGAATGGTACGTAACTCCTCCATACAAATAACTGAGGAAGGCCAATCATGAAGGCGATTATCCATGCTACACGAATACGATAGAGATTTATGCGCAATTTTTTTTTGCTCCCTGAAGTAAACAATAAACAACACTACCTGCCGAGAGCATAATTCGGATGCGTCGATTAGCTTTGTCAGGAGAGTGTCGTGTAGCTGAGAATACGGAAAAGAGTCGATCCAGTGCTATACATACGATGACGTTTGAAGAGGACTGCAAAACAAACATAATGAACATAATTTGCATCATTTATATTGCAAATATTAACTCACCTGAAACGCTACCGTATGCATCATTTTTACGACTCGACAAAGTAGATCACCTCCTCGCCAATCATATGTCAATAACCAACATGCTCTGGATGGTACGTAGACGAAAATCACCAGCAGATCCGCATAGTTTAAGTTTCGTTTCAGTAGATCGAGTCGACTTGTTACTTGTCTTTCGGCTAACTGAAAACGTCATTATTTTTCACATTGAGTCCTTTAATGTATCCTTTAATGTGTTCCTTTGTGTTTTTAGTCTAATCCGCCATTCTTCCAATCCCCAATTTTCTTCTCTTTTATTTGAAGAGGAAATGTGAAAAGTGAACTTTTCAATACAGATGTTTCTTTGTGAAAGGATGTCATTTATTAATAAAAATATGAAAGATGTATGAAGAAAAATTGTATTTTCACCTTAAAGTACGCGTTATTGTTTTAGATAATGGCATATTGTCGTGAAGGCGGACATTTTCAAGCAACAATATGTACTTATTAGGGCACAAAAGATTGCATTTGAAAAAATTGAGGTTCTCGTAATGAGTCGAACTTTTATTAAAATGTCAAAAAATACTGGTTACGGTATTATGTTATCCTTATAACAGAGAACCTGGACTAATGTCGAACTGAACAAATAACTCCAATTCATCACGAGATCAGCTAATCAACTCAAATATTCAAATGATTCGAACAAAACATCTAAAAGGTCAATTGGGCATATGTAGGTGTACTCGAAAATGATTAAATTCGAATTCAATCACAGCTTTCATCGAATGATGTATAGGTATGTAGGTTGCTGAACTCAAAAAAAAAAAAAAAAAAAAAAACTAATCGAATAAATTAGTGGAATGGTCGTCCAATTTCGCTTCGTATTGGATTAAGTCGCATGAAGAAAAAAACAGGATTTTCCTGAGTTTTTTTTTTCCACATGAATTAACAGTCGCGGTTCTGAATCGCGGCAAGAGGGAATTTGACTAAATTTCAGATTTACGAATGATTGTCATCTTCGAAAAAGGCTTCAGATTTTTCAAATTAATAAAGGAAGTTGCCTCATTTGTATCAAAAATGATCGGAGAAAAAAGAGACCAATCAAAAATAGAATTTCTATTTTCTTTTGTATTTTTTTTTCTCTCAGACGAGCAACATATTTAAGATCCGAGAAAGACGGAGGGATATTCTTCTGAGATTTGCATCGAATCATTTGATGAAGAACTTAAACACATAGAGGGCATATGTAGGAGGATGTGGTTAGCTTTATCCGTGCGTGTTGAGAAGATGTGCGAAAGGTTGAAATCTACCATTCAACCTTTTGGTTTCGGATGTTTGGGTTCAGATATTTTTAACAAGTGGGGATTTATCGTAATGCTGTCTTTGCGACTGTTTACATATATACTCAAGATTAATTATCGCGGATAATTGACTAGCGGTGGGATTTGTCGTCTCCCCCCCTCCTCCCCCCTTCCCCCCACTATCTTTGGCTTCCCTTGATCTATTGCCTCCGTCGAGCTACATGGACAGAAATAATCAAATTCATAGTAATGTGGGTAATCAGCTATGGATATGTGTATGTCTGTAGCGATTGAAAATGCATGACACAGAGAGATCCATCATTTTCTGAACATTCGCACACCAGTTTTGGCTGGATCCTGAAGAAACGAAGCTTTGCTGGGCAAAAAACTCTTGGTATCGCATAAGCAGTAAAACTACTCGATTCATGTAAAATTAATTCATGTAAAGTAATTAAAAATACTTTGACTCTGCTAAAATTACATGGAAATCTGTCACTGCCTTTACAGAACTAGTTTATGTGTTTTTTTTTTCAGAATGAACATAGAAAAATAACAAATTCCTCGTGAACCATTATTGTTCTTAAAATGTCAGAACAAAATGTCAAAATGCCTAAAAGTGAATTTTGAAGCTGCATAATTCCCATAGAATCACAAATAATTTCTTTTGTTATTGTTCTTGCGATTCTTTGGGTGTGGATAGCGCACTCGGTAAGCGGTCCGACTGTTACTGCACGATCTGTCCGATGGTTTGATGCCGTTCTGATGCCAACGGAGGCTTTCATCCCCCCAAAGTCGATAAATTAGTAGCAGAGTTGCCTGCCTGTAAGAATAAAAGGACTAACTTGATGCATCGACTAATCCCACAAGTCATTACATGCCCTAACACACGTCGGTAAAAACTCAACGATTACGAATTGCACTTAAACGAGTGCACGGACGCATCCCTAGCGGATTGATACGCCTGAGGCGTTGTCCTTTTGTTGCCATTCGTAGATGGTTTGCTGTAGCTGTTCATTTTAATAACAGCGTCCTCTGCATGTTCTATTACGTGAATACGACAAAAGCACTCCTTTTTCAGATTTTTTTTTAAAGATTTTCCTTTAAGATATTCTCGATATAGAAAATTAGCGGGTACGCAGTATGTTTTGCCACATTTGCTAATTGTGCTCTACACATTTGCGGCACAAAGGGGCACAAAAGATATGAGCGATTCTGAGAAGAATCTGAAATGCTTGAAGGCATCACCCCACGAATCTGAGGTGGTATGGATTTCAGGCGGAGTATTCGTATACGGGATCGTAGATTATTGGGAGAAGGGTGTTTCCGTCCATTCCTTCCTAGTTGCCGTAAAAAACGGCCCGAAAGATACGGCTTCGAGCGTTCTGGCGCGCTATTTTCTACAACGAGTTCGATTGGAGCGCGCCAACCCTGTGCACGTGCCACATCTTCCGGGCCGTTTTACGGCAACTAGGAAGAAATGAACCCTCCTCTCCATAATCTACGACTTCGTATAGGAACTCTCCACCTGAAATCCGTACGAACTCGGAATCGTGGGGTGATGCCTTTAAGCCAATGTTTTCTTTGCATTCAGTGATTGAGGGCACAATTTCCTGCACGTAGCTGATAAGATACCTAATCCTGCTTAAACCGATTTATTTCTGCAACCATGACATCCAGAGAATGTTGATACGACGAGGGGTTTGATGTGCGTTTTTTTGGAGCGCTTTTTTTTGACGTAGCTCCAACGTAGTATGCCGTGACGTGAAATATTTATCTGTGTTCCGCGGGAAGAGATTAGCAGATTTTTCAGAGCTAAAAGCAAAACAATAATAAGTGCTTGTTGGCCTAATTTTTAGAGCATACATAGGAACGGTTTTACAAACTGGGACACCCTTATACCCGCTAAAAATTCTGTGAATTCGCACGGATAAGTATGAGAGTAAACATCAACGTAAACATGAGAACAATTCTAGGATCAAAAGGCCAAATAAATCCGTGCGAAACGTTAATTTTCATATGGAACTTCGAAGATCTTCCTGCCGAGGCCACGCGACCCAATGCGTGGGAAATTAAGGTAGATTTCTCATGAACCTTTGGGAGTTTTTTTTTTGCCCTTGTATTCCCGAGGGTAGAAAAAGTTCCCCAAGGCTTATAAATCTGAACAAAATAGAACATTTTTTTTAAGTGTTACGTGCAGTGTGAATCTTTCTAGTGGGATGGAGCTCCTAAGTTCCACCTGGAAACTTGAAAGTTCCATAAGCACTTCTTTTTGAACTCTTAATGAATGTGGAAATATTTCAAGCAATTTATGACAAATTCGTTGAAGGACTTCATAGAGCACATCGTAAATAGCAATACGATTAAGTGCGTACTTCTGAGATTTTGTTCTAAAAGTTGCTCCGTTGAATTATCCCAGCCAGTTAAAACAAATCCTTGGATCTTCATTAATGATGCTCAGGGGATTTTTCCCTCATGATTCATGGTGTATTTCTACTGCATTGCATCGCCTACGCTTACGTATTTGTATGTACTTCCATGGTAACCACAATTCTTCGTATATGTACTGAAGCGGATCTTCGTCTAAGCACTAGGATTCGGTTTCGTCCCCTTCATGTAGCATTTGCACAAGGAAAGACCACAATAACACATCGCTGATGTGTCATAATAGTGAATTTTGTGGATATTTCTTGCTGCTCATGCTCACGAGCATCGTGGGAATTTGCGAGGAGTCGTAGTTTGTCTGTGAGAGCTCTCCAACTGCCTAGATAGCTCTAAATGTGCTTTTGACCGAATAGACTCAAACATTTGAAAAATTCATTGTTCGGAATATTCCTAAAGTAGGACATTTTGAATTATTCAAGATCTTTCAGAAAATGTATTTCAGAAAGCACCTCAAATTTGAAATATTCAAGTTTTCAAGACTTCAAAGAATTCGAACTATTCGAAAGTTGGAGAGTACCCTGAAATCCCATGCGTAGTTCTCAAGAGTTGTGGAGGACATCCCATTTATTATTAGGTGATGGCGAAAAGTGCAATTTTGGTTTAGTAGAGGTTTTATGGGTAGCATTATTAGTATTCTTCTTTAACATTATGTACTTCTTACAATATCTACTTATTTAATTGAAAACACAAACCTGCTTGTCATGAACAAAGAAAAGAAGGATCGGAGGTCCACAGAATTTCGCTTAAACTTAAAAGCATCACCCCAAGAATCTGAGGTGGTACGGATTTCAGGTGGAGTATTCGTAAACGGGATGCGAGACTACGGAGAGAGGGGTGATTCCGTCCATTTCTTCCCAACTACCCGGATGATACGGCTTCGAGTGTTCCGGCGCGCTATTTTCTACAACGAGTTCGATTGGAGCGCGTCAGCCTTGTGCACGCCGCGCATCTTCAGGGCCGTTTTTTTACGGCAATTAGGATGAAATGGACGGAATCACCCCTCTTTCCTTAATCTAGAATCCCGTATACGAATACCCCACCTTAAATCCGTACCACCGTTCACCCTGGATTCGTGGAGTGATGCCTTCAATACATTCATAGCTATGCGTAGTTCATCCCTCACGCGTCTCGCGATCAGAGCGCACTTATCACTTTCGATTGTGTTTACGCCTTCGTTCTCGGAAATTTTCTTTGTTTTCCACTCATTTTCACTACACAGTGCCCGGGGCACGGTTCGCAGTTCTCAAGAATGGGCAGGGATGCCCAACCCTAATCGAAGGAAACGAAAATGAAAAGGGAAACAACCCTTTACTGCAACACGAGGAATAAAATCTACTTTATAGTGTTTCATTTCGAAGAATCAGATGTCTTAGAAGTTTCGCAGGTTCCTGTGTAACCAACGACGCATCTCTTTACGCTCATCGGATTGGAGAAATGAAACAATATAAAGTAGATTTTATTGCTCGTGTGGCAGTAAAGAGCTGTTTCTTGATGTTTGTCATCAATCTGCTTGATTCGTTTTCATTTCCTCACTATTACTAGCTGAAACTAAGTCAGAAGCAACATCAACTACTTGCAGCCACTTACGTTACTTGGGGCCAGTATCAAAAATTCCCGTAAATTACGTGCCCTAATTACTCATTCTGGATATTGGCGATTGCAAATTCGCTTTCAGCTAAAATTACCTCTTCAGACATTTATTTTAAATTTTTCCGACCACGGATAAACTATGAACTTGGACTATGGGGACTATGGGGATGAAACACGGCTGCCCACCACTAAAAATAACCTGTAGTTCTTTTGATTATGTCCCAAATTTGCTAACCATTTCCTTCCATAAAAATATTTTTTAATATCGCGATTTAATAGCATTTTGGAAGTCCGTTAGAAAACGCGGATAATAAAAATTCAACCCGATTAGTGAGTGTGAACAAATTTCGACATTTGTGGCGGTGATATTACATATTTTGTGTTACATAAATTGTATCCCACTACATTATAGAAAATATCATACCATAATATTTTGAAGTCTAATAATTTTACGATTTACGTTTTTTTTTGAAATTACAAAATTGAGACATACATATGCATAGACACGTTCAAGACAGTGCCACTAGTGTTTTATGGAGGTGGTTTGAATTTTCCGTTAGGTTCCTCCACTGATCTATAAACTGCCAGTCATCAAGCTTATTGTCTTCATTCAAATTCAAAATTCAATTCAGTGAGAATTCAAAGTACATTTAATATTCCATATATGTTCTATACATTCTATATATGTATTATTTATTTACTTCATTTAATAGTACTTCGGTAACGTTAAATTTCTATAAAAATTCGAACCTTGTTTAAAAGTTTAAAAACGACTTTCGAGCAAATGTGCATATGCTTACCGTTTGGTTATTCGTTCAACAAATTTTTTTTTGATACATCACATTACGCGGCTTCAACTGACTTCAGTTTTTAGTGATTCCCATTTCCTTGAGATTTGTTAATGTTCCATGCTTAATTTAGTAAAGTGAACGTAAACAGCATAACATCCAAATGTCGAAGCTACTCGGAAAAAATCAAAGACTCAAGGTAGAGAGGGACAAGCTACCCTTGTATACGTTTTTCTGAACAAACTTCATTGAATATTCGCCACATTCGTTAGCCTTGGACCAAAAATCTTCCACAGCTGCCAAACATCCTGGTAACCCTAGTGTCAACACTTTAGATGTTCTAAAATATTGTAGAAGTGCTTTCTTAGAACTCACTGCTGAATAGAGTTCCGAAAAATTCTCGGCTGGTAATCTCTCTTGTTTATGACTTTAAAATACACTTTTTTTTAGAGTTTGTGCCTACAACCAGAAGCTCTTGCTTGACTCTTCGCTTTTCTGAAAGCGCTGTTTTAGAATATTTTTAGAAAATTCGACTAAATCGAACTAGTAGCGGTACCTGTACAACTAAACTCAAAAGTACCACTTTCTAGGAGAATTAACGGATGTAGCTAAGGAGGACAATAAATGATAAAATAAAATGATAGTGATGAAATTTGATACATTTGCAGTGGCAGTTATGGATCCGTAGAGCTGACAACTTTGAATGTGAGTTAAGTATGTTTAGGATTGTATTAAAAAATGCAATTAGTACTGTATTTGTTCAACCGCGAAGGAGCTAAGCGTCCGCCGTATCGAAAACTTCTCCTCTGCTTAAAGACATCACCCCACGAATCTGAGGTGGTGCAGATTTCAGGTGGAGTATTCTTATAAGGGATAGTAGATTATGAAGAGCAGGGTGATTCCGTCCATTTCTTCCTAATTGCCGTAAAAAACGGCTCGGAAGATGCGGCGCCACACAAGGCTGGCGCGCTCCAGTCGAACTCCTTGTGGAAAAAAGTGCGCCAAGACGCCTGAAGCCGTATCTTCTAGGCCGTTTTTAACGACAATCAGGAAGAAATGGACGGAATCACCTCCCTCTCAATAATCCACTATCCCGTATACGAATACTCCACCTGAAATCCTTACCACCTCAGATTCGTGGAGTGATGCCTTTAACCCACGCACACACCCTCCCTTCTTTCTGTCCTCCCTCAATCAAACATGTCCCGTGCAAAACATTCAGCACTGACTAATGCTATTTATTTGGATTTTCTAAGTAATTCATCTCCTACTTTGCAGTAACAGATGAAAAAAGCTGCAATACTCTGACAGCAAATTGCCTGTGAAATAAGAGAAACGATCTAATTTCTCCAGATTAAAATGATGTTGCTATGGTAATCCGACGTTCTGCAATTCATTCCCCATTCGAAGTGAGATTAATCTAGGATGAAGGTGCAAAGAAAAGGAAAGGGTAGCGCTAAGCTCTTACCTGAGTATAGGCGGCAAGATTAAGTGGTGCCCCAATGATGAACATCAACACAAGTGAAGCCAACTCCAGATAGTCGGAGAAAATCGGTTCCGGAGGAGAAGCGAGTGCGGAAAGATTGACATCCAGCACTTCGCCACTATGGTTGAATGGGTCACGGTTGGATTTCATTCTGAAATTCGGGAATTCTGCTCAGGTCTTTCGAAAATACGAGGCGGTGCGAGCAATACAACTACTCGAAATCTACAATTTGCATATTTTCACGGAAAAAGGAAAAGAGTGGAATAATGGAGGTAAGAGCAATGAACTGAGAACGAAGTTCAGAACCTATTTTTGGTCTGCGTCTGAAAGAAACAGACTTGAGGACAGGTCTACGATGTTTTATGGAGAACAAACTATTATGCGATTTGTTTAAACGAGTCCATAAATGTTTTTCTACCTAAATGTGTCATGTTTTGATAGGATTTCAAGTTTTCAAGGATCCGTTACTATCAAAATTGTCCTCTATCAAGTTCTGGACAATTCCTTGATAGTCTCAGAAATACCAAATTTGAACAAAGTTTTTTTTATGGAGTCATTTAACGTGACGTTTTCGTTCACAAATTTTCGAAACTAACAGGCATTGCAAGAATTATCTGAGTTGTTAGAAAGATACGGTCGTAGTATAGAAACTTTTGGTCTAAGCAAACGACGCATGATCATTCTGATGGACGAATTTCTTCAGTGCAACATTTTCAGATGGTCAGGGAAATACTACTCTCAAATCAGAGGATTTGCTATGGGCTAAAGACTTGCTACAGCTGTTGCCATTTGCTTTCTGAGCAGTATAGAACAACTAATGATAGAACATCTCAAAAAGATGCACCTTCGAGATATCGATTATTGCTGTATTGTTACCTTAATGCAATCTGAAATGAATGAATACTTTAGAATTTTAAATGAGCAATCGCAGTACACAAAACTAGAGAACGACCAAACGATGGTTGGTTGCCTTATTTAAATGCTGAACTAAAACTGTGCATTGGCACTGCAACTATGGAATGGAACAAATGGTGTCACAAAAAAAAAACTCAAAAAAATTACTGATAAACACAACCTTGGTTCATCCTGTTGGCATTAAAACGGCTTGTCCACAATATGGTAAAAACAGATACAGCAATGTGCACAGGAGATAGAGGACGTGAGGAATCACAGAAACTAGCCATACGGGTAGCTAATTTAAAAGGTTACATGAGATCGAAACCCAACACTCAGTCTCGAATTACAAATGAAACAGTAAGGACTACGCTACGCGAAGTGTGAATGTCTCCGATTGTCTAAGCGCTGTGATCTACTGGATTCTTTTGCAAACAAGGTTGCAAGACGATGTTGTATCGGTGAATATTCCGAATGACAGCATCAAGAGACATTGGTTCGTAGTAGAATCGACGATAGGCAATGTCTATCGGAGTTTTGCGTTGTTTGCTCATTCGGTAAAATTAGAGATTGCCCGAAGATCGGAGTAATTTACCAGATAGAATCCCTGACATGAAATGACATTTATATTGGAGAAATGGAAAGGATGCTAACCCTGCGTATCCAAGAGCATTTGACTGGTAAAAGGCATGGAAACACGAAGACACCATCAGATGAGATAACATAGATGATAACATAGATGAGCACTTATCAATTACCAATGACTTTATGCGGTTCGTAACACTCTGTGCGCTATAAGATTGTCCCCACATGCTGTTCCTTAAAGGCACCACCCCACGAATCTGAGGTGGTACGGATTTCAGGTGGAGTATTCTTATACGGAATTCTAGATTAAGGAGAGGTGGGTGATTCCGTCCATTTCTTGCTAATTGACGCAAAAAACGGCCCGGAAGAAGCGGCGTGAGCACACGGCTGGCACGCTCCAATCGAACTCGTTGTAGAAAGTAGCGCGTCGGAACGCTCGAAGTCGTATCTTCCGGGCCGTTTTTTTATGGCAATTAGGGAGAAATGAACGGAATTACCCCCTTTCCTTAATCTACGATCCTGTATACGAATACTCCACCTGAAATCCGTACCACCTCAGATTCGTGGGGTGATGCCTTTAACATTATCCAGACATCAGTACTTAAGGATACTGCAGGTAATGCTTAGATCTCGTTCGTTTTGGTGACAATCTGTAACAACACGGTGGTTCATGAGCCCCGTAGTTGATACTGGTCAGTTTGTTTCTCTTTTGAAGTTTTTGCATAGTGTACTTAGGACGAAATTGAGGCTTGAGAAGAAGAGAAGGGCAGTTTGATGAGATATGGATAGGATCAAAAACTTTAAACCATTTAGGACCTTTGATAGAGACGAGTTTGAGGAAACGTCACACCAATAATGAAGTTTAACCAAAGCTTTGTTCTCATAACAAGAAAACATGAATACAGTTCCTAATGCCGAGGTTTCAAGAAAAGAGGACTTGGAGATTGTTATGTTCTGATGTTTTCCATTTAGTAAAACCCCTTAGCTACAAAAAATTCTTTTAAGCTTCAAAATAATTTGCCGGACAACTAATCCCCGTGATCGAATGCGTCATATGAATCAAGTTGTTTTTGCTATGAATTTGATATATGCATATTTTCACACGACGACGTACATGACAGCAGAGGATGGGGAGAATTCGTCAATCATTAACGACATTTTTAAGCTCTTGAAATCGCAAAAGCATCTAACCACGTTGTCAGGAATTAGTACGTCCAGAAATCTCGTATAAAACGATGTGCGTTGATGGAAGATTCTGACCACAACAAGAGAAGAGGAAAGTCAAAAGATAGACGACAGAACGCTGAGAAAAGTTATGTCTGGGATTTTTTTGCGAACAACTGCAGGAACTGAGGGTGTTTACGTCTTGTTTTCAAGTACATGTGGCTTTTTCTCAGCCCTCAGTGTAACTTAATTATAGAATGTACTTTGATAAAAGGCAATTCGCAACAGAACCGGTTTCTTTATCTGTAACACATGCTATAAAACGTAGTGGTTGTTTGTATGTTATCAAGGGTTAAAATTGAAAATAAATAAAAATTATGAGAGAGTCAGAACAATGGTTTCAGACGAAAGCTTTTAAACAAAAGCAAAATGTAAGATAAGTTGTGGACGTGTCAACTTGTGAATTGAGGTGAATTCCTCAACAGCGCCCAACTGAATTTTGTGGAATGTCATTGCTTTTTTCTAGCTCGCAAAATGTTATTATTTTAAATGTTTGTAAAGTCTTCTCGTTTGCATGATGCAAAAATTTTATTTTTTACTTCTATTTTCTTTCGGGGCGGGTGTGGCGCAGTCGGTTAGAGGTCCGTTGTAGCCACACGGTCGAAGGTTCGAAACCGCCCTAGTACAAACCAAGCCTTTCATCCCTCCGGGATCGATAAATTGGTACCAGACTTGTCTGGGAGGACAAAAACACTGACTTGATCATCGGCTGACTCCCGCAAGTCATTGTAAAGGCCAACACGCGTTCCATAACCTCAGCGATTACGAATTCCAGTAAAACGGGTTGGCGCATCCCAAGTGGATTGATACGCCAGTGGCTTTATCCTTTTATCCTTTTATTTTCTTTCAGTTTTTAGAATGGTTGTCTTTTTGAAGAGCATACAAAAATTATCGCAGTTGCCCTCAATTCGACAACTTTATACACCTCGAGTGCTCAGTGAAAGCAATGAATGCTCAAAACGTGGCGAATTATGGAAATTGCATGTCTCATTAATGTGTCTGATATAATTATAATATAATGCAATTTTAAACAAAGCCTCAACATCACAAAGTGAACGAAACATTCACAAATATTCACGTTAATATTCTATTATTGCTGGGAAAAAAATTTGGAGTTGTATTGAGAATATTGGCAGTATAGAAAATTCTCTTCTTTTCTTTCTTCCAATTTTTTTCCTCAACGAATTAAGGGAGGAATTTTCCAACAGTTTAGATCCGACTTTTAATACTTGTGATACTTATTTCAATATCATTTCTTACTTTTCATCTGCTGATCATGTCTAACTTCCTTCGCTGAACTGAATTAGATTTTTCTGAAATTTATTCCTTTTTAAATTTCAAGAAATTTATACAACATGTTACTATATTCAACATTATGTTTTGTTTACGTCAATTATTTCCTATTGACATAATCTGTTAACTAAACTCATAATTTCTCTAATTTCTCCATTTTATCAATTTAAAATAATTTTCTTTTCTAAAATCCCTTGCACGTCACATTTTCTTTACTGTAGCTAAGAAAAAACTACAAAAAGAAATTAAAGTTACCGTATATTTGTCGTTTTAAGTTTATGAGCAACACGAAAGCTAAGCGAGCTGTTCACCTGATAAATCAGATCAATTTCTACGAGAGCCTTAAAAAATCATGGAATCATTAATAGACTTAGCAGTTGTTCACATGAAATGCAATCAGGAATCATGCTGATTTCGCAGGTGATGAGATCATGGTGAGACGGATACGATGTGAAGAATTGATCATCCCCACTACATCCACAAAACAGAGAGTAGCGGAGTGAATGAAAAATTGAAATGACACGAGGACTAGGGTCATAAGTGAAGAATGAATAGAGGATCCAGTACAAACATTACTATTTACTACTAAACTTTACCGCTTACTACTTCACTTACTCTGGAAAGGAAGAAGAACGAAAAAATGAGACTCGAATAAAATAAATCGTAAGAAAAGCGCACCGGTCGAGAGTAATCAGGTTTTCACCTCATAGTAGGAAAAATAAATTGATACTAGATTTATTTGAGAAGACCCGAATACTGACTATTTACATTATCGGCTGATCCTCGAAATTTGTTATATACGTCGCAAATCATTCACATATTTGAACGATTCCTAATCAAAGTCGAATTCAATAGCGCTGCCACAAAGAAATTCTAAAAGAAGGAAGAGGATTTTATTCTTATATCCTTCATAGATTTCCTGCTGAAGAAGTATTATATTGAAGTGGACGTTGGTTTAAATTCTATCAAATGCACATTCAAGTGCTATGCTGTTTTCTTTTTCTTGAATACTTTAAAAGAGCACCCAAAAAGGTGAAGTGACCACATTTGCAAATAGGTTTAGTGGATTTTGAATCAATCTTGTTGTTACTTTACATATTTCTTTTGGAGAGCGGATAGAAGCTCAGATTTGAATTCTTAGAACTGAAAAAAGATCCTGGCCATCAAATCTGGGCCTTAACTCCTATTCTGACATTCTAAAAGTCTAAAAGTATTGCCACAAATAAAAATATTATGAGTGTTGTTATTGTGACAAATGTAGTACTAAAATTATCCCACCAAGCTATGAAAACATACTAAATATTTCATTCTTCGACGAGTACAGCTAGTTTTTTTTTCAGTTTCTGGTTTCTTTTTTCAAAGGCAGCATACCACGAATCTGTGATGGTAGGGATTTCAGGTGGAGTATTCGTATACGGGATCGTAGATTATGAAGAGGGGGGGGGGTGATTCCGTCCATTTCTTCCCAATTGCCGTAAGAAACGGCCCGGAAGATGCGGCGCGTGCACGCGGCTGGCGCGCTCCAATCGAACTTCTTGTAGAAAATAGCGCCAGAACGCCCGAAGCCGTATCGTCCAGGGCCGTTTTTTTTTTGGCAATTAGGAAGAAATGGACGGGATCACCCTCGTATTCATATACGATCCCATATATGAATACTCCACCTGAAATCCGTACCACCTCAAGTTCGTGCGGTGATGCCTTTAAAGTAAAACCCCGTTTCTTCGCTGTAACGTGAATCCATCATAAATATATGTATTGATTTGCGCGTAAGGATCGAAATTATGAATCCTTCATATGATTTATTAGAAAGGAGTCCCGTCACGAGTTAGAAATTTCACTTGATTTTTTCTCAAACTTCATAGAACCATACGCATTGGCCTCGGAAACATAGTGGTGATCTCTCATCACTCAGCTCTACGCCCACTCCAGGGGTGCTGTAATATTATGGTGCAAACCGTACACTTACCGTAATCAGGTTCAGGTGAATAAAGCGTTTTGAACAAGTTCAAATGCAAGCTTCATAGCATTGAGATACCTCTGCAAGTGTACGAAAGAACTATGAACGTCACTGAACCTTGCGAGATTTGCTAATTAGGGTTTCAAATTAAATTATGATTGAATGAAAAATTAAATTCTGAGCACAAAGAGAAGCTTTTCTAGAAGAAATAATTGGACAAATCATGACACAATCGTAATTTCTTTCAAAAAAAAGTAGAAAAAAGTATTAGTATTGTTGGAAAAGCAGAAAGTAGACTAATTGTGCTATTAGAGAGGAAGTTGAAGCAAAACTCTCCCCGGTTGAGCTTAAAATGGTGAAAACTCCCGTATGAGCGGTTTCATATGTCGTTTAGAGAAGCACCACTTTGCCACGCACGATTGGGCATAGTTTTGACCATTTAAAGCAACAGCTTCCAGAACGATCTCCAAGTCTGAGGAGCATGAGCTGGTGAACGATGGCGATAACCACGTTATGAGAATGTTTTATATGTAGCACTTAAAGAAACGACAATAACAACGAAGGGAAGATCTTTGATTTTGTGAAAATTCGAAGGGAAAAAGACATAGTCTAAAAGATTCTTTTGTTAAAGTACATCTTTCTCGAAAAAAGAAAATCTCGTGCACGTTGCGCCTGGCGCTGTGCCCAGAAGAACCTGCACCGGAAGGAAAGTGGACGGAAATGAGATGACGTACCAAAAATCGTCTCTCTCTCTCGTTAGAATCCTCTTCAGCTCTTGGGAACCTAACCGGGGGGTCTACTTCTTTTTTTTAAATAGAACAAATATTTTCCATAGGTACTCTTCAAAGGACAAAAATAAATAAACTATAAGCTGTATTTTGAGCATGAATAACATCAATGATTGTGCCAATTCATGTGAATGCGATGTTGGACGAAGCGGAAAAATTGGAACCGAGAACGAAAATACGAGTAACGAAATAATTTTCAAAGTACATACTAGAAGTGCACGTGAAAAATGGATTCCGTTACTTCACGCAGTGCGGATGTAGCGTGTATTAGCCATGACCGATACATTTGCAATATGCATGTGACGACTGGCAAATTACACGACGCTTGATGGAAAGCCAAGGAGGAGGAGGAGGAGCGTTAGTTGGTCTGCCGCCAGGTCGCCCATCGTAGCAAAGTGCCCCAGGCAATTAGAAGTGGAAAAAATGTTAGAATGTGTTTTTCGTGTTGGTCATAGAGCCTGATTTCCCCATTTTTCCGTGCATAAGACCATCTGAAAGATCTTTGAACTTTTTAAGATGAAAATGAAAGCTTTTTTCGTGGACTCAAGTGCCCCAGGCAATTAGAAGCGGAAAAATTTTCAATGTGCTTTCCGTGCTGGTCATATATAGCCTAATTTCCCCGTTTTTCCCAAGCCTTTTTTGGGGTTTTTTTTGATATAAAATAAGAAATTTTTTCGTGGACTCAAATTATTTTCTTATTATAGAGTTCTCCTCATGTTTATCTGTGCAAAGTTACATAATAAACGCAATTTTTTTTTGCGTGCATGGAAATGTCCGTCTATAAAATCTTAGTCTTATACACAGAATATTAGAGTAATTGAAAAATTGGTCACGAATGTTGAAGAGTGGAAAGATCCTTCCATAGTTGAGTAGAGAAATCGTTTGAAATCATTTGTGGAAGAAAATTGTACTGTGATATTTTCCAGTAAACGCTGGACATGTGTCGCATGTTATGGAACTATTCCTGAGTGTTTTCCTACTTTTTATTCGCTATGGAGTCTATATGACAGAATTATATCTACGTATGTAAATCCGTTCCGGATATGTTCTCCGGGGAATTGTTTGATTTTTGATCGTATGCATTTGGAAAGGAAACGTTAAAGGAACTCAAGCAAACAAGGATTTCCATCAAGTGAATTACATCATGAAAAAAACGTATCGCATCGAGGTTTATTCTCAGCTACGTCCATTTCAAATAAGATCCGGCCAGCTAGGGTGCAATTGAATCAACATTCGATAATGTTAATCTTTTATGCTGGCGAAATTAACGAAGCGTTAGCCATTCGCGCAAACTCGTTAGTCGCTGAGGGCGCCGACGTTGAGCAAAGCTTCATATTTATCCTATAAAGCTGCTAAAACTTCACTAAACAAATCCACTCAATCTTCATAAAAGCAATATTCTTGGGATTATCGAAAAAAAAAACAAAAACCTAACTCACAGCCGTTTATTAGAGCGTACAAGAAAAATGCTGTCTTCCTCATGTCTTCCTAGTATTAATTTAGTAATTCTTATCGGATTTAGAAACATTACAGGATAATCCTAGCAAAAAAAAAACTTGGACGGCAATTCTTCTGTAAATTTTTTTCTGCTCACTTATCGAGAACTCTATTTATTTTTCAATGAATTTAAAATGTGTATCACTTACAGAAATAAGAAATTAAATTCTGTGTCCATAATTGCCATTCCGATGATGATCTGTAGTGCAGTTACGCAGGGATGGCGTTTTTTGAACACAATCCTGAATCCGGAATAGCCTCAAGTCATTTTCTATGCTATGAAAGATGAGAAATTCCCACGCGAAATCCTTTTCCTGAGGTTTAGGACGTTATGGTAAAACGAGACGATTTGTAAATAGAAATAGAGCAAATGTGACTTATTTTGAATGTTCCAAGAATATTTTTCGGATCCCTTGATGAGATTGTTCTAGAGCCAGAAAAATAAGTGTATCAACAATTAATTCTCAGGTTCTAAGATCACAATGAAACCCAATCAAATTGTCTTTTTCCACATAGAAAACAGTTAAGGATACTAACACCTAGGGACTATGAGGGCTACAAAAAGAGCTTTTCATGTAGGTCGAAGCCAATGAGTACAAAAGAATAAAGAAGTAAAAATTAAGAAACAGTTTCCTATAAAATGTCCTCAAAACACCTTGGAAGCACATCTATTCTTCTCTAATTAACTAGGAAATACGACTTTCGGGATTGCTGTTACATGTTAGGAGGGGACGAATGTTTGATTCTAGAAAGCTTGTTTTTTTGCACATGATTAGTGACGGAGCAGGAGAAGATGTGGATGTGATTGTAGTTGGCATGTTGTTCTTAGAAACTGCTGTTCAGTTTCCTAAAAGAAAACGAAAATCCTGAGCTGAATGACGTCGAAGTTGACCAGCGTCTTGCACAATTCGGTTGGTAGTTCGGATTAAAGCTTAGTAGAGCCAACACATTTGCTGGATCCACTATCGTGGCATCGTGACTCTCGTTTCATTTCCTGGTTTCTCCTGCCCTACAGTATAAAATGCATCGTTTCGAAGGTAGAATTGAATAAAAATAAACACAAACTAGGAAAAAGAGTGCCAGATGTGAAGTCTTAATGGTCTTAATGGGCGTGCGCCCTCGACCGAACGATATTTTCAACATAGGTCACATTCAAAAACAAAAAAAGGAGGAAATTCGTCATCGTTCAAATCACTGGTTTTACAACGCAACAGAAAAAAAGAAAAGCTTTTTTAAACGTATAGATTCTGCGAGAATCATCACTTATTTCCTTTTTCTTTTTTATTCACTTAAAAATCCAACAGGAGTTTAGTCTTAGTCTGAAAACTTCAATGGTTTTCTTACCTTTGCTTTGTTTTCGTTTTTTTTTTTATTTTTCTTTTAAAATAGAGGATACCACAAATAGAATCCAATAAAGTACATAAAATACAATCAATTAAATATGAAAAGCCTACAGTTACTGCGTTTAGAAGCTCCTTTCCAGATTATTCCATTTTTTTTCTCATGATTAGATCGGTAGAAATGTATCTGCTTCAGGATTCTGGATTTTCACAGATTTTCACACATAAAAAAATAGTTGCACTATTTCTCAAGGGAGTATGTACACGAAGGATAAAGGATCTCATTTGTGAGCAGCCACACCATCTTACACTAATTGAATGAATGTTTTATGAGCATTGGTACATCCAGGAATCCCATTCTATTGTTAATCCTTGAAAAGAATGTTGAGAAAAGAAATATTTATTGATAATTAAGTTTGAAAAATAAAACAAAAATAAAATGAAACTGAAATAAATAAAATTTATATTGAGAAACTCTTAACAAAGAGTGCACTCCTATTGTCTATTCATAGACGCGAGATCTTTCATTTACCCATCTGTCTGGACGGATTCCGGGAACTTACGGATGGAAGTAGGTTTATATCCATACGGTGCACTCCACTTCAAATCAATATGTTATTTAGAGTACGACGCAGGAAAGCGATGATGTGATTTTTGGTGAGTGAACGGGAGTGATGTGTTAGTTGGTGCTTGCGTAGGGGAGCCAGGACACATCGAGCGCACAATAAGCAAACGAGTGACCAAGACATGAATGAGAGCATCCAGTGGACACAAAGTCGAGCAGATTTATCACCCAAGATATCAGACGTTTTATTTTTATCATAGAGTACATAGATGTTGTGAAAATGTTAGGACGGTGACGAATTAAAGGTATTACTCCACGAATCTGAGGTGGTACGGATTTCAGGTGGAGTATTCTTATAAGGGGTAGTAGATTATGGAGATTATGGAGAGGAGGGTGATTCCGTCAATTTCTTCCTAATTGCCGTAAAAACGGCCCGAAAGATACGGCTTCAGGCGTTCTAGCGCACTATGGCCAACCTCGTGCGGCGCTATATCTTCCGGACCGTTTTTTACGACAATTAGGAAGAAATGGACGGAATCACCCTCCTCTCCATAATCTACTATCTCTTATAAGAATACTCCACCTGAAATCCGTACTACCTCAGAGTCGTGGGGTGATGCCTTCAGCTGAAAATGCTGTGAAAACGTTAGGAGTGGTGCTACGGGTAGGGATTAACTTCGCTTATGCAGCTTTAGAGGACAACGAGCCGCAAGTCCGAGGGAAATCCGATTGACATAAGCATATCGCGGACACGGATGCTTGAAACCTCATCAAGTTATCGGAGATGGAAGAAGTTCACGACAGTTTTTTAAACATGGACAACATAGGGATAGAACATGGGGATAAACTATTAACGTATGCATATAAATCCAGAGATTCTGGGAACTCAACGCATCTGAAAACATTTCTAATCACATCCCAGCCCTATGGATAATGTTGCTTTGTAGGGAAAGATTAAATTGGAGTAAATTAGAAGTAATCCATTGTGTTCCATAGAAATAGCAATTCAAAATCGAAATAAATGAAAATGGTGACTATAATTGAATTTTGACACTAGACTAAACTATTTTCGTGATACTTAATGCCCCAAAAAATCAGTTACTGAGAATTTGCATCCATCTTGAAATGAGCTCTTGTTTTCTCTTTCGTATGCACTTCAGTTTTAGCATTTCACGGCATTTCGTTCATATGGCGCGGCGAGAGAATTTATTTTAGTTCATTTCAAGAACGGCAGCCTCTTTTTCCTCTTCATCTAAATAGATCGGCAGCTACCTCGTTGTAAACACGAGCGACTACGAAAAAACTGCTAGCGACTATTCTTGTCTTCGAAACGTAAAAATCTCACATTTTCGCTATCGGGAAAGTTCATGTGTAGCGGATGTGAAAGCAGAAATAATCCACTATCGAAAACATCACATACTGCTGTACTGGACAGTTGCTGCGTACGTAGCTTATTCTTGAGACTATGGAGGAATTTTTAATAAGCTGTTCATTTCAAAAGCTGTCCATAATTTTCAAATCAGAACTAAACTCATAATTTTTCGTGATTTTCCTTCCAAAATAAAATGATCAAAATGTTCATAGTTCTTCTTTATTTTATCATGATGTTTCGGGTAAACTTCCACATAATTTTTGATGAAATAGTAATGAGCTCTTCCTAATCCTTTCGAGAAAAACGCAGAAAACCACGTATATTCCCACTAATCATAAATGCGGGTCCATTAGTGCATACTTAACGTGTTTTGATCTTCCTCCTTCAAGATTCACTTAAAAAGAAATGCATAAGGGAGATTTAACCACTCAGATCACAACAAAGTAATGGAAAATATGAACATCAAACACATTGAAAAGGTGTTTGATGTTGACAGTCTGACAGTGGATCAATTTCTAGACGGGCAATCTCACGATTGATCGAGTCCTAAAAACGTTAGTCGTGAAATGAATAGGATTTTAAAAAGGCATATATTGAGGTTGCAGCTTTTTTTTTTCTGGAAGCCACATAACCAGTCCTCGGAAACACGGACACACAAACACACACAATTTGAAATAAGCAATTAAATCTAAACAAGCATCTGAATGCTGAATCGAGGGGAAAGATGAAATGGCGCTGGGTTCCGAAAAAAAAAAGAAGCAGCCCAACGCTCATGTTTATATTAATGATTTGTCGGAGGAGACCCTTGAAAAAAAAAGAGGTGAGCAGAAACCGAAAATAGCACAAAAGTGAAAATGGCAAGGAAGGAACGTAGCGTTAATAATCCCCCTACAACGGCTCAAGGAACAAACGAATGTGCTTAGGAGATTTTATGAGGACTATTCATAGCCAGTATCACGAAGCATTATAGGTCATTTAAACCAGTAAGTATTCTTGAACTGTGAAGTAATTCTGAAGAAAACTATCATGATATATAATAACGAGCTTAGTGTGTGTGTGTGTGTGTGTGTGTGTGTGTGTGTGTGTGTGTGTGTGTGTGTGTGTGTGTGTGTGTGTGTGTGTGTGTGTGTGTGTGTGTGTGTGTGTGTGTGTGTGTGTGTGTGTGTGTGTGTGTGTGTGTGTGTGTGTGTGTGTGTGTGTGTGTGTGTGTGTGTGTGTGTGTGTGTGTGTGTGTGTGTGTGTGTGTGTGTGTGTGTGTGTGTGTGTGTGTGTGTGTGTGTGTGTGTGTGTGTGTGTGTGTGTGTGTGTGTGTGTGTGTGTGTGTGTGTGTGTGTGTGTGTGTGTGTGTGTGTGTGTGTGTGTGTGTGTGTGTGTGTGTGTGTGTGTGTGTGTGTGTGTGTGTGTGTGTGTGTGTGTGTGTGTGTGTGTGTGTGTGTGTGTGTGTGTGTGTGTGTGTGTGTGTGTGTGTGTGTGTGTGTGTGTGTGTGTGTGTGTGTGTGTGTGTGTGTGTGTGTGTGTGTGTGTGTGTGTGTGTGTCACGAAATTACGAAATTCGAAAAAGGAGGTACGACGTGTCCACCCGGCGTCGGATTGGTGCCCCGGCTTCAGATAGCTATAAAATGGGTTACGACGGGTCCCACGGCGTCGAAACAGTGCGCAATAGCATCGTGTGCATGTCGTAAAAGGTAAATGGTTGCAGGTTGTTTCATAGCCGTGGCCACTGGGCGCGCTGCTTTTCAACTTTGTGCCTTCGTGACCCCTTTTCCCCCACACACACAGACACAGACACACACATACACACAGCCCATTATTCTATTTCCTTCTTCGTTCGCCTCAAGTTGGTAGCGTGCCTTCCTCAGAAAGTGGAAACATGCATGCAAACGGCTGCTTAAAGGCAGCATACCACGAATCTGAGGTGGTGCGGATTTCAGGTGGGGTATTCGTATACGGGATGATAGATTACGGAGAGGAGTGTGGTTCCGTCCATTTTTTCCTAATTGCCGTAAAAAAACGGGCCGGAAGATGCGGCGTCGCACAGGGCTGGCGCGCTCCAATCGAACTCATTGTAGAAAATAGTGTGCCGGAACGCTCGAGGCGGTATCTTCTGGGCCATTTTCTACGGCAACTAGGAAGAAATGAACGGAATCACCCTCCTCCCCATAATCTACGACCCCGTATACGAATACTCCACCGGAAATCCGTACCACTTCAGAATCGTGGGGTGATGCCTTTAAATAGT
Source organism: Necator americanus (assembly GCF_031761385.1). NCBI lineage: Eukaryota > Metazoa > Nematoda > Chromadorea > Rhabditida > Ancylostomatidae > Necator > Necator americanus. The sequence continues at coordinate 9,599,470 of NC_087374.1, forward strand.
AGCGAACAGTTTACATGATCTGACATAGAACGTTATCTTTATCAGTAGGATAAAGTCTTTCACGTCATTTTATGCCAAACCTCATTCTTTGAAAACTGTTGGAAGGGAGGAATGGGGGGGGGATAGGGGGAAAGAGGAGGAAAACCCATACTTCGAGTAATGCTTTCAAATCCTGTCTATAAATACGATTAAATTGGCATCGAAGTACTGTTTGAAACTGAAGTTTGAATGTTCTCCAAATATAAAACTGACGCGTTTAGAAAGAAAGCTATGAAATCTTTCGCCTTTATTTATAATATAAATACGAAGAAAGAATGTTATAGAAACACAAGTCTAATTTCACAGAAAACGGCACTAATATTAATTTTGTTGATTAGTGAAGCGAGCGAAACAAACACCACAGAAAGCCTGAAGCATGGCTTTAGCCAGACGTTCAGACTGGTAAGTAATAAGTACAAAAGCGCCATTAAAATGAAGTTACACTTCTTTTGTACACCTCTTGAATTGCGTTGCTTTGCGGAAGGAGCGACATTTATCGAAGGGTTTATCTTTTTTTATCTATTCCTTTACCATCAACCGAAAGGCCTTACTGCTCTCTCTGCTTAGTTGGCTGGGAAATCAAAACCTTAGATATCATAAACATGAGCGAGGCCAGGATTTTTGAACATCACACAATTAGAGAAGCAGAGCATATCGTTCCAATTCGGGCATGGTGAAGGTTCCTGCGATTTTTCTTTTTGCTCACTGTGACTAGCCTTGATGTTTTGCCCACAAATTGTATAGAATTGAAATAAACCACTTCTGTAGCAATGACTTTTGCGTTCGCAGCAGCAAAAAATCAAAAAGATTTTAAAAAAAGATTTCCACCACCTTATAAACGGTGTTTATGCGAAAATGGCTCAAGTATAAACAAGGAAGTGCGGTCGATTAGGTCAACGAAGCAAAACAGTGAACGAATTCGTGAAAGTTGTGGGATGAAATTAATGATTGTTTGGAATGTGTCGGGTGTGTTTCTCGCTTCCGCCGCCCAGACGTAATTGCCCTTGTTAGTGCCGTCATAGTCCTGACACATGCCGTTGCAACTACATGCATGAATCACATTGAGATAAGAAACAAATGTCAGTTTCATACATTTAGCAACAGCAAAAAAGAGGAAAAGACAGCTGTTTTGAGTGGAAATTCTTTCAAAACACTTGGATGTCAAACAGAGATGCAGCTGAGCTCACTTCCAACATTCAGAAAATAGGAAATAACCCAGCTTCATCGAAATGACATGCAAAAATGGAAGAAAAGTCGAAACGGAACCGTTCTAAGCTGGGCTTTGTTCCCGCGCAGACGTCTAACATTTATTTTGAAGTCTGAAAATCGCCCGAATTTGAGGCACACTTGGTTGTTGAGCGTTCGTGGCAAATTCAAGGAATGGACGGAAAATTCTTAGCATCATGTTACATAGTCGTGCTAAAACGACTCGGCGCAATTGCTTAGGCGCTTGCGTTCGGAACGGTGGAGCATAGCGGTTTGGATCGAAGAAGGACCCTTGCTAGCACTATTCTTCGCTGTACATCGCGATGGTCCCACCTCGATTCCAGCCGCTACCTCCACTGCGCCGCTTCGAGCGCAACCGCCTACCGCGCTTCATTTCGCTCCTGACCCGACTATAGTAGGGTAGCATATGTATGTATTATGTTGTTCGTACTTAAAGGCACCACTCCACTAATCTGAGGTGGTACGGATTTCAGATGGAGGATTCGTATACGGGATAGTAGATAGATTATGGAGAGGTGGATGATTCCGCCCATTTCCGTAAAAAAAACGGTCCGGGAGCTGAGGCGCGTGCACATGGCTGGCGCGCTCCAATCGAACTCGCTGTAGAAAATAGCGCGCCGGAACGCTCGAAGCCGTATCTTACGCGCTGGTTTTTGCGGCAATTAGGAAGGAATGGAATCACCCCCCTCTCCATAATCTACTATCCCGTATACGAATACTCCGCCTAAAATCCGTACCACCTCAGATTCGTGGGGTGATGCCTTTAATGCACTAATGCTGAAATTAAATCGTAATGAAAATAATGAATAATGAAAAGGAACACACATGATTGGCGTCAAGGCACGACACATGGACTAAGAGCAACCGAAGCGCGAATGAAAAAAGAATCTAAGAAAGGCGATCCAGTAGTTGTCCACCAACCCAACACAATCATCCATAGTGTTTAAAAAAACTTAATAGAAGACAAAATTTTAATAATTGCCATGATAAGAAAAGGCTCTACTCGTTTCATTTCATTAAAGTTAGTGCATCTCTTTTTCAGGATGACCACTTTTTCCTCACTCAATATAAATCATTGTCGGCTAGCACAGAAGACTTCGGTGATTCTTCTTCACGAGGACCTGCATTGTACGTTGAACGATGAATTGGCGAGAGGAGGAATTTCAGAGAAGTGATTTTTTACGAAATCTAATTTGCTAATACTAATTCCGAATTGAAATCAAACGCGTAGGTGCATCTCCGAATGGATTGCACTTTAATTCGGGCAGACTATGAGAAGCCAAAGATAGAGTGCAGTGGGCTCTCGTTATGGACCAAACGAAAAAAGTGGCCGGGATCCTTCAGAACATTCCTTAGAATAGCTAATTATGGGTTCATATGTTTGCTTGTCACAGTTGTAGCAGTGAATTATGACTGTGAATCAAATCACCTTGATTAAGTCCGGCATGAGTTGTTTTTCTTCTTCCAGCTCTTTCTATCGTCTTCTGCAGACAATTTTCCTGATAATTAAAAGGGTTTCATACTTATAAATAGTATGAGTCATGAGGACAAATTTCATTAATGAACAGGTCCAGTACAAAAGCTAAATCCCCATAATCCTAAAAGCCAAGGAATCTGTAAGTCCAGCACAATTAGGTCCAAGCGCAAGAAATTCCAGTAGAGACTCGTTGAAGGTTGAATAGTGCAGCGTTTTTTCATTAATTGGATATTATTTCTTAATTCCCCCTTCCTTCCTCCCTCCACATTTGCGGAAAAATTAAACATGAAAAACTTAAAAATTGCCATAACAAAATTGCAGCGGACCTTCAGCTAACGAATTTTCTTCTTTTTTCAGAAATACTCAGCAAATATACATATACATACATATGTATTAGTAAAGTTAGTAAAGCACAATATTACCATTGGATCAAGCTAATTTTCATTTTATCCTTAGGTACCGCTAAGAAGTGTTAAAATGAATCGTAGAGAAACAATAGCCTGTTAAAACTATTACTATTACTACTACTACAAACTTTTAATGAAGACTCACACGGCGAGGGTAGCGCAGTCGGTAAGAGGTTCCGCTGTCTGGAAGATCGATCGGAGGTTCAAATCCGCCCCAACGCTCACCAAGTACCTCATCCCTCCGTGGTCGATAATTTGGCCCTTTAAGGCATTTTATGGACTGCGTACTCGTTCATAGACTTCCAACGATTCTGAACTGAAGTGAACGCGAAGGCGCGTCCCAAGAGGGTTGATTAACATCAAACACTTTAACCTCTATCTTTTATGAGGACTCAAAAACCCATAAGCGGATAGGTATTAACGGAAAAGTGAATAGCTTTGATGTTGACGAGGAAATGACCGACTTGCGATTTGCGCTTAAAGATTCCATAATTCGCTTTCTACTCAGTTTGGAAAAACGAGAGCTTTAGAATGAAGTATTGAGGGACTTTACTCTTGACCTCTGACTTTTTAACCGCTATAGGTATATACGAAAATAGTTAATGGTAACTTCCATGACATGACGATAAGAATCGAATCTGACAACACTGGAATCATCTGACGGGAACACTGACGGAATCGGAACTGGAGGCTGAAAAACACGAGTAGATGGAAAGAAGAAATAGAATTCATTACGTTGAGCTTGCAAGCTGAATATCGTTATGAAAGAAAAGACGATTGAGAATTACAGAAGTTTGAAGAAGAAACTTACGAAAGAACAGCCACCTAGAACTGCTCAGAACCTTATGATAGCACCCCAAAAAGTACCCAGGGTGATCCTCCAAACCACATTTTTCAACTGAAGAATTTATACAAAATAGATTGTAGTTTTGTCGTGTTTATAGGTTTAAGAAATAGACACTGACTCCATGCTGTGTTTGATTTAATTCCTTGTCGAAATATCCTAATCCACTCGTTATGTTCTTAAGACAACGAACATCTCGAATATGGATTCTGGATAGGCAATGTGAACCAATCAAACAAAATTTAGATAAAAGACTAAATGAAGCAAAATATTGAACGATCAAACGGGTGTCAATAAAAAAACGTCCTGATGGACGTTGTGCCAACGTTCTATCGGACCATCGCTTCTTCTATGGAAGATTTTCTTTCATACTGAGAGAAGAGAAAGTTTAGAGAGCGAAGTTCCAGGACTATCACTAACTGGGATCTCTTCGCCACGCTACCCGGCTCTTGGGAAGGTTCCGCAATGGACAACATCGACGAGAAATACGACGGCTCGTTGAAAATCTTCAAGACTGCACGAAGAAGCCTGAGAGTTATATAACCACCATGAGACCCTTGCTTCCAGAATCTCTTGGGTTGATACACCAGCTTGGAGCAGCGCAAAACCGGTGAAAACCAAGAACTCACGTCCGAGCTCGCAAGACCTTGCAGAAAGGCGATAAAGGAAGACATTAGGTAGAGAAGAGCAGAAGTGTTGGCTCAAGCTGCAAAGGTGAGAAAGAGCACTCGCTATGCCCTTCGAGATTTCACCAGTCGCAAGACAACGTTGAGACTGCTTTCCGGAACCCAAATGGAACAATCATTTATTGAGGAGGAATGGAGAAGATCATTCGTGACTTTACTCTGATCTCTTTGACACCAATGTCCTTTTGCCTCCTCACCATCTGAAGGAAGACGGACATGTAATTCTAGAGGTTCTCCCGTCCAAAATACGACGTGCTATCATGTCGGTAGGACGTCGTACGGCACCTGGTCCCGACAGGATAAGATCTGAACATCTGAAGAATCTTCTGAAGAAGTGGAAGACCAGCAAGACCGTGTTGTTGTATAAGAAGGGAGATCCACATGACATCAGCAACTATCGCCCAATCTGCTTACTATCCGTAATCTACAAGCTCTTTATAAGCGAGATCCTTAATAGGATTGAAAAGTCTTAGATGCAGGACAGCCATGCGAGCAAGAGTACAAGATGCCGCTACGTCTCACCTTTGTCAAAGAGTGTGGATGAGTGATACTAGGAGCATCCCGCTTTACGCAAGTCAAAAAGGGGATCGAAAGTTCACCCTCACGATCTACGATCAGAGACGCTACCGCATTTGCTAATGAGAGTAAATTAAGGTGGCTCTGGTCCAGCGGTTCACGTTAATGAGCACATGATGTGCGTTAGCGATGCCGTTGCACCGGAGCTATGAGCGACAGCGGTCCACGCGGTATTAAGCCTACTGCAGGAAGGTCGCCGACCCGATGGTTGACTTCTTCGCGAAGACTTTCAAAGAAAATTTCGCTCCTCTTCGCGTCCCGCGCGAAAAGAGGAGCCATGGGCGACTTTGGCATGGGATCGGGACAAGTGGAAAAATTATTGGCGCCCGCTCGACCAGTTCGAAGAACAACGGGAGTCAAAGTAAATAAGGTGCTCTTGCTTGCAATGGCTTTCATTCTGCCACTCTTAGTGTCAAAGGCATCTAAATAGCTTTCTGAGCATCATAGAGCTGCGTTGGAGTGTGGAATGTGTGGAACTCCATGAATTTGAATCCTTTTTTTTACTCTGACTCCACTAATGTCCAAAGGGGCTGGAACTAATTCTTTGTGAGTAGCCATATAGTCATAGTTCCAATCCAGAAGATCACCAGTTGGATTTTGCCCATTGTTCTTTTCTCCCGCATACTCCTTGGAACTTTAGACCTTGCGAGGGAATAGGTCGGATTTTTGAAAATCGTATATCAGCATTCTAAGCTAAATGCTACTTTTACATTCTATGAAAGATTTTTTTACATTCTCTTCTATTAAAGAAAAAGAAGAATGCACATAGTTGATATTTTTAAAGTAGATAAATTAACTCTACCGTAAGCTGTTCTCATTTTGTTAAAGAATTGCTCTATCGCAGCACTTCCGATGTTCATTGCATTAATTAGCGAGGGAACGGTATTGTTGCAGCCGGGATGAATGTTATGAAGCGATTTTCAAGAAAAACGAATTAACCTTCCATTTCTTGCTCTCATACAAGGTTTTTGAAAAGTTTACGCAAAAGCACAGTGGTTATAATTCAATCTGTCGAGGGTAGAACCGCATTCTAGCTTTGCAGGGGAGTCCATCAAGGTAGCACAACCTCAACGAAGCTGATCGTAACCATTTTTGAAAATATCTTTTAGAAAGTAGCGTGAGATAAGTATGGGACCTCAGTGAACCAGATAATCAATTGTCCAATCAAGCAAAGAGTCCTATTAAAGGATCTTTGTTTTGCGGTCGGCTCGAATAATTCTTATTGTAAAAGAACTGCAAACCATTATTGTTTATTTTTTCATTACCAAATTATTGATTTCAACGAACTCTGAGCCGGTTACTGATCTGAAATGAGCTCCTTTTAACCAAAAATATGGTGGCACAATGAGCTCTTTTAAGGGCGCTTATGTCAATCGCATCATTTTTTTTTGCGGATTTCGAGCAGGGAATCTTCCTTTGATTTTGAGCATTCCGGAAAAATCTTATCTAGAATACAACCTGGCAACCAACGTTATTTTCGTCTTATACGGATTTTGCAAGATCAAAAAAGTGCTGAAATGAAATGAAAGACATATATTTTATCTGAATATTACGCGGAACTGAGAGCATGGATGCACAGAAGAGTGAAGGAGTGACAACTCGCTTCTATACATTGATTGATGTTCATCAAAGTTTCTGGTTATATTGAAAAAATCGCACAGTAACGAAAATATGTACGATGAAAGTGGTGAAATCAACCAATATCGAAGAACTGATGGAATGATGTCAACACGATCAGCGAGAAGATCAAAAGATAGCAGTTTATGTATTCGAGAAACAACTGAAGACAGGCAACTGAGGAAAAATTACAAGAGTGGTGTGATAAAAACAATGAACTAACTTGGTAAAAATGAAAACATTCTGTAAGATTTCAGGTAGCGGTTACAGATTCTCACCGTCACTCGTTAGATTCCTACACTCTATGAAAAATATTTAGTAACAATGGATATCGATGACTAATCCGCTTCCTCCGCAGTGGAATTCCGCCTTAAAAAGGATTTTATATCTTCCAACAAAAAATTACTTTGAAAGAGTTTGAAAGAAAGCAGAGGTGCGCTGTGACTTCTGACGATTGAATAAGGACGCCGTTTTAGTGGTATCCTATGAAGCATGGAATTTTTCCATGAATGCAATCTAACATCCTTTTAAGGGTTTGCCCATGGCAAATTGACATTTTTCTAATCTATTTGAAAATGTGGCTTACGAATAATTATTTTAAAAATCAAAAACATGAACTACAAAAAAACATTTCCACTCATTGGAGAAATAACAGTCTTCTTCTTTAAAATTGAATAGTGAATGAATTAAATAATGGTTTTTTTGTTAATAGGTTACAGCTTGAATAAAAAAGAAGGATAAAAAGGATAAAGTCACTGACGTATCAATCCACTTGGGATGCGCCAACGCGTTTTACTGGAATTCGTTATCGTTTGGAACGCGTGTTGGCCTATACAATGACTTGAATCAAAAAGCAGACTAAATTTTGACTAGACAAAGATTGAGATTCCTTAAAATTTTTGAAAATTACAGCTGCACAGATTTTCGAGCGGCTAGATTCATCCAATTTCACACATAGTTAACGAGTTCTCCTATTCTCAATTTTAATTGTTTGCTGTAGGCGACATCTGGCGAAGTGGCAAAAAAAAACAGTTGAGAATCACAAATAGTACTACAGTAAAGTAATATAGTACAATCTTATCTTCTAACGACATTAGAAGTTCCAACAATAAATGTTTTTGAGTCTATTCCTTTTGATTTCGTGCTGATAACCACCGACAAATACGGTATAGTTCGAATGAGCACTTTAAATGCATGTTTAGACTGGGAGAGTTGTTGAAAAAAGGATTTACTAGTTGGAATCACGTCGAATTTGAAAGAATTCAAGAGTACTGTAGTTTGTTAGGCTCACTTAATATTCAACAGTCAAATTGTCCTTGACTTGTGATCGAAGAACAAGTTGGAGATGTATATGACTTTCTGGATGATGGATAGCACTTTAAGGATAAATGTCACCTTGATTGCGGTTCTGCATGAGAAAAAAAACCATTCTCACTGCCCCAGGGATTCATAGACAGACAGTATCCTCATGGAAATCTTTTTGCACATCTTCATTTACCACTTGCTTCAAACTGAATCAACGTTTTGTGGATTTCATCGGCTCATCAACTTCGAACAGCGATTGTTTTCAGCGTGGACAAGGACGAGAAGATTTTTTCCTGCGAAATGATATGAAAAGAAATATTTCGGAAGAAATTTCATACTTTCCATGGATGACACGTTTGGTAGTGGAAAGGATTGCGCTCCGTTATGGGCGGTTACCATTTCAAAGTATAAGAAATTGAGTTCACCAATTTTCAATAAATATAGAATAAGTACAGTCCATAAATACATATACAGCTTATATTTCGTTAAATTAAGCACACCTACTTCAGTTGTTTAAACAATAACCGTAAACAATTTTTCAGAGAGACACAAAGAGTGATGATGAAGTGAAGATCAAAGAATAGTGATGAAGTGATGCTGCCAAAATCGACACTCCACGGAGCCGAATTGGCGAAATCCTCGGGGATAAAGTAATTGACGTCGCGAGCAGTAAAACCTATGGAAATCTCTGGATAGCCGCACAAATGTGAGAAGTATGTTCAAAAAGACTAATCGTATTCGAAACTTTTCAGTAGCAATCAGACGTTTCGTTCGTTTTCGTTTATTTCGAATCCAACGGCTCAACTTCAATGCATACATTTTTCGCATCTTAGAAGGAACATTTGGGAATTTTCTATTCACTAGGATACATTCGAATGAAAGAAATACGTAGCTTCTTAAAAAAGGAAACATAGAATTTAAGAATGATCAAATGTAGATTTTTGAAAAAAGACTTGTGAATGATTTTTTTTTCAAGATTTCAATTTCTTCCTCCCTTTTCTTATTGCCGTTTGATCTTAGTAGATTTGCTCATTAATTAATAATTTAGCCAATTAACTTGCCTTATTGAAAAACGGGTTCTAAATAAATTCTACACTAATCACTCTTAAGAATTTCCATCTGCTCATTCTTAAATTCTATTGGTGACTTTTGTTTGCAGAAAACACATCTTAGAATAATTATTTTCTCGAAAATCATTCTTCATGGAAAAGGTGGGTATGAACGCCACGTTCATCAGGTTGCAGGTTAAAATCAACAGCTGGCTGACATGAAACTCAATCCTGGTGTCATCTCATTTCATTTCACTGACAAATCAATGATTTTTACACTCTCTTTCCTAGTTTAAACCTTCAATATCCCATGATTTTATTCACAATTTTGAGATTAAAGGATCTTTAAAGGCTCCAAACTGCTTGTCACCTAGTATTATGCAGTCATATGTGTACAATACTTTAAGCTACGCTAAACAGTTGGAATACTGTAGGACACCGTCACAAGATAAGAGAAAATAATCATTAGTTGCATGAACTGCAGATTTACGAGTGAGGTTTTAAAGTTCAGATCACTTCAAACATAAAACAAGGATTTTAGCGAAAAATGCAAGAAAAAATGATGTTTTACATGTAATGCACGCACGTACGTATGCGATAACTTAAACGTAGATTCGAATATACATATCCTAGGATAATACGAATACAGTAATCTCCGATTAATCCATAAAGACGGCTCTAGGCTGTTCTATTTCAGGACAGCCATCCTTCACTGGGAACACGCTTCGTCTGTTAATCAAGGCAGAATCAATAATTAAGGAATAGGCCGAATTCGCAACAGAATTCAGTTTCTAACATGGTTTTGAAGAAGATTCAAATTAATTTCTGCATTCTGCGCTAACAATAAAAATTATCGAATAAGGCACATAGGATAATGAAATGATGAAAAAAGAACAATGACTAGGTTCTTACATATGCCGGAGAAATCTTCCAGAAAGTAAAAATTTCTTCTCGTCGAAAATAGTTCTAGCATTTGGTCAGTGCTATTTGCATCTGGCATTTCTCATCAGATTATGCTTTGTGATCCGCGCAAAAAAAAAAAGAGTAATCGGTTTCCTCCATCAGATATTTGCTATAACTATTTTCTTAGAATCTGGCAACCCTATCCTTCATCTGAATATTTCATCCTTGAATTCGCGTACCGTAAAAGAATGAGATGAATCCCATTTATTTATCATTCTAAAACACAGAAAAACCATTTTAGAAGACTTTTACGCAAAAAAAATAAAATAAAACAAAATGAAAAAGAAAAAAAACGTGATTTTGATGAATTCTCCGAACAAATTTCTCGGCGTAAAGTACATTTTTGCTTGTCATGAATTCAAAAATGTACTAATACTACTTAAAATACGTCTGTTTTCCGGCTAACTAATTGAAGTGTGTACATGAAAAGTAATTTTCGCAGAATGTCAAATACATATAAAAAAGTTCGCTTTTTTGTTGTAAATGTAATATACAGTAGGCTGTTACACAAACGAACATATGTGATTACTTTTTAGTGATACAAACACAAATAAATTATTGATTGCGATCAATAGATAATTTTGATCTTTGTGAGGTATCCGAAAACGACGGACGTTTGTCCATAGTTCATGTTCGCCTGAGAAATGAGAGGAGATGGTACATTCATGTGTATACTCGCCAAGCTACATGTGTTGGTTGAAAAAGAAAACAAATTAAGCTGAGTTAAACTGAAGAATTAAGAAAATAGCAGCACATATCTGAAAACGTATGTTTTATTGACGTAGCTACATTGATGCCTTGTTAACTTTCTACGCCGCTGATTTCGGTGTTGTTTGAAAGCGGCTAACACTCCCGCTGATACAATTCTAAACTTTACATCGGCTTCACGAAGTTTCTCATGGTTCAGGTTCTTTATAAAAAGTACGAGGGACCGGGACAGGTGGAAGTGGCTTCCTGCTTACAAGCGTGGATTGTGGTGTGTTTTCATGTTTGGCCTTGATCCTAAGTTGGTCTCTAAGTCTTTGAAAGCCTACTACAACTTTACGAAAGACCGCCCCATTGACATTCTGAGCTCTCGAAAATGAGGGTCCTAGGCTTAAGCAGCCCATAGCATTATTGGAAACATGAGCATCATTAATTGCTGTGACTCTGGCCGTTCGATCAGTGTTTGTATTTTCATCAGAGCTTATTGATAGTCAGTGGTCTGTGAACGTATTGTATTGACGTAGCTATAGTTTTTGTTGGCATGCCACTCTATTTGAAGAGAATAATTTCGAATCAGGAACATCTCGGTAAATTTGTCAACAAATTCAAGTGGCTAGGTGGCTTAGAAAAAAGAGGAAGCAGGAAAAAAAGTAGTGAATAAAAAATGAACAAGTTCAACCGTATCCGAAGAATTCTAACAGAGCTATAATAATTTTTAAAAAAATGGCTATCTTTTCGCTTCACGAATAATTGAAAAAAAGCCAGTAAAGGGATGTTTTCATTTACAGAGTGGAAAGATGGTATACGGTGAACCTGATTCGAGTGTTCGACAGCTATGACGCAAAATGATTATGATGTAAGTATTTTATTCGAATGTAAATTCCCAGATGTTGAGGGGATCTGATCTCATAAAATTAGAGTAATAAGCGTTGAAAGACTATAACCTTATTATTGTTATTTGACGCAAATGACGTCTAAAAAGAACGAGACTTTTATTGCCGATCGGGTTTTGTGTTCGAGTGACGTCAGAAACATAGGAAAGGAAAGGCATCGTGTAATAGAAGTAGAAGAATAAATAGAAAAGATTCTAGAGGAAGAGAACAAAATTGAATAGAAGAATAGAAGAATTGAATAGATAAGATAAAAAGTGGAAAAACTAAAAAAAAAAAAGTGAAATTAAAAGAATAGGCGAAATCATGGACAAGCGTCTATAACTTCGTAAAATCGTTTAAATACGAGTCTGCAGCCTCGAACTCCTCTTCTTACGCGATGTGCTTGATGTGTTTCTCAAAGGAATCTTCATCGTTCCATGAAGACCCCAGATTTCTAAACTCTTAGATTTATTTGCTTATCTTAGTTTGAGGTTTCGATAAAGAAACGAAAAGCAAAATAACTGAGAAAGCTATACAATCAGAGATCTCTTGTGTAATATTGAATAAGCGCGCATGAAGAGATTCATTATTCACCGTAAAAAAACGTATTCTCGTTCCCTCAGCAACCTCATCTCACTCACAGCGTTTCAATAAAGCGTTTGATCATCACTGAGATCTAGGATAAGGGAGCGTGAGCTTAGCGTGGCATGTGGAAAATGTGGAAAAATTGAGTTTGCCTACCGTTTGGCTGCTTTCTGTAGGGTGATGAGGCGCTAAATCACTAATGGCTTTGATTTTTTCCAGGCTCTGACGAAGGCGATAACGCCGAAACGTTAGCCGTTGTTTAATAAGGATGATCAACACCTATTTTGGACACAGCTCAAGAAAATCAACTAAAAATTCAGACCATTTGTGGCGCCGGCGCAAGTATGTACATATGTTCCTGGGTCAGCCACTTCAGTACATAGATAGAGATTCTTATTCCAATACATACAGAAAGTACCGCAAATTAAATTTAAATGAAATATTATGTACAAAAACCAAATACGATAAATGTTTTACAAGAAAGTCTCGAAAACTAATAAGTAGCTGATCATGGCACGGCAGATAAGCGCTACAGACTTCAAACTACTCATTAGAATGCTCCCAAGAACGTCTCCGTATCAATGTTATTTGCTTTTGGCCTCATTGGTGAAAAATCATGAACACCCTCAGGTTACTCATTAATCTATTTTGGTATCTTCCCTTTTTCACAACTAATGAACTCCATTACGAACAAAAACTGAAAGGAGCATGGGTTTAGTATATTGAACTTGTAACGAAACAGAACTTTCGTGAGAATCTTCGAAAAACTCTGTAAAAAAACTTTCGTGCATGAAATTCTGGTGTTTGATGATGAGATTTCCGATTTTAGAATAGAACCACTATAAAATTTCTTTGCTACCGTCGATATAACTACATATTATGGTTGCAAGAATGGGACCCTTACATGTCCATTCACTTTTTCCTCAGCCATGTCTGTCACTGAGCAATTGTTGCCAAAACTTAACAGATTTATAACTACTGTGGGACTTATGTAGGAGGTAAAATAGTAATAGTAGTAATAAGTAAACAGTAGATAGTAATCACAAGATTAATTGTTTCCTATCAGCGTCCCTTTATGGTTTTTAGATTGATCCTTTAAAGGCACCACTCCACGAAACTGAGGTGGTACGGATTTCAAGTGGAGTATTCGTATACGGCATAGTAGATTATGGAGAGGTGGGTGATTTCGTCCATTTCTTCCTAATTGTCGTAAAAAACGGCCCGGAAGATACGGGTTCGGGCGTTGTGGCGCACTATTTTCTACAACGAGTTCGATTGGAGCGCGCCAGCGGTGTCCACGCGCCGCAACTTCCAGGCCGTTTTGTACGCCAATTAGCAAGAAATGGACGGAATCACCCCCTCCTCCCTCTCTCTCCATAATCCACTATCCCGTATACAAGTACTCCACCTAAAATCCGTACCACCTCAGATTCGTGGGGTTATGCCTTTAATATCCTGCCATTTCGGCTTTTCGCTGTTTTCAGAAGGCGTAAGTAAGCTTAATAGTAATTGTATCAACTCCAGCAGAGAAATAAATAGCGGTGTGTATGTAACCACACACACACACACGTATGTATATGAAAATTAATTTATAATTCGTTCCCGGGAAAATATGCTTGCATGCTCATATATATGATTGTGTTGTCGTGATTACGATATAGCAACGGAATAAGTGAAATATTCATATGTTTACAGCTTGTGATCTAACGAGTATGTTTACTCGTTATAAAAAAAACCTCACCTATTGTTTGATTATAAGCTGCATCGGATTGAAAACGACCATAGCGTCATTCACAAAATGAAAGGGAAAAAAAATCCTCATCCTGTCTGGATAAACCAAAATGAAACAGAAAAGTGATTGCGTACGCTACGCATTGAAATCGTTTGTTGTGCTACTTGTGTGAGTTGTTGTTGTTATTGTTTTCTTCAAAAAACCAAGTACATACTTCAGTTGGTAAATGCATCAACAACACGACGGCACACGACAGAATCCATTGTCGATCAGCTGCCGCCTTAGATGTAAATAGCTTGACGAGCGCCCAGCCATTGAATGTTGGATTTTCACCGAAGCACATATGGAAATCGCAGAAATAAACTTTTTTTTTGAAAAAAAAAATAACCACACTGCAGCAAAGTGCAATATGGTAATGAAGAGGAAATGTTACCGTGAAAAAATTCACAGCATTGGTCCGTACGTAATCTACATTTTTTCTTGGTGACTTTTAATGAATACTGATGAAGTGAATGGAAATGTAATGATGTCCTTTGAAATTGCTCATTTCCACAATATTTTATAAAAAAAGAGATTCACACGCATGAACTTTTTTCTATATTCTAATTATCACAGTGTTGTAGCACTAAAAGTCACAAGGTACACTTAAAGAAGAAAAAAAAGCAATTTTTTCGAGTTCAAAAAGCACACATTTTTGTTTTCTACGCAGATAATTTCCATGGAGAAATTTATTGCAGAGCGAAATCACAGTGTCTGTCTTAGTAGGATCGCTTTCTTGCATTATTATAATACCAGAAGAAAACCACAATAAAGGGAGAAATTTTTTTTGTAAACTTAATAAAAAATAATTCTTGGAGAGCACACAGAGTTCTTGGAAGAGTTTCTTGGAGTTTCCGCTCACATTGTGTTGTCAACGAGAGAAGAACGATTTTTGAGAAACCAGGTGTGAGAGAAACATTTTTCTTCGAGAATAATCGGATTGATTTTTTTTTCGTGAATTATTATGTACATATGTTATCTCCCGGAAACACACAGGAACAGCTGAAGAGGAAATGAAATTCCTTTGGCTTTTCATAAGAAGAAGTTTGGGATTGAATAGAATTTTTGTGAGAGCATAATTGTAATATAAGCGCTTTGTAAACATACTCTGAACTATGACCAAAAGAATAGGCTAACACAAATATCCTTAAGTAAACGATGTTTAAGTCCACCATCCAAATGCAGCTCTTCAACGCGTTTCTGCAAAATATTCCCGAGTCTTGCAAAATTTGAAGCATATATGTTCTTATTCGAAAATTCTGCGTTAATAACGCAGCACGTACTG
Organism: Necator americanus; assembly: GCF_031761385.1. Classification (NCBI taxonomy): domain Eukaryota; kingdom Metazoa; phylum Nematoda; class Chromadorea; order Rhabditida; family Ancylostomatidae; genus Necator; species Necator americanus. The sequence continues at coordinate 9,614,878 of NC_087374.1, forward strand.
CTGGCACGTGAACTCTTCAAAGAATACTTGAGAGATGCAAAATGTGTGAAGTGGACGGTTCCGGTGATGGAGAGCCTCAACCGGTGATGGATGCACCTCCATACAACGACCACCTAGGATGATAATAAGAGGTTTGAAAAGGCAGAATAATAATTTCGCGTTCGTCGTTTATGTCGAGAATTTGTTTCTCAGTGGCCGCTTTTTAAAACCAATGACTCCCTCATTTTTCTTTTGCTGCTATCGGAAACCACATATTTCCCCTTATTGGGACCTTTCTTCCCTTTTCGTAGGACAGAAATGCATGAGATGGATTGAAAGGGGTAGAAAAGGACAAAAATTTATCGAAATTTTCCTTAGTAAACTAGACTTTTTAGCGAAAATACAAACAGATTATATCGCACAAATAATCCGTCTCTTATTTTTGCTCTAACTGTATATAACATTTCTCAAAAATATAAACAAATAATTTCTCATAGTAGATCAAAGATGAGTTATTTAACTGACCAAATTGTCGAGATAGCATCTCTTCAACCTTTAGATGGAAGGATTGTGCCGAAATATTGGCTAAACAACATATTTACGTTAAGTTCATGTATGATTATCGGAAGAAGATATTTAAGGGTATCACCACACGAATCTGAGGTTCAGATTTCAGGTGGAGTAATCGTATACGGGATCGTAGGTTATGTAGAGAAGGCTGATGCCGTCCATTTCTTCCTAATTGCCGTAAAAACGGCCCAAAAGATACGGTTTCGAGCGTGCCGGCGCGCTATTGTCTACAACGAGTTCGATTGGAGCGAGGCAGCCTTGTGCACGCGCCGCATCTTCCGGGCCGTATTTCACGGCAATTAGGAATAAATAGAAGGATCTCCACAATCTGCTACGCCGTATACGAATACTCCAGCTGAAATCCGTACAACCTCAGATTCGTGGGGTGATGCCTATAACTAAATTTTGTGCATAAATCCACCCGACGACGTCCACAACGATATTTATCCATTCTTTCATCATCGCGGTGATTTTGTCGCTGAGATCTACTACTTTCTCACTGGATTCTTATGTTGATGTCGAAAAATCTACCATGATGTTCCTCCCAGCTAAGGACTACGAACTGCTAAACTATGAAGTCGAATAAATTTGCATAAGTTATGCTTATGCTAGTGACAATAATTATTTATTTATGTATAATAGGTGATTATTTTAGGTATGCCTATAGATATTTACTTATTTACATTTCTTCGCATCAATAACGCGCGAGGACGACAAATCGAGAGTGGAAATAAAAATTATAGAACGAAATTTATAAAAAATTATATGACTACAAGCGGAGTGAGAAAATTCTGGGATTCGGAATCCAGCCACAAATCGTTAATAAGAGAACTGAAGAAGAAAAAAAAACTAGTTATTGTGGAAGAAAATAATTTGTAATTTTGTGTAATTCAGCTGCTTAGGAAAAAAAAAGTTTAAAAAAAAGATTAGAAAGGAATGGGATTCATACAAGTGAATGAAATCGTCGTTGTGGTGCACGAGAATTCGCCGGTTTACAATAATTATCAAAAGCAGTGACTTCGTAATGGATTAACATCGTGAAACCGTCACGACCCATCTAATCGCAGCTCAGAAAATCCTCTCCTTTTTTCCTTTCAACAAGGTAGACCATTAATGTGAATGGGAAGAAAGCGGAAAATGTACTTTGGCGCAGGTGACGACTACATGAGTTGCATACATAATATAAATACGGCGCGAATGACATGGCAACGGGGTGCGACTAAGCACTTAGCAACTTGTGAAGAAATCACCTTGCAACAGGACCATAGATGTACTTAGAGTCTATTAAGAATGGAGGGAGCAAACTTTCGGCTAAGGTAAGAAAGAGAACGGTTGCAGTTTGAGGAAAAATGTACAAAAGAGACAGTAATCTAATGAGCAAAAACAAAAGGAATAGAAAAGCAAAAAAAAAAGAGTAGGATTGCGAAAGTTCGACTTTCCTTGAATCTTGGCATAGAGATTTCAAGATTCTCGAAGGCGACGACGGCGAAACGTTAGCCGTAATAAAGTTTGTTAACAATCTTGGCTGTTGCTAAATTGGACTATCGACAAGAATCCAGAACTATCCAGAAAAGTTATAGGAGGAAATCTACATATCTGCTGCTTCTTGCACTGAATCTTCTTAAATCAATCATATTCCGCCCACTCACTGGTCTCTCTTATTCCAATGATCTCACACCTGTTCGAGATAACGCTAATGCTCAAGAGAAAACAACACAGACACAACAAAAAAGACAACTGCCAGTTATTATGAAAAACAAACAGACGCAGAAATTGAGGAAGATAAAGAAGACCTTACGGCGTTACCAAATGTTGAAGTGCTTTCGATCCAAGGAAAAACAAAACTCTGCAGGTGGATGAAATTGCAAGGACATAATCCTCAAAAGGATATGTTCTCAATGACGTACACTTGGATATGGGTAAAATTTCAAGAGGTGATCCGATCCATCGAATCTTTCAAGGGAATTTCCCCAGGTTTATGACCAAGAGCACATATCCAAGAGCCAAGAGAGCAGGATATACTATTGAAATTAAATTCCCTACTGCCACAAGTTCTAGAAACTTCTGCCAGCACTTCCCACCAACAACTAAGGCACAAAGGAAAACAAAAGTTGAAGAGAAAACTAGCTGACGGTGCCTCTTCGGTGGAATCTGACACATGTTCTAACGGCGAATTAATGCTGTCTTCTGGGGAATCTCTACCGGTAACGGACTGTCTTTTATACAACGATTACATGTGATGTCAGGAAGGGAGAATAAAGTGAGGAATAAGGTGACCACTTACGATCCAGACTCTGAGTCTTCAGCGATCCTGTAATCTCACAAAGCAGCACCTTGACGACGTTGATACAAACTCCTTCACCAGGTTGTTGCAGTTGTTCCTCACAGCTATCGCACAGCCCCCTACCTTTCTGTCATCAGCATCGCTGTAGTAGATGGTAGACACTGGTGATGGAACGATCACTGAAGGGTGCTCCCTGCAATGCAGTAAACGGTGCATGCGCATGTCCGAGCGGTCCGGACAGCACGGTACTTCACTTCACTTGGAGTTCACTTGACAGTGACCATCAGTTCAGTGTTACGAGACGGATGTTTATTTTCAATGATTCTATGTTTCCCTCAGGCATCCGACCTTTCAGGGTAGGGGTTCTGGCAGTGTGCTGGACGACGGCACCTTCTTGCAAAGTTTGGGAAGCTTTTGCCATATAACGCTGCAAGTTATACAGTTCATACCGCCCCAGGCAGCTACTCAGATGCCTGATTGCGTTTAGTGAAAGCAGCGCCAGCCACAACGCGCAGGTAACAATCAGAATATTTTATACCACCAATCTCGAAAAAATCTTAAAAATATACTCGCAAACGCTATAAAAAATCTACAAATTTGGATCTTATTCGGATAAGGAACAGAACTCAGAAGTCGCAAAATATTTTACCGTGCCTGCCCTTAGGTTATGTGCTTGAAAGATGAAGAGCTGTTCAAAGCATCGATGAGAGTTTTTTCGTGCTTACATGAATGAGGAATTGAAACAACAAGCTATGTGTTCTTCCTTGCTTCTCAGGCATATCAACTTTCATTCTTCCTAAAAAAAGAATGAAATTTGTTGTTTTTCACATCAAATAATTTACGGTCAAGATTGTATAGGAAACCAAGCAAGTTTAAAAGTAGAAAATGGATCTTCTATTCTGTTTATTTGTCTATTTTTGTTTATGAGAATAAGATTGGCTAGTGTTGTTACCTAATCGTATGTATATACACGTGATGCGCTTTGATGACCCGTTGGACTGGGTTCCCCGCGATATTAAACGCACTACAGGAAGACCGCCGACCCGATGGTCAGATTTCTTCACGAAGTCCTTAAAAGAAAATTATGATGCTCTTCGTGTCTCACGTGAAAGGAGGAACCACTGGGCGACTCTGGCACGCGATCGAGACAAATGGAAGAATTGCTTGGTGCCCGCTCGACCAGTTCGAAGATCAACGGGAGTCAAGGTGATATATATTCATTATTAGTTACACTTATCTAGAGTTAGTCATTAAATTAGGGTAAAGTGCTTTCTACTGAGGTATTGTAGTGCAGTTACTGTAAGGTTCAGGTTACCGGACACGCCTGCACGATCGATGGTTGGAAAACACCTTCAGCCCGAACACCAAACACACACTTAGACTTAGACGATCATTAAAAAAACATGGATCTGCTACATTCATTAGCCCTCGCAAATCAATAAATGAGTTAGAGACGTTCGTAAAACCTAAGCGAGTCTGACTGAATGTGTTAACGTATCCAAAGAGAGAAATTAAATACTCCATCATTAACATCCCTAAATGTTCTCAACAATAAATAAATTAATCCGCAAACAATAAATGTAATAGAACTCATTCTTCTCTGTTTTGAGGCAGGTAGATTCTACAACCTGATCGAAACGTCGAATAGGTTGTAGGATTTAGCTGCATCAAAGCGGTTGAACACGAGAGCTTTATTCGATTCTGATTCTAACAATTCTTGGCGCGGTATATATGCAACGCACTGACGTCAAAGTATTGAGAACACGGACGAGTGTAGTGTAGCGGTTAGAGGTTCCGCTTCCTGGACGATCGATCTGAGGTTCGAATTCGTCCTAGTGCTCACCGAGCCTTTCATCCCTCCGGAGTCGATAAATTGGTATCTGACTTCTTTGGGAGGACAAAAACACTGACTTAACACATCGGCTAGCCACCGCAAGTCATTGTATAGGCCAGGTACGTGTTCGTAAACCTCAAACGATTCTGAATTGAAGTGAACGTGGTGGCGCGTCCCAAGCGGATTGATCAACGTCAGCAATTTTAACTTTATTGAGAACACTCGTCTATCTTCGTACTATTTCTCGATGGTTAAGAAAAAGTTGAAGTTTGTATTGATTGATGATTAAAAATCTTCCTACGAACGGTCGACATATTAAAAATGACTAAGATGAAATTTCCGGTTAGGAATGTGAGGAATGCTAAAATTTTTGTGATAGCTCAGGAAAATAGGCCAAAATTTGCTTACACGATAATAAGTAGGGTTACGCCATAAAGGGACAAAAGTGGTGCTCCTACAGTTTCCACGACTGTTTAAACACCGTTAATTGTTGATATTTTTACTTTTGCTACGGTTTTTTGCCTATACTCTTCAGCTCTTCCACCTCACAATATTAAAAAAAATTCTCGAAAAAATAGAAATATGACTAGGTAATATAAATACATGGAAGAGTATGAACGGAATAAACCAGTAGTTTCTCTTCATACGTGTATTGATAAACATCATCCTGTAATAAAAAATGAAAATAATTGATCAGACGGTAAATATTAGTAAAGAACAACGACCAAAGCACATCATTCTAATGCAAGAATATTTAGTAACAGGGAGTTTTGGTGCGTAATTGCAACAGGTGCCGTTTAAGCATGCTCAGCACGGTAGAACTAAAGTAGATCTAAAAATAAATGATATGAAAGGAATCAGGCGGATGTGGTTGAGGTCGACTATGGGGAAACTTTTCTATTTCTCCACTTTTCATCTCTGATTATGGTGACTTTTTAAGATCGTCGGGAATTCCGTCGCGTTGCCACGCTGTATTCAACGTTTTCATTTCAATCCACGCGAACCTCTCAGAAACCGTACCCGTATCTGGGAGAACGATCTCTATGAAATGGGCCAGATCGAGACGTGTGATCCGCATTTCGTTATGCGTTTCTTGTTGACACCGGCGGTTCGTAGGTAACGTTTTCAGCTTTCCAGTTATTTTTATTGCATTTTTAAAAATCTATTGATCATATGTAAATCTTTAGTGCTGCATTTTATGTCGGCTCTACGTTACTTTGTTCCCTTATTGGGAAGGTTGTGGTCACACGGTTCTTTTTCGACTATCCAGTGGTTATTCTTATGCTTCAAATGGCCACTACTCTATTTATAGTAGAGCTGTTAAGGTAAGGTATTTTTAAATTCTCTAAGGTGGTGTGATTGAAAATACCTTAATGGTAGCAATTTTTGTCACTGAATCAGCACTACAAGCACATATGTCAAAATTCAAGCACCTTTATATCTCTATAACGTTGTTTTCCGAATTCGAACGAAATAATTCATCAGTTATTCGTGGAATTTGATCTACAAATCTTTAATCATTACCTAATCAGGAAATTGTGTACTAAAACTAAACTGAAATTCATGTGGAAAAATTCTCTGTAGAACATTCTGTTATTTTAACTGAATAAGGTTTTTAATCATTTTATTTTCAGGGTGTTAGGGATTGTGAAGTTGTCCCCGTACAGTTTTGAGAAAGGTCGACACTGCTTCCTTCCTTCCATCCTCTACTGTGTAGCGCAATGGTTGACATTGGTTGCATTTGAAGGAATTGGCCTTCCTGGTTTCGAGTCTGTGAAAAGGTGAGCTAAAGTCAACTGATTCAGAATTTAGTTGATCCTCTGAATAATAAAAATAAAGGAAGGAGAAATAATGTAGTAAGGTAATTTAAAAATTCAAAAAATACAATAAAAATAGAGAGAAAAAAATGGAAGCAATGATAAATTGTGGGATCTGATCAGTTAGAAAGCAAATATCTTATTAAACATTTCTTGCCCTATTTTCTATTTATTGATAGATTTTTTGTCTTTGTTTCGTTATAAGAGTGCTAGACTTTTTTTTAAATAAAGTAATTAGTTTTCTGAAATGATATAGTGAACTACATAAGCAGAAAATTTTCAAACAATTATTTCGACGTGGAATATCTTAAAAGATTTAATCTGGGTCATAAAAATATTCGAAGAATCTTTACGCTGAAAAAACATCTAAACGACCAGAAATGGCGATTCCAGTTTTTATCTTTTCCGTTGAAAAACAAAACATTTTGATTTCCTGAAGAAAACAGTCTTAATTGAATTTAAGTCTCTTATTTAGGGCGTACAAAAAGGGGACGGAATTCTTCCCTAACATAATTTCATGTAATACATAATATCTTGCTGTATGTTTTTTTCTTTTGCTATACTCTCATACTCATCATAGTCATACTTGTCATACTAAGCTATCGATTGATTTTCAATGGAAAGATCGAAAAAGAAAGACAGTTCCTTCATAAAATCACCACCTTCACTCACGTTGCAAAAGTTTGAAAATGCTGGTCTCTGTGGGTTCACTTTTCATTCATTCTCTTCTTCTCAAATTCCTCAAAAAAAAAAAAATAAAGGAGAATCAAATACTCGATACGCAAGCAAGTTTTCAACGATCAAAAACGAGAGATTACAAAATGTTATCTTTCGGATCAGCAACAGCCGTCAATTTGAGTACTAAAGCTTTTTTTTTGCGAATAACAACGAACTCACTAATAAAGGGAATTTACAAAGATCAGGGAAAAAACGCTCAAAACAGCAATAGAATATTCCTGAACGGTTTTGAAATATTCCTGAGAAATGGAGTCTTTCCGACAACTGTCTTCTTCTCAATTTTCCAGGTTCACTCCGTTGGTGATTCTTCTCGGATCCACTGCGATCTCTCGCCAGAGTCGCTTAGATCATATACAGTTGATCGGTGTTGCAGGGATCTCGTTCACGTCCTTCTTGACAGGTGAATCGCCCCAGATCTCTTTTATTTTATGAACATCTGTGCGGACACTAGAGAAGACAGATAAAATTTCTGGATCTTTCATCCGAGCTCTCATCTTCATTCCAACATCTTGAATGGATTGCAAAATTTAATAGGAGAACGTTCTGTTTGTCTATTTACAAAATTTTCGAAGCTGTGTCATGTGATCCACGAGAAACGCATGAGAGCCTATTTCATTTTCCAGTAAATTTTGAAATTTCACTCGACCAGTACTCGATCTTCTATGGACTTATTGCTATCGTTCTGCAAGGCGCTGCTTACATGCAATTCGAGTCTCTCTCCCATACCTATCAGGTTCTTTCTTGAGTTTCTTGATTAGCCATTATGTAGTTTTGCGCAGATCCTCTGCAACGATAAACCTGTTATTTCTGAAGGTCGCAGGAAGAATATTTTTCAGGCAATGGAGTTACTATACATGAACTCGTTCAATTCACTGATTATATTCCTGGTCGCAGATATTATACAGGTGAGAAGCCTGCATAAAAAAGTACAAAAGTGGGAATAAACATCACAGTGATGATGTAGCGAGAACTCTGGACAGTTGTCGGAGTCAAATCCGTTCAAAGAGCACGCGGTGATCGCATTTCACACTAGCTGTAAGTGCAGTGCGATGGAATTTTTACTGGAGCAGACTAAAGGGAATAGCGGGTATTTGTTTATTTGTTTACTTATTTGTTCATCTGTGGAAGGCACAGTAAGCAAAAAATTAATAGGTTGCTGACGCTTCCTCTCCTGTTCACTGCCAGATGTGGCGCATACATCTGCGCCCGCAGATTAGGCACGCTCCCGAGCGTCTCGTAGGAAAATGCGAGCGGCAAGGCCATTTCCCACGCTTTTATCCAGGGCAATTAGGGTGAATTGGGGGTGATCGCATTCATACTCCTTGACCACACCTCTAACCTTATCTTTTCGTGGAGAGATCCTAACATCGGCAACTTCGTGGTATGCTGCCTTTAATCAGTTCAGGGGCATGAGTTGCAGCAAATGCAGTGCGTCCTAACAGTTGAACACATTGACTATACAACCGTCCAAGCGCTACGATTAGGACACAGAGAGAGAGAGAGCAAAACAGAGAGAAACAGAGTAAAACAGAGTTAGAGTAAAACACGAAGTAACTATTCGTATATTTCTTTCAATAGTTTTAATCATCAATAATTTTGTGCAGAATCCATCTATCCGTCAGTGATCCTGAGCGTGTTAGGCTTGGCGTCCTGCGTCAACTGCAAATGGATACCGAGTGACCTGAGTACGCCCTGGTCAATTATGTTCGGCTGTTTAGTGTAACGAACGCCGAGTTGTTGCCAGTGATTCCATATTCCTCTTAATTATTTGACTTATTTGCACACTGGTGGTGTACTGTACGTCAACATCTTTTTGCAATGTTGGGTATGACTATACATTTGATATTTTGCCCTCTGACACGGTGGAATGGAGCTGGATCCGGCAAGTCATTGAATAGGATGACACGCATTCGTTAACCTCAACAATACCATGGCTTATGCATGTTCACGGCGTATATGGATACTCAAATCCTTGGAATTTAGTACAAACAAGGTCACCACGAGAAAAGCGCTGTAGACTCGTATACACAGCCCCGAAAATAACTTATCCCGCCATGAGACTTAAGATTCCAACAGTAGATTTAGGATTTTCTTTGTTGGCCGGATAGGACGTTTGATCGGATAAATCCCATTCGATTCACCTTTTCAGCCCCTGAAGAAGGCGATATCTTCAAAACGTTAGCCAATAATAATGGATTTTTCAATCCTCAATTTAAGAATTTAAGTTCAGCTCAATTTAAGTACTCAAATGCTGAATGGCCTCAGAATTTCGGAAACACTTCACAAACAACTTGTCTCAGTTTCAATTTACAGGATGAGATCCGTGACGCTTTCATGTACATGATGACGTCAGCGCATCCACTTTTCGGTGGAGCTTTTGCTGTATTATTAATCTCGTCAATTTTCCTTCAATACGCAACATTTTCCTGCATTGAACAGAACGGAGCGCTGAATACACAAATTATTTCAAACGTTAGAGCTGCTTTCCAGGTCGGTAATTTTTCTATTATCCATTTTCGCTGTGTTCAGTTAATTGTTTCCAGATTTTCATCGCTTATTTCCTGTCGCTCTATCTTTTCTACGATGTATCGCCGGGTTTCCTAAACTACATAGGTCTATTGTGCACCGGAGCAGCAGCATATTATCTCTACAATCAGCGAAATTCTGACTCAACTTTGGTGAAGAGTGCATGGGCAAGCAAGGCTTGATTTTAGGTTCCCTGTAAAACATTGTGGGATTATCATTCAATAAATTATTGTTCTTTGTGATGTGAAAAAATTATGAAATTTTTTTTTGAAAATTACCTAAATATCAGTCCTCCTCGTTATCAACATATAAGCAAATTAACCGTAAAGAAACGCTATGGCTGGAAAAACCAGGAAAATATAAGAGTTTTGATTTTGAAATAAATGAAAGTTTAGCATCAAGCGAAAAAAAAATGCTGCCGAACTTCATCTATTACTATTTCTAATGACGGATGCATTGTTTTGTCCATCGGTTGAGATCCAAATACAGTCCAGCGAAAAATTTCACTATTTCCCTGCTGCGTTCCTCCTGTGCTTTCCACAAATCCACTGCAAAGTGTGGACTACGCGCATTTAGCTCCATTATAGGATTGAAAGCCACCAAGTCACTGGTCCTGTTACAACGTAAACAAAGAAACGTCGCATCCAACTTGGAGCCCTCGAACATTATGCCGTTTCGGAAGCGGAACCAATTACGCGATAGTACACCATAAAGGATAAAGGATAAAGTGTCTGGCGTTAATCAATCCGCTTGGGACACGTCGAATTCAATTCAGAATCGTTTGAGGTTCACGAACGTGTAACTGGCCTACACAATGAGTTGCGGGGCCAGCAGATGGGTCAAGTCAGTGTTTTTATCCTCCCAGACAATTCTGGTGCCAATTTATCGACCCCGGAGGGATGAAAGGCTTGGTGAGCACTTGGGCGGATTCGAACTTCGGATCGATCGTGCAGGAAGCGGAACCTCTAATCGCTAAACTCCACCCGCCCTAACACGGTATAGGTCAAAATATTTCCTTTAGGCAGTGGCAACACTCGCTGTTAATTCAGCAGTGTGGTAACGAATGCTGATGTGAACCGCTATACTCTTTGATGGGATTATTGGCTTGTTTTGAAATGATTTATTGTGCCCGCTCAAAAACGCTCCAATGAACTCCGGGATTCAGATTTATTTGGTCAGATGAATCCGAACAAATTCTCCAGGCAGAATCCTGGCGATCAACGACAGATACCCCGAACACCCTGGAAAAAATTCATTTTCTCAGAATTTTTGGATTTCGAAGATTTTGATCTTCTTCCCAGGTGTATGGTTGAGTTGTGCACGTATCGTATTCTGATGTCCACACAAGAATTTTTCCGCCTTTTTCCGCAGAACAAAATTGTCTCAAGGCTTCAATATTCGCTTGTGATCTTCTTTGTCTTCTGGGATTTTTGAATATTTTATTTATGCCCGGTTTTCAACGCAAAATGCCAAGATAGGTTCCTTCTTGACTTTGAAACTTTTTTTTTTTTCAACTCATTTCTTCCAGAAGTAAGGGAATCGTAACGCACTACTTTAGAGGGTAAACTTCTACGTACTGTAAAGCTTTTAGCTCTTTTAGCTCGAGTAACTAAGAAAATATTCCATAGAAAAAAGGTAGAATTTAAGGTAGTTTGTCCACAGCTCGCATATATCCTCTAGGGACTTTTTATTGCACTTGTGTCAGTATACGTCGAATTCTCTCTGTCTATTGTTTCACAGATCTTCTTTTGGAGTTGCGACGTCGTTTTCCAACAGTTCTTTTCGGAGCAGCTCTGGAAGCATCAGGATGGGGTAAAGAAAAAAAGATCCCATTCAACATTTTCCCAAGCTTTAGTTTAGATTACTTTTTTAAAGAAATTATACAGTTTATTGCGAATCTGAAAAACAGTGCAGCAACAGACAATACGTGACGCTGACCTTTTATATTACGGTTCCTTCGTTGTGCGGATGCGGCATTTATGTGCTTTCTTTTTTTTTAATATTCCGCTGCAGTGCGCATTACAAATATTTTTCAAGACTTTACGCATTGCTCAGCTATGTTACCTCTTTAATACCCACTTTTTGACCCTTTCACTTTTTGCTCCACGTCGTGGTCGGCTTCGTTTCTTCGCGGTGCTAGATGAACGTAGCGATCGGCTGGATCTTCTCCTTGAACGAGATCGAGATAGAGGCGCAGATGCGCTCTTCGAACGCATCGAGATTGACCTTCTCCTTCGGTGATCTGAAAAACTAATAGCTGCTTCCGCAAGAAAATTAAAATTGCCACCACCTACGCGAGTGCTGTCTATGTTTTCGGCGGGAAGTATAGCATTCCGATCGCACCGAACGACTTCGACTACGACTTTTAGATCTGCTCCTTCTGGAACGGGGCATTGTTAGTAAATGAGCTATACATAGAATTCTCCGCTATTTATACCATCCATTATCACGTCATTTGATAGACGGCGACTTCATTTCATGAGGTCGAAGCTTCACTGAAACCAAGCTGTTGAGCGGTTGCTGATGCTTTGGCGGTGGATATCGCGTAGATGGTAGGCAGAGATAGACGAAGATCTCGGAACCCTCCAGACAATGATTGCAGTTTGGCCGCGTCATGGACGACGAGAATCAGAGCAGAGCATATGCTTTTTGTACGGGATTCACGTGCTTATATGCATCCCCAAGATCGAAGATTGAAAAGGTGTTTGTTGGTGTTGATGTTTGGATTCATTTCAGAATCAAACTGAGATCCGAGGGGCAGAGCAAGCGCTTTCATACTCGACTCATAAATGAGTAAATGGTAGCATTTATTGTTACCAGATGTCAAACAAGATTTACATTCTGAAATTCACTGATATTCTTAGCACTAACTGCTTTTCTTATCATATTTTAGACCATAAATCTTTGTTTTTAATACGATGGCTTCATGGATAGTTCTGTTTTCTTCTTATCACGTACATTTTTGATAATCTTTCACGCTTTTTAACAATTATTGTCCAGCCAGCTCCTCCACATAAGCCCGAACCACTGCATGCGGTCATCACATGACCAATTTCAACCGCGATAGTATTTCTTTTTACTTTACTTCTTTGAAGATCGATATCTATCCAACTCTGTTTTTCATCGGTGGAGTTCATCTTGCGTGGCCAAATAGAATTAAAGGCATCACCCCACGAATCTGAGGTGGTGCAGATTTCAGGTGGAGTATTCGTATACGGGATCGCTGATTATGGAGAGGAGGGTGATTCCGTCCATTTCTTCTTGCCGTAAAAAACGACCCGGAACATGAGGCGTCGCCCAAGGCTGGCGCGCCCCAGTCGAATTCCCTGTAGAAAATAGTGCGCCAAAACGCCTGAAGCCGTATCTTCCGGGCCGCTTTTTACGGCAATTAGGAAAAAATCGACGGAATCACCCCCCTCTTTTTCCACCCTATCGAATACTCCCCTGAATCCGTACCCCTCGTTCGTGTGATGCCTTTAAGTGCAAATACAAAAAAATTATGATGCTTATGATACAATATTTGTACAAATACAAAAAAATTGTGATGCTTACGATACGATATTTGTCGTCGATGTTGTCCACGTGGTATTTTTGCAAAAGTAGGTTAAATAGTCACAGTTAATGAAGGTCTCTGTGAACAGGGAACACCTTTTAATAACAATGATGACGTAATTTCTACTTTATGATCCATTATCCTCCACCGTCGACTCAAGCGTCCAGCGTAGAGAGGAGGGATCTGGAACTGCAAGTTACCATAGATTTCTCAGCTGTCATTATAAACTTGGAGAGCCTCTCACCCGTTTTTTTTTTTCATTGCGGACCATGAACTCTCGACATTAAGTCCTTAAAACGTTCTTCTGGGATCAATTTCAACATCTAAACCATCACAAATACCTTACAGGAGGTGTGGTCCCCTCTGTAAATATCATCGTCGTCCATATCGAAAGCTTCGACCTCCTCTCTCGTAACTTGATGTTGGAGTGCAAGCATCAAATATTCCCAAACCTGACATTGATTTACACCATCTCATCCATGAAGGTCCGATTCGGATTCGTATGCGAGTTGTATGCACAGATCGAGTGTAAAAAGTTTCTCGAAACGAAACAATGTATGCACATATTGCCGCAGTTGTGTCGGCGAGGGTCTCTCCAGCTCCTCTATCTCTCTTAAGAATGGCTCTTCTGCATTGCCATAAATATGCGCTCAATGGGTGGAGTCGTCCTGCCTCAGTTTGATGACTTCGTACTCGATCTTGCTGGTTTGAATCATCAGATTCTTCAATGGCCGCTCCCGACGGAAGCGTATGAGAGTTGTATGCACAGATCGTCATCTCAGTTCTTTCCCATTTCAACAGTTTAAAATGGCTCCTGTAATCCCGTAGTCCTGGTGCTGCCCTACCGAGCACTCCTTCGGAATTAAGAGACTAGTTCTTGCTAATGTATTAAGCAATTAATTTAAAATCCGTGGGCAGGTTGTTAAAATATAATCACAGGGTTAGGAGGAGATTCCGTCCTGCCGATGTGTACAGCTGAAGCCTATTTCTTGGAGGCTGTTCGAAATTGCCCCTACTACACTTCTCACTCTCTTGACATTAGGTTTTTGGTCAGACTAGTGTGTCAAATACATGGACAGTATGAATCAATTCTAGCACTACAAAACCGTCCACAGATCTCACCTGATCTCAAGCAGGTACAAGATCGCCTTAATCGCCTCTAGCCCTCTATTCTACGCCTTCTTAAACGATATGTAGCTTCGCGACAGACCGACTGTAATCTCTCCAATAAAAGAGTATATGCCTCAACCATGATGAAAAAAAAACCCTAAACCATCTCGTTTTACAGGACTTCTTTTAACTCCCATTGGTAATAAGAGGAAGTTTCAGAGAGAACTATTACTGAACACAACAAAGTGGATTTTGAACAAAATCATAGTCGTAAGTAATTTTTATAAGAATGTTCAATAAATACAGTGGAATGTTTACAAAGTGATGCACAACCAACCCTGATCAAAAACCTAATCTATTTTCTAAACTATTTCTAATGTCTGCTTTTTAAGTATTATAGCCTTTTGGCCGCGGAGGAATAATAGGAATCTGAGGGCGACCGGGAAGTGTTGGAATTGGCGGAGCCTGTCGTGTAGGAGGAGGCGTTTGTGACGTGTACGAGGACTGGAGAGGTGTTATCGTACACCTGGAAACAGTCGAATCAAATCTCTCTACCACTAACTCTCTCCATCTCACCTGGGAGCAAAATCCTCGATGACGCTGTTTGGAGATGCTCTGTCAGAACCCGTTCTGTCAGTGACGGATCCACTTGCGGTAGTGTCGTCGTCGTTATCTACAATGAAAAAAAATCTCCTCAAAACGATCAGTACTTCGAAGTCAATGGTGAATTCATTCAATGCTCTCAAAATAAGAACCAAAATAACGGACAAAAGAAAAAAAAATATAATGAATAGACTAAATCGAAGGTCTAGAACCTGGGAAATGAAAGAAGAAATATTAACAGAGGGTAGCAAAGTAAAAATAACGTGTAGTCCTACTTGTTTGTCTCCCACTTTTTAGATATCATAGACTCATCCGAATGTACTCAGGCTAGCTGATGCAACGCAGTAGCGGTGCATTGAAAACCTCATCGGAGCATCAATTCTCATCGAACGCATTGCTCAATGGCCCACTCGAACAGATTTGATTCCAACTTTAAGTGCTTGAAGGATATCACGAGATAGACGACATCAGGAACTCTCCAAAAATAGACGGGGAAGTAGATCACATCGTCAGAGAGAGACAAAACTCGCTCAAATTTCACTATTGATCCAAAAACATGAAAAAAAAACATAGAAATAGGTTACACACGCGTCTCCAACAATGCAATTTATTGCGATTAGTATGACCATGGAAATTCGTAATGCGTCTGCAATTTCAAGCGCAAAAAGCTTCTACTGCGTAGAAAGCTTCTACTTCTTACTCAAGTTATATAAATCAAACTGAGGTTGGACGACAGCAAAGTTGCGCGCGTAACAAGTCGCATCGTAGAAGGCATAGTGCAAGCACGACTCTTTCTGGGTTACTCCGCAAGCGTGACTGTGGGCTTCACCCACACAGTCGTGAACTACACCCCTACCACAATATATTCATGGAGAGATCCCAGCTCCGTCAGTCAGTTCAGTTTCCCTTCATCGTGCAGTTGCTTAAAATTTGTCTTCGGGCTTCAGGTAAGATGACATTTTTTTGGTGAGCGTGAGATGAGATTTTTTGGAGCGAAACATGCAACTATTAGTGGTGTACGTGAGCGATCAAGCTCAGATCATAAGCAGTTTAGGCCCAAAAACAGGAAAACGATAAATAACAGACCATCGAACTCGAATTCGTCTCCGTTTGTAATGTTATAATCGCACTCCAGGAACGAAATCGTATCTTCCGAGCCAGATGTCATCGCAAATTTATTTAGTTTCGGTTGCAACGCTTCTGCCCATTCAGGTGATTTCAATTTTACGGACAGAATTTGACCATCTGAATTAGGCGGGGGATTAAAATTGAACATATAAATAATATAAAATTAAGAACAAGCAATAAAAAAATTAATTAAAAGGCCCGTAAGCTCTAACCTAGCTGTATTCCATCCATGCTTAAAGCTGCCAATGCCGCCTCTCCACTCTCTAGGACAATGTGCAATTCGCCCTCTTCAAACCTAAATTGTTTGTTTCAGTTCACAATACTAACAGCAACATTGTATTTGTTAATATATAGGATAAATCTGAAAGAATCATGTTGCGGCTCACTTGCTGAGTCGAATTTGCACAGGAATTTCTTTAAGTTTCCCAGAAACTTGGGGGAATAGCGCTGCAGGGAACCTTCGCATGCCTTTCAGTGAGCAGATGATAGTACTGTCAGGTGGTCCTAGGCATCTGAACGAATGCAAACTTGGATGCATCCTTACATTGAACAAATCCGATGAGTCTGGCTGTTCACTTACGCAATAATGTCCTCAACCAAAGTCACACACTTCGCTTCATTTACGCGATGCACATTCACGGAAAAGAGAGCTCCAACAGGGCGGTGATCTGACGTTTTTAGTTCAGATCGAAAGTAACTAAAATGTACGGTTACAGTGCATACAGGAAGTTATAACACGTGATTTTTTCTAAAAAAAAATATTCACCGAATCAATTTCATTTCCGGTGGATTTCTCTGCTCTTTCCACAGTATCCGGTCAGTCCATGCTGGTGTTCGACACTTTTCACTCGTGTCATAGTCATCCGAGAAAGTGTCGTATTTATAGGTGGGCGCAAATGACAGGGTACCCTCTTGGAAACCGTCAAAAACCTGTAATGAAAAAATCTGCCCGGGACCACGTTTGGTATGAATATTATGTGAACTTAGAGCAACTAAACAAGCTTAAGACATCAGCATACAGTAACAAAGATATCGTTGCTACCATAACGTAGAGGAATTTTCTGGAGTATTATATAACTAAGCGTGCGGCTTAGTAAAATAAATAAATAAATAAATAAATAAAAGTAGTAAAAATAATAACAAATATATAAATAATAATATATAATACACAAAGAATATAATAAATATATATTTAGTAATAAATAATAAAAATAAATAATCTAAGCTAACTAAAAGCTTACCAATCCCTGTGTCTTCTGTTGCAATAATTGGTCAAATTGCCATAAACTCGTTAGATCTCCCAACTGTACTGCCTTCTTAACCTGATCACCAGTGAGATTTATCCTGAAAATTATTTTCAAACCTACTGATCTAGTTTTATGACACTTAGCTTGTAAATAGCAGTAATGACATTTAATTCATTTGATAAGTAAACACAAAACCCTTAAGAATACGTTACAGCACTACAAACAAGTGAAAAATAAATGAATAAATATACTGTTTGGTCGGCAGCAAAGAAATTTTCATTTCATAGATTGATTATTTAAAGCTCAAATATGATTTAAAAAATCCACATTCTAGACTATATTTCGGATAGTATACTTTTTTTTTGATATTTTAGAGCTAATAAGTAAATACATGCGCGTACGCGAATGAACCTTGTTCTTCTCCGAATAAATATTGTTCTCGGAATAAAAGCTTCTACATTTATGGTGAGTAGTAGTAAAATTTAAAAAACAACAATAACAACGAAATCTACGGTTACATGCAGAGCAGTCGTAGAACACCAGCTTCACTTATTTTAGGCTGCCCGAAGAGTTCAAAGCCGCGCGGGCAGCCTTAGAATGCGCAAATTTTCGGATTTTTTTACTGGAAGAAAGCCGTCGAACACTTTTTTGCGCTGCTTGTTACAGAACTCCTTGAATATTCACTCTATGACTTGTTTGTTCCTTTCAATATTGACGATGACCACTTTCAGTTTTCCATGCACAATCAAACTTTCTTCTAATCAACAATAATCATCATTACATCAAAATAATTGTAAAAACTTTGGGTTTAAGTTAGGCAGCTTCGCTGTTGCTTTTTAATTCGAAGAATTTTAAATTTCATATACAAATTAATCTTTATTTCACAACCGCTTTTGAACAAAAATGGCACCAAAGTTACGCACATTATTTTCAAAAGTGAATGAAATCTACACACCTGTAATTAAAATCCCCGAACCAGAATATGACATCATGAGATTCAATATCCCTCCCTTGTGGAAATCTGATCCTCCGTAAAGCAGAGGTGAAGTCTTCATTGCGATCTTTAACCTGTAAAGTGAGAACTTTCCGTGATAGTGGCAAGCCATGCCAACTTTCATTCCAGAAAGGAGAGAAACTAGTGTTCGAGAAAATCAATCCTCTATCTTTTTTTCAAAATCATTCGCGCACGTTTTGTCAAAGTCAGAAAACACCGCCAAAAACAACAAAAATTACCTCATTCTGACCGGCAGCAAAATGCGAGCACACGAAGCAAAAACTCGTAGAATGTACAACCATTCGGAGAGCTACAGAACCCTGCAGTAAAAAAAAATCTGAGACCCATTTTGTACATCATGTCTACTTAGAGACATCACCCCACGGATCTAAGGTGGTACGGATTTCAGGTGGAGTATTCGTATACGGGATCGTAGATTATGGAGAGAAGGGTGATTCCGTCCATTTCTTCCTAACTGCAGTAAAAAAGAGCCCGGATGATACTGCTTCGAGCGTTGCGGAGCGCTATTTTCTACAACGAGTTCGATTTGACTGCCCCAGCCTTGTGCACGCTCCACATCTTCCGGACCGTTTTTTACGGCAATTAGGAAGAAATGTACGGGACCACCCCTCTCTCCATGATCTACGATACGTATACGAATACTTCACCTAAAATCCGTACCACCTCAGATTCGTGGGGTGATGCCTTTAATGCAATAAAACAAACCTTATTGCCAGTAGCTCCTCCCATACCCGTTTTTACAGATGAGATAGCGAAATCTTTAATGTATGGAGCGAGATGTGGACGAATAAAAACAAATAGACATACACCAACCTGAAATCACCAAATCGAATTACTCAGCGTAATTCTAAGAGTTTAAGATGCAAATTCTAAGATGAAGGCACAAAAAATCCCACCAACTGTTCAACGGCAAAAAGAATGTACGAGCCGTGATCGTGGAGAACACGTCGGATCCCTTCTGCCCATAGTCGTTGATTAGTTGTACTAAATTACACCAAAGGTCAAGAATTTCCAGAAGGAATTATCTAGTTGCTGCTTTGCTAGTATCATAAAAGGATCATATATACTGTATTGAAAATTTTCGGACGTTTTTTTTTTCGATTTAGAAAAACAGATAGAAACAAAGCTACCGTGTTAGTATTGCTCCACTTGATAGAGAAGTGCTATAGAGTGCGTCAAAATTACTGATACACAGCGGGCGTTGCAAGATTCATCAAAATTGGGGGATGATGCCTTTACGTATTATATTTTTTGTTTTTCTTGCTAATTGTCATTTATGCGGTCCAGTTTCACAAGTTATCCAGTTATTTTAGCATGGTTAAGACGACAGGTCAACGCCGTTGCATCATTGAACTTCATAGGCAAGGGATTCAGGCGTGCTCGTTCCAGCAACCCCTAAGGCTGCCCGCACAGGTCAGAGCCGCGCGAGCGAGCGGTTTGCCCGCTCTGCGGTTTTGAAGATTATTGACTATTCACAACAGTGCGTTCAATAACCGCCAAACCGCGCGCCCACGCGGCTCTGAACTCTGCGAGCAGCCTAAAGCTTCTAAGAGTGATACGATAGCACATCGAACCAAACAGTAAAAGTTACGTTTTCTTCCGTTTTTCCTTTCGTTTTCTTTTGCGTTTTCTCAGAGTGCAATGAACAAATTACAAGTTGAACTGTTTCTTAGAAATGAACGACAAAGTAGCTGTTATCAGCACCGTACACAGCAATCATAAGCACTTGGCTTCACGAAAACTAATTACATATTTTAGGCTATGGATTCCATGTAATTCATGTGTGACACTCTAAATGTGCGCTACAACTCATTAGAGACACTAACGTGATGACGTCTATAACCAGGATGCGACGGACAGATTTTCAGTGAAAAGCAACCCATGACGAAATTGTGTGGTTCACGGAAGTGGTCGTGATAATATCTAGCTCCTCTTAGTATTCCAGAAACCCGTCTCACCAACGATACAGTTCATTAGGGGTAATAGAAAGATGAGACTTCGAAATGCGTTTACGATTTGAGTTATTACTTGGATCCCAAATGACGGGGCTTGCCTGGGTTCTATCGCGTAATAATTTGCATTGTTCGGGCAACCGGATCGTACAAGGCTGTTTCACGCACCTTTTTATACTACTGAGCTGCTACTACGCTCATCTTTGTGAACTGCATCCCTACCCCATTCTACTCGTGGACAGATTTTGACGCAGTCACTTTCCTCATACGCTAGGATATGGAACCAAAAATGAAAAATCTCAGAATAAAAGTAGTATTCGAAACCAAATCATGTTCCTTCTCAGCAAAAAAATTCACCTGGCCTTCATTAAGTTTGAAGCATTGAGATCAACTAGCTCTTCAACTCCAATAGCAATAATTTCGGGAGCGTCGTCGATTTTGTCTACGGAAACTAGAACAACGCATTGTAAGGAAATAGAAATAATCGAGAAATTATTTGCTCTAACCAAGGGTGCCATTCGGAAAAATCCAATCCGCCATATTTGACTGGTTGCGGAATGCGATGTTATGCATATTTTTCCCTCCGTTTACGTTCCATGTACCTAGAAAGACAGAAGGAAAAAAACAAAAAATATGAAAAGGAGAGAGATGTTGGAGGGAAATGTTACGGAAAAATCTTACCAACGAATACTTTAATCGGATTAGGAGTGGTGACCTCATCAATTCTGCTAACCACATGCTCTACAGCTTCATCACACTCTATAAAAGGCTAGTAAAATGACTGCTTTCGCTGTGAGAGGGTAGAAAAATTCTGATCAGAACCGTCTATGAGCGCGGAACCAATAAGAAACTGAACGTACCGTAGAAATAGAAGTCATCTGAAATATGAATTTATTAAAAATACCATGAAGAATTGATGCACACTACACTGCTCACCTTGAAGAATAGCACTGGGAAGTAAGTTTGCAGCTCTATCGAAAATTCGTGAATCATACCACGCTCCCGTGAGAAAGAGATCAAAAGATTCTTGTTTTGAGTTATCCATGAGATTGTTTTGAATAGTTCGTGCTATCGAACGTGAAGCATCCTTCAGCTGAAATGCTTTCGGATTTTCTTCGGCCTTGATAAGTTTTGTCACGAAATATTGTGTATAAAAAAATTAATCAAGGATGGAAAAAAATTAATACCTTGCTCTTCCCATCAAGTGCTCCAGTTCCAGCATAAATATTACTACAAAGATCGCCATTCTTTTGCCAGAGATCTCGTAAAATTTCTTCGATACGCTGTTCTACATTCACTTTGCCAGCGTCTAAGCTCAAAGAAGCCACTTGGTTTCGTGCCACCTAAAAATTTATAAGACATATGCACAGAATTATGGAACTATTGGAACCTGATGAAAGAGTATCGATACATGCTAAGGTTCAAGGAACCTCCAATGTTGCAATATGGTAAGAGCAAAGTAGGACTTGATGCTAAGTCAAGTACGATGGAGCTCTTAAGGATAAACTTAACTTAACTTAACCTACTTAAAAGTACTTCACAGCGTATAAATCTTAATCGCCTTAGGTGACCATCTGGAATAAAGCGGTGGTTCACCAGCCCTGCTATTAGGTGATTCGGATTCAATTTCCTTTTCTTTTGGAATTCTTGCTTGGTGTACTTAGATCGATTTCGAGGATTAGCTAGAAGAGAGGAGTTTGATGGGATATACATAGCATCAAACCACTTTCAAGCTCTCCATAAAGACGAGATTGTCGGGATGTCAGGCCGTAAATGAAGTTTCACTTAAAAAAGAAAAAAAAAGTTGAAAAGACGAGAAAACATGAATGTAGCTCTTTTTCCTTCCAGAAAATAAATAGCAGATTAACTCATTTCTACACTTGTTAGGTTCGATATTAGAAGAATTCAAGTTGTGAACAGGTTAACAAATGAAAATTAAACGTCTTTTGGTGTAAGGGAAGCTGCTGTTGAGGTCTCAAGCGATCAAATTAGAAAAACCTTTTTTTTTTAACTCTGACAAGAACTGGTTTTAATCATAATAGCTTTTTCAAAATGTCAGCCATTCTTGTCTGCTTTTGTTGAAAAATGTTCTGAAAATCCGATGCATCTTCTTTTTCTTTCCGCCAACGAGCTTTTGGTGAGAATCTATGATAGGCAGGACGCTTCGAGAACCTCCTCTTTATTGAAGGCTTGAAATGGCTCAAGAGTTTTGATGATATGGATCACAGATGCGATAGAGAGGAGCCGAACTCTCCTCAGGTGAAGAGGTTTAGCTTATGGGCTGCCGCTCAAGTGATTAGGATCCCTACGCCAACCATGCAAAAGTGAAGGGAGTCCTTTCAACAACCTCTCAGAAGTGAAAACGGTCCCTTCTTCGAAAATGCGAAAGTCTTAGACATGCTTTTCATCATGTATACGTACATAGCTTCATACCTGTTAGCTTATTAGCAACAAAATTGTCTACCATGCAGTGGTGCAGAGGGTCGGACTATCGGCTCCGACTATCGCCTCTATGATATGGACATCCCATCAAACCCCTCCTCTTTCGTTGAGAAGCCTCGTTATCGTTCTAAGTGCACCCCACAAGAACTACAAACAGGAAAACAAGAAAAGTTTAGGAAAAAAGAATGCAGTGTCCATGGAAGTTTTGAAAACTTTACACGAAAACTTCCATTCTGCTGCACATTTATCCACAGGTCCAGATAAACAGCAAATTTTAAGGAAAATAACATCATATAAAAAATCAGCTCACCAAGAGACCCACAGCAGTCTGCACCGCGTTGGTTCGGTCCAAGCAATCCAGACAGTTCACCCGCAAAACACCGCACTGTTGACTGAAATAACGAGAAGATGGCGTCATGAGGTTCGATCCGCCTTTCTTTATTTTTCGAAAATTAAAATAATTCTTCTAACAATTTAAAGTGATCATTTCAACCGAGAAATCGATTTTACGATTCTGAAAGAAACGTATACTCAAGAAGGCCTGGATCACCTTGAAAAAATTCAACCTTAATCTAGGCATCGCTCAAAAAAAAAAAGCCCCAAACAATCAGATTGACTTTTTTACCCTGCAAAAAAAATTTTCTTCTCTAACCTCTTCACGTTTCCATCTATGGACACATAAAAGGAGTTAGTCTCCATAGTAGAAGCTAGACGCTTGAGCAATCGTCCAAGTGACTCTTTAGAAATTTTCATCTGCGCATGATAATCAAAGTCAACGAACTCGACTGTGGCGGCAAATTTGGAATTTTTATGTTGAGTCTGAAAGAGGTGACGTTTATCCGGAAGAAGAAAATTAAAAGAATCAAAAGCAAATGTCCTAAGGGACGTACTCGATATGCGTCAGCTAGGGCTCGTTCTCCTTCTTTGTTACCCAATAAGTTCACAATCGTAGTCTTACCGTACATCGAAGTAACCTTCAGCATATGTCTGAAACAAAATTTGATTCTCTGAAAAATAGATCAAAGTAGACGACTTAACGCCAAAATTAGTAATCAACGAATTAATTGGTCCAGAAGTGTTCTAATACCTATAATAAGCAGAAGCGGACGCCTCAAATGCCCTCAGTTTCACTTTATGTGAGCCAACTTGAACACCTGGTTGCTCCCAGAACAATGGAACTGAGCCACGGATCTGTACCAACGAGCATTCGCGATCGTCGAAAGTTATTACCTGAGCGGAAAATTTATGAGGTTTTATTAGGAACCATAAAAGGCAATTTTCACTTGCGGAGCTTTCTAAAGTCATTCTTTTTGTCTTTCTCCAGCCGAGCTGGCACTCACTGACAGATTGCGGTCAGTTTTTTTTTTCACAATTCCACGTGCACGTAAAAAAAACTATTTTCGGAGCACTTTCCTATCACTAGTAAATAACGTTTTGTTGATCACCTTGATCACCTTGACTCCCGTTGATCTTCGAACTGGTCGAGCGGGCGCCAGTAATTCTTCCATTTGTCCCGATCGCGTGCCAGAGTAGCCCAGTGGTTCCTCCTTTCGCGTGGGACACGAAGAGCATCATATTTTTCTTTCAGGACTTCGTGAAGAAATCTGACCATCGGGTCGGCGGTCTTCCTGTAGTGCGCTTAATGTCGGAACCCAGTCGCTCACGGCTCTGGTCCAACGGTTGTCATAAG
Source organism: Necator americanus (assembly GCF_031761385.1). Classification (NCBI taxonomy): domain Eukaryota; kingdom Metazoa; phylum Nematoda; class Chromadorea; order Rhabditida; family Ancylostomatidae; genus Necator; species Necator americanus. The sequence continues at coordinate 9,639,366 of NC_087374.1, forward strand.
CGCATACGTGTCCGGCCCACCTTTTTTACTTTCCTTGGCAACGCGGCGGCGTCTCTAATCTTCGATCGCTGACGTAGGAGAGAACTTCGAATCCCGTCCTCACTTGCGTGAGCGGGATACCCTCGCATCACTCTCTCAATTGCGCGTTCAATGACGCTCACCGCGTTTTTTCCTGCTTGCGAATGCCGGTTTCCGAAGATGGTCGAAGTACGGTGTGTTGGGGTGAGCACGGAGCCGGTGTTCCTGGTCTCTTCCACATCCTCGATGCTCTTGTACGCTCCCGCCGCTCGTCCCTCCTGCCCAGTGGGGTGGTCGTTCATCATGTTCAGTTCCCGACCCAGATAAACATAGCTGGTGCATTCGGATATGTTCGTTCCGTTGAGCGTGAATGGGACATCCGAGACCCATCCGTTCCGCATGAACATCGTCTTTTGTAGATTCAGCTGAAGACCGATGCATCCACATGTTTCGTCGAATTCGGTCAGCATTCGTTCCGCTTGGCTGATGCTACAGGTGTTACCAGTACGATTTAATATGTAATAATTTATTGTAATAACGTTTTGTTATTACAATAAATTATTACATATTAAATTATTATTATTATTACAGTATTACAATAAATTACAGCTGTATCCACAAAATTCGGAAGTGAATATCACTTTTCAGAGACAAATCCATAGTAAACAACCTGCTCAGTCTCCACAAAATTCGCCACACAACCAAGCGAATTCGCTCCACGAACGTTGAACCGCGTCCCGACCCGTTCGCAACTAAGTCGCGATAGTATGGCGACTCGACCTGTTCGATGGCCAACGTATACTGTACGCACCAAGACCGAACTGAAAATTTCACGTTTATATTTTTTCCTATCGAAACACCTAGTTAATCAGTTTGAAGAAACTAAAAAACCGAAAACACCACGAGCAAATGGACTGAATGGCCCGAAATGAAAATCATATTGCGCGGGTGTGATGTCATTCATTTTTTGAGACCCATTTTTTTCTTCTTTTTTCAAACTTGGAGACTTTAGCGTGAATCTTCCCGTCGTTATGCGATACATCCACCTCAAAAAAGCGGTGTTTTGGCATTTGAGGCTTGCGCGTAATGTCGTTATCCTCTACGGAATTACTCAGAGTTAGAAGTAAATCCTAGTCGAAAAGATCGTAAAGACTTGGAAACTTCTCCCGGTGGAATTCTAAAGCAAGCCAGCAGGCAGCTCTGAAAAAAATCGCGACGCGCAGTTCGCAGACAACTATTGGGCGGATTGCTATGGATCGAGTAATCAAAAATCACTTAAAAATTGGACCCTCCAAGTCATCGAAATAGAGAAAGACTTCGAGCTGGTTCAGCAAAAACTCTATGATTTGAGTGAGCAGGATCTTCATACGTGTGGGTTCAATTTCCTTAGGTTGATCCAGTTTACTCAGCTTTCAAACCCAACACTTATTCTGAACTTTCTGGAAACATGAGTTAGGCAAAAGACAACTTCATCAGCTCCAATTGTTGTTGTACCTTATTTTATTGAAGGACAAGGTCAGCAACATCGACTTCCTTAATTTTTTGTGCAATGCTTGAGAATAAAGTCGAATTTTATGCTACTGTTCCAATTTTAACGAATTTCTTCCTGCTCGTTAATTCATATTTGCTACCGTAATTTCAGGCCTTCTAACGTATCACCAGCTGAACATCTTCCAGCAATATTTTAATGAAATGTATGTATCATTTTTAACCCACCCAACGATGCATTTCAACAGCCATTGCGACGTGTCAACGCCGAATCGTTCAAAAGGGAAGTGTAAACTTCGATTCCTGAATATCATTTCAGTTATGGACATGCATTCCAAATATAGCAGGTTGAAAAATTCCAAAAACCAACCAGAAAAATCGTGAATCGCTGTCAATATTGCTGGAACGACGTTGTGAACATAGCGTAATATCGAATCGTGAATTTGAAGAGTAGTAGAACATTCCCGAAGAAAGGAAACGTACCAGCTAAAATTGCAGGAAAATGTTCTTGAAGTAAAAAAAAAAAGAGCAAGTAGAATACTGGCATGCATATCTGCATAATTATATGGCTCTCAGGGTTTGTTCATATCTTAAAATCACCATCTTTTTTTTGTGAAAAACTCTAGAATTCAGGTAGATATTTTTCAAAATTAAGTTGATTTGTACTTGTCAGTAGTTGTGCCGGCGATAAATCGAACCCCAATGTCAAACATAAACGATTTAACTACATAGATGGAGTTTGGTCGGATATGACAGCATAACTTGGTAACAAGGTTTGCAGTCTGTTTTTTTTTTCGAATAAAAACTTAGATGATTAAGGTGTTGTCTTAACCACATTTGTTTGCAGAGTGAAATCTGTGGCAGTGCAACCGGAGCTGGCAAATCGAGGTTGCCTAATGCAATATGAACCATATTTTCATATTTCTATGCCATATTTTCCACTTATTAACTTCAGACTCATACTCTGAAGGTTTACACTTTTACCATAAGATCTTACGCGTTTTAAACACCCGGATTTCTCAACATATCATTGGAGCAGTTTCTTTTTGTGCATTATCAGAAAAAAAAATTAATTTTTCCTCTGGATTAGTAAAACTGCTAATGCAAGATCATCTCATAATTCTCAGATCTTCCCTTGCAAGTCAGCCACAGTACATGCTATGAAAGGAAAAAAAACATTTTTAATACAATGCTCGAAATGCTCGATCAGTATTTTGTTCCATTTCACTACAATCTAATCATTTCACCAATTTAAGTAACTCAATCCATGGGCGTCGTAGAAGGGAGGAGCATAACCTCCCTTCTACTACGCCCATGGACCTCGTGACAAAACGCTTCCAATTATAATATGCCCTTATTCAACATAAAAAGCATTTCCACCTTGTCAGCGCTAAAAGGCAAATCATTACGCTAAATCTAAAAATCCGCCCTTTCCTTATTCTGGTGTACATCTCTACAGGATTAGAAATTCTTCGCCTTAGTCACAATTACGGATCCAAGTGATAAACCCCAATGAGCCCACATACTTAACGTCCTCCTGCTTTTGGGAGAAATATATAATGCCGGAAATGTATTCAGGGCAAAAGTATTATGTGGCTGGGCTCCATCCATTCCGTGTGCAATCGATGAGAACCAGAATAGCTGTTAGTGGTGTGTCAAATCTCCCGGAGCAGAAATCCATCTTCCTACACAACAACTACAACAGCTCGCACCGATACCTCCGACGTGAACGGAGAACACGAAATGCGCAAAAAGACAACACGAAATATGCACAATATTCTTCTAAGAAAAATCCAGAAATGTTGCATTTCTCTTACAAAACGTTTATAATGCACAAAAGCAAATGGAGCTGTAACATAGGCTTTTCATGAAGTATCCATCAATGAATGAAGATGTGAAAAGGCAAGTAAAAAAAAGTGATTTCGAGTCTCTTCAGCTACTAACGAATAGCAAAATTGAACAAAGCTGATCGTCAGATGAAATAGTCGTAAATCCACGTTTTTTGCACTTTGATGAGCAGTACCAACCAAATCAGGTTGGTACTGCTTTAAACTATTATTAATCAGTTAGCTATTAGTAAAGTATTATTCAAAATGTAGCCGAATGGCTGGAAGCAAAGTTCTAACCTTTCGAAAATAATTAGATTAGGTGACAAGGCTATCAAATACTAGTTGTGATATGAAATTAACGAAATTTTCACGGATTTTTCTCTCTTAAATTCAAAAAAGTCACAAAAGTCGTTGAGATTTAGAAAACACCAGCCTAGAAAACGCTGAAAAAACCTCAGAGAATGGACGCAATAATCATAATTATAATTACTATGTGGACCAATCTGGAAGAATTCTTGTGGAAGCAGAAATTCCCGTTCATGACAGGTAAAACATACTGAAAACTCACATCAATAATACGGGGATCTGTGCATTCCACAGGTCCCACTGTTCGAAGTGAGATGAATTCGCAGGCGGTGATCTTGACGATGTCAGCACCATACAACTGTCCTACCGAAAGTACACCAGTGACAGCTACTAGTACGTGTTCATCTGAAAAGGTTCACCAATCGAATAAGTAGAGTATTTCACCGAATAAAAACGTAGGATAGAGAAGCATGGGAACCTCTGCTTATTCGCAAGATACCCATCAGCCCGTAGGAATCCATAATTTTCGAATATCCTCGCCTCTCCACTTCCGCAGAGTCGGAGTCTTAAAATGCAAAGTAAAAGTGGAACAATCTGATCCTATCTCTACTCACCTTTCAGAAAAAGACAATTCACACCAATTAAAGCAATTTATATAATCGTCTTCGTTACAATAAATAAAATACAAATCCAAGAAAAGAAAAAGAAAACGGTGTTTAAGGATTCGGTGATAAAGGGAAACAGTAGATTTCTCATTATAGAACACAGAAAACCAGTTTATTTTCGCTACATTGATGACGTACAGAAATTAACCGACCAAGTGTTGCAATACCGCCATTCTGAAGAAGAAGGGAGCAGTCGACTGAATTTCTGTCGATAAGGATTGCAGGTGTCTGCCTGCCATCTACCCGCTTCCAGATCCGTACCTCGCGGACTGACATAAAACTTACAACACCTGTAACAGAGAGAACTTCCACTGTGACCAATTATGTATAGTGAACATTAACAGCAGAAAAAAGAGGAAATGGTAAAAATTATCCGTTTATTACTGACATTTCCCAATAATTACTACCATTTCAAAAACAAACCCTTTCTTCCGATTTGAATTAAAAGTTTCCAAAATGTGAATTTCTCAATACAAGAGAATAATAGTAACTTTGGGGCTTTTCTTGTATATTAGAGGATGGAAAGAGGTAAAATAAGATGAAAATTTAGTAACACTTTCGAATGTCACAGAGCAGAGAGGCAAGAGATATCTATATGACTAAGGCATTCATCAAAAACCATTCAAGCAACAGAGACATAATGGAGGAAACGATTACTAAAAAAAAATGAGGTAATTGCAACGGCAGTAAAAAATAACTGCAGTCTTCTAGCTGATCGATAGAAAATCTTAACGCGTTCCGAAAAAACGAGTGAAAGGTGAAATTGAAAGAACAACACGTGAGAAAATCCAACATATTCGCATTCAAAATGCGCTAAATGATCTTAGACAGAACAGAATGTTGGCTAATTTCTTCCAGATGCACTCGAAAAGATGGCAGAGGAACCCTAATCGCAATCAGAGCAAGGGTAAAATCCAACAAGAATTTAAGGAAATTAAGGAAACAAGAATTTTAAAGACAGAGCATCACAAAATTGACAAAGTAGGAACAAGTCTTCGCGAACGGGATTGGCGTATAGGTAATTATTATGCCCAGTTCCCTCTGGTGATTCAGAAAAAGTTGTGTGAAACATCTTGTGTGATCCGGCCTCCCCGACAATAGAACCTACTATGCAGCAGAACAATAGCAATGTACAAGGCGATTGCGGCAACCTATATTGCTAATTTGAGCTACATTACTTGGATTGCGCGGACGTTGGACAACAATAAATGCCTAGTTTTATCGCGTAATAAGTTGCATCGTAGGGGGAACGGGACCACAACAGGTTGCCTTTCACACTTTCTTTCCTGGATCACTAGGAAGAAGTGAGTGGGACCACAATCGTATTCGTAAACTATATCTCCATTCACTATACATGTGTGAAGAGAACATCGATTTCGTGATATCTGGCAGGTTTTAAAGAAGGAAGAAAACTGTGAGTGCAGCAAAGAAGAAACCATGTAGAGAAGAGAATAGGATAATAGATGCACGTATCCTCAGCACTGTTTTCTAGTTCCAAATCCATAGATAAAAGAAATCTGGTAGCTTATGAGACGAACACGACAATCGATTCAACAATGAAGTTCGTCACGAATGAGTCAGTGAATATCTGATCATAAACAAATCGAAAAGAATCAGTGTAATATCGCCGATTTCTAGAAACATTCCCTCAAAGCCTGTTCTTTTTTGGACTCAAAAATATCTTTAAAAAAAACTACAATGGATATTGTTAAAGCCAGCATATCACGAAAGTGACGATCTTAAGATCTCTTATGGACAACATAGAGTTCGGATGTAAAGTACAAGTACGAGCGTTGCGACAGCTTCAGCGACTCCTTATAACGCGAAAGCCTCGTGAGCGCATCTCGTCCGTGAGCCGTTACCCTGAGTTCAATATTGGCCATGACAGATCCCAACATCGTCAATTTCATGATGATTTCTTGAACTGAAATTTTACAGGATCACTTTGTCCATAAGCATAGTGACGTTGTCGATTTTCTGCGTTGATTTTCTACACGGAAGGCTTCACAAATGAAAAGTTAACTGATACTGACACATGCCTACGAGCGAATGAGGGAACAAACAGCTTCTCTAAATAAATATAACAAAATTCGATGGTAGTTTCACTGAAAATCTAAAAACAAGAACAATCAACAAGCTTCCTATAGTATCATAAAAATGAATTTTAGCACAAGCAGAGCATAATTCTAAGAAATCAGACAAAATTGTCTAGTATTTGTACTCATGACGTAACCATAATATCTGTAACCTTAAGCAGAGTACAACGAAATAAACTTTTGAAGTTGTAAAAGAAGGTACTTTTATGAGCTGAAAGAAGCCAGAACTCCGAAAGATCTCAAGTACGGCCTATAGAAATGAGATATCTTATTAACTAAGACAGTAAGATATTATAAATTCAGCAAATTATAATAACTAGATGATTTTTTACGCTACTTATGCTATATGTATCTTCATCTATATGTATATTTCTATAAAATGAAATCTAATCTAAAAAATGGAAATACAAATGAAATAACGGTCAAGAAGCAACAAAGGTGAAGAGGGGAATGGTTTTCACTGTGAAAGCCAATTTCTTTAAAAAAAAAGAAAATAACGACAAGTAAAATTCTTCTTCACATGATGAACTATGTACTACATAGCGAAGCATGTTTACAAAACGGCCCATTGTGAATACTGTCATATATCGCTGCTTGCATGCTTTTGATTTCAGAGGACATAAATCATCACCTATGATTAAAGTAAACGATAAAGTGTTCAGCATCTGCTTGGGATGCACCAGCGCGTTCAGCTCAATTCATAATCGTTTGACGTTTAGAAACGTGTGACTGGCCTATACAATGACATCCTGGAATAATCCCGTAGGGAAGAAAAGCTTGGTTGGCACGAAGGCGGTTTCGCACCTCTCATCGATCGTGCAGACACAGCGGAACCTCTTACCGACTGTGCTGCATCCGCTCCACTTATGTTTAGTAAACAGAATTCTCGCAGATAAAACTTCATGTCTTTGTCCACTTTCAGAGTCGAAAATCCGAGTAAATTCGATGCATTGTGGGTGGAAAACGAGAAAAAAAAAACCTCTCAAAAACTGTTCATAAAGATCCAGACCCAATGGCGGAGGAGGGAAAACCACCGATTCTAATTTTATAATTTCTTCTTTGTTAAACATTGTACGATAATCCTTTTACAGTTCTTTACAAAAGAACTGTAAAGCGGATTCGCATGAGCCGTTGGAGCCGCAGCAATAAAAACTGGACAGTTTTTCGCAACAATAAAAGCTGGGCTTTCTCTTCCACATCTATTACGGAACAAGCGGAACCGTTCTTCAACAATAGCTCTAAACTGTTATGGAATCGAGAGCCTCTATGACTGAAAGGAAAATAGTCGCAATAGATTTTAGAATTAAAAGCATGAACATGAATGCTGAACGCAAAGACAAGACCTTCACTAATAAACAATCAAATAATCTAACGTCATAGCACCTAGTTTGTTTAATCGTTCCCTGGATAAATTCACTGCGGCCGACTGAAACCTGATATCCCGATTACGATAATGTGGGAAATAATAAACTTATTAGTTTACTTGTTTATTAATTAGTAACTCTCTCAAATTCAGAATACCAGGAAAATTTAATTCAATTCACAAAAAATTAATTATTGATTGCATGAGTGCAGGAACAAATTATTCAAAATCGATTGCAAGAACTAAAAGTGCAGCGATTAGCGATTTATTGATAAGCGAAAACTAAACGAACGCATAATTAACAAAACCATTCCTGAACACAGGCCGTGAGAATCGCACTAAATATTAGCAGGATGTAGAATTGTTTGCATATTCTCTTTCATGCAGAGCAGTCGTCAGGCTTTTCACCAGCACCTCTCCAGTTTCGTTTTCCTTCTCAAATAATGAGCGCTTGCACAAATGGAAGTAAAAAAAAGAATTCCTCCAATGAAAAACGCGCACTTCTAGAAGACAAAAACACATATGTACATAACGCTGTCAGAACCAAAACCAGGATCTGAGTTCAGGCCCTTAGGAAAAAAAACGAGTTGAGAATTAAAACTCATCAACACTGAAGTAATGAGGAAGTGCTTTATTTTTAAAGGCATCATCGCACGAATCTGAGGTGGTGCAGATTTCAGGTGGAGTATTCGTATACGGGATCGCTGATTATGGAGAGAGGGGGGGGGGGGGTGATTCCGTCTATTTCTTCCTAATTGCCGTAAAAACGGCCCCGAAGATGCGGCGCATGCACAAGGCTGGCGCGCTCCAATAGAAGTCGTTGTAGAAAATGGCGCCCCGGAACGCCCGAAGCCGCATCTTCCGCGCGGTTTCTTATGGCGATTAGGAAGAAATGAGCGGGATCTCACACGTTTCTGCAGTCTACGACCCCGTACAGTCTTTGACCAAAATCCATATCACGTCAGATTCGTGGGGTGATGCCTTTAAATGTGCTGAACTTCAGTCATGTTCGGGTTTTTCAACTCCTTCCTACGAGACTGAAGAGAATATATCAGAGTTCCTAATTCAAAAGATAAAATTCTTCTGAAAAAATAGGACAACTCCGCTACCTATATAACATAAGTAATAACATAAGTAAGTCTACGTACATCACACAAGAATGCGTTTCTGTAAGCGAACGATTGATGGGAAGATGCTAACAAAAATAAAGAAATAAATAAAATCAAAGGCATATGGTTCTATTTTCTCAAAAGAAAAAATCCTTGAAGAGTTTTAAGAATCTCTCAAGATTGCAGAGTTAACTATGAGTGAGGAAAAACGTTGTCTGTTTGGTTTCCGGAATACGACAAACACCGCCGGTTTGTGATGAACAACAAGAATATGGCGCACAAGTACTTCGCGGAAATGTCGATAGAAGGATCCTCCCATCCATCACCTTCACAAACGCCGCCCACATGCAGCCCTGTGCTACAAATCATGGTCGGAAAAATTGAGCTGCCTGAGAAACTATGGTTTCTCGATGAAATGGTGCTCCGATGATGGAATTCCGCTAGGAATTCGATCCAAAAACCAAGCGTACGAAAGGAAAACATTAACGAACTGCGGCACTGCCGAAAACCCGATACGGATTTGGAAAAAAGACAACTCGACGAGTGAGCAAATCGCCTCACCACTTCTGGCTTGAGGGCTGGCTGCGTCTCCAGACATGGTCCACCTTTCAAATTGGCTCGTTTTACCCGTCAACAGGGATACAACTATCGTGGTACATATCCAGATCTCAATGAGCACTGCGAGGAATAAAAACCATACATCGGTGAGTCTTCAGCGACATGGAGAAAGCTCCCTTCAAATAGTAACATCGTCGTTTTTTGGTGGAACAGCACTCTGAGACACGCCTCGAAAGCCCTGGAAGGCTATTCAAGGAGTCACCTGCGAAGAGATGGCTGTCAATCAGTGCAGTTCTCAAATATGTCCTCTAACAAGTACGGATTCTTTGCTCCTTTTCAACTAATGCCATGCAGAACAAAAAGAGCAATGCAATTTCGACAGCACTCTCCATAAGTTTTAGTGGTCGCTAACATCCCAAGGTAAAGAAGAGGGTTAAGCTCGAAATCATAGAATTGCAAAGTTTAGTTTTTCCTTCACCGTGAGCTAGCATAGGTGTTTACATGAAGACGACGGCGAGATCACCATTACCTAATCACAGATCATTGAAGCGAAGCAATCAGGTATACATCACGACTTGACTGCATGGGACGACAGCAATTTCACACGTAAAATTAACGTTTAGTGAACATTGCATGGCGAAAATTCTTTCATAACGGAACCGCTTTGCGATACGAGGACTTTCGACCGCTCCAAGATGAACATATACTTGATTGTGTCGTTCATTCGTTCAGTACGACGTTGATGGAGTAAATGGGTCCCTCACTTTAACATAACATCTTATATGATACGGCTGGCAACTCCCCGGAATCCATCCCAATAACATCTGGTAAACTCACAGGTGCGAACTCACAGGTAGGAAGGAGTCGGGCCCTTCTCAGGTGAAGGGTCTGGTAGCTCATGGGGTGCAGGGCAAATGATGAGGGTCCTTTCGACAATCGTCCAAAAATGGGAAGGGGTCGGAACTCCGACTCCGACTATCGCATGTATGGATAAATTACTAATTCCGCATCAAGGACTGTACGTTGAGCCTAATTGCATTCCGTCCATACCTCTAGCGTATCCTCTCGCGATGATGGCACCGCCGATGTCTGTAAGATCGGTTTATATCTAAAAGCACTCAAAAAACCGCCAATCGCACTTCCATACAAATGCTAAACATTACGGTAGTGATTTTGTTGTCAATTACCACGAACGGACAAAATGAGGTTAACGCAAAAACAACACGGAAATCGTTGAAAGAAAAGAATTCCAGTGTCTTTGGAGGAAATGCTGTTCAACATGTCTTCCCTAATGATCAAAGTTCTCTACAGGAAGCATCTTATCTCTTTATCAACTTTGCGTACAGTTCACAGAACAACAAAAATGACAAGCGAATAATACATATACGACAACGTTTTTAATTTGCCATCGTAAGTTTTAATTTCACAAGGAAAAAAAACATTTCGAGGGAATTGTAGGTTTTTAGGAGGACTGTTTTTGATCTATCATGACGAGATCTTAAACGAAAAACGTCTGTCAGAGTTACCTGACGGACACAGAAACACATTTGAAATCAGATGCGATGAAGTATGTAATACGGTAGCTCCGGCGCCAACTGTTAAGGTTGATGAACTTGACTTGAATTTGAGCACAGATAACTATGAAAAAAAAAACATCGCTGCCAAAAGGTGAGTAAATCTATCTGGAACTAAAGGAGATGAAGACGAAGTGAACCGTTTATTAATCATTGAGGTGATCATTATCATCAATCATTAATCCAGAACTCCCATTAATTTCTTTCCTCGTAGAAATATTAGCTGTGTTTGCTCATTCAATCTTCCAGACGTCGAAACGAGTTCATTCATTAAAACAAAACACACACACGTCTCAAACAGCCTACCATCAATGATGAGGCGTGTGTGGAAGCGGAGGGTGGTGATATTCGAAATATTCAATGATAATCGGTAAATAAAGTAATACTGGAGGAGATAGTCGCAGGGTTCAGGTCCCGGAAGAACCGAGACTATGCCGTACACGAAACATTTAGAAAGCATCATAATAAAGCTGAGTTCACTGGCGGTCGAATAAAACCAGGAAAACGATTAGATCGTAGGCGAAGGAGAAATGACGAATAATCGTCAGCGATTTGGAAAAGGATGATCGATTAGGATCCTGGTCGAAACATGAATGACCAGGCAAAAGAAATGACAATAGCAAGGTTCACAAGTGTGCGACATATTTGGTTTTCTTCATATTTCAGTTTTCGTACATTTATGTACATAATACTTTTTCGGGTTTACTTCGATGGCCTTGTGTACATGTGCCATGGGACGGCTGCAACAATGGCAAGAATTGGAGTGGTAATGCCGTGCAAAAAAAAAGAGCAAAAATAACAAATTGTTTCTGCGAGGTCTACGATAACAGCGGAAAAAAATGTGACAGTTTGAGGCCGATGTGAACGAAATGGTATGCTTTGATCAAGATATACTAAATTTTAATGTTCTGTACTTAAGAATCAAAAAAGGTGAAGGACCTATTGGTATTTTCCTCACACTGAAGCTAACAAAGCAACCCTGAATTAACTCAAATTTTGTTCCTTCATACTTCCTACCCAGTTCTACCCAGTTTCCGGAGTAAGTCATAACTCAATTTCTAGCATACTATCCAATCGAAAGAATAGTTGCAGTTTTTCCAGAGCATGATTGTAGCTATTTGGTGAATCTATGACTGACGAATATGATTTCAATCCAGTTCTAGACTTCTGTTCCAAACGAAAGTATGAAAGATGAAAGAAATCAAGAAAAACCATAAGCAAACTCGCAGAAATGAGTGGTAAGATAGCAGTGATTGTTAATATTTCAGACGAGAACTACTACTGTTTCATACAACCCTCCATTCTCTTTGGAATCCTGAAAAACAGCGAAAGAGTAGCGAAAAAAAACTCGAGCAATTTTTCCAGTTCACCTCCAAATCAAAGGGTTTAAACCCCATTATTATAAAACCAGCTCTAAGTGGAGTCGAATAAAATGTGGAGATAAAAACAATTGCTAGCAATAACGAATAGAAAACTTCTAGCTAGAAAAGGTTAAAAGCAGGAATAAGGTGGAAAAGAATGACTGCTGCAGTGGCCACTAAGATTTGGATTATTGATTACATTTCCAGTAACCTATCTCTTTGTAAAGGTGCAGTTTGAAATAGTTTACCGACGAATAATTTTTCGCACAAATAACTTTACTCTAACATCCATCGAATGACATCTAATTAGGGATTCCGGAGACGATCCCAATATTTCAAAGTTACACAAAAAAATTTAGCTTCTATAATTTCAAAGAAGATTTCACATAACACCAATGAAAGAGGATAATTGGACGGTAATGGATAATGCTAAGAATACCAATACTGATGAATAATGCTCTTCATAAATATTCAGTAGCGAATGCAATGCTTAGACATTTAGGGAGCGTAGAAAATCAACCGAGGAGGAAACGGACTTCCGAGAAAATGCTGAGCGCTTCCAGTTTCTACATATACTTTCAATTTGAATAGCTATTTAAAAAAAAAACCTTTGTAAAACTGCAATAACAGGTAGATTCGATGAAAAGAATGCAATCAACAGTTGAAATAGAAAATGTGCAGAATTAATTCAGTCCAAGGAGCTGTAATGAAAGAAATCTGATTCAATTATACAAAACTGCTGTTTGTTCCTAATTTGAATTCTTCGAGAGAGAAACAAGCAATCGAGACGCAATCAAGACAAATTAGCAACGATGGATGCCCCGCTTTTAGGGTACGAGCTTAAGGTTAGCCGAACAAGATCATGTTTTCTTAAAGTGAATAGAACCGGACAGGCAGGTCTCCTCTTAACCACGGAATGAAAGCTAATTCATGCAAGATGTACTGGTATTACACCACCAAAAAAACGTCACGCATGAAGGTGAATGTTTTTTCTTCAAATTTCTAAGGAAACGACAAAATTGCAAACGAAACACGCCGGCCGACGGTGAACATTGATTGCGTGGATCGCTGCAAAAACTGTGATAAAGCTGGGAAGCAACGAAACCGGCGCCGAAGGAATTCCCCGGGAAAATTGCAAGGAAGCGCGACAAGAACGAGAGAACAACTCAACTCTCCAGCAATGGGTGCCGCAGTGCAAATCGATTTCGCCGAGAAAGCTGATGGCTTTACGGGGCTCCGGCCAAGTGAAAGATGAGCAAGATAATCTCGAATCAGGTACATTCACCTTTCTCAAGTCGCGATTTTTTTTTCCTCTTCAAATTTTTATAATCCTTATTTATTCAAGTATTTAATACTTGCAGAAAAAAAAAACAAATGACAAACAACAATCCAGAAACATAACATCACTTCAAATATGCAGACATATAGACATAATTAATTATTCTGGAATGAGATATGTAAGATATGAATGAGCTGAAAATATCTTCGCCTTTTTTTCCTCAAGAACAAATCCCGTGGTTCCATGTTACCAAGTCTTCACTCAGTCTTATCACTCTATTCGGCATCATCCCGCTACGCCCGCCTTTATTAACTCTGGTTTTCAACTAAGAACAAAAAGACAAGTACAGGCGATCATAAAAAAATTAAGGCTACCAACACTTCATTTAACGTGAAGTGAATTTTCAAAAACACTTTCAAATACAAACAAATTCCTACGAATAAAGACGAAATGAACTCGTAATTGCACAGAAGCAACAGCAGTTCGCGACTATTTTTTATACACTATGACAAAAGTCTCAACATACGTTTCCATAAAACGCCGAGGAAAAGACGCAAACTTATTATAACTTGTTCAAATCATAAGTTGAAGTAAGTAAACGATGGATTTTATACTCCGCGCTAAACAAAAGAGAAAAAGAAGCAACTTCAAAGATAGAATAACTTTAGACATTATTCTCATGCGGAATGCTACATGCTGGAGAAAAACCACACCACGGTTCTATCACTATCGACTTGTAATTCTTGAGGTTTTGAATCTTTTCTGAGCAAACTGCAGTTAACAAAGCAAGGATTAGTACTCCTGTTTTCGAGAAGATATTCAATAATATAAACAACAGGTGACACTAGTGATTCAAAAATAACTTAGTCAATGAAATATTTCAGAAATTTTGTGCAGTTCTTCTTGTCCTATTCATCCTTTGCAGCCGAATTGCTGGAATTTCAGCGGCGGAGGAAAACAAATTTCTTCAGGCATGAAAAGCGGCACTACTAATCCGTATTTTCTTACCAGAAGTTAGCTCAGAGAGGATTCAAAGCTTCGAAAATGGGGCATGAACACAATGAAAAGAAAACATTGGAGAAGAAAGAAGAGCCAAAAGTTTCAAAAATTATTCGCATCTAGGCAGTTACATTAGGATCAGAGGAATTAGACGATCCCGTGGAAGTACGAGATATTCTAAATCTTCAATATAATGGATCCTTATGGAGGATAGCAACGGGTCTCAACTCTATGAATAAGACTTAAGAAAATCACATTAAAAGAACGCAAAACAAATGCTCTAAAGTGCACCAATGCGGTCTCATAAATCATTACGCAAATGTCAAATCAAAGCTGTAAATAAAGTATAATTTCCTCGGAATGGCCGGAGCATCAGTGGGAGAAGTTTTTCAGCACATCAAATCTTGTAAAAAGGGAAATTTAAGAACGATCACGTGAAACTATTAGAAAGAAAACACCGTTGGAGGAATCATACTTCACAAAGCCCTTACTTCAAACAATTCTTACATCTCCTGAATTATTCGTCAAAACAAATCAACTTGGAACGAAAAGAAGTACTCGTACAGAGAAGAGGTCATCAGTATAATCCTACATGTAAGAAGATTGTAACCGACTATTGCTCCATGGCATCTGGAGGCTCTACCTTCGCTGGAGGTACACATCTTCCCAATTTTCCACTTATGGTGGAAAGAAGATGGCGCAAAAGTGGATCCTCACAGTCCACCTTCGAACCACCGGAAGAGATTACGGCGACTTTGTCATCTACCTCAACTCGAATCGTAGTTTCATCTTCTGGATCCAATGAAACAGTTTTTTCTCCACAGACCTTGAACACGCAATTATAACATTTCGTAGTACATGACAGCAAAAGAAGAAACTTTCAAAAATTACCTCTCGAACGGCCGTCAAGAGTGCCTGTTCAATTTTCGGGTAGGTTTCCGGTCTCGGCAGATCTGGAAGCAGAAAAAAAGGAGAAAATATATCCAGGGTGTGCATAATCCATGAAGTAGATTACACGAGATGGCGAAAGTGATTGATAAGCAATACTGAATACTGCCTACTATTTCGTAAAGATACGCCATTGGAGATTTTAAAATCGTGAACAAATGTTCGAAGCTCTAAGTCGATTTCTCCGTAAGCAACCATGGTAAGTACAAATTCCTATCTAGACACATCATGAAATAGTAAACGGGAAGCCCATATCCCTTTTTGATTAAGGAATAATACGTATAAAAGTGGTGGATGCAGAAAGACCAATCGGCTACTCTCCAATATCATTTTTTGAAGAGCAATGTACGTACCGCACGCACAAAATTGCTAAAATCAAATACAGAATCAAAGCGCAGGCAAAAAGACCTTTAACGGAAACCTTGCTGTAACGTCTAGCATGTTTAAAAATCGAGGAATGTCCGCGTATAGAGGAAGGTCAGTGCGGCAATGTCATTTAAAGGCATCACCGCACGAATCTGGGCTGGTGCAGATTTCAGGTGAGTTATGCCTATACGGAGTCGTAGATTATGGAGGGAAGGGTGATTCCGTCCACCTCTTCCTAATTGTCATAAAAAACGGCCCGAAAATGCGGCTTCGAGCGTTCCGGCGCGCTGTTTTCCACAACGAGTTCAATTGGAGCGCGCAAGCCCTGTGCACTCGCCGCATTTTCCGGGCCGATTTTTACGGCAATTAAGAAGAAATGGACGGAATCACCCTCCTCTCCATAATCTACGACCAAGTGTAGGCATAACCCATCTGAAACCCACACCACGCCAGATTCGTGCGATGATGCCTTTAAAAATAAAGCACTTCCTCATTGCTTCAGTGTTGATGAGTTTTACTTCTCAACTCGTTTTTTCTTTCTAAGGGCCTGAACTCAGATCCTTCAGATGACTGGACTGCATTCGATCCTTTGAAGATGGGTTAGGCAGTATTTAACAGCTTATCTACTATTAATTTCGAGTATTTAATTGTTGACTCGAAAATGAAAATTCATCGTAATCATTTGCTTATTGTAACATTTCAGAGGAGAAAAACACATGAATTTCAGTTTTGTGCATGAATAAAAAGACAAATAAAAAAGAAATGGGCATGGGAAAATAAATTACATTTCTCCGGGATTGGATTAGTTTGAGCGTGTAGAATTGCTGCCAGTACAGCATCTGCGTACATGTCGTTTACCGGATTTGATTCCCAATCTAGAACGCAGATCGAAGCAAGAGAACACCACTGTAGTTGTATGGCTCGCTAAACAGATCAAATCAAAAATGTAAAAACGAATTTCTTTAGAACAAATGTAAAAGCAGATATGTGAGGAGTATTTATTCAACTCACGCCAAAAACAGAGAAAACATGAGTGGGAGTTGTAGTATCAGTAGGCTTCAATTCTGCTGTGAGGACTGCATCATCGTTTAATTGATTCAGACTATACAGAAGAAGAGGTAGGCTGCCCGAGTAGTAAACTGACTGCCGTTGAGACAACCGTGAAGAGGATAAATCGGTAAAAACTGAAATTGTACGAGAATAATGTTTTTGACTAGGTCAGTCGTAGCCGATGACACAAACCTGTGAGATCTTTTGGATCAACAATTTGATAGTTGAAATTTCGTTTGATCAATATTCCACTTACTATGTCACCAATCTAAGATGAATAATTTTAACTCACGACCAAATGTTATAAACGCTAAACACCACCTTATTCGATTTCAAAGCGAGTGACCCGACTACTTTCGCTTTTCGCACTCCTTGGAATTGTAAGCGAACTGTATCGGTATTACGAGGGTTATGAATCTAAAGAACAACATTTGTCTGACAAAGCGTAACAAACGGGACAAATAAACGGCGACATATAATGCGATTGATCTAATGAATAACGCACCAGAAAATCTCAACACAATACTGTTTTAAAGCTAAAAGGCCTTCTCGAAATTAAAGGCGAACCGACTTTAACTAAAAAGACGGGGATGGGAGGAAAACAGAAGTGTATTAAATACTGAAAGCATGAAAATAATCTCTTTTGTAGATGTTTTTATACTAATAATGCTTTGCATATTCCCATATCCTTAAATTTCATAGTATTTTAAAACACTACTTATATTTTCACTGATGGAACGTATGCGACAAATAGAGAAAGCAGTGTCAAAAATGTTTTTTTTTTTGCTTTGAGTACAACTGATACAAAGACAGATAAAGAATGTGCTGATTTCCCACGGAATAATTTCGAATAAAAATGCAAACAAGACATGAAACCCCTGCAAAGCACAATATCAACGGAATTGCTAATTAGGTATAAACAGAACACAGTCTATTCCAGTCCTTAAACGCTGTGGATTGAATCGCTCCATTTATGGTAAAAATCTCATTCCCCTTAGTGCTAGCAATTTCTATGTAGACAACAAAAAAAGACGTTTCACCTCAATCGACATGTTCTCCTCCTCGAAACTCCTCAGGATTCCTGCCTTTAAGCGACTCATCTCGTGCATTTCACCATGGACAAGAATCTGAAAAGAAGAAGGATAAGTGCATGTCCTCAAGATATAAATCGCAGACGTTCACCATATGAGGAGGTTTGAGTTGTTTCACGAAAGCGAGGGTCTGCTGGAAATCCGTATGAGCCGAGAAAGATATGTACCCAACCTAAAAAAGTAGATTTTATTGCAACTTTCACAGCTATACTTCAAATTAAACGAAGAAAAAACGGTGATACAACGATTCGAAAGATGGTCTTTTAAAATTATGTCATCTTGATTTAAGACATTAGTGAATGTGGAGAATTGACTGGATGAAAATAGGTACCAATTTTTTTTTGACTACCCACACTCCACCTTTCAAAACGACTAATACTAGTACACAATATTCATCGCAACAAAAAAGTGCTTGACGTATTGTGTACACTGCTTTGCTATGGTTTCTTTAAACATATATATTTCGAGTGCTTGAAAAAAGCTGAGTAACGATCGCGGACATCTGGTTGTCTGTTGAACAAGTAATATTGCCCTTGATAGAATTGAGCTCACTCATTCTAGAAACTGAGTCAAAGTCGCATCCTATCGAGATTAGATGCTCAGCAATTTTGCGGAAAAACACAAAAGATTATTTGCTTTCGAGAAGCTAGATCATCGCAATTTTCAAAAGAAAAAAAAAGAACTCAAAATGCGGAGAATTGTCGAGTCTGAGACTCATTTTAATAATAAAAAAAAGGATAAGAAAGGGATTCTAGCAGAGAATATGAGACAATTTTTCTACAATGAAAGATTAACAAAGCAAAAGGTTAATAACAACTCAGTCTCGTTGACTGGAAATTGACCGCTTAAAGGCAGCATAACACGAGATTGACGATATTGGGGTGTCTGCGGGACGATATAAAGATCTTGTAGACTACGAGCATGCGTCGTCCCTCAATTTTACCGTAACAGTCCAAAAAATGTTGGTGCTGGAAGCGCATTAGTTCATATGAGGTACGTTGTAACGCGTCACTCTTGTACTCGCTTCAATTTTCTCAGCAACCTGCTCGTACGGGTGGCGCGTTCTGACTTACCTCCACTCAGGAGCTAAGTACGTTTCCCAAACCGTTTTTCATGACGACTGAGGGGAAGTGAGTGTGACAACAGCCACACTCGTAATCTACACCCTGAACTCTACATTATCCTACAAATCTGCAACATCACCAATTTCATGATGTGTTTCCTCTAAGTTTGAATGTCACTCCTAGACTCTATTTAGAAGTTAACGTTCACATGTATTTGCTTCCATTGCACTGCTGTTCAGAAATATTTGGTTACTAAAGATAGTTTCTTCTCATTTCCCATATGTTCGTACATTTGCCAGATGGTGTTCTGACATTAGTTGTTGCGAGAGCACATTGTTAGAGCCTTACATCCATAAACAACAAATACCACATAAATTTAGAGGAATAATCGACCATATAAGAAAACAACCATGGTATGCAAACAAAACAAAAAAAAGCTAACAATTTCATTAGTATCAAAAATAGTGTTCAACGCTCCTATTACCTGAAGTCTCATCGGAAGGCGATCGCCATTCATTGCTACAAACTCTTCAGGCTCGGAAAGAATATGCTAAAAATCTCCTCTTTCCATGAAATAAATAATATACTTATATGTATCGGAAGCACAAACCTTCGCAGGGGTTCCCTCAACACAGTAGCCGGCCACTATGCAGGCATTTTTGGCATCTGTACACCATTTCTCGAAAAGCTCTCTACTGAGACCATTCTGGAGCATACCAGGACTAGCCAATACTACACAAGGACCGGAGTCCTCAAAATGTTCCATTCCCTGAAAATAGCTATCTGGTCAAATTTGTGAGTTCGACTGAACTGCTAATTTGTTTAAAAGACAAATAACTCACCTTCAAATTGCTCACATGCTTAAAAACAAATGGATTGCTGACAGCTATCTGCTTCTGGATCCGCTGATTCATTCCGCTGACAAATGTTTGGTAAACGGCCATACATTTTTTTGCAAGGGAAGATGCATCTATAGAGCGTAACGTCTTTTTGCCAAAGTTTTCTTTCATATACTAATAATTCTGTTTTTTGAACACTCACAGTAAACAGGGATATCATATAATTCAGGATGAGCGTCCCAGTACTCATCGAGAATAAGAAGAAGTTCTTGAGCTCTCCCCAAAGCGAACGCAGGGATAAGACAGCGTCCTCCTCGTCCTACGACATCGTGCACCATCTGCGTGAATCGCTTTTCACGTTCCGTCCTTTCTTCGTGTATCTGGGTCCCATAAGTAGACTCCTAAAGACGTCACTAACTACACAAGCATTAGCTATGGGATGGTTTATATTTATATCTCATGCTATATATTTATTACATTTTTCAAGAGACAAATTCATTGTCAAATATTTCAACCGGATGAAAACATCTGTCGCAGCACAAACTCTTTCTCGGTTTGATTCAGATTCCTTTTTGCCTCTTCCTCCTTTCCAGTGGTTCATCCATCCATCTATAGTCCAAATAAGAAGAAATGTTCGGAAAAAGTTAATGCCTAAACAGTGATCTCACTCTCTGTCACCCGGCAGGGTGAGATTACTGCCTGGCGCGGTTGTCCGCATCTTTACCGAGGTGTACCGCCTTTGAATACAGCTCTGCCCAAACCTTCTCAATGTACAGCAAGAGCTCGCACAGAATTTACCCATTCGTCATTGTCACAAATCATGCGAGACTTTGCTGATCGCGTGCGGATTGCTCATCGACACTGAGTGACCCGATTACCTCAGACGTAAACAATGCCCGGGAGTTACCAAAGATTCCATGCTCCATCTCAGTATTTCACCTACTTAGGTGGAACTTTGGCGGTGTGCTCGACGATAGCACCATCCTGCAATACCTGGATAATATCCGCCATGTAAGTATGCATTTTTTATAGCTTGCATGTGTTCAGACCACATACTCAGATGTCTCACTCCACTTAGTGTAAGAAAGGCCACAGCGAGCAAGTAGCATTTGGACTCGTATACGCAGCCCCCTAACCAGTGATGAAACTAAACCTCACTGGAAATCAACTTGATCCTAATGTTATTTGTCATATTGCGCTAGATACTGTTCCGACCTCGGAACACGACAATTGATAATTTAATGTTCGTTGCCATACTGTCCCCTCCTTGCCGACCATATGGCAAGGAGGCGGCGCGTTTGTCGAAATGTTGTTCTTGTACTAGCCGGAGCAGGCCGGCATTCTTGTTTGTGCTCTTTACTCTTTGCATCTATCTGATAAACATTCTACCACTGAACCACCGCTTTCTTTCTTGGGTATAAAATTCCATATTATCGTGAGCCATCACAACTCACGCGCACAGATACTGAGTATGCTTTGGAATAAGCTTACCATGAGGATGATATAAATATAAAAATACTAAGATTTCCGAAATAATAAAAATTGAATATTTGACTGAATGTTAGTTACCCCGTACCGAAATGAGAACATCTGGTGTTATCGTCGGCATTTCAGCTGCGCATAGATGTCGGTCTTCCAACCTCGAGAAATCGCCTGTATAAAGTGCTCTAACACCTGAAATCATATGAGATATAGTAAAGATAATCGGTACAGAAACCACAAAGTTTTTTTCGTAGTCTCTGAATGACATTCAAAAGATGTTTACTGCATCTTAGCAAGCAGTATTTTTATCTTTAGATAGAATTATATCACCGCAACTTTGAATGTTAGCTTTTTTAGAATATATCGCAAAAAGTTCCTTAATACTTTTAAGGACTGAGTGCAAATTTAGCAACCGGGAGCTGATTTCACTTGATAAAGACTCCTAACCTCCGTTTCTGGCTTCAATTCTCGTACCTGGGATCAAGGAAGCATAAGAGCTAAAAAGTGACCAGTCACAACCTGTGCCGGCGCGCAGAGAAATTTGGAAATCGATAAAAGAACAGGCAATTGGGCTAATCACTATCTAGGCGTGCCTTTAAATCCCATACAGAGTGACAGGATAAACTCAAATTTTGAGAGAGTGAGCTCACCTGCAATTTCAATCATAAACATGCATGCACCCAGGACATGTCCTGCTACATATGGCCAGAATCTTATACCATTTACCTCCTTCTGTTCATGAAAGTCTATCACCTGTAACCCGTAAATGGACATAATGGATCTCAAACCATCAAAAAAGCAAAAAAAAAAAAAGAAACGTTTCTCAGCCAACCTCGATTTTTTCCATGCTCCTCTCAAGGTCTTCTTCGGTGTACAACATACTTCGATCGCTCCCTCCACCGTATTTTGCAACCTACAACAGGTTCAAAATAAAGTTGGAACAACTGTAGAAAACAATAAATCCCAAGGACCTTTATGTAGTCCCCAAGAAGCATTCTGTATATAGCTTTCGTTGCATGAGTCATGAAGCACTTCCCTTGGAAGCCGGTTTTCTCCAGGAGCCATGGCAATGCGCCACAGTGATCAAGATGAAAATGAGTGATCTGTAAACAAAACGAGAAATGACAGCAACAACTAGTCAAAAGCATTTCCGTTACAAAGGAAGGATGGGAAGAAGAACGCGATTAACAATATCAGATCTGTTGTCAACAGTCGCGTTGAAACACAAGATTCAAGTGAAAAAGTACAACGAAAATAAGAAATGGAAATATTTTTGCGTTTCTGAAATTGAGATTAAAATCAAAAACCAAACAACAGTAAGTGATAGTAAAGCGGCAAAAAGTAATTGTCGCAACGACGCTCAATTTCGCAAAAACATCTACGGCAGCTCGATTCTATTCTTTAAGGAACCAACGCATGATCTTACACTAATAATTCCTTTATGAAAATTAGAAAATTAGCAACAAAAAAGGATCGCGCTTCAAAAAATTAGTGTTAAATAACATTGTAATATTAATAATACTAACTTAATCAGTCGTTCGCTACCAATTGATGCATTTGAATAAACTTGGATAGCAGTGAGCATAAGGAAGAAGGTAAAACAGAATGTATTTACTATTTTAGGAATTTGAAAGAAAGCCTGAAGCATCGCACAATAAAAAGTTCAGCAAAGTTTGTCAGTTAATTAAGTTAGTATAAAGAGTTCAGTACTATTTTAAAAGCCGACGAGTGCAGGTTTTGACAGGAAAGAAAAGGAAAAAGAGCTTACCAACAACAAATCAATTTCCTCTATATCGATAAAGTCAACAAACGGTAGAGCATCCACACCATGCATTCCAGGGTGAACCCCACAGTCCAACTAGACCGAATTCTTTGACAATCTCAAGTTCACAGAATACGTAAAGGAAAAATCTTACTCACCAATATCTTCTTCCCCTTGAAATGTAACAGATGGCATGATCTGCCAACTTCTTGCCCAGATCCACTAAAATAAAATAAACTCAAGCTAATCACAAAAAAAGAATAAAAATTCGTCAAGATTACATACAGAGGTGTGAAACACATGATGTCAGAACTCGCTCCTCCATCCTCGTCCATTTTCCTTACCCTTCAGAACTAAATTAATTAGTCAAAAATTTAGAAGAAAAATTAAATTTTCAAAATATTTTGAGAGACGTAACAGAGCAGCAGGTGCTAACTAAGAAATACGAAGAGGTAGAAAATAGAAAAAGTACAATAAAAAAGTAGTAGTTCGCTGTGGTAAAAACCACACAACAACAAAAAGATCTGAGAGCGATTCTTTACGCGAGTTTGAAAAGGACAAAACAAATCATGCGAAGATGTTCAAACTGGAAAGCTGCCATTCAATGGATTTTTCTAATCATTAATGTTATCGCAATCATCAGTATTTGGTCAATCAAAAAACTGGAAATGAACAACAATTCATAGTTCAATAAGTGTTAGTAAGTCAATAAATATGAGATATGGAGATAAAACCTGTGCCAGCACGCAGACTCTTCAATACGAAATCAGTTTCAAACACGCTTGCTAAGACGAGTAGGACCACGTTGATGAAGAAGGATGAGTGAAAAATTGCTCGAGGTATAGCAAAGAATCCAAGGGATGAAGCTCTGAACACTACACAGCGAATATTATGTACACGTCAGTAATCGTACTAAAAGAAGCTCGCGAAGAATCAGCTCATTAGGTAGAAGCAATCTCAGCTGCTATATTATACAATTCAGCTTTGTTTAGGTGTGAGCAGGATAGGGCCACTCTCCGCCACATGTGGTGTATGGAACCGACGAGAGTTGTCTTCGTTGCTATCGCTGCTGACCGTTCGGGTCCCATCAACGCCTGTAATTTGTTCTGAGTTGTGAAATTCACGAATATCAGGAGCAGAATAAGAAGATAATCGCATTCAAGATATGGTTGGTATGTAGAGCATGATCAGTACATGCAAAGACAACGTACAACGCAGAAAACTCCAGAAATCAGTCATGGCACTAACAAAGATGGAATTATTTGAACAAAAAAACAGTCATGTACTTATCTTCACATATTCACATTGGTGTATCTACACAAGTGACCATTCACAATATGAAGCTTATAAAACAACCTTTTAAAAAATGAAAAAAAAACTCAGTAACAGTCACATACATGGTTGAGAGGTAGCATGCAAAGTGTTTAAAAACAGGAACTGGAACAATAGAAACACACCTTTTTCGTAGCAAAATACCCACCTGATTGTAAAACATGCTGTGGGCTGCTGGAAGAAACAAGCTGCGCCTAAAATACATATGAATAGAGATATAAATATGAAAAAATCGTGTGAATTAAACAAGATAATAGAGTCTGCAGGCTGAAGAGATCGAAGAACACATGAAGCATACTACCTGTATTGCTCCAAATTGGGCTCTTCTCTGTGGAATATGAGATTGATGCAAAACTTGAGATACCCCTTGTTGTCCAGTACCCTAAAAAAAGTATTTTCCAAGAGATTTCGCCAGAATAAATGGATCAAAAAATAGAGCCTTCACCTGATTCTGTGAATATCTCGTATGAGTGCTGGATAGTGATCGCACCGGAAGAGGAGCTTGAGGTTGCATCTGTAGAAAATTTACGAATAGATTTGAGCAAAATCAGCGACTGTTAAAAATTTGTTTTGTCCTATGCACTTACTTGTCCATATTGGTGGCTACTGGCGCTTGTTGCGCTAGCAACTTGTACAGGAAGAGGACGTGTCATGGCACGCTGAATTACCAAACATGCTTATTAATAACCAAACTAGGACATCATTTTAGACCTGTTGCTCTTGTGTAGCTTGACCATGGGCTCTCGCTTGTGAAATTAATTGGTCCAACACAGCAGGAGACGGAGAAGCTGGAGCCGAGTCAGTAGACGATGGCGTGCCACGGCCACCTGTTGTCGTGCTTGCACAAATTTATTGCAATTTATTCATTTCATTTTATTTTGGAAAGTAATAATGTATGATGATCGTTTTGAAATCGAACGTACACCGGCACTTCAAGAAACAAAAAGAAAACTAACACAGGAAGCAAGTACTGTATGGTTGCACCTCCTGGAATCACTCACCGTACCCTTGTGACCACAAATGAAGCAGCAAATTTTGCTTTTTAAATGAATAATGGAGAAGAACCCATACAGCTCTCACTAATATACTTCACATAGCTTGCTAAACTGCCTAGAAAAGTGCAAAAATTAATCACAAACCTGATTGCTTTTTATGGGATTGTTCGACATGGTTTGATAACCCGGCAGTGGTCTTGTAACGCTTAGAGCACTGACCACATTTGTATGGTCTTGAACTGAAATAGCTTCAATTTGCTAAGAAGAATAATGTATTCTTCTTGAAGAAGCAGAATAAGGTCCCAGTAACTAAGATCGGACTAAGAGTAGCAGAAGACAAACGCTGCGTATTTTGTAGGGCTGACTGTAGGTGGTGGATGGCCGTTGTGAGAGGATGAACTGCTTCCAGACCCATTAAGAACAGAATGAGCATTAGGTATGTTTTCTTGTAAAACGACACCATGAGTGGTACGAGAATGTAACCTAAAAGGTGTCGTCTGCGAAAAAAGTGAAGTAGCAATGGACAAATTCATGAACACGAAAGTGGTAGTATATGATTAGATCCACGTCACACCCGATAAAGATGAAATTTTGAGACTAAGACACGAATTGATCAAATTTTAGCATCGATGAGCTCATAATCTACCTTAGCCCTGCATTGCATTTGAACCGTTTTCCACATTCAGCTACAGTGCAGCGAAAGCGGTCTTCCGACTCACTAAATAATAATAATCGATAAGTATAAAAAAGGAAAATAAGTGATGGTAAAGCACACTTCGGTCCACATTCACTTAGATCTTCTCCGTTCGAATTACTGCTGGACGAATCTTCTGAAAATAGACTGTGTGCAACTGTCAGATTAAAATAAATATACATACAAAAAAGATGGAGGCGAAGAAATAAATTTGGTCTATATTTCCTTCAATCTTTTGGTCTCATGGTCTTATACTCAACCTTCACAATTTGGAGTTTTACGTTAAACTAACATTAACTAGGATTATAAAATAAAATATGCGGCAATAAATAGTATGTGTCAGAACCAACCAAAAATTGACCATCGTAGCTATTTACAAAATCACAATGGAAACGCAGAATTACAACAACAAATAGACCAAGGAAAATGAACTGTGAAAGGCGAGAATCGCTCAAGGAGATCAAGAACAGCTCTATCCAGTAAAGTATTACGTTAGTTAACAAATTAATGAACAATTTTGGCGCAGCAAATGTATTATAGAAACGATGGAGACCTGCTACGCAAAGATTTCAGCGGCAATCGAGAGAACACAAAGGGTATCTTGACGATCGACGAAATCATGACAAAACTGTTGAATGTTTCACTTTCAGTTTTCTCTTTTCTACAATTTATACTTGAAGACTGTGCAAAATGCTGTCGTAAGGGTCATTATGAGAGGTAAAGTGTTTCGTCTTTATTTTAGTACAAGACAGAATTACTGTACAGAAGATAGGGAATACTGAAGATAGCAATCGCAGACCCAGCAGTAAAAACTGTTAACACCACGACAAGCCGCGAAAAAGAAATACCTTTTTTTATTGACGAGGACGACGAGACGTTGGGAATACTAGATGGAACACTTGCTGCAAATACAGAGCAGGAACGCGGAAATTACGATGAAGAATACCATTCAAAGATCGAATCAATATTCAGACTACCTTCGTGTGATCTCTTTCGATAGTGGTTAAAATTCAAGCGAACAACATCTGGCGCGCATGGTTGAGGATTGTGTGGTAAACGAAAGAGTCTAGAAGAAACACACATCTTGCGAATAAAGGGAATTATTCTCGTTCCTAAAGTCCCTTCCCAATTTTAGACTGTGAAAAAAGTGGAAGACATTAATCTAAAGATTTTTGGAATAAGAAAAAGATCAGCTTGAAATGTATAAATATTTGATAAGTGACTCAATTTGGAAAAACAACTGCCACAAACATCACCAAAGCATGAAATATACATCTGGCAACAAGTACTTCAGGTTGGCACTGTACAAAATGCTGAATTAAATGCATCTGGTTTCAAAGAGCTGTTTCTGTCTGCCTGTGTTTATGTGCCATTGTCAATGTCTGTTTCCCTATTCAACTTGTACTATCCTTATTTCATAAAACTCAACAAAACTTTGTAAAATCACATCAACGTTTGAGGTTGTAACAGCACACGACTCCAACACGTGTGATGAAGAACAATTGGGATTTTTGGAATGTTTTCAGCTCTAGTCCAGCTGCTGGGTTTTGTCAAAGAACTAAGCGTGTAAATCGGAATGCCACAGTATCTCGTCTTTTTTTTTTCAGCGAATCTAGGGCCAGCAACACAGCTCTCGTCACTGATCACATAAAAAATGTGCTGTTCTTAGTAACGCCATCCTCAACCACGAAGTTATAGCCCGGTGAAAACGACTTCAACGTCGGTACAGTTGCATAAGCGGTTGCGCTCGAAGCAGCCGGTGAAGCTAGCGTTTGGGATCGTGGTGGGAGCATTGTGAATTGTGGAAGGTAGCGGTAAGGATCGAGTGAGGACCCTTGCTACCACTGTACATTGCTGCAGTTCGCGATGGTCCCACCTCGATTCCAACAGCTATCTCCAGCGCGCCGCTTTGAGCGTAACCGCTTACGCAACTGCGCCGTGCTTCATGTCGTTTTGGCCCGAGCATATATTATTAATTTATATTTAAAGGAGTATTTGGATAAATATAAACCTGACGGAGAAAACATGTTGATGTTGTTGCCAACATTCTTCTGATAAGACGTAGCTTTAACTTATTTCGTTATTTATTGCACATACCTGTAAACGCAACTCAGAGGCATGTTGGGAGTAGCAGACGCACGATTCTCTTCAGAACCGTACTGCGCTTGACTTACTTTCTGTCGATACTCCTCCTCTAGTGGTGCTGAAAATTGTCCCAATCCCTCTAATCATTCTTAATATATATGCTCGTCAACTCACTTATATGTACAAATTCTATATGTGCTATAAGATCATCGACGCTGGCAAAATAAAGATGGCAACCTCCAAAACTGCACCTATTTTGTGAAAGCAAGGACAACGCCATAAACTAAAACTCCATATATTACACAACGACCGTTCATAATTTCGTGCCCTTTTTAGGTATTCATATGTTTTAACATCGAAAGACCGTATACGCAAATTCTTTCATGAAGCCTTTATTTCACCAATATTGTTCCATATGTACCCGATCTGTATGTTTAGCAGTGAAATAGTATGTCATTAAAAACAACTACAACTTCGTGCAGGAGTGAGAATAATCATTTAAAAACGAACTTAAAAATCTCTGCGCTACGGTTGACACAACTAATGAGCATCTACGAACGAGAACAGTGCACGTTTACCCTAATAAATAAATACACATATCTACCTCCCAAGCGCTACTGAGTAGGTCTCGAGTACCCTGCACAAGTGAGCGAACAAAATATAATATATGTACATTCCTATGATTCTGTGTAACTATGTGTTAACAAGAAATTGTCCTATCCAGTCAAAGCAAAATTGAAAAAATAAACAGCGGAAGGCCAATAGCAGACCAGAAAATGAAAATCTTTTGACCAGACTAAAATCACAGAACCGAGTCACATTTGAAGAGTCTACTGATCGAAAGTAGGCTCTGTGCATTTGCCGGCACATACCTCACGAACTACGTCCATGAGACGTGAAAAGCGCAGATTATTCGAGTCTTCGATTGTCTTAAAAAAGAAAACATGTTGATTTTATGATCTTTACAACACAAGAACAATTTTAAGTTCTCACTACCACAAAATCATTTTAGAAAAACAAACAGGAAAAGATCTGCCAAAGCTGAGACCAGAAAATGGCAATCTTTTTCCTCATGTCTACAAAAACAGAATACCTTGTAGCTCAAAAACGGTCTGAGCGCCGACGCAGCAAGCGTTTTCAGAGAAGGAGGAGCGAGATAACAATATTGGCCAGTGTTTGTACGTACAGAGCTATAGATATCTAGAACTCCACCCCAAACAATGAGACATCCTTCCTAAAATAGCAAAATGTTCAGGAAAAAAAAAACGAATGGGAGCTAATAGAGAGATAAAACCAACCCTAGTGATGGTTGCATCATGGAAAAACACAGGTGCAGCCAAGTCGAAAGGTAACCTCTTCCACTGATGTGTATCCAAATCAAACGACCACACATCATCAAACATGTCGACCTGAAAATAATACGCATTGCTACTTCTACTCTTAACTACTTAAACTGTTTTTATATAACAGTTATTGAATGAGTAGTGTTAACGATAACGCGTATACAAGTCTGATTACTACCTGCTCGTGGAGGGCCTTCATTAATTAAACGCAATCAGGCGTTCGAGTGCACGCACTGGGAACGTACGGGTTATATAATCTGGACTTTTACACAGCGAAAGATTCCCTTACCTTGGTGCTGGCGTGCAGCACATTGCCTGAACCCATACCCTGAAACGTTAACTGCCTGAAGGGACACGGAATCTTTAGGAAAAACCAATTCGTTTCGTCACCCTGAACTGCCGAACACTCTCGAGTGAATTCCAACAAACCGCTCTATCCAGGATTTTACGATATCCCTGTTTGCCTCTTGCTACGCTGCAGGAAAGACGCATCAGAGATGGGCCCATCATCAGTATCGGAGACTACACTATCTACTGCGGTGATGCTTATGAAAGGAACGTAGGCAGCTGTGCGATAGCTGTGAGGAACTACTATGACAACTTGGTGGAAGAATTTGGCTCTACGTAAATCCCGGATAGTAAGTGTCTATGCTCCTACGGAAACCTCTGAGGACAACAACAAATGCACCTTCTATGAACTCAATGCGTTGATGTCTAAAATACACAGACACAGGTAATCACACATGCGAAGGTCTGAGATGGTGCTCCCAGCCCTTTCACTTTGTATGGTTGGTGAAGGGACTACAATCAGTTGAGCTGCATCCCTAGCAGCTAGGCCCATTCACTTGAAGAGGGTCCGGCTCCTCCCTATTGCACCTATAGTCAGAATCGACGTAAATGCGAAGATGGGGCTTGAACAACATTTCGATGTGCTAGGAAAATGGTATTATCCAGCGGAGCGCACGTCGGACAACGGTGACCGTCTGGTCGACTTCTGCGAACAGACGGGCCTCATCATCGCTTCCACATTTAAGAGGAATCATAGACGCCATCAGCTTACGTGGCAAGATTCATCCTTATTGACGACTGAAAAGCAGCGCAAGCGGAAGATAAGAATCCTCGAGCTTCATCTCGACTACGTTCTCACAAGAAACATTCTTCAGTCAGATATCCAAAAGTCCAGCAGCTTCGGACGCATTCGAAGCGCCCAATTCTCAGCTTAAAGATATTGTTCCACAAGAGAAACCGAGCGATTCCTCTTCAACCGAAAATCGGCATAGCAGGCTTAAAAGAAGAGAAATTGAGAGCGAAATTCCGCTAAAGTGTGTCTATTCACGGACCAGGAAGAGGCTTTCGATGCAGATTCCTTCACAAGGACGCTGCAAGGGAAACACCTCCGGTTCAAATGATGCGAAAGAAGTTTGGGTTTGCATCTGCGGAGACAAGATCCAAATACAATCCCGTATGTTCCGCCCGCAGCACTAGCGACTTCAATCAGGGAAAAAAAAAACATCTGAGAAAGAAGTTGCTACACGCCAGCTGCAAAAAGACCGCGAATACGAACAGACCTCAAGAGAGAAGATGTTTGAAAAGGCGTGAGAAGACAAGAACCTGCGGAGATCCTATGCTTTCCTAAAACAGTATAGCGGCAAAATGTAAAGATGCTCTCCAGTCTTCAAGACTACCAATGGAAAGGGTGTCGGTGAAGCAACCATTTCAGTTTGGAGGGATCGCTTCAAGATCTTAATGAAGCGGCAAGCGCCGTCAGCTCCTGAACTCGAGCACGTTCATAGACTGATATATAGTGTTAACGAGGAACCACCGAGCAAGTCAGAGGTTCTGGTCTGGGTCCAAAAAATGACAAATGTAGAATCTGGTGGAGACGACGGGTTAGCGCAGAAATACCTAGACATCACCTTGTTTCTGGGATTCGTGAGAGGACAAAGATCATCCGTTCATCATGAATAGACGAAAGGACACCTGACTCATGACTCGCTATCATGATTCCCCTCCACAAGAAATTATCCCTAGAATCACGGACCCTAGAAACTATCAAGGAATCTCCTGGGTGCGTGTTATGTACAAGCTTCTGAAGCGGATAATTCTTGAGCGACCTATTAACCATTGCTAAGAAACAACGCACGACGAGTAAGCTGACTTTCGTACTGACCGATTCACGATTGATCACGTACTTGTCGTTAGGAGAGTGATCGAAACTTGGCAGCGGTATTCGAAGCCAATGCAATTAGCAGGACCTTTCCTGTTCAACTTCGCCATCGATGACATCATGCGAAGAGATCAGTGCCCTGCCGACATCGTCTTATCACGGTCAATGTGCCCTTGACTGATTTCTAGTACGCCGACGATGTTATTGTATTCGCGGAAAGCAGTACGAAACTTCAACATGTCAGACCACGTCCAGTCCTTGATAAATGTAAGCAGATGTGGGCCTCTTCGAGACCTCGAACGGGAATCAAATTCTAATAAAAAAAAACTCAAAAATTCAAAAAAAAAATTCAACAAATTCTAACAAAGATAAGGTGTTTCCAAGTGAAATGAAGGTAAAACAGCGTGAAAGTGCAAAATGTAGAACTATTGCGTACAGAGAGATCCCAAAAAGATTCACTTTGTTTTTTTTTTCAGCAAATGTCACTGACCTATCGCAGTCTTTAAACATTAAGATGTATAGTAGAGTCGAAAGGACATGGAGCACGGTTCAGTTGTGTAAGCGTTTGCACTGGAAGCGGGACATTGGAAATAGCGGTTGGAGTCGATGTGGGGTCATCACGAACTGCAGCACTGAACGGTGGTAGCAGTGGTCCTCACTCGATTCTAACCGCTGCGCTCCAGCGCACCGCTTTAAGCGCAACTGCTTACGCAATTGCACCTTGCTTCATGTCGTTCTGACTCGATTATATGTAAAATACAGGGTGAAACATAAGTTACAAACCATCCCAAGGCAAAGCCGAATGCGCTAGATGAGAGCGCGTATTAGAAAGATATGCACGGAAGTTGCTTCGGTTTTAATTACTAACTTATTTGCTAAGAAAAAAAAACTTACGTGTCTTACGTCGTCGTCATCCTTATCAGCGCTACATCCGCCTACAAGAATCGCTTTCCTCTTCCATTTTGTGACGGAATGGCACCTATTCAAATCAATGTTAATTCAATTCATCGGAGAGATAAGGAGAATCAGCCTTTGTATTAGGTGAGAAAAATTTGCGTTAGTTTACGTATTGTGTGACTCACATTTACTCTACTTATCTCAAAAAATATCCACTCACCTCCTTCCTTTTGGAAACCCATCTTCCTCTTCATCTGGACGGATCCAATTCTCATCCGGTATTGTCGATATCTCCATGAACGTTTTTGTCTTCGTGTTAAACACAGTTAGCTACAACAGAATCCTCGAACAGAAGTACTAACAAGCTCGGTTTAAAAAAAATTAACAAAGCTAAAATTCTAACATGCTGCAGCTCAGTAACAAAGTCTGGACGTCCGCCACCAAAGAAGTAAATTAAATCCTCGTGTAGCACAGTTTCGAGACGATACCGTCCCTCTTCGTTGGGACTCTTAATATATCATCGCATATAGATACGTACTAATATTATTTATATATCTATAACGTTATTACTGTCTGCGCTTCACTGGACCACCTCCATTTTCCATCGATAAAAGCTAGTTTATCCACATCAAGAAAAAACACATGTCCTGTTGTACCACCAACCACGTAAAAAGTGTTTGGATCAGGCCCTCGTACCATAGCCTGAAAAGTGTCAATGAAGAAACAAACATGTGAGATCATAGTGAGAACAACAGGTGTATAACTCATCAAACAAGGCAGAATTCAGAAAGGAGGATAGAGGAAAGAAAAATACCTCGAAAAATCAAGCACCAAGAGTAACGGTCCCTATTTGCAAATGAGAAACCTGAACTCACGTGTCCGTACGTAGCAAGTTTCTCTCCTTCCACCGGTAAAATTGTCGAGACAAGCGAATTGGAATCACTATCAAATGAGAGCAGATGAACACGAGACGAAGTGGTAGCGCCAAAGGGAACAGCTGTCCCTCCGAAAAGGAGCACTTGGTTAGAATATGGAGCATTTTGCGCCACTAAAACAATCAAATTCAGGAGTAATAATGATTCCCTTCAAAACAACAAAATAAACTAATAAACTGACAAGCAAAGGATGCGAGCGCAGTAGGGAAATTTCCTTTAGTATCCATTTGGGTCCATTCTTGAGTGAATAGATTGTACCGCCAAACCTGTGAAGTAGATCGTCAGTTCGTGATGGTCCCACCACGACCCCAAAAGTTAGCTCCACTAAGCCGCTTACGTAATGGTCCCAAACTTCAGGACGTTTTGGTTCGACTATAGTGCGTTGTAATTATGACTTCCGCTAACCTCTCTATATATTTTGCCCTCCCGATCTTCCGGCGTCCGATCGAATCCCCCAATTACGTAGAGGAATTCATCATCAGTGAAGATTCTGTGACCACTGCGAGGGGCAGGAATGTTACCTGGAGAACCTAAAAACTAGGACTTAGAAAACAAAGTATCCAATGGGTTATGACGGACTGTTGTTTGAAGTGACAAAAAAAGACATAGCAAACATCTTACTCCTCGAAATTGGCCCAAGCGACAACTCTTTAAAGGTGAACAGATTTACATCATCGGTAGAAGCAGGTTCCTATAACAAACCGAATGCAAATCACAAAAAAAGCGCGTTATATTGGCTCTTTATTGAACACAAGTATAGACATTAGAAGAGCGTAAAATGAATGAATAAAACAATGTCTTTGCCACAAGCCAAAAATAGCACCAGAAAACTTTCGTATGAAAGTTTTCTGCTGCTGTTTTCTGCTTGTGGCAAAGACTTATTCATTACAAATTGTGTTTTCATTGCAAATCGCCACGATGATGATCACTCCCCTCCAAAGCTGCCATTTTTCCGATTTGGATTCCGATAGAAACTTATTTTCGATTACCATGAAAGCAGGAATTTATGGGCGAAAAATTGAGTATGTTAAAGAAAGAGATATTGTAATCTTATGGCGCCAAAGCTATAGGTCAGGAATGGATGGCTCTCACTACACCTGATTCAGAAAAGAAATAAAAGGTTGATAATAAAAGCAACCTTGTATCTATATCCCAACGGATGAACCAGAACTCTGCTTCGGGCAGAAAATATTTTCGTAAGTCTATTGATTGCATCAATTTCAGTGACTTTGACCCATCCTATTAATTTCTTGACTTTCCTATTAATTCTTTGCGACGCAGTGGTCCCAACCTTCATGAGTTGTCACATAGAGTCGGCGTAAAACGTATTTTGTCGAGCGACGCAACACGTCTCTCGAGGAAGGTGTGCACCAAGCCCTCTCTATAGTACGCAAAAAGCTCCCGGGACTTTTTTCTTGTTTTTCGTCATTGATTTTGTCATCCCCGCAGTTCAGGCGGTCGCTTGGAGTATTCAGTCTATTTTTAGCTCTGACAAATGCTGTCGAAAACACGGATATTTTAGATCTCTTTATTCCAAAAGGCAAATCAAAAACCACGGCAACCCTACTTCCCCCTGTCAACGCAGGTTTACTTTGAGGAAAAAACTTTGAAGTGTTCTTTCTCTTCCCATTAGAGCAACATCTATAATACCAGCTACTCTTTTCAAAAACCTACAAACGTCCCATTTTGATGTGCGTGAAGGAAGTGAGAGCAAATTCTTGATCAAAGAGATAAATGATCGTATCAAATAAGGAGGAAAGAACTAAAAAAAAATTTAAAAAATAGAATAGTGCCACTAGTTTACGGCGAAAATATCGCTTTAGACCTTCGTCAACGCAAAAATGTATTTCGAAAGCTTCCATTTGCAATTATTAAACCATATTTAAATTCGCTTACTTCGTTTTTCTCCGAATGATTTGCGAAGAGCTCGTGCATTGCTGGAAACAAGCGTAGGATGTTCATTATGTTGAATAAGAACAGAAGAAGTCAACCCGACAGCAATGTTCCCAAGAAACCGGGGGCCAAAGACCCGAAGACCTGTGTAGACAATCTTTAATTATTGCCCGCTACTGATTACGAAAATGCTGTGACTATGAATACTCATGCACAAAAGCAAATTCAAATGAATACGTGTGAACGGGAAAGAACGTTTCCCGGTCGTGGAACAAGGCCGTCAGTGTACACTATAAAGAGGGTGAAGGATGAAGCATGAGAGGCGGTTGAAAAGCAGGGATCAAGTATCGCTTGAGCTCACACGTCAACAAAAACAATGCTTCCGCTTTCCCATAACATTAAAGACCATCGCGCTGGCCATGTGGCAAAACAAAACAAGCTGTGGTTTTACTACTAACAACAACGTGGAGCTAGAAGTGGTGGAAGAATATAAAAGTAGAACAAGAATAAGTAACTATTTTTGAATATCGTAATATCACATTTGTAAAACAGAAACAAGGTTGAGATTAGATCAGTTGGTGCGATTGCCAGAATCTTCTGTTAGTGGTGATTCCAGTGTAAAACAAAGTAACTACTAATTTTTCCATAAGTTTATCCATCAACAAATTTTTACAAAAATGGAAAAAAGTAAAAACTGAGAAGGTTCAATCCGATGTGAGTACTAGTTCAGTTCATCACCACAGAACCACTCCAGATACCAATATCGAATTGCAGTTCAAGGTAAGAAGAAGGATAAGGAGAAGGAAAAAAACAAATAGAAGAAAAACCCCACATCTTTCTACTTCTACTTTGATTTAATATTTGTGCACATACATGCATAGTTCCAAACAATGCAAAACCCAAGCCTGAATTTCTTAACAAATATTCTTAACAACAAAGGATTCTTTATTTGAGAAGAAATTTGACGCACATGTAGACCACTCGAGTTAGACCACCAAGCAATTTCTTGGTACTTCAGGACTTTCAATACAAACCGTCTGGTTTATAACGGCATTGAAAAATAGTTGTCACATTGCAGACCAGCCTCTTCAAATACCCTGTCGAAGCACTCAAGCACCATCAATAAAGCTTCTAGCGAGGAGCTAGAAGGAACTTCAATAAACGATAGCTTATGACACCCTTCTGTCTACTTATCCAGCAAATACTCTATATAGACACATACACTGAGTTTCATCACAAAAATAAGGGAGGAAATTTTAAAGCAAACTTTAAAAACTCAAAGTGACGTCGAAGCAGATGTACGAGATGTAATCACGACCAACTGGACAGGACGGCGCCTTTCATTTTTCTTTTGTCAACATCAGCTTTTTCCAGTTTCCTCGGTTTTTCTCTGTTTCCTAGTTACTCATCATGAACTGTGCTTTTGTTACACGGGCTGCGCCGTTATCTACTAGTTAATTAAATGCGTTCTTGTTGGTAGTTCTGTACCATGACAGTTATAGTTCTAATGGATTGCGATTCTATTTGAAGTACAGACAACAGGCACTTTCCAGAGAACTCGAACTACTCCTCGAGACAAATTTGGGATGCTACTATGTAGACGACTATCAGCAGTTAGTCGCTTACGCTACAGTTCTCTGCCTCACTCTCAGGCTGGAAATGTAGCCAATAGTAAATCTCACGAAGGCGATGTCGATCCCATTGCTGCGTACACGATGTTTGGGAACATTCGGAAACCAAAACGAAGCCCTTTCCACTATACAGACAGGTACGATGCGCGGTCCTATCTAGATTAGCTTCTTGTGCTGATGTGCTGGCTATCATTGGAGGGGGGCACTCAGTGGCGCGCCCTTATTTCTCGAAGTAAGTAATCAAATCAATCGGGGTATTAAGACCTAAGCATTAGTCCTAGAGGATCTATTACATGTAAACTAAAGTTACTAAGAGAAAAAAAGTAAGTTAGAGCTTCGGGAAATAAAGGCGTCGTTTCTTTTTTTCGTATTTCTGTTATGTTTGCTGTATTTGCTTTTGTTATAGAGATCTATGTTGTATCTGTATTGTATGTATCTTGTCCTTAACTTATTGTAATGTTTTTGTGCATGTTTTGTTTTTGAAATTTGGTTTGAAATTGTGTTTATTTCTATGTTAATGTTCTTTTTTCGCCTGGTCTCTCCCCCTTTAAAAAAAAACATTAACATGAAAATAAATAAATGAACAAAAACAATATAATAACTTAAGAACAATACAGATACAATATAGATCTATATAACAAAAGCAAATACAGAAAACATAACAGAAATACGAAAAAAGGCACAAAAAGCAAGAAAAGACAAAAATAATGAAAACAATCCAAATAATGCGGCAGATATCGATTTAAATGACGTTAGTAGGCAAAATTTGGCAAATTGTCAAGCAAACCGTACGCAGCCCGTCTGCGAGCGGTCAAAAAGTGTCGTTGCTCGACACTGTTCTAGTCGAAGTATATTCGAATTGCTTTTTTCAAAAAATCGTTCTTGGAGCACAAAGATCGTTCCTAAAGGGCGCGTCAAAATCGTCAACAATTGTCTATCTCTTCTGTCTGTCTATCTCGTCACAGACGTTTAAGTTCACCTTTGCATAACTACGAAAAAAGACAGAGCTGGAATCACTAAAGCTTTAACTTTATCAAACTCTCCAAACAGGATTACTGGAAGTGAACGGCTAAGCTGTTTAGGGCCTGGGACATGTAGTAGGGTCAAAACGAAATGAAGCACGGTGCAATTGCGTACGCGGCTTCTCTCGAAGCAGGGCGGTGGAGAACAGTATTATCATAATATGTGCCAGCATTATAACACAAGATTTCAAAAAGTGGAAACATTTTTTTGGTTTACCCCTGCAACATACTTTATGCTACAAGTGGATATTGATAAGTGTTTATGCATTACATCGACACTTTTCAGAAAAAGCGGCACGGGCTACTCAGATTTTTCTACGACAATTTATCATAATCGTCCATATATTTGGCCACCTCTTCGTAAATTGTTCAACGTAAATTTTGCGATCATAGCATGCGGACTGATCCTAATATCGCTAGATTTTGAATGGTGAGCAAGATTTCCAATGATTACTTTATTCGTGATGTTGAATGCTGTTTTTGGTTTAGGGTCATGAAGCAGATCAAAATAATCGGAACTAGAATAAAACCAGAAGCATCGCAGATCAATAGTGAGACATCTGATGAGAACGATGACTCAGGAGACTTGGTATATATACATGGCCGTCCCTTCTGATTTTTCTCGAATCCGTGTTGTACTTTATTTCATCGACGGTTTACTATCTCTCCTACTGAAATTTATGTCTCTACCTTCTGCGTTGTTACCATTTCCAACGACGTTTCATCCATGGAATTGCAAATTCTATGTTGCTTGTTTGCTAGAACAAAGGATTTATTATTTCTAAAATTCCTACTACTGCCCCTTCTATCTACACTGAAAGTGTCTTTTGTTAAAAGTGATCCTCTCTATAGTCAGGTTAAAACGACATCCTAACCACTACATTTACCGCGCCGTTTCGAGTGCAGCCGCTTACGAAAATCCGCCGAGCTTAATGCCTTTTTGCTCCGAGTATGCAAGCCGTGGAACATGCGTAACATAGATAAAGAAATAATGTGTTATGACTGGTTTGAAAAGAACAGTTTTTAGAAAGTAGAACAAATCAGTTCCACTGGTAATTTTTTCTAGACAACCAAGGAATATTTTGATAAGCATGAACTTCCGACGAGATGCTTGCAGTTGAGTATCTAAAACAATGTATTTGCTTCGAGGAAAAACTCATAGAGCGAAAAATCAGTTGATGAGTCAGTCAGAAAAATCAGTTTCGTGGCAGGCTCGACTGCTTTCTTTTGAAAAGTGATTAAATGAAAATTCTTACATCCTACTCTGAGTCGCTCAAGAATTCGGTTTTATTTTTTTCTGTGTCCTACTTTGGTCATCAATGACGCATGGGTCTCTGCCTGTAGTTCTGATATTTCCCACAGGATTGTCAGCGAGTCCGTTACAAATCTTATGCGAAGTTTGATCATATAATCATAACTATGATCATAAATCAAATCCATCCACTTTTTGCAGGGCAACTTTTTTGTTCACTGTTCATAGCTTCTCCTTCAAATCTGCAAATAACACATGTCTATGCATGGCTTATTATCTAGCTTTATCTTCAAAAAAAAATAAAAGAAAAAAACGGTTTAGAGCAGGAACAGTGAAGAGTCAAAAAAGGTGGAAAAACCAAAACGAAAGAAAATAGGATTTCGCGAGCGAAGAATCATTGAGTACGAAGATCGCATTCGACTCTACTCCACTCCAGACAAGATTTTCAGATATTTCGCCACACTTAAGTTATCTATCACTGTTTCTTTGAACTAATTGGAATATCATGTTAAAATATTACTTTCAGGTCATTGATAAAAACGACGAATCAGGGCGAACATTTGAGGTGTTCATGACGCCAGAAGACTTTTTGAGATCATTCACACCTGGAGTAATGCAGCCGAGGAAATATGGCTTGGACAGCTACAAAATCTATCAACCAGATGTGGGTTGAGATTATGCTTTCTTCTCGCACTCAATCAGTTTTGTTACAATCAAACAATAAAAACTAATAGCAAAATTAGAACCGACCGAGAAACAGGCAGTAAAAGTTTGGATTTTTCACACTAGTCGTGATTCTTAAATCAGATCGTTCAAAGGGATGGTGAATGCAAGCATTGGCTTATTTTAGTATCAAGCAACATTTACAGTTCTTTCCTCTCGCTTTGTAAGCTGTTACCAGTTCACAACACAAAAGAGCAGATGACCTTCTTTCAGAAACACAGGCACAAATTTTCGGATACAAAAAGCATTTTCTACAAATTGGGTGAAAATGGGCTGATCAGCTTCAGTGACTACCTATTTCTGATGACTCTGTTGTCAAGTGAGCAGTCATTTGCTTTAAAACGATTGAATTGGACTCTCGATTCTGCAGTACTCCTTCGACTTTAGGTTATTATTCTTCACCTAAATGGAACTGCAAAGGAAAATATTTATTTATTTATGTAGGATTATTCATTTATTTATGTAGGACTTAGTAGGGACTGTCAAAATCCAACATACATGAATTGGTGCTTGTTGCAGATAAGGAATGCCGTGGAATCGAATGTTCTGAGATTTGTTTTTCGTAATTTATTCAATATGTGAAAGTATCCAATTTTAAGCTTCGCCAAACGACTTCGCCCTTGCCTTTAAAATTTTCGACATAAATGGAGATGGAGCCCTTGATAAGGAGGAGTTTCACAAGGTCCAGGTATGGTTGTTGTGAAACGAGAGTAGGTTTGACGCCACATTTAATAATCCCACTGCCCAGGATGAATATTTAGCACCTCATCATGTCACAAACTACCGTAGGACAACGCCATCGCGATCACATCACACCAAATTCATCATTCCGCGTCGAATCAAACTCTGCCCTTGAGCATTACTTTTTTGGTAGAGACGGTACAAAGACCCTATCAGCTGACAAGTTCCTCGAATTCCAGGTATAAATCCCTCGGTAATGCTGTAAATCTGTTAGATATAACATCACGATTTAGAAGTGCCTATACAACGACATTTTGCGTATGGAATTTGAGAGAAGAGATGCGTTAGACGGTGTCGATGGTCTCATTTCTGAGGAAAGCTTTGCACAATTACTACTGATGCATGCGCAAATAGCTGATAAAAGACAAAAAGTGATGCTCAAACGTGTAAAGAGAAAGTTCAAAGAGAGTCACACAGGAATTTCATTCGAAGAGGTGATTTTATATATGTAGTTCAGACTCAAAAAAGTTACTATGAGAAAATGATGTAGCCATTAAGTCATAATGCGTACATCAGAATAAATCTTCAATGCAAAGTAAACTTTCAAATAAGCCTTTTATGAGGAATGTTGTTCTGTTAGTTTCGTATATTCTTTTGTGAAAGTAATCATTTTTGACCCAAAAGTAGGAATGTGAAATTAGCATATGAGAACATGAAGAAGCTGTCGGGAACATTCTGCTCTTTGAAGATAATTTTTGCTATGGCATATCAATAATAGGCACCTTTTCTTAGACACGCGCGTTCTTCCAATTTCTTTACCACATAGAAGATGTCGACATGGCATTACACTTCCATCGCATGGCAGGTCTTGCTATAGACGCAGAGTTACTAAAAAGGTAACAAAAACTTTCAGAAAATGAATGGCTCGAACCATGCGCAACGATTA
Organism: Necator americanus; assembly: GCF_031761385.1. Lineage (NCBI taxonomy): Eukaryota > Metazoa > Nematoda > Chromadorea > Rhabditida > Ancylostomatidae > Necator > Necator americanus. The sequence goes on from NC_087374.1 coordinate 9,681,209, forward strand.
TTTTTAGGGTAGCTCGGAAAGTGACACACGTAGAGCTCACTGATCACGTGGTAGACGTCGTAATCACCCTATTTGACGACAACATGGTGAATAACATTACACAATTTCCCATTTAATACTCCGAAGAACATACCGCTTTAAGGATGGAAAGCTTTCGAACAATGAAATGGTGGCAGTGATGCGGCGAAGAATGCGTCGTGGATTGGAACGACCACGCGATACGGGCCTTTTCCGATTGCTTGATGCGTTGACAGTTTGTGGTAAACGTGCATACCATGCTAGTCCTCTACCATTTTACTAGTCCTCACCACTCTCAATTCCATCGATGAATCCGGCAATTAATGTTACCGCTAAAATGATTACTAGGACATGCTGTGATAGTTTGAATTGTACAATGCAACTCTCAACTTAGCTGGTGAACCGTCCCAAGCAGTCCTAGAATTTTTCTTCCCTTCGGTTTGTGCTGATGAACAAGAAGTTGGTAGCTGGTTCTTACCTGGAATTGTCTTCGTAGAAATGTGCTTTGGTCATTGTCAGAAACCATAAGGTTCGATATCGCAAACGCCCAATCGCACTGCACTTTTTCCAAAAGGAGACAGCCAACATTGAAAATTACTTCTTACTTGCGATCTTGACTGTTGTTCTCATGAAATAATTCTTTCGACACTTTACAATCTTATATGATAAACTAACTTTCTAGATCGCAAACGAAGAAGGCATTTTCAGTAGTCGACTATAACAGTTGTAAATATGTGTGCAATTTCAATAAAACACTTTATTGTCTAATATACAATCTGAGATGCCATATGATGAAATCAAAGTAATCTGCACAAATTCTGCAGAACTTAGTAACATGAAAAAATCCATTAGTGTGGCTTAGATTCCACAACCACTGTCAATAACATCAAACAAAGAAACATCTAATCAATGAATATCAGATACATCTCAATTATAGGTCGCTTCATTGAACAAAATGGAAAACCCGTTTTCAACTCTACACCTACATATCAGCAAAAGCGAGAAAAAATGGCGATACAATAGCAGGGAAGCATCTCAACAACTCGAACATATATGCACACAACTTACAGAAGTTACATTATGGAAATGTATGGGAAAGCAGGCTAAAATGTAAAGAGAAAACTACCGAAAATTAATGTCGGCTTATCAGCGAATTGTCAGTTGAGACGTGGGGGCCAACCTGGTGGTGGTACATTTGTTGGCGGCACACCAGGTGGAGGAATCGAAATGTTCGGTATTAATGGTATGACACCTTGGACAGCATTCGGGGCGTACAAATTAGGCCTAAAATGATCAATTTGTGTTACCTTCAGAAAAAGAAAGACTGAGAAATCTGCCATACATCACAAGTGAAGGAGGCGGCACAGACGGAGGTGGGACGGCGAAGTTGGGCATAGCGGGAGGTGGTGCGTCCCATCTATTTCTTGGCGAGTAAGTCGAGATCTTAATAAGAGCTTTTTCACTATGGATTTACAGTGTTCCAAGAAGCTGGTATACAAACCTGTACTGCAACAGGCGAAGAAAGATTAACAGGAGTGTGAATTTGGAAGGGTGGTGGAGGAATAATCGTCACAGGCGGTTTTTGAACAACACTAGGGATAGTACTAGCCTGCTGAACGACTGGGATAGTTGTATTTTGCCGAACGACGGGAACAGAGACAGGCGGGGTCTGTGCTACGATCGTTGGGGAAACATGTGGACCTGGGATCTGAAAGAAATTTGACTTCTGTTTGAAAATATCCTTAAAAAAGTGTATTGTTGAAAAAATAAAGCGCACCGGAGGTTGTATGGTTTGAGGTGCGATAGCAGGTGGAGGAACACTGAACACTAGCGGTGGAGCAGTACTGAGTAGGTCGTTTGATTGGATTGTGGAAGGCGACACCTGCCATCTCTTCATTCGGCGAGAATTTGCATTTTTACATGTAAATGAACGAACCAGAGTAGCACTGCCATTCGTTGTCGCAGAGACTGCAGTTTGTAGGGAGATGGCTGCAACTCCACTACTAATCGCAGCCGGCGTAGAAGGTTCTTCCGTCACTCTTGCTCCATTGACAGGTGGAGGACGTTCTTCAGGCTACAAAATAGAATCACAGAATAGGTTAGAACAGTTGCAAAGACAACCTTGATGTAGTCTAGTCAAAACGACATGAAACTTAATGCAGTTGCGTAAGCGGCTGAGCCCGAAGCGGCGCGGTGAAGTGCACCGGTTAGGATCGAAGTGCAACCATTGCGGGCCCAGAACAACTCATCGCTCCGGCCCAAGTGAAGCTAGCCCTCGATCCCTACCGCTATACACCTTCGCGCCGCTTCGAGTGCAGTCGCTTACGCAACTGCACCAAACTTCATGTCGTTTTGATTCGACCATAGTTCCATTCAAAATAAAATGATACAATCTCCAAATAAATTGATGAATAAATTTTGAATTCACCTTTTGAGCTTCATTTGTACTAATAGGAGATATAGTACAGGCATTTGTGGTAACCTAAAAGAAAATGTAACGTATGTAATAAACTGATAATACAGCTGCGATAACCAGAACCGAGGCTCTGACTTCTTCTTTTGGAAGGTTGTTGTCCTTACTCGCCCCTTTGCGATTGTGAAGTGTACAATGAAACTTTGCAGAACTCTGATACACAAACCGAAAATTCGGGAACATAGAACAGTACTGAACAAACCACAAATTAACATAGAGCGCAAACATTTTGCAGTTTTAAAACCCACATCTGCTAAAATAATTAGCAAATATCTTTGTTTGGAGATAAAAGTGGAGAGAAAAGAGGAAAGCGAAGTTCTGTCTGCGCTGAGCGTTTGGAATGGGAAATTCGGCACGAAATATGGGGTTTAACCATTTCAGAGACCATAAATTCATAATAAGGAAGGAGGGCTAAGACGGGTTAGTAAGAGGAGACACAAGATGAAGTCTGTTACAAAACCAGATCAAGAACTTGTTTTTATTCCACGCCGTTTGGGATGAAAAAACAAAGAAAGAAAGAGAATAGCGAAAACTTAAAAATTGAAAAGATTTTTCTTCTGTTTTTTTTTTTTAAATTTGAAACGAACAAGTAATGCTGCACATCAAAAGAATTTTGAGATGAAAATCTATAGAAAACATATAACATGTCAAAGAACTTCTTTTCTAAATAGAAATGAAGGATGACGAAGCACGGTCTCTCCTACCATAACGTCAGAGATGCGATGAGAGAGCATATAAGCGGAGAATCCCAATGGTGGCTCCCCCAGGAAAAAGCATGAGAGTTCACAGACCAAATGGTCTGCTTCTGCATCGATTAAGAGTTTTAGGAATACTATTCACCTTCCACTATATTGTTATATATTCAAATAATAAAATTAGTTAACAAAAACGCGTTTTTGGAAGATGTAAAAACTAGCGAAGTTCTTCATCCATATAAAATGTGTTCGAAAACACACGCTGATCCATCACCCCTTCATTCGAGCGCCCGAAATCGGAAGGCACCACCTCCAATTTGGAAAAATGTACGCTCCACTCTGCTCGCACCTGCGGTAATTGAGAAAATCTGCGGTCGAGATGGACTTACTGCTGTATGAGTGTTATCTGTACTGCTTCTTTCTGTCGTGTTTCCGTTATTATTTTGCGGGCGATTTGAAGTTGAGGATGCTAAAAGAAGTGATTCCATTGTCATTATTATTAATCCACAATGAACGTTTTCAAACAAGAACACGGTTAGGATAGTAGAAATTTGTTTGAAAGACCTACATTTCCTATAAGGCTCATCACCATAGGTTCCGCTCCAGTAACCTCGCTTCTTGTTGTATTTGCTAGAATACCATGGCCTGCCTTCTTCGTTGAACCTAAATATCAAATGCCATGTGTCTAAAAATTTGTCACGCGGTCGATTCGATTTGTTTTGTAAACTCACTTTGCAATACGATCGATAGCAATTTGTGCATCTTCCATAGCAGGATCGACGTATATTACACTTTCGAGGAATTCCGATACAACAGGCATCTCCATGACAGCTAAAAAGCTAGATCACGTTCTCGAAAAGGAGCGATCCATGGAAAAAGAAGTACCTTTTAATTCTAAGAATGTCTCTATAGGTACAGCAGCTGTACCTTCTCCTCTATTTTGTCGCAAGTGACGGGCATGGCGTTGCTGCATCACCTCATCGGAAGGTACTATTGTTACGCACTGAAAGGAAATCCTACCTGTTTCGACAAGAGAACAAATGAATAAATGGACCTACCTGACGAAAGAAACCTTCAAACAACGCCAAACGTTTCTTCCTCGTGTCTGGATCGCAGTTTGTGAAGTCAAGGATGTAATTTCGCCTTCTACGGGCTGCCAATGAAAGTAGTCTGGAAAGGTTTCTGCAATTTATGTCCAAGAATTCTTACGCAGTTATTATGACTCACCTATTTCTAGCTTTTCCTACCAATCCTAATACCATGTCCCATCTTCCTATATGACTACTATTCCTCGAAACGCCATTTACCTACAAAGCCAAAACATATCAAACGACATCTAACAAATATAGGATGTATGAGACAGCGAAACAAGATATTATTGAAATGAGTGGTTGCGCAAAGATGTAAATATTACCAAATAAGAAAGAGTAAGAAACATGCAAAGGGGCCAAAGTAAAAATTCTAAGTGAAGTAAGAAGTAATGAAGGTCTTTTGTGTTCGAGCTACCAACATGTAGGAATGTCTGGAAAATCAAATCGCTGCGAAGAAAGTGTGGAGGAAATAATGGAGAAAAACAACAACCTAATGATCCTCCATTGTAAAAATGCTTGCAGTTCTTTTCTCATCTGCATGGAACAAATAGTTGAAATGTTAGAGTTTATACCTTCATGGAGGCCAAAATAGTATCCGCACTAATCAACGTCCAGTGTTCACTTGGATGCTCACGTATGTAACGTCGAACCCAGGTAGTCTTTCCAACACTGGGTAGACCGACCTAAATCGGATGTTTATAATTTGGATGTTCCTCATTTCGAAAGAGAAATGGAACCATGCACTTCTTTCAGAGTAAGAACTAGATTCATGAAGTGTCGATACCTCTACACTGTTTCCAAACACTGTAAAGCAGTGCAAGCACGAACACCAAATATTTGAGATCAAAAGCTACCAGTAATTTAAATAACATTTTGAAAAACTGACCATCATAAGCACTGTGCAATCCGATTTGCTCTCCGGAGGTACTGGTGCACGTTCAGTTAGCGAACTCGGAAGCGCATTAGGGAAAACCCATTCAGGATTGCTCAAAAAGTACGCACAACTTAGCTTAGATAAGAAAACCTAGTCTACCCAGTTGAAATACCTGATCCACTCGTCTTCGCCACCCGGGAAAGTTCCAAAATTAACAGATACACGACAGTTTTTCACACAGATATGAGGGTACAAAGCTTCATCTTCGGGAATTACAATATTGGAAAAAGCCACTCCCAAACTTTCATTGTTTTTCCAAAAACTAATACATCCATTCTCAAAATCCTGAAAGGAGTTCTCATCAACAACTGAACCATTCACAGCGATCATGAAGAAAAAACAACCATGTGAGCAGTGACGACATCTCCAACAGCGAACGGTTCTCCGTAGTCCGTAAAAACGTTGTTGTTCGCTCGTTTTCCCAGTGAAGTAAAACAGTATGAACCAGGATATTCACCAAGCTGCAGGAGTAAACTTTAGAAGGATATCATCATGCCAAAGAAAGAGAAAGTGGATATCGCTACATCAAGGATACAAAGGTATATTACCACGAGCGGAGCAGATCGGAAGGAGAAGCCAACTCTTATGTCATTTGGGTCCAACTCATCAAAAGGTAGATGTCTTGTGGGTAGTAAGTCTGTTATCTATAACAATATCAAACGTAAGAATGTGGAGGGGAAACAATACGTAAAAACAACTAGATCTCGCTTGTTACCTTCACTTGAAACACAATAGATTTCACAGCGTTCTGCTCAGAACTATCTCCACCTGCAGGTTCATCGGTTCTGAAGAGATAGTAAGAGAGTAAAGTTCACAGTCAAAGACCGTTAACTGTATAGGATTTAGAATTTTCAATACTTCAAAAAGTCATACCAATTGGAACATACCTTCGACGAATCCCATGCGTACTTCTAACGCCTCCCCAAACAAGAGCCAAACCATCCTGATTGTCCGGATCAATTATCCAGTCGTTGTCAGGAGCTCCCTTTAGATGAAGGTCTCCATTATCTGTAGATGTAGTAGTCACTAATGGAGGACATTAAAATGTATTTAAAATCACAATGCGAATAACTTCGATGACGGAATAAGGAGCAAAACAGCTTACAAAAATCGATCTCAAACTGCTCTGTGGATGTTGGAACCTTTTCTTCAGCAATTACTTCCTCTTTCCGTTTTGGTTTGATTCCAGCAGCAACCTACACAGAAATAATAATATGTAGCATAAAAAGATGAAAAAAAAACGTCAGACCTCGAAGAGATCATCATCATCTGGAACAGGTTCGCCATGAAAGCTGTCCATAGGTTGGATACACTCTTCTTCTTCATATTCTTCATCGTATGGCATTTGTGAATATTGAGAGTCTGAAAGGAAAAAAAATGATGAGGAAGGGAATATCAAAGCAGCAGTGTTTACGAATTTAACTAAACATAATTTGATTTACGAATAATAATTTACAGTAACAGGAAAAATTGACCTTCTCTCTTTCCCAAACCTTGCAGTACCGCAGATGCACGCTGAAGCAAATGACGGGGATCGTTCAACAGAGAAGGATCACTGTAATACAATGGCATCAACGGAAGGACACGTCGATCTTTGATGTAACGTTATTGAGAAATGACCGCTTTTCAGAAGTGTTTTATATGTATGAAGACAAAAACTAATAATAGATTCGACTGAAACCTAAAAATATCACGAACGATTACTTACGGCTTTCTATCCACTTCTTCTGTTTCAGGCTCAGGCGTTGCTACTGATGGTTGCTCTCCAGAAGGATGTAGAGCTTCAGAAGAAATTGCAGCAGTGTCTTCCTCAGCTGCCGCTTTTTTTCGCGGACGCCGTACTACTTTGATAATTCTGCCAGCCTCATCGTGACGCACAAACGTTTCGCTGGGTAATTCGTCATTTTCACCTTCGGAATCATCCTCAGAATCATCGCTGATAGACTGAATGTCACTATCTACGTCTTCTAAAATTTCTTCTTCTTCTTCGTCTTCCTCCAACGAAGGAAGTGGTTGCACAGATGGTGAATAACGTTCTTCGTCGTCTGGCGGCAGCTCAGTTACTTCAAGTTCTGGAGTTTGCGAGGAGACTAGCTCCTAAATCAAGTAATTAAGAAGTTTGGAAACAAGCTTCAAAAATGAGGATTGAGTGCTGAAACATCGACAGACATCTAGCGTCACATCTCCTGAAACGACAGCGGATGGTACGTAGTTTTCGAATCCTTCAACAGCAGAAGTTTCTAGAGGGTCGTATTCCTGTAAGGAAGGTTCTCATATAAAAGAGTGAGAATAGTAAGGAGTGACAACCAACATCGTCAATCTCCGGAACATTCACTTCGCTTCTGGGCTTTTCAATTTCAGCAACGTTGCCAACATCACTGAGAGGTCCAGAAGGGATAGCTGGAGTCTTGTTAGATTCTTGGTCTCGTAATCCAGTAAGTGGGCATCGTTGATGACTGCGCTGGGAGAATGGTATCGGTACCTAGATGCAGTTATTCCACACAATTCAGCTCTGAGTCATCAATAACAATGGAAATTTATCCTACCTCCTTTGCTGGCAATAATTCTCCACTGATTTCATCGAATGGTTTTATGGAGGAAACCAGAAACACGACATATTCCAAACAGGTCTTCACTTCCGAGAGAACTGTTATTAGAGTTATGTTGAGAAAAAAGTTACAACGGAACGAAAACCTAACAATTTAGGATAAACCTACTCGCTAATTCCTCCAGTTTGTTGCTATCATGTGGGCTTGGTGTTTCTCTGAAAATTCCCAATTAAGAGAGATACGGTTAGGTCAACAAAAACTTGGAAAATCAGAACCTTTTGATCTCAGTAGCAATGCTGCCTCCTTGCTGCGCAGGTGCTGGCTGAAATTATGAGAGATATTTTGTCAAGAACAGGATCTTTCCAGATGTATTCATAAACATACCTTAGCAGAAGCAGGAGGACGAACTGGTTTCAAACGTTTGGGAGGTGGTGGAGGAGGAGGGAGTTGTTCTACAGCTGAAATCCGAGGACGCCGCGGAGGTGGAGGTGGAGGGATGTCCTTACACGGAGGCTGAGAAGGTGGCGGTGGTGGAGGTGGTGGTGGAGGTACCAGAAGATGTGCCACTTCTACACCAACTGTTGGAACTTTCTTCGACGATGCTTGCTGTGGAGCAGGTTTAGGAGGAGGAGGAGGAGGAGGTAGGATTTGTGGGCTCTTCGGCGAATTTTTGATCGAAGAAGATTCCGCACAAGTTTGCTCAAATCGTCGGTATGCTTCTTGTGCTACTGCGGAGAGATCTGAAAACAACACCTATGTTCCGTTACTAAACGAAACCATTTCAGAAATGAAAATATGGATATCAGGAGAGAGAGAAGAGAAAAACCTAATTAAACGATAAATACCACCAAGATCAAAAATCTAACGATGAATCAAACGGGCAAGTGCTTTCATGACATAAACTTGTGCACGATTATCAGCATATCTCTGGTATTTCGTAGCTGATATAAAATTATGTGGATGATCGGCTTAGAGCACCATAATGTTCGGTGTGGACTTATGAGTTTTCAATCGTAGTGTATCTTTCTATTTGGATAAGGAGGGAGGAATGTAATTGAACTTAATCGGGACTTGCTATATGCTTCAAAAAAGCACTGAGGCTACTGTAAATCATATAAAGAGAAGACCACGTGACTAGACAGTTGCTAGTACCTCACAGACAGTCCTCACTATCCTATTAGCCTCAAGCCTACACAGTTTGAAGGATGAGTGAAAGAGATTTTTGAATGAGATCTTCATTAAACCATAGACTATTAAGCCATAGATTTCACATGCGTACTTCCTTAGTCATTCTCCTACAAACTTTATTATCAATTACAGAGTGGGTAAAAAAAAGCTCAAACAAGACGAAAACTGTGGGAATTACCTTGCGACTTTTCTAAGCATGTGATATCCGCAGCGTCCTCCGCCAGTTCAGTTTTTCGAACTTCTCTGATGATAATATCTGGAGAGTTTCTGTCATCCGACTTCCTCATAGTTTGTAAAAACTCGGATTGCTGGTTCATAATTGAGTCAAGCAAATCGAGACCATTCTCCGAGGTGCTTGAAACTCCAACACTTGACTTTCTTATACTAGTCGAAGCAGAACCTTCAAGAAAGTGAATTGATAAAACTAGAAGTATTTGAGCTGCTATTTTAGGTCCTTACCAAGTATAGATTTTTTGCGGGTGTCGCTGTCGCGTTCTTTTGGCTTGTCCTTTGGAGTTCCAGCCCCAGAGGAAAACTTGTTGGGATCAGTCTTCTTGAGCTGAAAATTTACCTTTTTGGACCAGCGATGATAACGTTCGGAAAAATCCGACAAGAAAAGGCAAAGAACAACAATATAAGGAGAAACGAAAGAGAAGCAACAAGAAAGCGAGAAAAACAATTACTGTACAAAGAAAACGGAAAATGGAATGTAAGAAATAAGATACAACCAAATCATAACCTGAGCTAACCGCTCGGCCCACGCCTCAGTTATTGGTTTGTGTGTCGGAATTTTCTCTGTTTTGCTCGAAATATTCGCGCCATGAGATCTAAAGAGACTTACAGATTTGCGCAATACGAATCTACAAGATCTGTTCAGTTACAGGACTACTTGAGGTCACTCGTTACAAAGCCGGGCAAACTATTTGAATAAAAGTACCTCTTTAAAAGATAACGGTCTTCATCGTCCTTTTGACAAGAGAGTTTTCGAGCTAAACAGTGATTGATTTCAGCACGTCATAACTTGTTCAAAACAAATTTTAGAAAGGCAAGAGAATATGAAAGAACTAAACAACTGAAAAATTACAGTGTCTTGATGGCATTTGAAATGATAGATTTTCCGCTGAAGATTCCTGCAAACGAAATTAATATTACGATAACCACAAGGAAAGCGAGCAAATGTGATTGGAACGGACAAGAACAAATAATCAAAAACACTCACCTTCCTTTTCCCTGAAAATCCTCCAGTAGATGTCCTAAAATAGTCAAATGTACCAAGCATCACAACAACAACAAATGTCTCCAAGATCCTATTCCCTAACCTTTTCGGTAATATCTTCACTTTAACATGAGCAGAAAAGTCGTCGTCGGAACTTCCACTGTGTGCTGAAATGCAGAAAACTCATGAAACAAAACAAAAGTTCAAGTAAAGCATACAGCATAGATGCGATAGTCTGAGCCGGTGCTCCGACCCATTTCATTTTTAACGGTTGGCGAAGGGACCCTCATCACATGAGCTATTCACCACCTGAACCCCTTCACCTGAGGAGGGTCCGGCTCCTCTCTATCACACCTATGACATGCAACTAATTAATTTCGTATCTGTTCACAAGTTAAGCGTGAAAAGAACGTTAATACTCACTACTAGCATTTGAAACGGTCGCATGTGAGCTAACACTTTCCGATCCACCTTGGGCTGAAGATGAAAAAGTATTCGATAACACAACAGTCGAACAACCATGTGGAACAAAAAGAAAGGAAAAGTCATGTGCAATTTATGAGAAGAAGCAGCGGTGAAGCTCACCGTTGCTTTGAGACATTTGAGTGGAGGGGCTTTCTGTCCCCACCATACACGGGAGTGGACGCTAAAAATAACACGAATAGAAACGTTAGAATTTAAAAGCTGACTGGTTGGAATTCATCAGTCACAAATGTGAACTTAAAAAATGCATTCACGTAGTTAAAATTACTCACGACCTTAGGTAGAATGGATAGAATGGGCTTCATAATAGAGCATGTCGGAGAAGGTTCAACGACGGCGCTCTGAAGTCCGAACAAAGGATGAGCTATATGTGAATCAGTGCCCAATAGTGCACTTACCGCAGGATCATCAGGAACTTCGGTCTTCACCTGCACAACCTCTTCGCTTTGGCATAAAGTTGGTGGATTGACATTGGGTACGTTTTCCGGCACCACAGCGTCCTCTCCAGCGGCAGCTCGAGGGCGTCGTTGTTTCCGGGGTCGAGCAGCTGCAATTTGCAGAATTATTATCGCCAAAAATTACCAAGTAAGAAACAGTTTACTAGGTGTTGCATCAACGGGAGCAGTTGAATCCGTCTCCTCTTTGATATTGTTAGATTTTAATCTCTTTTTTGATGACTGAGAAGCACTGTCGGGTTTGGTGGTGGCCTACGTAGCAAAATACAAACAAGAAAGAAGATAAAAATTCATGTGAATTCTTCTTACACTTCTTTTCATTCTTTTTCTTGCTGTAGCACTAGCAGCAGTATCACTCTGGAAATGACATAGTTACGAAGGGAAAAAAAACAACAACAGAGTAGTGGATCTGTAATATCGTGGAAGTAAATATTAATTTTAAAAAAACTGTTGACATACAGGCACAATCTCAGTGACTTCTCCACCTTCCATTCCTGATTTCTGTGGGGAGCTTCCATCTTGGGAACCACTCAACGTATTGTCTGCAGACACACTGGGCTCCTCGGATATTATACCGTTGATGGAATCTAGCAGTCTATCGATAAGATCTTGCCTTATCCCAACACGACTCAATCCTCTTCTCGTGAGCTCCTACAATGACATATGAATGCATTTTGTAACTTGCAGGAAATTTCGCAGGAGAGACATCATTCTGGAGTTCTAGAACTAGAATGCAGTCAAGTCAAAACGACAAGAAGCACGGTGCAGTTGCGTAAGCGGTTGCGCTCGAAGCGGCGCGTTGGAGGTATCGGTTGGAATCGAGATCGGAACATCGCGAACTGCAATAGTGAACGGTGGTAGAAAGGGTCCTCAACTGATCGATCCAAATCGCCACACTCCTCGCATCCTTTCGGGCGCAACCGGTTGCGTAACTGCACCATATTTCATGTCGTTTTGACTCTACTATATATACCACAGACAGAAAAAAATGAGATCTGCGACATAAGAACTTAGCCGAAAAACAAATTCGTGGCGCCTTTATTATGAAGTGAAACTGAAAAGGAATTTTGTGATGCTCTTGAACGTAATGTACAGTGCTTTTGCAAATCTACTAATGTTCGGAGAAGTGATATTCCCGTGAATGAGATGTCTTAATATGTGGAAACTGAGAACATCAGCCATCATCCTTGAACAATTTGAACCAAGCATAATGATAAATGGTCTCCTGGAGCGATCCTAGATATTCATAATAAACAATGAAGCTATCCAAGTAATTGTCTGTCCGACTAGCCAATCTTTAGCAAGATAGTCGGAGCCGGTGCTCCTACCCCCTTCATTTTTGGACGTTTGGCAAAAAGAACCTCTTCACTTCTGATCAGTTGATCTCTCACTTTTGGACGATTGACTAAGGGATCCTCATCACTTCAGCTTCACCCTGTGAGCTAGACCCCTTCACCTGAAGAAGGTCCAGCTCCTTCTATCACACTTTTGATTATCGCTTAGAAAATTGTTGTGTTTCCAGTATGCGCAGAAAAGCTGGTTGCAACAGCAACTCTTTGTCATTACCGCAAAATTATGACACCGGTGATGTATCGAGTGCAACGATGACGATGGTATGCCACAGTCGGCGAAAAAATCCCTCAAGCTGTAGATCTCTACGCGTGTACAATTGGATAAGGACAAATAAAAGATGGGATGTGCGTGTATCAAGTGAAGAAAATGCTCTCTTTCTAGACAAATGCGCCGCACCTGTTTCTTCAATTTCGGCACCGACTATATATGACGTTGTGTACCGAATGGCATGTTGGATTTTCAAAAAGAAACTTCAGTAAGAAGCAAAGAAATTCGTGTGGAACCTTAGGAATTAATGTCCTTTGGTCATTGTTCCTTTCTTTTTTCGTAGTATTGAGACTATGCACCTCTAACACAATCAATTCTCGCGGAGACAGGTACCAGTGTACATAATTTGATAAAACTGAAACTATTGTTTCACTATATGCATATGAATGTAATTCCTATATTATGAGTTTCAAAATACCAACAAAGAAAGGACTACTACTGCAAAAGGAATGAGGGAAATAGAACGAACACAATAGGCGGAAAAACATCAATCTGGTACCACATATAAGGAAGAATCACTAACCTGCCTTAACCTAGTGTCTGACCAAAGAAATATTGTAGACGGTGACAGAACCGAAGTGTCACCTCTTGCGCAACTACGGCGAGGACGAGATGACATGACTTACTAAACTGAAAAACACAGTTACACTGAAATTAAGGAGCCAGCAAGGTGCACTATTACTTAATTCGACGACTACGAAAAGGAAAAGAAGTGGAAAAACTCCATGATCGGAATAATTTGACGAATCCTACTTCCCCAAGCGTTTTTTTAACAACACAATAAGGTGAAAACTGAGGGAAACCATAACATGTAAGGCAACCTGACAGAAAAAACGGAAGATTAAATTGCCACAATTCGGACGCGAGCGGTTGCGTCGCAGCGTGTGATGTAGGGCACACTATTCCTGCGTCTGATTCCCGATGTCTGTTGACATCAGGCTGAAGTCACTCGTATACGAAGCTCAGAACTTGTCTCCATCTCTTTTTAGGTTTATATTAGGTTCTGGACATCCTTTTTTTTTTACTTTGGAAGGGCGCTGTCAATTTTGGGATGCCATCCTTGATCCCCTCCAAGAATTTTCCCAGCTTTCCGCAGCACGGTGCGCACTCATGTTTTTGGTGCAATGATTTCCATAGTTGTTTTCATCATATGAATTATTCAGAAAATTTCTGAACCAAAAAATATGAAGGGTATGATATGGAAACTTGAAAGCATGTCGCTAACAATAACGTTCCCATTTTTAAAAACATTTTTGAACTCTCCATGTACGACCTTCAACAAACCTCGGCATGATGGTGATTCAGTATTTTTGTCCTTACAATGACCAGTACAGGAGGTTGTTGTAACCCTTTATTCGTGGCTAAAGTTTGGGGTAGCCCGCTTTCTTCTTGATTCTTGGAATAGGACGACTTCCTGCAGCTGCTAGATACCAGCGGTGAGCTCGTTTTTTGAGCTTTCTTTTAATCATCGCCTTAACCCATATTGCTAACTCCGGAGATTGATAATACGACAGGTAGAAACTACGAAAGGACGGCCGAAAAGAAACTTGAAGGTGAGTAATATGCGGACATGTCCTGATGACGACAAACATCCAATGCTGGTCAATCTTTCCCACCACTTGGGTCGAAAAAAAGTTTAATGGAGGAATCACTGTCTGACTTGCAGCTGAAGCGCGGTGGTTTCTCGAAAGTTCGTTGCATTAGCACGCCAACGGCAACCATACGTTATGCATCCAATGTTGATGTTTTTGATGTTATAGTAGGGTCAAGACGACATGAAGCACATACACAACTGCGTACGCGTCTTCTCTCGAAGCGCTTCGGTGAAGCGTAGCGGCTAGGAGCGTGGAACCTCTTTCTGACACCACTTACCGCTGCAGTTTGCGACGGTCTCAACTCGGTTCCAACTGCTGCCTCCACTGCCCGGTTTCGAGCGCGTACGCAAAAGCACCGCAACTACACTCGTGATTCATGTCGTCTTGACCCGACTGTAGGGTCAAAACGAGATGAAGCACGGTGTATTACGCGGGCTGCGAAGAACGATGCTAGTAATGGTCCTCCCTAGATCCTAACCGCTACGCTACACCGCATTGATTCGATCGCAACCGCTTACGCAACTGTGCCGTGCTTCATGTCGTTTTGACCTTACTAAACATAGATAGTGGGAAAAGAAAAAAAAAATTTGGGCAGGGGGGGCCCAAAAAAGGGGGGGGGGGGGGGGGGGAAAAAAAAAACCACCCCCCCCAAACCCCGCCCCCCTCCCCCCCCCCCCCCCCCCCCCCCCCCCCCCCCCCCCCCCCCCCCCCCCCTATGTTTGTACGGTAGTACATTATTCGTCTCTTTTCGAGCCACAAATTCCGCGTAGCACAATAGCCTAGTAACACTGAATATGATGACTTCAATTAAGTCTAAAATTTAAGGTCGTCAAAGAAAGCAGACTATACACCAAGCTACGGTGTGTTGTTGCGAACACCACACCGTAGCCTGGTGTATAGTCCTCTACTGTCTACTGTGGCGCAGACCACTACGGAAATTGATAGTCCAGCGGGTGGCGCCCAAAAAGGCTCGAGTGTAGCAAATTAAAGATTTGAAACCCTAGCAAGTGATTTCTTTCTATTTCCTGAAGCACGAAGAGCAAAATATTCTTCACGAATATGAGTCGCTTAATCGCACGATATGAGAACATAAATAAGTCAGCCTAAGGCATCTCACATCAGGCTACAGCTTGTGATTCAATTGCCAATGGAAAACCTCATCAGTGAAAAAAAGTCGTAGCGTTTGTATACTTGGGTCAAAACACCATGAAGCATGGAAAGTTGCGCAAGCGGCTGCGCTCGAAGAGGCGCGGTGAAGCGTAGCAGCTAGGATCGTGTAAGGATCCTTGTTACCGCCACCCACCTCTGCAGTTCGACATGGTCCCACCACGGTTCCAACCGCTGTCTCCACCGCTTCGAGCGCATCCGCTTGCGCAACTGTCCGTGCTTCATGTCGTTTTGACCCGACTATAGGCTCTGTAAGCTCCTACTGCTGCTGTAGGGACCTCAACTCAACCACACCGTGATGCAGGTGTGCTCGTGCACCAACGCACATATTTAGAGGCGAACACGGTAATCAGATGGTGAACATGATTCACGCATCACAGAACGTCAAGATGCTATTCTCCGATACTATGAGGGGACAGTTCAGTAAGGAAGTCTTGCCCGCTGTTGTGTATGTAGGCACCAAAGTGGGAAGTTCACATCGACTCAGGTGTGCGCTAAACTTTCATCTCCTCCAAAATCAACTCGGCGAGAACCACTACTTCAAGTACTGGATGGTTGGTCACCGCTACATTACCCTAGACCGTACGGTGATAGGGCGAATCGTGAAGCTCATGAGATGAGCCGCCCAAGTGCTTTTCGTGCAATGATTTCTGAATGTTGCATGTTTCAAGATCATCAGACGTTGCACAAAGACAAGACGGCTTATAGGACTACAAGGTAGAAGGTCACAGGCGCTATGCCGGAACGCCAGATTCAGTTTCAAAAATTGTTCAAGGACTCGGTGCTAAAGATGGATACTTAACGATTTTACTTAGTAAAAAAAGAATTTTGCGAAAAAAAAGAGAATAAGTGCTTGGTAAATTCGTTGGTTGCTACAGATTCGTCATCCGATAAGAGTAGTGTTGAACTAGGAAACTTACCCGATCCAGTTTCTTCTAGGTGGAGCGAGGCCTCTTATGCCCGATATATGCATATTTTCTATCGAGGAGAATTGATAATAGTGTGTTCGTACTGCTAGTTAATGGCTAGTTTCTGAATTGCTATTTTTCCAGAAAGCATGTGAGAATGATATGCTAATGAAATGCTGTGATAAAGGATGGGATTCAAGAGCATTATTCCGTAACTAAAGCCAAGCGCGATGGACAAAGCACAACAGCTATCTAGAAAGTTGTTAGTGGAGAAGCGGAGGTTCTCTAACAGTTAGAGAACGAGCTTGTTTCGGATCCCCATACTAATTAAGTTTTCTATGCCGTTACGGGGTGTAAGAAATATGTTGAAACTAAGTTCCAAGTTTGAACATCTTTGAATCTTGGTATTGTAGAATTTGATTGTGTACTACTTTTTAAAACTTAAAGACAACTGGCTGCTATTTCTCAATGTCCAGGTTCATTTGCGTAGGGGAAATTGGAGAACAAAATGGTATCGAAAACCAAGTTGTAAGATCATTCTGATTCAATACCAATCGGCGCACCTCTGCAGATCCAAAAAGTCAGTCATTGAAAATACGTTTAAGACAGCTGCAGCAGTTCCATCTGAGGCTCAATGGCGCATTGCCTCCGTAAACATGGCTAACCATATTACTCAGTTCAATGGGTACCCAGCAAAGGTTTCTCATTCAAATCGGAGCCGTGCAACTGTGCGGCGGTGGGAGAACAAACAACAAAGATCCCCTTCAGTCTTCCTTTTATTTTATTATGACATAAGTAATGTAGTGCAGGCAAGCTCACGACAGCTAGGTCTGCGAGACTCAGTCAGAGTAGTGAACATACCACCTGCAAACCTGAAGCAACAGCTAGTCTGCAACCGTGCTTATGACAGACTTTGTGAGACACCTAACTGCATCGTTTATCCGAATGAGGGTGATTGCGTCGTATCGGGTGTTATCTATCTAATCACCTGTCAATTATGTGGGGCTGAGTACATTGGCGAAACAGGAAGACCACTATATACCCATCAAGGAGCACCTAAACGGACTCGTAAAATCGAAAACATCAACCCCTTTAGGTGCTCATCGCAGAGAGTGTCATGACAACAACCCTTTCAAGATAGCTGTCATGATCTTGGAACGCGAATCAGACGTTTTGGCGCGAAAAACATTGGAAGCATTTTATATCGCCAAAAGTCCAATGCATCGCTGTGACCAACGAGGTGGCGCTATGTCAAGACTCCGCCTCTGACCCAGTGGGTTTCCCCCGCCTCTGACCCCGTGGGTTTTGACCCCACATCCCACAAGATATAACTTAGCAAACAGATTTTTCAAAGACAAAGTCTTTGAAAAATCTGTTTGCTAAGTTATATCTTGTGGGATGGGAGGGATTTGAGAGTAGTTACTGCATGTCTTTGATTTCTCAGGCTCTGAAGAAGGCGACGACGCCGAAACGTTAGCCAGAATAAAGATCAATAACAATCTTGTTTCTGCTCGAAAAGTAGTACACAATATGTTGAAACTGTTCATAAACACAAAATTTGAGAAGGAAAACAATCGCCGATTTTGAGGTGCTAAATCTTTCAGTTTTCCAAAGGCAACCATGCTCCAGTTTCTTCCATTACTGCTTTTAACTCAGGAATCAAGGAACATGGAAGACATTTCTCAGTGGCTAACCCGCATATTTCAAACGAGGCTTTGTTTTTGCCGCAGGAAGTAGACTCATGAGTACCTGCTCTTATGGACACCTCCTGGAGAGATGCATTCTGTGCGCGAGTCGAGTGCGAGAGCACGCAAAAAAGTTTTGATTTAGTGAACTGCCGCGACTGTAGCCATGGATCTCCATTTAGTCCACTGAAGAGCTGTTGAAAAGTTCGAAATAAGTGTGCAGCATGGCAGTATGAACAATTATAGAAGTAAAAAATAAGAAAATTACTTCCGCTTCCGAAGAAAGTATTCTAGGCGTGTAAAGGTTTAGATATTTTTGTTTTAGAGTGCCCGCGTGGCAAAAGCTTTGCGCAAAAGAGACAAATTCCGTTGTCTTTGGTTTGCATAAGTTAAACTTCCCATTGTCTTCAATTTGAGCCACTTGACAAGCAATCGCTTCGTATTGCTCCATAGCCAGCAAATCGATGCTTCTAAATACGACCGTAGAACACGTAGTTTGAAAATCCATCGCTTTCTTGTATGCTCCTGCGAGGGATTTTTTCGCACCTTATTAGGCTGCGCCGGGTTATCAACGACAAAAGCAGTCACCGACGAACTAAATGTAAGTAATAAACTATGTAATAATAATCAATTAAATATTTTTTGAAGGCGACAAGAGAGTTCAAATAAGAAGTCAAACGTGCACAAAAGTTAGATAAAAGTAATATAAATTCACTGGCGTATCAATCCACTCCGGGATGCGCCAACGCGTTTTACCGCAATTCGTAATTGTTGAGGTTCCGGAGTGTGTGTTGGCCAGTACAATGCCGTACAAGGCAAGCCGATGATCAAGTCAGTGTTTTTAACCTCCCAGACAGGTCTGGTACCAATTTATCGACTCCGGCGGGATGGAAGGCTTGGTTTGCACTAGGACGGTTTCGAAACCTCGACCGTGTGGCTACAATGGACTTTTAACCGACTGCGCCACACCCACCCTGTAGAAAAGTTAAAATGATCTCAACTTCAAGTATCTTAACTTAATTTTAATTCGAAATAATCCGTACTTCTCTAGTATAGTACTACTCGAGGTTCATACGCTGCAATCTTCTTAAGACCAGTAAGCACACTTTCCACTGTGGTAAGTTGCGAATTCCATTTGTAGTGCTACACAAATGTAACAGAAACAAAAAGAATTAGCTGGATACACAGATGGGGTAGCGCCATTACTGATCCGTTTTAACTAGGCGCAACCGTCAAGGATACGCTGTGACACAAGGCTGATTCATAGCTCAATGTAGATTTTCATTAGAGATTAACCTTTCTAACTTAACCTTCGGTGATGTGAGTTAGGAGTGGTTCCAAACACGATTCATATCGCAGTATTTCACGAAATGGCGTTTCAAAAAAAAACACTTTTAGGCAACCACGAGCATCGCCGCAGTTGCTGCTTTCGCAATAACTTCCACGTGTTCTGGGACAGCTAAGCTTTTCCTCTGTAACTCACACCAGTTGTACCTCTGTTCTGCAATGTTCATGGCTGCGCTGTTATAATTTGTGTCGTGAAACACCCCTTTTTTGCTAGCGAAAGGCCGAAAATTTTAATTCAATCGTTATTTTTTTTAATTTCTTCTACATACAAATTGTACTGAACCTCTCACTAGTTAATTATAATTGCACAAAAGTTCTTGTGTTTATTGTATAGTTCTTCTAAGTTACGTCTGAATTTGGGTCCTACGGATTTATAGGTACAACATGTTCGTGACTTTTTTTTTTCTCAGAATCCCCCAGAATATCTCATTTTTGCTTAATTGACGTCCAACAACGTGGCGAAACTATTTTCTTTTAAACTATTTTTGAGAGACCTTTTTTTAAACCTGATTTTGTGTTTTCTTCCTCATGCTCATTTGTGTAGGTTTTTCTCAATGAGTTAATTTTCATCGTGAATTCCTAATTTATTTGTCAGAGTTGAGGTTTTGCTGCTAACAGCGTTAAGCTTACAGGTGAATCTTCTTCAAAGGCATCAAATGAATGAAAGGCATCAAATCGAATCTGGGGGTGAGGGGAGGCGGGTTCCAGGTGGGTTATACCTATACAGGGTCGTAGATAATCAGGAGGTTAGAGTGATTCCGTCCATTTACTCCTAACTGCCGTAAAAAAAAACGCCCCACAAGATGCGGCTTCGAGCATTTTCGGGGCGCGATTTTCTACAAATAGTCAGCTTTGTGCATGCGCCGCATCTTCTGGGCCGTTTCTTACGGCAATTAGGAAAAAATGAACGGAATCACCCTCCTCCCCACAATCTACGACCCCGTATAGGTATAATCCACCTGAAACCAGTACCACTCCAGATCCGTGGGGTCATGCCTTTAATCATAGTCTAAGGTTCCAAATTCCACATCCAAAGAGAGTTCACACATATCTAAAAAGGGATTTGTCGAATATTGGCATCAAAGACAAATCCTTGGATTTGTCCAGTAGTAGACAGTGTTCGAGACGTCGTTTATAAGCATAATGGAGAAAACGCGAAATGCTTTGCAGATTTGGATATTAGGTGGACCAGGAGCGCCCGACTGGCTTATTCATGCGACAAAGCAACGCTATGCTCCTTTTCGAGAGATGAAATGAAAATGCGTAAAGCAGCTTTCCTCATTCATATGTATATACGAGTAGGAAAAGGTATAGTCGGGTCAAAACGATATGAAATACAGTGCAATTACATAGGCGCTAGCGATTGAAGCGGCGCGGGATCGCGGTGGGACCATCGTTAACTGCAGCGAAGGATGGTGCAAGCGAGGGTTTCACCACGATCCTAACCGCCACGCTCCACCGCACCGCTACAACCGCAGCTGCTTACGCAAGTGCGCCAGTGTTTCATTTCGTTTTGAATAAAGGATAAAGTGTCTAGCGTTAATCAATCCGCTTGGGATGTGCCTCCACGTTCACTTCAATTCAGAAACGAGCGAGGCTTACGGACGTGTGACTGGCCTATGTAATGACTTTCGGGGGCTAGCCCGTCCTCGTTGTGTGCAGTCAGTGTTTTTATCCTCCCAGACAAGTCTGGCACCAATTTATCGACCTTGGGAGTATGAAAGGCTTGGTGAGCACTAGGGCGGATTCCAACCTTTGATCGACCGTGCAGGCAACGGAACCTCTAACCGACTGCGCTACACGCACCCCATCTGATTCCTGTTTAATTCCTCTTAAGGACTGCGTTCCTCATTTCGTATTGACCCTGCTATAATTCTATACTTTGTGGGGCAGTTAAATAACTGATCCAATTCTTATGCTGCTTCTTTCTTCTCTTGCTCTTCTCTTGCTTTCCATACTGTCAGTTTTAAGGTTTCCTCATTAAAGGCATCACCCATGAACCGGGGGTAGTGCGGATTTCATGTGGATTATGCCTATACCGAGTTGTATATTATGGGGAGGAGGGTGATTCCGTCCATTTTTTCCTAATCGCCGTAAAAAAACGGCCCGGAAGATACGGCTTCGAGCGACCCGGCGCGCTATTTTCTACAAGGAGTTCGATAGGAGCGCGCCAGCCTTGTGCATGCGCCGCATCTTCCGGGCAGTTTTTTACGGCAATTAGGAAGAAATGGACGGAATCACCCCCATCTACTAATAATCTGTTCTCACCCACCTCTCCATAATCTACGATCACGTATACGAATACTCCACCTGAAATCCGTACCACCTCGGATACGTGGGGTGATGCCTTTAAGTGAAGGGATCAGTCTGGAGGCACTGACCCATCTGGTTTTGGATTTGTGGAGAATAGTCGTTCTGGTTGCGATATTTGCGATCCACGTGTGTCCTGGGCACTCCGTACTACTGGAGAAGATTTTTCATGATGGGAGGAAAATTGGAACACTTTCTTTCATGTAATGAACATAGTATTTGTAATTTGTATATATATATTATATTTGTTGCATAATACATAGTATTTCCAACACATGTATATTGTACTAAATTTCCAAAAGAGGAAGTCTTTTTTGCATAAATAGGGTGTAGATGTGTATATCTGTTAGTTCAAAATGAATTAGTCATATAAATATAGTAAGTTGTTTACTAATCAAAACTCTCATTACGCATAATAATAATATGAAAGTATTTCCTAATTAGTTGTGTTCAATCCGATTTCTTTGATAAGACCATGGTTCTCTAAGCAGTCGTTTAAGAATGCAGTGAATGCTGTAAAGATTTTCGTTGCGTATTTACTCACTCTGCATTTTTTCTTGAAATTGAGGAGTTTGATAGTTTGAGAGGTTTTTGAACTTCAGATTTACGTCCCTTCTTTTTGTTCGTGAAGGTTTATCAAATGGTTAGGGATCTGTCGCCACAAAGGTGACATGACATGCAATTATCGAGTGGATGCGGTCGTTTGGTTATGTCAACGCGTCAATCCGCTTGGGATGCGGCTTTGTAATAGCGTTGAGGTCTTGGAACGCGTGTTGGCCTGTACAATGGCTTGCAGGGTCAGCCTAAGATCAAGTCAGTGTTTTTATCCTCCCACACAAGTCTGACACCAATTTATCGACCCCGAAGAGATGAAAGGCTTCGTTGGCAATGGGGCGGTTTCGAACCATCTACCATGCACACTTCTTACCGACTTCGCCACACCCGGCGCTATTGTTATTGATCATGTCAGGTTTCGGTAAAAAATACTTTAGAATTAAGATTTAGTGAAGGAATACATTTGTTACTGTAACCTGTATTTTCTAATACCTGTAATTTATTAGTGGAAATATCGGTATTGCTGTGATAGCGTTACAAAGCCATACATAATGAACGAAATTGGCAACACATAGTTGTAGTCTGAGATATCGGCTGTTTGGGACATAATCCGAATACGGCCAATTAATTTTCCTCCTAAAAACCATCAAAATTTCAATTTCGTTTGATATTTTCGGCATACTAAATAAAAATGAGCGTGAGTCATGTGATTTGTGGGAACGTGTTTCGGTAAATGTTGCTGGCACGATTTGTTTCTCTACTTGAATGATTTTGATGTCCAATTGAAGGAAGTAATTGAGGGGAGACAATAAGCTTTTTTTTACTTCTGCCTCATTGAGTAGGCGTTTTTGTTCAAAAGTGTTGTGGACGTTGGCAGTAATAACAATACTAAAAAGTGACCGCAATTTTCAAAGATTCATCCTTCACCTCTTTCCCTCTCTCAATTTTTTAAAAATTAATTTTGGATCAAAAATCACAGTGCTAATCCAATTTTCACAATTTTTCAGAAAAGTTCGAACAAGAATGTTCTCTGGATTTGTGTTGTTTTTTTTTTCGTTGACAGACAGCTACGTCTTTCGACTAATGAAATTCACTAAATTCTTTCTCCTTTTAGAAAAACCGCTCTCGGCTGCATTCCATGTGAATAATTCACGCTCCCTTAAGCATTGATGGTTTTGCTAGTTTATGTGGAAAATTGCTAACAGCATCGCTCATTTTGTGCAGCCCACTACATGATGAGTTAAAAAAAATAATAGAAAAGTAAAGAAGAAGAAAGAAACTGACTAGAATGATTCACCTGAGAGCTCTATTTGCTTTGCAGAGGAATAGTACACCATATCCATTAATTGAAGTCAATTCTCTCGTATTCTCTCCAGTTATTCGTATAGGCGTTGGGTTTTCGTTGGATGCCATTGATTGCTAACAACCCCTTTCCATGCTAGTCTTCCTCGATTCACACCTACATACTATGTGCATTTTCTGCGAGCGGATATTCGCCTTGACATTTTTTTTCTCGTTCGCGCAAATTTCAATTAATTTAACTTCACCTTACTAATTGTTCTAACACTTTTTTCCTATTTTTTTGAAAAACAAAACAAACGCTTTTCTCGACATGATATGAAAAGATGTGGTATGATATGTATGGTAATGTAATATAATTATAAAATTCCAGATGAATTTTTTTGACGACTTTGTTCTCGTACGGTTCGTGACAAATTTCGCAGCACAGCTATTCATTCACGGTTGATTTATTTGCAACACTAATGAAATTCTCTTATCGAGTGATATGACAGACAAAGAAAGTTTCTTGCTTCTTTTTCATGTAAAACGTTTTTCATCATCGATACTGTGAAAACTTCATAAATCGTGTGCAGTCACCGAAATGTACACATCTTAAGGAACTGGAATGCTCAACTCATATTTGCTTCCTCATTGTTTTGATCCACTTATGTTTGACCTAAGAATCGAATCGGTAATCATCTCGTTGTTTTCGTGGTCGTTTGTCAGTTTTTTCCCCCAATCCTTATTTATTTGCAACTCTTACCGTAATGCGTCTTTGTCATTATACTTGGGAGCAAATACTTTTTAAAAACAATTCGTTCCATTGTAACACTAGTGAAGAATAGCGGACCCAGCACTGAGTGGAAAAGAGCACGTCCGCCATGATTTCGGTGTGGAATGTATTTATTTCATTCATTAATATCAAGTGCAAACACATAGCGAAAAATATAATCTTTCTAACACTATCCCAAAGTTTCCTCGTCCTTATATTTTCCGAAGGTCGAAAAATGAAATCCCGATGAAAACCAGCTGGAGCGAATGGGTTCTGCATAGTTAGAGGTACAAGACAACTTCTCCCATGTCTTCACCTCCGAGTGATTTAATTTGGTCATAAAACTATTTTCTTTTTTCGTAGCATTGCGGCAAGAAATGAAGCTCAAGAGTCACGTTTTCAGCATCAGAAACGACGGTTCGACTTCTTTTTCCAAAATTTTGCAGCACTTATTTTTATTATTTTTTTTGGACGGCTATAGCGCACTGGGTAAGAGGTTCGACTGCAATATGTACGTTTTCGATGGTTCGGAAAAGGATTAAACCTAACCAGGCGCTTCATCCTTCCGGCATCAGTAAATTGGACCAGACTGGGAGGACGTAAACACTGTCTTGACACATTGTCTAGTCCTCGCAAGTCATTGTAAAGTCGAATGCGCGTTCATAAACATCAAATAGTTCTGAATTTAAATCAAACGGGTCGGAGCATCCAAAAAGGATTGATCAACGTTGCACACTTTATCCTTTACTTTTTATTATCCTTTCTTATCCCCATTTTCATTTATTAACTTTTAATAAAGACAGAGAAGATAGTATCGCATACCATCTAGGACCTTCTCAATTATGAACATTATCCGTTCGGGTCCTGTTTCTTCGTGGACCGTTTCCGCTCCGCTTTCGTTGCTGTTCCTCTGGCTGTTCTCACTTACAAATTTGACTTATGGATTATGTATAAGTTTTTTCCACCTTTGCCTTCATACAATGAAAGCACACTCATCGAATCAACCCTTCCCGAATAGGTGCGAAAAAAAGGTTAAGTTTTTTTTTTCTTTTGAAAATACCTAAACGTGACCTCGCTACAACTGAAATGTTCATGCGAAGTAGCAACGAATTATTTAAATTATTCAAAAGTTTGGGTTACCATGAGTTCTCGAACGAATCTATCAAATATCAAAAGAAGCATAAATAGCATATCAAACGCGAAGAACAAGGCGAAAGGTCGTCAGAGCAGGTCTCTCTTGTAATTCCTTGGATTCGGCACTACCTGACTCCACAGAGGATCATTGCGTTGCGTATTTCTTACATTCAAAGGTATCACTCCACGAATCTGATGTGGTACGGACTTCAGGTGGAATATTTGTATACGGGATAGTAGATTATGGAGAGGGGGGTGATTCCGTCCATTTCTTCCTAATTGCCATAAAAACGGCCCAGAAGATACGGCTTCGGGCGTTCTGGCGCACTATTTTCTACAAGGAGTTCGACTGGAGCGCGCCAGCCTTGTGCGGCGCCGCATCTTCCTGGCCGCTTTTTTAGGCAGTTAGGAAGAATCCGTATATGAATACTTCACCTGAAATCCGTACCACCTAGATTCGTGGGGTGATGCCTTTAATAGTACACTTTTTCATCCAAAATTCATTTCATAAAAAATGAAGGTGTTATCGACTAAATTAATTGGGGTCCAATACATATTTTAAATAACTACAGTGAATGTAAGTAGCAGTTGAGCAGCGCTTCCTTTGGAGGGCGCATGGACAAAATAAGGCAATACGAAACTAGTCGCATTCTTAGAGCTTCAGTAAGATTCCTTTGATAAAATCAAAATTATCGTCGTGGTATTTTTCTCATCGTTTCATGTTCACCTCCGATATTAATGATTTCTTTAAGTGGAATTAATGTTGCGTCCTGGATTTTAGGATTTAGGATTTCCCAAAAAATATGTATGTGCAGGGCATCATCACCTCTAAAAAAAGTCTCGCGTCAACAACATGTTGACAAATTAATTCTGACAGTAAATTATGTACATAATGGGATCTTTTGTCTATCATCAACAATAATCCATTGAATCATTCAGATAAATAGATACTGGCAGGTTTTGTTGATAAAACACTTCATACGAAACACTTCATCATTCAGTCATCTTTTGCGTACTAGCTCTTTCCCTTATTTCGCTGAGTTATCCACAAATTGGAAGTTTGGAATGTTTCTTCTTTTGTTCCTAAATCTTTTTTCTTTTCTTGTTTCTTTGTTCTTTTCTTTGTTTTGTTTCTTTTTCCTTTGTTTTGTTTGAAAAGGTTTTTTCTAAAAAAAGTGATATTTCTGTGTAGAGCTGACGTGATCGGTATTGATGAAATAAGAAACAGAATAAGCTGATCAGGATGCACATGTTCGACCCAGCTCAGCTCATGGTGCTTCCGGCCTCCTCTTTCTCTGAATTTTTCTCTCAGCACAACGGCTATTGTTGTGAGGTTGCTCTGCTACTCAACACTTACGTATGTAGGTAACACTCTCAAGCTAATTTTTGCAAGTAGACCCAACTTTTTGTGTCCCCTGAGGATTTATTGCACAGTGCTGCTCTACGTGAAATTTTATGTTATTTTGAGTCCTCAAAATACCATATCCTAGCTAAATGAAAATTCCATTAGGCCTTTAATCAGTGGCGCTAATCTGTTTATGTACTGTACTAGTACTGTATTTGCGCTAAAGGATTGCTGAAAACCCATGTCCTCCCATGTCTGTGTTTGTAGTGAGAAGCATACAGAGTACTAATGCTAAACAATCCTTGGATTTTTCTCCTCCTTCTCCGCGGAGAAGTTGTGGAGAGGCAGAATCGATGCATTCCGGGTAGGCCGTGCAAGCAGATAATGCATCACTACTAACCTTCTCCAATAAGTTGGTCTTTCATCGCACTCTAATAGCCCACTTTTGCCGTTTACTTGAACGCGGACATTCGATTACTTTCTGGATTCTCTATCATTTCCTTACTTTTTAATTTTCCCACAAAAACATCGTCTCTACGCAACATCATTAATAATTTGCTAGTGATAATACTACTAACCTTTTTTTTGAAAAGGAAAGCTAATTCGTGGAACGTTTTCCATTTCGTTCCTCGATAACAATTTATTCAGAAGAAAGTTTTCATCGAACTCTACTTCCCAGGCGAGAATTGCTTTAACACTACTACTGTCTTTTATTATACAGATACATATTTATTTATTTATAAATCTATCCGCATTCAGCAAACGTGAAGCCGAAAAAAAAGCATTTAAAGATATCACCCCACAAATCTGAAGTGGTACGGATTTCAGGTGAAGTATTCGTATAGGGGATTGTAGATTATGGGGAGAAGGGTGATTCCGCCAATTTCTTCCTAATTACCGTAAAAAAACGGCTCGGAAGATCCGGCTTCGAGCGTTTCGGTGCGCTATTTTCTACGGTGAGTTCGATTGGAGCGCGGCAGCCTTGTGCACGCGCCGCATCTTCCGGGCCGGCAATTTTACGGCAATTAGGAAGACATGGACGGAATCATCCCCGTCTCCATAATCTACGATATACGAATACTCCACTTGAAATCCGTAACACCTCAGATTCGTGGGGTGATGCTTTTAACGTTGTGCCAGAAGCAGAACAGGGTTTTGCAACTTAATTGAATTATGTAATTATAGTTATATTATGTATGCTATTTGTTCTCGGATTTTTGCTGATGAAAAAGCTTTGATTATCTTCTAGGATATAAAAATTCTAACGTCTATCCCTTGCGGCAAAGTTTGCAATGCAGCTGAATATTACTTTATGAAAAGTTTTTGAAGAATCAATCTTGACCAAGCAAAATTCTAGCTTGCTCAGGGAGACGAATAGATCAAACTCAACGAAGTTGATCTGGGGTTCACTAGTCAAAACTGGCTAAGCGCTAAGAAATGGGCAGTTTTCCTGCGAATTGGTATGTACTTTAGAATACTCAACGGGACATGGGTAACCAGTAGATAATTTTTCCAAAATGAAATGAATGAAAAGAGCGAGAACTGTTTTATTTGGTAACATCAACAAAAAAATTGGTGGACACCTATACTGGAGCATTGGCGGAATCTTACTACTTTGGATACTATTGTAATTCTACTAATGCATGTTCCTGGGACGTAATGAAGCTGCATTCACGGATAATCTCACTTATAATTGCAAAAGAACAATAAAAAATTGGCTTCATTTACAAAAATGCAATACGTACTACTTTGAACTAGCTTGACGATTCTTCTTTCATTTCATTTTTGTAGCTGTTCAGTCAGCAATGCATTCTTCCAAAAAGAAATGCCCTTTCGATTCGTTCATGCATAACTTTATTCTTCTAATGAAAAAGAAATAGCCTAGAGATGTCCGCGTGGAAGAATAGAGGCGCAAAAAAAGCGAGTCAAAACAAACTGGTTGTTTTGCAATGCGTTTTAAAAAAGTTGCTTGTTTTCCCCATTTGTCTTCACACGGTTTGCGACGGCGCGGCTAGCGCTTCTTGGGGTCTTCATCTGTCGGCGTCTTGGCGTCTTCTATGTGACGAGACCTGGGCTCACTCCTCAGTCCCCCCCCCAAGTAGAGGGTCAATAATGGTCACAAAATTTGTAAAGACGCAGAAGGGCCGCTAACAGTACCGCAAACTGTGTTCTCGGAATAAGCTGCATCAAAAATGCGGCTAGGACTTGGAACTGATGCATGGAACGACCAGCATCAGTGCTGTGTGTTCCGCTGTAGGTTGACAGTTGTATTGATATAAAAATTTGAAAAGAAAGTTAGATTTTTCCACAAATAAGAGTTCGAACCGTAGAAATGTCTATGTGAAGCTTTGTTTATTTTTATTCCTATGTGCGACTTTCGATAAACCTCGGGATGTTGATGTTTTAATAATTGTTTTCTTTAATTGAGCCGGACACGAGGTTGTTACAATCCTTTATTCGTGGCTAACGTTTCGGCAATCTTGCCTTCTTCAGAGCCATCATGTTCTCTTCTACTGGTAGAAGAGAACATGAGGCTCAACGTAAGACTTTCTTTGTTTGGGCGGATAAGGCGTTTGATCGGACTAATCACGTTCGATTTCACCCTTTCAAGCTCTGAAGAAGGCGATATTGCGGAAACGTTAGCCAGGAATAAGGGATTGTAACAAACTCGTGTCCGGCTCAATTAAAGAAATCAATTATTTCTTTTGGTTATTTGTTGGTTTTGGTTGAATGCTTGAATGATATCTGAGAAGTATCCGAGGCGATGTGCGCGCCTTTCTCGATCTCTGCAGCAGTTGCAAATTTTTGTCTCCGGGCTACCATTGATATTACTCCGTGATCAGTTAGAGGAAAGATTATCATACTGTCAAGAGCTTGGCTTAGGATGAGTAGATACGTCTTGTGATGCTCATCTGTGTCATGCAACAGTTCTACTAATTACGAAGAAAAAAATTGTTCTTTTTTTCTTTTGTTTACAAGCATGGTGGACGATTCACGTTGTAGAAATGAAAAATAGAAGAAAAATGCTGGCCCACATTTTTGCCTTCTTACTTTTAAAAATTATCATTTCTGCGCGCTTTGCAGTCTGAGGTTAGGAAGAGTTTCGAGAGTGTTTTTTCTGAGTTTTTTTAAAGATGATTTTGTAAAAGTGCACTTGAAGTGCGCTTTCGAGGAAAAATCTGTAGAAAACAAAGAATTCCGCACGAGTTTTTCTTCACGGAGTGTCTTTGAATTGGTTTTTCGGTACATTTTCACTTCAGATATGGAAGCTAATCTTGTTGATAAATCAAATGATCCAACAACTCTGTGAACTATTCTCCCTTTGAATTTATCATCGCAACATTGATCTTTGAATAACGATGTTTCGATCTCAAGCAAATTCGCAACTAATCGGCGATAACAAGGAAGCAGCGGTCGAGCGATTCATTTATCACAGCTCTTATAGTGTGAAAGTTCATGTGGTAAACTTTTGGACGATGGAATCAGCGGCTACGGGGATTTTTCTTTCCACAGGAACAAATGATTCTGAACTTTACGATAGTGCGGAGAAACGGTCGGTTGTACTATGTGCTTAGCTTAACGTACGCCTAGTTGTAAAGTATATCATTGCGACTGCGTATCCGGTTTTACTACCGAAAGTGTGATAAGCAGCTCGTTTACCGACAAACGATTCGTAACTGTTCCCATTCCATTGAGCCAAGCCTTCATTCATCGAAAAGGAGACATTTTACCACCTCTATGACCAAGTGTAAACATAATTTTACAGAAAGTGTGCAACTAGTTCCATTTTATTTTTAGAAAAAGTAGTGATCTTACAAAGCTTTCGCTCGGACCATTTTCACCCATTTCTAAGTTTTGTAATCCACATACTCGTACATGAATATACAGTCCCAGGCACCTATAGTCGTGTCAGGACGACATGAAGCACGGGCAGTTCCGTAAGCGACTGCGCTCGAAGCGGCGCAGTGGAGCGTAGCGGTTGCGATCGAGTAAGGAAGGAGTCCTCGCTACTGCCACCCATCCCTGCAGTCCGCCATGACCCCACTCCTATTCGAACCGCTGTCTCTACCGCACCGCTTCGAGCGCAGCCGCTTACGCAACTGCGCACTTCACGTCGTTTTTACTTGACTATACATATGTTTGGCCCCGACGCAGTTGTGGAGCAGGGAGCAAAATATGTATATGTGCCTGATAGAGAAAAGACGGCCTTTAATAGCGGACAATTTTTTTTAAAATCGAGTTGTTTCATTCAAATGTAGGGTTTGAGTTGTTACTGGTACAATCCGTAATCCAAGCCCGAAAATTCTCGACCTTGCTAAAGCAACGCACCTTTGATAAGGGCAGAACGAAAGAAAAAGGAAGTGTGAAGAAGGCAGAGGACTTGGTGACGCCTCTTCCTTAACGTCGTAACTCTTGTATTTCCAGTAGTTCGTATCATTAATATCAGCACAATGATGTGCTTATATCTTCAATTCTTACAAAAATATTTAGAAATATGAAAGGAGTTTAAGTTCTAAGTTTTCGTAGCTTGAACTTCATACGAGTTCGCGAAATTCTGTGAAGGAGCACTTGTTTAAAAGCAGCACTCGTGGGAATTTTCAGTTTTGGATTCGGGAGCGGAGTTTCTAGGAATTTCCGGGGAACCAAAACATTCGCTATAAATAGTTTCAGGAACTGAAGGCATCAGCTGATTTAGCGACGAAACTGTTCATAAGCTGTAAAGAAATTTTTCGCCGTATTTGTTATTTCTGAAGAAAGTGAAAACACGACACAAAAAATGCAGAAAATCGAGCATTAAAATTGTTGTGATAATCGAAGGTGGAAAATATTTGCACAATATAATTTGCTGAGCACCACCCTCTTCGATAATAACGATAACTCGGGAATGGTGACACACTTTCCGCCTCGTGACTCAGGGAAAGAAGAATGCATGCTTCTGGCTGGATTACTAAGAGGACCACGATGTTTTGACGTGATCATTTTCTTGTTGTCACACTTCTACGCTCATCTCAGCAACGATGCGTACAAATCGCTTATTGTCGTTTGCATTTGATTTCTCGTTATATGATGTTTGCACTTCGGTTCGGCGTTGTTTCGCCTTGATTTGTCGATGACCCGTTTACGTATCCGTCGTCGTCGTGTAAGCCATGACAGAAATAGAGTTGGTGCGCGTTCCTTGCACTCATGACGTGAACGGGGCAACAACGAATTGCCATAAAGATAGGTTCGAAGTGGGAAATGATGTGGTTTTCCTGAAAAGAATCCAAATTGTTTCCCTTCGTTGTCAAGTTTTTTTTCCCCCATAGAGAAACTTCAAACTCTGCCACGGTACTTTGTCACCCAAATATCATCCTCTTCTACGACAGATCATCGATAAATGAGTGATTAGAAAGAAAAATTTGAGCTGAAAAGATGTTAGAAGTTATTGACATTTTAGATTTAGATTTTAGAACATATTATAGTAAATAATAAATGCGTAGCAACCGCTACTCCCTTTCAAAATGTACTGCGAAAAAACCAATAGTTTTATGAGGATAAGAAGTACGTGACGGGTGCCGCACAGTCGGTCATAACAGTACGATCATAGGTTCGGAACCGCCCTTCTGCCAACCAAGTCCTTCATCGCTCTGGTGTCGATAATTTGGTACCAAAGTCCAATGGAAGACTGAAAGCACTGATTTGACATACCGGCTAGCCCCCCAAATTCATTTTATAGTTCTACAAAAACCTTACGTAATTCTGAATTTAAGTGAAACACATAGTTGGATCTCCGTAGAGGTATCCTCGCTCTCTATCAATTACCTGTTTGGGTATTCCTGAAAGAATTTCGCTTAGTTGCTTCCGTACTTCATGCGGGTGATATTTTCTGTTGAAATGAATAAATAACTTACGAGAAGCTGGAAGTTTGATGTCGCTTTTCTTGGAAGATTTATTTTGGGAGTTTTGACTCAGTCCTTAGTTAAGGCATTTAAAAAATTTATTTTAAAAAACATATTTAAAATTTATTTATATTTAAAATTAATATGTTATATTATATTAATATATTATAAGCATATTTAAAAACGTTTAAGTTTTGTTCAGCGCCACACTATGTTCCCAACAAAAGTGGACTCTGATTTCCGTGTCTGTGAGTTCTGTTTGGACTACGGGCACATGATTCGATGTTAGTCACACTTGCTTGCAGAACTGTTCGCGCTAATTGTTTTGAGCGAACTAATCTTTTAATACGGGTCATACTGGTCGTAATAAAGGATTGGAACACATGGAATTTAGCGTTGTGCATGGTTAACTGATCATTATATAGTTAAAATGTGGAAGAAAGGTATCAGAAGGGAATTTTATTACAGTTCCTCCGGAAATCACAAAGGTGAAGATAAGAAGGAAAGTTTTTGAATGATTAATGTTCAAGACATGTACGACACTCATTCCTATTCAAGTTTAACATCTCCTTTTCTGCGCTCTGAATTCTGATTCAGTATTCGGGCTCCTTGCTGTAAGTTGGGAGTATGTCATTGAACTGAGGAACGAACCTACGTTGAAACACAGATCGAGGACCGATCTCGGGTGATTTGAACGAAACAGAGCAGCTTTACGCTCATCTTCTAGCATCCATTATGCTCTTTGAGTCGTTTACGGAAAGATATCCGGAGAAGAAGCGATCCTATTGCTTCTGCAGGGGAATGAAATCAATCCTATTTTCGTTACGACGAAGGGTACGTGCGATGACCAGGAAGTTTTCGGGCAGCGATAACTTCCTGGAAAAAGTTCGCACGTGCCACTCCAGGTGTTCACCAGTGCATATCTTAAAATCGGTTGTTATTTTGAGAATTTCTCTAGTTTTCATAGTTTCAATCGAAATTCATGTTGGCTCTAAGTCGATGTTCTACCCAGATCCATCTTTCCTTGTCGCTATTTCTGGATGAAATTGGAGATTCAATCAATATTGAGGAATTTGAGAAGAAGTTAAGAATCATTTATTGTCAGTGAAGTACCTGGTTAGTTGGGTTACTTTATTTAATGATTATTTTGAGATTTACAGTCAACTAAATATTTTATCTAGTGATCTCTTAAGGACTAGAGCAACGAACAATTGTTTTGTCGTTTTCGCATAATAATTGTCATTTCATTTCTAGTCTAGATCCACTAGTGTTTATTATTGCTGTATTAATTATTTATTATTGTTATTATTGTATTTATTTATTTGTTATTTTTGTTATTGTATTCATTATTATTATTGCAATTGTTTGCACTAAAATTATTGAAAACATAAGTGTAAATGACTTTGTGTTTCTCTATTGCAACACTAGAAGTGAGCGTTCTCTTAGTTCTTGAGAAGTATGCTTTTTTTAAATTTGACCTTTTTATGTTTATTACGAATTGCGCAAACGAATAGCCTGACCATTAAGGGAGAAATGACTTTTCAACCACTAATTTATCGCTAAAAACAGCTGTTCCACATGTTTTTTGCCGTGATGACGGGCAGTTCGTCGAGAAATACGCCGCTCAAGAAATAGGTTTATGGTGTAATTAAAATATGTAACTTGGATGGAACCTTCTCTTATCATTAGCCATCACAAAATGCGTCAACGATTTCAATTTCAATTTCAATTTCAATTTTTGAGTTCAATTTCAATTCAAATTCGTAGAGACTTATAAAAACTTAAGCGGCCTTTAACCGTATAAATCAGTGTTTTTATGATTCCAGACAGTATTCGCCATCAATTTATCTACCCAAGAAAATTAAAGGCTTGGTTGGTCTAGGTGAATTAATTAAGCTGTAATTAAGATTGCTTACTTTGCAGGTGTGCAAGGGAATCTTTCACCATTGCTCTATGCTCTTTTTTTTAAAGAGTCAAGAGTTTCAAAAGTGTATTTGTATGTAACGATAATTTATATAAATAAGCCACTAATTTTTATAGCCACTATTTTTATACCTATACTTTCTTATTTTCCAAGAGTCCTAATTCCCACCCTGTCGAGTTTATGTGCTTTTTGAAATGACTAAATCGTCCCTTGCTTTACTGTTCGCGTGCCTTATCCTTGCTTATTCTCATTCTACTCCTTTCTCGTTGCTGGATTTTCTATTGTTTATTTGTATTCATTCCTTACCTCTTATTTTGGGCACGCCTTTGAGCGTAATAAATAAATAAGTAAATAAATAAATAAATAAACGATACAAACCATAAATTGTGCAGAATCAGTTCTGCAAAAGAATTTTTTTTTTGTGGGCAAAAAAAGTTCAAATTGAAAATGTACAAAATGCAATCATATAATTATTTATTGAAAACTATTTTAAATTCTTTAAATTTCGTATCATAAAACAGAGCTGCAATGAAATTTATAAAATATTACGAATATGGTCACTTTTTGCAGATTTTCCCTCATTTTGATGGATCTTTTTAGTGACACTTTGTTTTTGATGGATCTCTTTAACGAGAATTTTTTAATTTCACCACGAATAAGAAGAATTTTCAGAATAATTTTGATCTGAGTTAGCGTTCTTATTTATAGAGATTCTTAGGTTTTTTACCATATAAATAACTAAAGAATTGGCAACCATAAACAAATCTTCTCAGAGTTATCAAATGGTTAGTGATTTGCGCTCTTGTACTTGTAAAAAATAAATCTTTTAAGCGATCTTTGGCCTTCAGCCATGAAGTTTTCCGCAATTTCTTCCGAAATTTTTTCCTTTTGTTTTATTGATCTATTCTCACCGACTACGGTTTCCTCCTCCATTCACAATAGGTGATCGTGCTGCTGATTAAGCAAGAAGCTACTTATTAAAAGAAAATTGAAGATTATTATTATTATTCTTGCTAGAAAATTCTTTGCTAAAAATTAAAATAATAATTAAATTAAATTAAATCATAAATTTCGCTTATTTATAGAATATGCAGTCAACTAACATATTTATTGGCAATAATAATTTCTTTGACATCAGACCGAAGAATCCTTTTTTCTAACTTTATGTCAGTTTGACGCATTTGACGAAATCTGATCCATGCTCTGGCACCGGCACACTGCACACCTCTATTCCCATAGACAATAAAAAATTAATTGCTGTGTATCACGGAGATTTCTTTCACATACTATATTTTAAAATATTAGAAAGAGAGAGAGATGCCCGGCGACAGGAGGATATTCGTCATCGGATCATTTGATGCGCGTACATGCGCGGCGACGGCAACTAGTTTCTCGTAAACCGCCGGTGTTGATGTCGGAATATCACTCAGTCGACTACGAAGTGCTCTAAAAACAACACCGATTTGCGGTATTTTTCCAAAAGGACAACATTTTTATAGTTACAATTTGTTACTGGTTCTGTGTACAGTTTTTTTCGCCCCGGTATTTTTTTTTCTAGCGAACTTTGGTTTTACAATTGTTTTTTGTCGCCATTTTTTTGCTTGCGTTTATAGTAGCTCGAATGGGGGTGCGCAAAGAGACCTTGCATTTTTTTGAATCCTCTAATAATTCATATAAATTGCTACTAAGTATCATATCATATTGTTTTTGTATATTGTACCTCGCCTAGTGAGACCTAAGGGGGATGCATGAGCCCAGCAACCACTTTTTTATTTCAAGCAGAACCTCCAGCACTTAACTGTATTTTTACCGTCCCTAATGGATTAGGTATGGTATGTTCAGTATGATTTCCAATCAAATTTGTACTGATTCATGGTCATATTTCTCGCAGCTCCTAATTTGTTACAGTCTTCGTTCATTACAATGTTCGGAACGTTTCCAAAGTTTTTTTTTTCGTAAGTCAGCACTAATGGCTAATACATTAACAACACCCATTTTCGAAAACGTATTTTAAAATCCGAACTTCCCACAATGCTACCTGCAGTAATCTTACGGGAGCATAAATGTAAGTATTATTGCTATTTCTATGGACTTTTTTTACTTTTTAATCCCATGGATTCCGTTGTTGCCGTATGTACGACGTTGAACATACGTATCTTAAAGGCATCACCCCACGAATCTGAGGTGGTTCGGATTTCAGGTGGAGTATTCGTATACGGGATGGTAGATTATGGAGAGGGGGGTGATTCCGTCCATTTCTTCCTAATTGCCGTAAAAAAACGGCCCTGAACATGCGGCGTGTGCACAACGCTGGCGCGCTCCAACCGAACTCGTTATAAAAAAATAGTGCGCCGGGACGCTCGAAGCTGTACCTTCCGGGCCGTTTTCTACGGCAATTATGAAGAAATGAACGAAATCACCCCTCTCTCAGAAATTTACGATTCTGTATACGAATAATCCACTTGAAATCCGTACCACCTCAGATTCGTGGAGTGATGACTTTAAATCAACTGTCACCGTACTGACGACACGCTTGTTTAGTTTATTTCAGCACTTCCAGATAAAAAATTCTTTTGTGTTCGCGGTCTTCTGCATTGCATCCTCGTTTTCTTACTTCACATATTAAAGGATAAATTCACTGGCGTATCAATCCACTTGGGATACGCCAGCGCGTTTTACTGGAATTCGAAATCGTTGGGGTTTTCTGGGACGCGTGTTGGCCTACACAATGACTTGCGGGGGCCAGCCGATGATCAAGTCAGTGTTTTTATCCCCCCAGACAAGTCTGGTACAAATTTATCGACCTCGAAGGGATGAAAGGCTTAGTTTGCGTCAGCGCGGTTTTGAACCACCGACCGTGTAGCTGCAATGGATCTCTAACCGACTGCGCCAAAAATATCATACTTTGAGAAATTTGAAAACATGAACAACTTATATTGCTATTATTTTATAGACTAAAATTAGTTAGTAATGGTGTTTGCAACGAATAAATAATATTGTAAAAACTATATCTTCTGCTTTATAAAATATATGACTTTGGATTAGGGTAGCATTTGTAACGAAAAAGTGCTGGAGTTGCTGGTTTTCCATGTGCCTGACTAGAATTGGAGTGCAAAGTGTTAAACTAATCCCAGCGTGTTTGCGCATTTGTTACAGTACTTGCCTTCTTTTGTTGAGTCGGATACGAGTCCCTCATAATCCCTCACTCTTGGCTAATGTTTCGGTGAGTCTGCCCTCTTCAGAGCCTTAGGATTTGAGGACTTTCCTGCTGCTGCTGCTGCTGCTGCTGGATACCCATGGGGGTATCTATTATGGTTACGTTATCCAATTCGGTTGTAGTAATGAAAACATGTATGGTTTTATTTTTGTCTGATTTTGACACACAAGAAAATTAACGTCGAGATCAGTGATCTCATGGGTTTTACATGGCAAAGAAATTATTTTTGAACTACAATTCATGGCGATTCGGATCTACCTCGTCTCCATTCTAATATTTGTCCTAATATGCTTATATAAACGACTGATCTTAAACGTCCGTCGATATAATATATATAATATATATATAATATAATAATATAATATTTTTAAAATTGAGAGAAATAAGAGATTTATCTAACCATTGGGTATTTTTTTTCAGATTTATCGTTTCCATTTCATAAATTAAGTGCTCTGTATTTCCAAAGGGAAGCGTTCAAAATCATCTTGACCCTTGAGAATGCCGTTTCATTACATACTTTGTCCTACGGATGTGACATCGATAGGTGTAACTTCGTTGAGCAGAAAAAATTCAACAAAATAGATAATTTTTAATCCCTTCAATCCTAGAACCTAACTTCTATCCGCCTTCTATCGTCATCAATAATTTCTCAGAGGTGGTGTGATGAATTTTGTTCCTATTGCCGATCGTCTCGTTCTTTTGTTGTTTTTCTAATTATTTATTTATTCATGCGATCATGAAATTGCTTTGTTTTTTCTCCAAGTCTTCGAGGGAAAGTATGTGATTTCTTGATTGATGATTGAGCGAAAGTGCTTTTGATTTCTGATATAACAATGAGAGCGCTTGAAAACAATCCGATAACAGAATTTGATAATACGAGACTGAACCTTACATACGAAGAAACGAATTCACAACAGGACATTTGATCCTAAGACCTTAACGTTTTTAGAATCCTTGGAAAACAGCTGGAAAAGCTCGTTGCGATCTATTAGCTTATTACAGTAAAAAGAATTAGTATACTATTCTATTTCATAGTGAAGAAATCAAGAAATATTCTGACATTCTCGATTTTTATCCATAAATTCAGAAATAAAGGAATTAACGGAATTTGCAGATATCGCTACTTATTCATTAGAATAAGTGCAATTTTTGTTACCGAGCAGTAAGTGCAGACGAAATGTGAATATCAAGAGAAAACTTCATTGCTTAGCAACTGATATTACTTCTTCGAGGAAAAGAGAGAAAAGAGGGTTGAAGGGGAACAGTTTGAATGAACTATGATTAGAAACTACATATTTGTTAAAGTTTTGGGTGACACTTTTCAATAATCATGAGGTAGTCCAACATGCTTTCATTGAATATCCCCAGATAATAATGAAAAAAAAGCAAGAAAAAAAGAAAAGATGAAAAACAGAGCAAAATGAGACTCATTACAGTCTTCTCGAGAGAAAAAATTGGAGAAAGAATATAGCTTTAATCATTTGAAGCGCCAACCGACCGCCATCCGAAAAAATGAGGGGTCGTTGAAAGTGCTGGTAAAAAAAAACAAAAGCAACCGAAGAGCATAGTAGGTCAGTATTTTCGACGGTCCAAATTGCTTTGAATTGAACGTGCCGGGATAAATTTGGCTATAAATCTTCCCCGTTGCCTCCATTTTAAGGTCTCCATGACTAAACGCGGCCGCTATTGTTCTCTATGAAATATTGAACGAGTTTTCAGATCCTATCCTCTTTTCTCTTTTATTTCGCAGGTTTATGAAACTCCTCGTTGTAAATGTGAGAGAAAACGGTTGATTATGATGGAATCAAAGGAAAAACTCGGATACATTTACTGGGATTATTTTTGTATGAATACAAATGCTTATAATGTGTTGAGCAAATTCTCACGGGCAATCATTATTTCCTCTTTGTTTTCCTAATTCTGATGTGATGATAAAATTTTCGAGTATAGGGATTACGGTAATTATAAATGCAGAAAGTAGTCACTACAAATGTTGACTCACCACAAATAAAAATTACTAAGATTTACAACTGTAATGCATATACAAATTTAATAAATAAATAAATAATAAATAGATATACATTGTGATTTGAAATAGAATAGTTGAAGAAGCTTAACTGTTTTCCTTCCTCCTTTTTTCTAGAAGTTCCATATCATTTTCGTACAAACCACTCTCATTTGAATTAGTTGTACCCACAATTTCCCACAATCTCGTGTTTCTCTCTGTTAATTGCGGGATTGCAAGTCAGCAAGCTCCGGAACATTCTACGTCACGCGTTTGTATCCGAGCTCATTGGTCTCATTTTGATCGCATGTGGTCCCCGTTCTGTTTATTCACTGTACCATGGATAGACGAAGAGTTCTCGTGAGTAATCCGTCGGATGGTCCTCATACTCGTGGTTTTTTACGTTGCTGAAGTCTAATGAACAGCTTTTTGGAAATTAAAATAAAAATATTTGCGTTCTTACTACAATATTAATATGAGAAATGTCAAAGGTTTTGAGTGAAAGTAATCATGACTACGTATCTAATAAAATCTGACTTCTCATCCTCATTCAATCCTATTTCATTCCTTATTCTTATCTGGATGTCGGGATCTTCCGAATTTCATGGGATGATTTCAAAATATCAAATAAGTGTGTGTCTATGTGTGTAGAAATACCAGTATGACTCTTGAATATAGTATTTTTATATATGAAACTTTTTTCTTTGTTTACCTAGAATTTTTTGTAGAACTGGTACTTCTCGAGAGTGTGAACAAATAAACTCGGTGGGTGAATGGCCTTCGCAGTCCTCTCACCA
The DNA here is from genome assembly GCF_031761385.1 of Necator americanus. NCBI lineage: Eukaryota > Metazoa > Nematoda > Chromadorea > Rhabditida > Ancylostomatidae > Necator > Necator americanus. The sequence goes on from NC_087374.1 coordinate 9,721,852, forward strand.
CTCTCCCGCCGGCGATCCCGTCACTTTTTGTATGATCGACTTATCCTGTGTGCGTTTGGTACGCATCACTGACTATACTAAATACCACCAGTTGTTCGCACGTAGAACTCGTCCATGAAATACTACGGTGGTGTCAACATACTGCAGATGCTCCACACAGGCACACGCACACACGCACCTACACAGGGACACCTACAAATAACCGTCCGATCCACTTGCTTAACTGGAAACTCACTGATTGTATATATTGTCTGCTCTGACGATTACAAACACTATTGGTGGCGAGTGGGCGCACATGGATCATCCATAATCCATTCATAATTGCTGCAAACGATCTGCGATTTCGTCCTAGGTGCATCGTCGTCTGTACAGTTCCATCTGTACAGTTAATCGCCACCGGCGATTAAATCCTCACTTTTTCTTCGTAATTTACAGGTCGTTTCTTCTTATCTCAGAGTACACTTTATCGCCAACACGATACAGAAGCATTTAATCTATGACGTCCTTTCTCTTCTTATCAAGGATAGAACAACGCTTTTCCACGGTTCCACGCGGATTTATGGTGCCTTTGACCCAAACGTGTGCATTCCTCGTAAAGATCGACCATTATTTTACAGTAGCAAAATCATTGCAATATTTATGCGGATGAGAGGTTCCCTTCGTTATTATGGGTCCTAGCAGACTGGCAAAACAGAGCACAAAGTTACGATTGATCTATGTTTTTAGGCAGAGTTGTCCTTATTTTTCAGGAGAAAAATTAGCCTAATTATTCTGGGCTGTCTCCTTGCGTTCTTTTTGCGAGTTGTTAGATTTTGCCTTTTACCTTTTTTTTCAGGAATAAAACAACGAAGATATATTAACAAGCAAGGGATTGGACTTCTTTAGAAAATGGGAAACATTTCAAAAGCGAAGTTTGTGCTCCTTCCACACTTTTCTTTTACATTTCCAACACCTCCCCTTTCTGCACTTCCCTCTTTGTTCGATTCTATGCCATTGTTGTTTTATTTTTTGTATGCTTCATTGTTTTATTCTCACATTCTCTTTTGTGTCATCATTACGGTATTATTATCTATTTGAATGTGAGCTGCTAATCGCCCATAGTTTCTTCGAGAAAATTTCACGGCGCCACTAAGGTAATTCATTGGTTCCTAACAAATTCAGTGTTCTTGTACATTAACTGAAATTTCGCGGTGAAATTTTGCAAGATTTGCGAATTTGTGTTTTGTTTCCGCCGTTTTGTCGTTTCTTCAACTGTCTCTCTTTTTTTCAAGAAAGCATATATCATGAATTAGCAATTCATGATCTACACGGCTGTTTAAGTATGTTCCTAAATTCCAAGATTTTCCTCAAAGCTTGAGTCTCGCTAATATTTATTGCGTTGACCTTAGGAACGAGTCTCACCGCTAAATATTTTTAGCGAATAAAGCTTACTTGCAGATGAAATTCTATAAAGAAACCAGTTATCTACAGGAAAATTACTCTAAAAAAATAATGTGGAAAATCACCGTCATATGATCGAAAGCACCTCGTGGGCGGTTTTTCTTATTGCAAGAAATTTCCATTACATTTTGCAATGTGAGAAATTTCATATAGTTCTTGTGAATATTCAAAAAGTGAGGATTCACAGACAGAATTCAAATAATCATATTGAGACGATTCTCATTTCTTAACTCCCAAATTCTTTATTCTTAATGAATTTTCGATTAGTCGACTGTTCAAATTTCAATGTCACTTGCAGAAGGATTTGAGGTTCCTAATAAGGTTGCCTTATTTCGCTTTGAAAAAGTAATTTTTCGTATCAGATAATTTGGTGCTAACATTGTGGAGAAATAAAAAAAAAACTTGTACCTTGCCCTTTCTTCTGTTCTGTTTCTGCTTCGTCTTCCTTTTTGCAAAAGATATCAGGGGAAATTCTACAGAAACGTTCGCCACGTCTGTGATTAGTAAACACATAGATGGTGTCGTTGCAACTTTTGCTCACAATGACTTCTAGATGATGAGGGGAAACGTTCTTCTTCTTTTAATGACAGGATTCTCGTGGATTTTCCGCAGATCCTGAGAAGAATGGATGATGTCATGTGTGTGTGTGGCTGGCGGCGAACTCCTATTTCAACTAATCCCGTCTTAGTTCTTGTTCTCCAGCGCGGCAATCTATGCTGTATGTATAATAGCGTCATGAATAATGCGCGTTTCCCTAATGCGTCCTTAAAATGGCGCTAATCAACACCTTTCCGATATTACATCGGCGATCGGCTTAGGCTCGTCGCTGATTCTCTTCTGATTCGCACATGCGCATTTTAAAAGTCGCTATTTCGTCGATTGTGACTTTGATCTGTTGGCAAACCACCTCGCGTCACGTAAACCGGTGCTGGTCTTTGAAAGTTTACAGTGTCTTTTCCACCTGCTGTTCATCTGAAGAGAAACGCATCACATTGCGGTCCGTAGTACACGTTCATGCTTTTCGCTACGCATGGTCTGAAATTTCTGTTTTTCATTTCTAAGAGTTGAAATGTGTTCTATAACATTTTCTAGCGCATATTTGATGAAAGTACTGAAAATACGCTTCGACACTTTCTTTCAAACGTTGTAAAATCTCTAGAAATGCAGAGATTTTTCCTAACCAATACATAGTCGAAGATGTTGCTTCAGAAGAAGCAATAGGGCACGCCAAATTTTTAGTCTTTACTGCGTATTTTCAAATCAACTAACAGTGATTTACTGGAACACTTTGGTTTTGCCAATGTACTGTAGAAAAGCTGTCGCACAAACAAATAGTCTAACACAAACTAAAAGGGATTTTCCCGAAAACGTTTATTATTATATGTAGAGAGTGGGTGTAGCGTAGTCCGTAGTCGGTAAGAGGTTCGGTTGTGACTATCGTATGATCGATGGTTCGAAACCATCGCAGAGCCAGCCGAGCCTTTCTTCTCTTTGGTCTCAATAAAATGAGAAACAGTCTGGTATGACATGACTACTCACTTGCCTTTACAATTTACCAGCAATAGTTGGGATCTTGGGATCTAAGCGCTTCTAGAAACACTGTACGGAATATGTATGGAATAAATATGGACTTTGGGTGGGTGTATCGCAGTCGGTTACAGGTTCCTCTTCCTGCACCATCGATCGGAGGTTCGAATCCGCCCTAGCGCTCACCAAGCCCTTCATCCGTCCGGGGTCGATAAATTGGTACTAGACTTGTCCGGGAGGATAAAAACATTGACTCGACATAACTCGGGCGAACCCCCGCAAGTCACTGTATAGGCCAGTTACACATTCGTAAACCTCAAACGATCCTGAATTGAAGTGAACGTGAGGGCGCATCCCAAGCGGATTGATTAACGCCAGAAACTTTATCCTTTTAAACATGGACTGTTATCAGAAATCCTTACCTAAGGAATTCCTGAATGTGAACAGGCGACAGAACACCTCTATTTACGTACACTGTACACTCTTTCAATGAGTATACAGTATAAAAAATAGTTCTATTTTGTCTCAGTTTTTCTGTTGCTCAGAACAGAAAGATTTAACTGCACCCAGTACATCTTCTGTGTTGTATTTGCAACTACATATATGTATGTGACTGTACGTTCCCGAAAGATGAAAGTCGAACGAACGTTGTGGTTCCCAAGTGCAAAATGGGTACCGGGATTTGTTCGGTGCAGTACCAGTGGTTCTATTTGCGCGTATGCAATGCCATGTCTGTAATAAAAGCGAAAGAAGGGGAAATTTCCAGCAGCTATAATCTTTTTATTTCTCAAAAACAAAAAACTTTTCTTCTTACTCATGCACTTCAACAAATTTCGTATCGCTACCTCACTTCGCTTCGAGAACTCACAATTAATGTTTAGAAGCGCGTGAAAATAAGTTTATAGGATTACGGAGAGATTGAACGTAGTAGTCTTTGGCTACCTGAGTAAGCGCAGGACTGAAAGAGTGGATTAGAGCCAGCTATCCCGCAAATACAAGGATATTCTGCCATAAAAGTGGACTACATATGTGAAGCGGGATGAAAGCCAGGAATAACTATGGACTCGCTTTACTAAGTTCTGACCCTTTATTTCTTTAATTTTGCCCCTGGAACCCTACCATTGAACCAACATGCTTCCGCCTACGTGGTATTCGAATAGGAGGTCATGGCGGGTGAGGTGGAGTGGAGAGCCGTTGTATATGGATGAGTTTCGATACGCATAATCCGCTCACGTATGACAGGTAACCTGCGCTGAACCCCCCTTGCCGCCACCGTATACGGTTGCCCTCTCGCCTCTCGTGCCGTTGGGTGTCGTCATCTTCGCTTTCGCGTCCATTCGGCTCGATTACGCTCGCGCTTCTCATCTGCAACTGTTCCACGTTATCGGTGTTCTTATCGCTTTGTCTCATTATCATTTGCGAAGAATCCAACAACTACTGCGGAAGACTCATAACACTTTTACGTCAGCTTACAGTGTACGAAATGGTCTTCTGTTGACAGATGACTCTCGGGAGGAGGAGTGGTGGAGTAGCACACGTCACTGATCGAAGAGTCCGCAAAAGATGGAAGTTCACAAATCGTTTAAAGCTGCCGTGAAAATCTCACTGTATAGCAGTCCAATTTGGATGAAATTATTAAACTGTAGCAAATAACGCTACGTTATGATCTACTTTAACTTTGCTCTCAATAATCTGGCGTTTCTTGAAGAATTTTCAAAAGAATTCTAACTTCATACCTCCTCTTTCTTATTATTTTCTTTTATTTTCCTGTTCAGCAAAAAGAAAGGAATAGGAATAAGGATAACAAGAGAGGTAGAGAACAATCCTCATATTCCAGATCACATACTTTTGAATAGGAATTTTGTTTGAGTAAATCTAAGATTATCCACTGATTCCCCGAGGACCTTCGACTTTCTCGCCATATGTACTAAACCATACTTTTCCTACAGTACTGTCCAATGTGAATTACAGTTTCAGTACAGTACAATGTTAATGCTAGAAACGGTTGCGATGTGATCATTTAGACACATTCTTCTCAGTACTTCAGTGCCCTTTTGTAGAATTGCAGATAAAAAGGTTGTGGTGAATTTTTTGAGACCACTTTACCACTATTTTATTTCTCTTCTCATTCTGATTCGTTCTAGAACGGACACGGAATCCTGTCATTGCTCCTACAATAGCCAATCCTAAGAACCGTTAATTTTTCGTCAATGTTGCTTTTTTTCGATTTCCTTGCCTGTTGCCCAACTTTCATTTAGATTATGCCTAAAGTTGGTTTTTTTTTTTCGAAACGTCACTTATTCTTCACTTTCTTGCTTCTATTTTATCAATCAGCAATACTTCAATTTTTTTCTCGTGGTTATATCGAAGTTAATTTATTGCTATTTAGTAACGTAGAAATATCGGTTTATTTTAGGACATTATGAGCTTTGATTACTGGCAACAGGAAGATGAATACGAAGAAGCGGAGCCAAGTTACACGATTCATAATGTCCCTTCAAAGATCTACAAAGTTCAAAGGTACGAAACAACTTAAAAAAATTAATTGAACCATCGTTTGTTGGTGGTGAGCTCATCGTTGCGAATTTAATCGTTCTTGCAATCAGTGGTGTTTTTCGTGATTCACAGCCAGTTCGACACATTTCTCGATGCGGTTGAACGGCGTTAGCATAATCTGTTAGGTATAAACCCTGAAAATGCAAATACTCCAAATTCAACACGACGACGAAGAGCGTAGCAACTATGTATGCATTGTTAGTAGAAAAGAAAAATAAAACGAGATGCAAAGACTTTATCGCAGACGTTCCCAGCGTGCAGAGAAAAAACACACACCAAAGGACACTAAAACTAAAAGCTTTTGTACTTATTCATGGAGGTAGGGTTTCACTGGTCCTATGACGTACTGACTTCAAAGGGTTCGGGATATAAGAACGACCACCATCACACTCCAAACTTCAGTTTGTTCGTTGAACACCCGGTTTAGCATGTGGAGCGCTGATACCATCGCTAGATAATATCAAGAAGGCGAATGAATTGATTTCCGATGTCGCTTTCACACAGCCGAAGGGCTTGTGATCCTAATTCCGGAATTTTTCATGCTTATCTCGCGTGGACAGCTGCTTGATTCAACTATGATCGCTCAGGATTTCCTATCCTTGCCCATAGTAGTGACTTGTGTAATCACTGAAATTTTTGTTTTTTTGAGCTGAGTTCCAACAAAATAATTTTCTCCTGAAGACTTCATTTGCACCTGCTCTACTCTCATAGATAATATTTTCTTTCAAATTTCCTGTGTGAACGTAAGCATCCGTTTGAATCGTTCGGACTTTTCCATCTCTTCTAATGGATTTTAATTTCATTTCAGAGAGACACTAGGTAATTGTTTGTTTTTTTCTTAGAAAAAAATTTTCCAAATAGAAGAAGATCTCTCTTATCTTTCTATTCAATCTTTTCTTTGGGAAAATTTTCAAAATAATTTATAGTTTCCAAACAGAAGAAGGTCACTGCTATCTTCCTATGTAACTAACTTCGTATTCATCGCTGACATTTCTGGCATCTCGAATGAGTGATTGTCCACTATGTTTACGGAAAAAAACTCGCAACACATAATCAAACTTGATGATGACCGGCGTCTCGAGATAGGTTACAACGCTCGTCCTTGATCAGATCGCCATCTCTCTCTGACCGGATCTTAAATTGAACTGATACACGCCACGCTATGCAAATTGCGAACAATATGATGTCATACCGAGGTTAACGTTGAGGAGTTTAAACGGAAGTTGGAAGGTCTACCCATTCTAAAGTATGGCTTCGAAAGCCAAAAGGCCTTGAAGTCAGAGTCATACAACTTATAGTCACTAGAAGTTATAATTACATCGTAAAAAAGATTATTTCTTCCGAAGCAACATCGAATCATTATTGAATAAATAATTTATCAGGTCAATTAAAGAAAAAACAAATAAGAGTCTATACTATCTGAGGTTAATAGTCCTTTAATACAAGTTTGTTGACAAGAAAAAAAACTTTTTTCTGCATTTTTTTTTGCCAATGGAAAAGTAAGAGTAATTCTCAGAGATGATACGAAAATAGTTTTGACATTCTCTCTCAAAATTAAGAAGGCATCTATGTATTTTAGAGCATTTAGAGAACCAGTTAGAGAAAGATTGAAATCCTTTGATGGGCGTCTGCACTTTGTTTGTCTATTCCTGGAGGTTAACTTCTCTAGACGTCAACTCTGTATGACGTGAGCACCTTTAAATTCACAACCACATCAATTTTAAATATATTTGTGACATTAAATGTAGGATTTCTGCGGAGCGATTGCAAATCGGCACATCTTGTGCGTAGTGTTATGTAGTATGAATTAGTAGTAGTAATATTATGTACTATGAACGCTGTAATCATTGGAAAGAATGGTTTGAAGAAGCCGCTGCCGATTTTTTTTTCGGTCTCGCTTTTCCAGGACGTTTCTATGAATTAAATAAGAAACGAACTGTTCGCTTACTTCATTAGAATCTCTCAATTGTGAAGGAGCAGAAGAATCTAAATTTAGCATGTGTCTTTTCGTTTCCTCTCTTACAGTAATGATAAGTCGTGCCCATTAAAATGGATGTAGAATGTTTTACCCTCCTGTACGGTGCTACACGTGAAAAATTATTGATTTGCTGTCAAATTTTTTTCTAATGGGGAAATCCTCGAAATCCTCTGTGGAATCTAATCATATCAGAGATGGCTCATTGATGCGCTGATTTTTTAATTTTTTTTTATTTATCATGAAATACATTGTGTTTGAAATACACTGTGCACTGCTCAAGTTTATAAACCTGACGCTGCCCACGCATACTCGATTCTCAAAGGCTTTTGATGCTGATGTTATTTCTGAGTTGTCAGCAGAACGATCGACGTTACCGCATAGTGTTTCATCCCAAAAATCCTGACACTGCAACTTTTTTTTAAACCAGTCTTGTTGTCCGAGTTTATCTCATATTTTATGTCTTTTTGGATTTTTTTCTGGACATTTTTCGTCCTTTCGAGCAATCATTAGGTTTTTATCCAAGCTAATAATTTTTCTAGAGTTGACCCATAAGAATCTCCGTCCACTCCTTTTTTGATTAATCCATCTTACTATTCGTTCGTTAAGAATTTGCAGATGATGTATCCTAGTGAAACATTTGGTCCCCAAGGGTATCAAAATCATTTTGTGCAGATTTTCCTTATGAAAAAATTACACTGATCATGTTAGATGGACTAGCCTAGTTAAAACTATGAAATAAAAGCAGATGGCTCATATCAAATCACTAATGAGCATCCTAGAGATAATTTCTCGGAAGAATCTTACCATAAAATCAAAGCGCATCCAACTATTGCAGATGAGTGAAGAAGGTCTTAGCTTTGGGAATTTTTCTACAGAAAAGATTTGCGGAGTGTGCGAGGAATGTATTCTGCCACGTTTTAGCGTTTATTATATTAAGTGAATTCACGTTTCACACCACTGGGTCTGGAAAAAATTACTCGGACATCTTCCTCTTCATCGAGAGCCCCACTATATTCCAAATCTCTCACTGAAATAATTTAGTTACTCAGTTTTTGTGACCATTTAATAATGTCAGGAGTCTTATGCGGGAAATATCTGTTCATATCTCACAATATTCTTGGAACAATTTACAAAATTCGCAATTTTTTAGGTGCAAAACCACTCGTTTTTGAATCTGTCCACTCATTTTTCATATTTTCGAATTTTGTGAAGCATTCTGAAATCACAATAAATTTTTCTACATACGAGAAGTGTCTCTCTCCATTAGTTATGGATAATTTCTGGTTATGCGTACTCGCTGAATTGGATTCGCTTTCTAGGAAGCAGGAAGCTCCTTTTGTGGAAAAAAACGCATCTTTTTTCCGCTATCCTGCTAATTTTCTTGTCTAATAAGCTTCGACTGCGAATACGTGATATGAGTGGACAGACACAAAGAGTTTTCAGCACTTAGTCGGTGTTTACTTTGGATTATTTTTGTTTCGTTGTTATTATAGTGTAGATAAGCAATATTTCGACATTCTTTACATATTCTTAGAGATATTTTCTCGTAGTTCACTTTTGAAGAGGTGGTGTAAAATCGTATTTTGAGGTCAACTCGTCCTAACTCATAGGATAGAGATTTTTTGACACTGATTTCTTTTCCAAAAAAAAAGAAATCCTCACAAGTACATATTTCCTAGTAAATGCTTTACAGTTGCTCTGCTTCTCGTTGGATTTCACCTAATTTTTCTCAAGAATAAACAAGAACTACATTTCTTTTACGTGCTTGTTGCAATTTTTCACTATAATAAAACGGACGTTCGTTGACGTATTTGAGTGGAGCTGACTGGTGACGGCTCATTCGCTTTGCTTTCATTGTTTGCTTCCGCTTTTCAACGAAAAGACTTCCTTTGATGGGTGAACAGTGACCGTTTCTCGGTTTCCTATTCGACTAATTGCTGAATCATCCGCTCGAAATCTGAGGTCTATTGATGATTTCCGTCTCGATGATGTCACATCTTCATACTTAATTTAATAGATATTGTATGATTTTTCGGATGCGGAGGTATACCACACTATTTGAGGCCATGTCAGACAGTGTCTGCGGGGCCCCGTCAATGGGCGGAACTTCCATTATCACTGCTATCGATCCGAAACCTACCACTACCACCTCTCACTCAATTACGACTAATTAGTTGAGAAATTACATAGTAAAAGTTTGTTGTTTCACCTTCATTTCTCGTTTCTGAGTTGTTCTGAGTTTGATTCCTCCAGAACATCTTCGAACGCCTATTAATCGTGTTTTCACAAATGTTTTCTTCAAATCCTTGTACGCCTTACAATTCTGGGTTTGAATTTTTCTATTCTTTCTTTTTATTCTCTGTTCAAACGTTCTTTGCTTTTTCATCGAAGAAATTCCTGCACTTTCCTGCGGCAATGACTGCTTGTCTCAGCAAAGAAGAAGGGAGCATCAATCAGATTTCTGAATTCTATTTCATTCCTATCTGTTTACTGTAGAATGGTCCTATTCTTTCAAATTTGGCGAGGTAAAGGAAGAAAAATTTGCAAAAAATTCTTGAAGTTGTTTTTTTCAACTGTTATTCATTTTGCAGTTCGGATTTCTTTCTTCGTTGTGACTAGTTACGGATATTTATAGAAACGTTTCAGTTTACCCCATCATCAGTGATACTTATGGGCGATCAGGCGTACAGTTGCATATTTTATGACTTCTGATAGTTCGTTGAGCCTTTTGTGGATCCTTCATGGATTTGCCAATCATCTATTTTGTTAATAATCATTTTATCTAATTTTTTTACCGCTAAAGAAAAAAAAAACTAAAAAAATATTTCACGTGAGAAGAAGTGGAAGTATATAATATGAAGTGGAAGTATTTAATATATGAAAGTATATAATATGAACCTATTTCTGCCGTTCTAGACGAACGCAATCTTACATCTCTAATTTTTCCGTGCTTTCATAGAATTCATGGAATTTCTCCTTTTTTTCTCGCCTAACTTTCTTTTTTTCTTTACAACCGATGACCTTTTGTTGTTTGGCGGACACGCACAACATAAATACGATGTTGAAGTTTACCTAACAGACGAGGATTACCTCTCTAGTAGATCTCTGTGATACCAGTCTGCGCGCGGTTTGTTTATTGTTTGCATTTGACGAGCTAACAATATACAATGTGAGCCTCTTGATCGGTAGCGCATGATTTGAGTGTGTGTGTCTGCGTTTTCATGCGATAAGAATCAAGGACACGTGTTCAGCGTTACGTTAAATCATACGGGTTTTGTGCCCTTTTACGATAATTTTCTTGTAAAAAATGTGAAATTAAAGTGGAAGTGGAATTGGGGATTTTGAAACCTTTATTCATTTGATTCGTAACTATAATCGAAGTCAGAGTGTTACAGAATGAGAGAAATTTAGTTTTTTTTTTCATAAGGATGTGAGTTTCTGTACATATATCTCGGTGTCATCTCGGATAAATTACTAAATCTTTCTTCATTTTTCAATCTCATATTTTCTTGTAGAAATGTGTGAGGTCGCCGTTGTTGTAGTAATTAACTTTTTTTTTGTTATTTCAAAAAACAGCTCCCCTGCAACAATGCCGATTTATTTTTCATGACATTTTCGTCGCTCTTTGATCCACAAAATCTCCATGCATGTGACGTATTATAGAATTTCCCTGTTTTTTTTTTCTTGGTTATTTCTCAGGGAGTTTTTTGTTTAACCGACTGACTGTTAAAAAGGATAGTTTTTTTTTAGAAAAGGTGTTTAATTTGTCTATCTCTAATTTTTGATGAGATTCTTTATTTTTTTTTCGCATACTTCAAGGAAAACTTTTCATTATTCTCTTCTTCTCTTCTTCAGTGTCTCTTTTACTTTTAAAAGAGAGATTCTCGATCTTTTGATGCCGCCTTGTTTTGTTAATCTGTTGCGCGTAAAGACTTATAATCCTTACGAGAAGACTGGAAGAACTGATAGTTGAAAATACCAGTCGATGCAAACGGAGCATAAGATGTTCTGCTTGATTGTAGAATTCAAGTTCCGGCATCCATGAAAATGGAGGCGAAAGAAGAATTCAAATTTGAATTTGAAATTTACCGGTTTTTGAGTTCAAAGAAACCCGCTATTCTCTTTTGACAGTTTTTCTCATTTTATTAGGATTCTTTTGATTTTGATACTTCCAAACTCCCTATTGGTAGCAGACGGTTGCTTTGGCATTCATCATCCTCTGCCAACCACCAACTCCATCGCCATTTCATCGAAAATCGAACTTTTTACACAGTGTATATCCGATACTCATCGATAATCGTGAACATCGATCAAAATGACAAACATGCCAGGCAAAATCACATTCACTCGGTGTTACCTTGTGGAGGACACAGGTTGTGTGACTACGAGTGAAAGTTATCATTCTCGTTTCGTTTCAGGATGCCAATAATGTTGGCTTCAGCGCCGTCATCCGCTACGCCTACGGTATCCTATCAGATAAAGGATAAAACCGCTGCAGGTGAAGCGATTTGTGCGGTGTGTGGAGATGGACATGCGAAACTTCACTATGGGGTATGTAGCGCTTATATATATCACTGTAAAAATTTTTTCATAAGTTTAGGCTGACGATTATTTTGCAGGTGCTCGCATGTTACGGTTGTAAGGGATTCTTTCGGCGAACATTAACCGGAAAATATCGTTACGCGTGCAGATTCGGCAACAATTGTGTTGTTGACAAATGTGAGTGAGGATCCATCCTGTTCACCTATCTGAATTGTCGATTTTGATTGAGTCCCTTGACTTTTTCTTCTGCTCGCTCGCGACCTTCGACTATCAATTCGAATCACATTGTTGACATATCGTACATTGTACACGTTTGCGTATTTTCTTCCAAAAATCGCTACGAGGTTGTGAAGGCAGTAGGTCGCGTGACGGGGGGATCGATTTTTTTCGTTTGTAACGAACAGAAACAGGTCTCGTTCCGTAACTTACTACGGTCAAACTATCAAAATACGAGGTTGATGATAGTTAAAGTGTTTTTCAACAATGGAGCAGGTTCTGTGCTCATATGAGATTCAGGTGCTCACAGATCCACTATGCTTGTCCTAATTTTTCTTTTGTGATTGATCTCTAAGCACAAATTTAACATGCACCTCCAGAATTTTCTGAATCAGCTACTTCTCTTTTTTGATAGGAATCCAAATCTCTTCCCAATTCTGAACTGTTCTTTTTGAGACTCAAATTTCAAGAAAATATGGAAATTTCTCAATGATACATCCTTCTTTATTTGTTCTGAGAATTGTTATTGCTTTTTTTAACGCAAACTGTCCTTCAATGATGTCCACGAAGATTCGCAGAAATAGAAATATTGGACATCGTTTGATCACAATTCCACCACAAAAAACCTGCAGTTTTTATTTTTATTTTTATTTACTTATTTATTAATTACATCAATACACAATGTTTGCACATAACAGTTGACATTCCTGTACGAGAGCAGAGTGAAGGAAGGAGGATGTATGATTATACTCGTGTTTAATAATAAAATTATTTACTGTTAGGTGAAAAGTCTCATCTTTTTCCTGCTTTGCATATAGTAAAGAACAAAAATTTTCCTTATGTTCTTATACAAACGAATAAAAACATTAGAAATAGATACTTTCGTATAGGTGGTACCTATAGGTCCTAAAAGGTATACTGGAGGAGATTGCCTATTTTCAAATCAACTTTTTTTTATCTAATGATCTTAATAATCTTAATAACAAGGTTTTTTTCATTTTAAGCTTTTTTACCCCATGAATAATTCTAATCATAAAGTTTTCGTGTAAGTAAAGCATTTATGCATCCAACACTATCTATGGTTCAGAAAATTACATAACTGGAACGTCCAAGATCTTTGCCAGAACCTGCTCTTTCTTTCTTTTTTTTTGCAAAAATTGATTCCGCGATAGTGAATCCCAAACTATCAGAATTACTTTTTAGTTCAACGAAACAGTTGTCGTTATTGTCGTTTCAACCGATGTATCGAAGTGGGCATGGATCCAAAAGGTATGTTTCCGGAGGGTTCTGTTATTTTGAGTATGTTAGACTCAAAAAAATTAAACTCTTTCTAAAGCTGTGCGCCCTGATCGAGATTTAACTGGGAAGCAAAAAGTGCCGAGGATAAGGAAGAAGCCTATTGACGAGGAACTCCTGAGTCATGTGGTGAGACTTTCAATACAGAGATTGAATTTCTAAAAATTAACAATTTCTTATTAAAAGTAAGTGAAAAACTATAAATCTTTACTGTGTACTCCTATAATTGCTGTCAAGAAATCTCTCCGTTGTTTACTATGGCTGTTCAGTTGCGGTTACACGGAGATGATTGGTCCAGGAAATTGAATAACGATACTCGGATATTGTTACTGCAGCTTATGAACATCGAGGCTAAGGTTAGCTTAGTGTACATATCATTTTTTCGTTTATTTATTTTTTTTCACCTCTTTATTTATTTATAACGCTTATGGTACCCTAAACCTCCTTTCTCGGGAAACGTTTTCGATTGGAAAGAGGAATTTCTTTGATCTAAGCAAATCCATTGGCTGTAGATACACCAATATACAGTATATTGCACTTAACAACTTTTGCAGAAGAATCGAAAAAATAAAATAAGAAAATGTTCTAAATAGTTTCCAGAAAGTTCTAAGTTCAGAAGTTCTACCTTCGTAGTAATTTTTTCCTTTTCCTTCGGAGCTATCGTATCGTATTTTATTGCATCTTCTTGAAGGTTGTAAAGGGAGATAACAATATGAGCAGCAACATGCAACCGCCAAGAGATCCGAGAAATATTTCGCTGAAAGAGATGTTCGAGCAAAAACCTTCGATGGATGGACGAAGAACTGAGGTATGCGGGTGTCGCGATGGAATCAACTCATGTAAAAGGCGACAACTACCTTAAGGCGTAACCTCTTCGAATGAAAATTTACGGAACTTCATGTTGTGAGAAGATTAAAGTTGTGATTTGTTACCTATAACAACTTTTTTCTTTAACTTTTGGCCGCAAAAGAAATGGCAGCGATTCGAATTTCCATCTTCTTTTTACCCTGGTCTTATACTTCTTGCTTATCATCACGTATGCTTTGTTTCTCTACTTTTTGCCCTTCCAGAAATTGATGGCCTTCTCCCTGAAATTCTATTAGGTGAACAAATTTGCATGTAATCAAGAGGTTTTTTTGGCTTTAAAAATGTAATCGAGGGAGAGGTTAATAGGTTGAGAAGGATTTTATTGGCTTGTTGTTGATTTTGTTGATTTTTTCGTGGATATGTGGAGTTCGTCTTATAATTCACCACATCACAGTTTTTTTTTACACTGAAAATACTTAGTGTGCAAACAATTACAAAACTTCATATGTTCTTCGATCAGCTCTATGCACAGTACATTACTAGAAATTTATCTGTAAAATTTCCCGTCGGTGTTTGCTGAAGTTCATATCGGTTACTTTGTTTGGATGAGGTATTGGAAATTGGATTTAACTCACTAAGATTTACGTTAAAGTACATAGCGGCCAAGCACTTTGAAAACTTATCAAATTCGTCAACTCGAGGATCTGTGAACATTCTCATTTCTTTTTCCAAAAAAGTAGTTCCGTTATGAGAAGCTTTTCTTGGAATATTCTGTTCTTTTTTTGCATCATAACATCAGTTGTCATTTTCATTTATCGTCTTCTCTTGAAGGAATCCTGATACCTTTTCTTCCTCTTGTCAGCCATCCTAAATTGCACTTCGGAAGTCCCCGAAGCTTCAAAAATCATACATATTTTCGTTGTCATGTCCTGGTTTGGTTTCGGCAATGGTTATAAAAATATCTCAGAACGGCTGAATACGGGAACCGCCTGGTACTTTTTAAGTATTAAGAATAGTTCTGAAATGTCGTGCTCAGATGCGATACGAACCGTTCCGCATGGCCCGTACGGAAGAGTTATCGGAAATCGCTCATCGTAGAGCAATCGCAGCAGTGGACTGGGTGGATAGTCTCACTGAGATCGCGGAACTGCCGGATACAGAGGACAAGGTGAGGGCTGCACATGGTTCTGAGGATTTCTTCTCTTGTTAGATGCTGGTGGTGAAGCAATAATTCGTACAAAAGCTAGAATTGAGGCTGGTTTGTACCTATCGTTCCTTTTCTTTTCCCAATTTTTTCCTTTATCCATATATCCTTATTTTCGCTCTCACTTTTTCTCCACTTGATTTTGTTTTATGTGCGATTTTTAGGTGGCGCTTGTGAAGTCCTGTTACTCTCCGCTGACCATCTTCAACTTCTCAGCTCGAACAGCTCAAAACACTCCTAACCCGGATATTTTATGCTTGTGCAGTCATTCCTACGTTCCGAGGCGCCTGCCTCCTGAATTCAATGAAACGAAGTAAGTTTTTTTTTTGGATTAGTGCGCACTGTTCTTTATTGGATTAACATTATATTTTAAAAATATATTTGAATTTATATTTATATTTAAGAATTAGGATTATAAGATTATATTTAAAAAACGTAGTGTCTGAAAAAAAATCGAGATCACATTTTTTCCATGTGAGAGAAGAAAAAGTGAGAGTAGAAGAGAGTAAAGCGAAGATTTTATTTCACATTTTTCAACTAAATTAAAGCCGGCATACCACGGAACTGACTTGGTGAGGGAATCCACAGGAAACTCTAGAGGTTGGATCATAGATCGCTGGATCAGTGTTCGTTCCGCCACTCTCTTCCGTCAGTGGAAGGAGCCGGTTTTTTTAACGACGATTTCAATTGCAACGCGCCAGTCGCCTTCTGTAGGCGTCGCATCCAAGTGCCAACGGTCGAAGCTCAGCTACGTCTTTCCACCGGCCTATTCAAGTGAAATTAATGAATAGGGTGTTGAGGAGATCGGAACGTGTACAAAGAGGAGCGTTCTAACGTTTCTCGTAGGAAATAAAGCTGTTCCCACGCCACTTTTCACATCGATGAGGGAGGGATGGGCGGAACCACGTCGGATTCCGTAATCCACAATCTACATCTCTAGCCTTCCTGCGAATGCCCTTACCATGTCAGATCCGTGCTATGCTGCCTTTAAGTGAACTGAGAGTAAGGTGACAGTTGTTCCAGGTCATTGGTACCGTACTGGTCATGAAATTTTGCTAAATATTTCTGTCAAAAATCACAACTTTTGTAGTTTCAGAGTAGAAACTGATGAAGCGAGTCCAGTAGCGGAATGTCACGTTGTTTTCTGACAAATAAGACTAATTTGCTGAGCTTAGACATGGTGAAAATTCCCAGGATGTTAATGAATAGGCGAAATAAATTCACATGCAAATAAATAAATAAACTGATGCGATCGATTTGGAAGTGGTATTGTTGTTGTAATCAAATTGAAGCTTTCCAGAACATACTGGTGAAGTAGCAGTTCTGCAACAAGTAGATGAATAGTTTATTTTTTTAGTTTTTTAAATAGGATTTTTTTTTCGTGGAATACGTATTGAAGTGATGGTTTTTTTTCACAACTTTCATCTTTGTGTCCCTTTTTAATTTCGTTTTCTTCTGTGTGCGTGGATGAACGAGAGTAGAATTTCCAGTAGAACACGGAGCAGAATCATAACTATGCTATTAATTGCTGATTGCTTAATCGAGCGTGCCTCGAACAGAAAAGAAAACATCTAAGGGGATCCAATCCTTCTACTATGTGGGAAATAAAATCAGAAACACCTAGCTTAGTGCTTTTACTTTTGGTTTTTTTCTTCTTGAAGAGTACTCCTCGTTTTTACTGGAAACTCAGATTCTACAGAGCGTTTTTTTTTCATAATTTTACATCCATCACCTAGCCAACAAATGCTTCTCATCTTTCATTTCTGACTCACAGTATGTACTTCCGCAAACCAAACAACACTTGACAATATGTGTTTACTTGCTGACGTCATAGTCGGGAAATGTTATTCCTATCTGTTCTTTATAGTCATCTTTCGAATGTGCTCATCGATCGGACATTGAATGAACTCGTGGCTCCGTTACGGAAACTCAACCTCAAGGAGGAGGAGATCGTTCCATTGAAAGCGATAATTATATTGAATCCTAGTAAGTTTCGTAGTTTAGCGACAGTTATCGTTTAGAGTTTTCAGCTGTGCTTCATTAAATTCCTGCTACCCCTTAGCGAATCGCTTTTTCACGTCTCAATGAAAACTTTTTAAATTTGGAAATCCAAATTCAGGAGTGAAAAAGCTACGAATGCTTCCAAAATTCAGTCTAGCTCAAAAAACTTGATGATTTGTGAAAAAAAAACTGTTCCAAAGGGTTTTTCTACGAAAACTTTTACTGCCTTTATTTGATGACGACTAGAACAAATTGCAGATTACTTTTTTGAAATAGAAACATGTGGTTATTCACACTTTTGCACTTGTGTTACTAAACCACGAAAAAACGAGAGTATAAACGAGTGGAATGGGATTACCTCAGTGTAAATAAATGGATGACCCTGATGGTGTTCTATTATTTCCAATTATTACTCCATTCCATCGGAGCCCTAATTTGCAACCTTTCAAGTGATAAAAAATTAATGGGCAAAGTTCTGCAATGATAAGATGTCACAATTACATTTGCGTGATCGATGGTTCAAAACCGCCCGTCGGCAACCAAAGTTTTCATCCCATTGGCACCGAGAAAATCTCTGAGAGGACATAGACATTCATTTCGTGGACATATCATTGCGAAGGTCGCGTAGGCTGTTCATAAATCTCAAACGATTCTGGATTCAAATCGAACGCGGCGACACATCTTAGAAAGGTTGATTGATACCAACAATTTGTTCGGTGCGCTAGAAAGTAACATCATCAGTTGGTCTCAGCTTGGTCCCGCGTAGAAATGTTCGATAAATCAAATATAAAACATGCTGACATCCGAATTCTCTCTGAACTGTTACTTTTGCTGCCAAATTCACGAATGATCGTAAAGATTAAACTGCCTGGGTATCTCTTTTTGAATTACAGTCTTACTTAGTAAAGGCTGATCACTTTTCAGATGCCAAAGGGCTCTCGGATCGTGCTAAAATCGCCATCGGTGATTTGCGTGATAAAGTTCAAGATATGTTATTTCAAATAGTCAAAGAACTGCATCCGATCTACACAGCCAGTAGTCGTTTCGGGAATTTACTACTTTTGCTGCCAACAATTACGGTAAGCATTCGACAACACTTCCTACTTCCTCACTGCTTATCTACTCGTTTCTTTACACTACGACTTTACAAGTGCTTGCTTACTGCATTTCCTTTCATTCACATATTTACATAAACTTTTCAAAGAATCCTACTACGCGCTAAGATCTAGTCGTAAATTGTCTTCTGTTCACGATAACAACCTGAAATCTTCTGTTTACAGACCCTTTCGGGGCTGATGAGCGAGAACATGCAATTCTGCCAGGCGTTTGGGGGTCGACAAAGTGGTGATCCGTTGTTGTCGGAGATGTTTGGTGATTTCAAATCGAAATTCGATGATTCCACCATTTCATCGTCTTCGATAAGTCCACCGCTTTATGAGAACCCGGCTGAAATTTCGTTGGAGGTAAGCATTTTGCTACGGTGATATCAGAGTTTCTTGTACTGAAAATCCTGTTTATTCTGCTCCTGATGAGTGCTAAGCGCTAAAAATCAGGATAGTACTGTTCAGGATTCCATATTCAAGTGCAAACAAAAAATATCCATCCAAAATAAAGGACAGAAACAGCACAGTAGTGGAGAGGTCACCACTATGTGCATGTGGTTAATGGTTCGATCCTAACCGAGGCCGACCGAGCTTTTCATCGCCCCTAGATCGATTATTTGGACTCTGTGAGGATGCGGAAACTGAACTGGCAAATCTTTTGCTTCCCATAGGTCATTGTATAGGCCGTATACGCGTTCATTTACCTCCAAAGCTTGGAATTTAAGTCGGGATATCTCAAAGGGATAGATGGATCCCAGATCCGTTATAGGATACCATTTGAAATGAGCAAAAGTCGATAAGTTGGCCGATGGACCAGAAAATTTTCAAAATTTTGAAAATGTGAAAAGCTAGTGGAAGTAACTAATC
The DNA here is from genome assembly GCF_031761385.1 of Necator americanus. NCBI lineage: Eukaryota > Metazoa > Nematoda > Chromadorea > Rhabditida > Ancylostomatidae > Necator > Necator americanus. Next base: position 9,741,389 of record NC_087374.1, read on the forward strand.
TTTGATAATGTTTATTATTTAATTTTAGTATGATTTTTCATATTCATATTTCATATTCATTTTTTCTTTTTTTTCATTTCACTAACAATGTAACAAAACGAACAGAACTATCTGCAAGGATTCTCTTTAAAGACCGACCGTTTCGCAATCTTATTACCTGTGGGCATTAGGCACTGAGGACATTCTATGACTGAAATTTTTAGGTTAAATCATTTTCGCTGCTGGAAGCATTCATTTCCTGATTCGATAAGGACACCTATGCATGATTAGAATTCCTCAAAAGTGCAATTAAGACAGTGGAATTGGTTGAATCATTAAGAAGATCGTCAGATAAAATAAATTTTGAGATCTTTCTCTTTAGATCCCAATCTTTCTTTGCTTGTGATCTGAAGATCACCAGTTTGAAAACGCGAGCCGAACATTATCACATTAGTATTAGTGGATATTTGCCGAAACCTAACAGAATCCAGGAGACGTAAAAGGTCACAATCGATCAGTAAGGCAGATAAGGATAAGGATAAGGAATTTATGGTTTTTCCTTGTAAAATGCTATTTGAGATCAAATTCCAGTGTTGCTTTCATTGGTCAGACTCTACACTGTATGAGTGTTTTGGTTGAGTGCATAAACAACAACAATGCGGTACGATCAAAGATCTTTCAGAGGAAAATTAAAAAAGGAAAGCACAAAATGCGTAGAAGAACTCGTTTAGATTTTAACTCATTTTTAACATCAGTGAAATTTAAAATTGCTTTGAGTGAAACACTTTAAATGAACTGTAACTGGAAGTCGTTAACGACATCCATTTTATTTGCCACCGTATTTGTTAGATTGTGGTTATATGTATTTCTACAAAACCATGGATTTCATAGATTTAACCTAAAATCTTTGTAAATATATTTTTCGCCGATAAAGAACATCACATGTTGGTTAAATTCAAATCATCACCTATAAAGACAAAAAAATTGATTTAAAATAAAAAAGAAACAGAAATTGGGATAAAATAAAATCAAAATTTTTTACTTAATTAGGATTGGAACGAATTAAGGTGAAAATTTAAAGAGTAGAACCGAATCAGTCTTTCTTATTCAGTGTAATTTTGAGAATTAAAGTAAGAGAAAAACTAACGAATTCGAATTGGATCAGCTTTGCTCATTTTATTATAAAAGTAAATTAATTGAAGTTATATTTAATGTGAAAATTGGACATATGGTCGTTTTCAAATGTCTGTGGAAGAATGTTTCTTGGAAATGCGTAATTAGCAGTTTCCTTATGCGCATCTGTCGTTTCAGGTACATAACTCCGTTTAATGCTTACTTTACTGAAAATTCAACATAGTACCATTGTTATCAATTTTGCATTGTAGTCTGACCAACATAGTTCCATTCACTTCACGTAATTCAGTTAGCAAACACAAATCAGGAGTACAAAGGATTTTATCGGCGTTATCAATTCTTTAGCAAATGGTAATTTACCACACATATCACTACGTTATCGTATCTTTCTCTGCGAATCAGTTGTAGCCGTCTTCTGAAGGGGGATCGCTGAAGGTTCTTACGCTTACTCCGCGGTTCCCTGGACCATAACCGGACCCCTCTTGAAAATTGATCCCGAACGGACCTCCATCGGTACGAATATTTCCTCTACTGTCAGTAACAGTAGTTCGTCCTCCTACAGTTGTATATATGGAGACATCTCCGCCTACAATAACCACAACTGTCTCCACCAGTTGTCCTCTGCTATTGTAAGTGGTTGAGCTTTGTGTGGACACGGAGCTGCCAGCAGGCAACCGGGCCGTATACGTGCGGCCGCCGATCACCTGAGTAATGGTGGTGACTCCGTTGATTGTGGTGATCCCACCGTATTTCCCAGCATTTTTAGTGGACTCCTTGATTTGATTGGCTAGATTTGTACCCCAATCCGGGCTGAACACACCTCCCTGCAATGAGTTAACGATCACAGATGATTTATCTAAGCATGGTAGTAACCTCCAAAATAGTCCTAGAAGGAATTTCATCTTCTATAGGTCTAATATCACGTCAAATAGAAAGCAACTTTGGACAGCTAACGAGAAAAGCAAAGTGAGAAGAATGGAAGTTTTGTAATAGTCAAACTAACATTGAGGTGATAATACTGTGAACATGACTACATTACGTTCCCAGAGAGGTTTGGCGAAAGAGATCCTCTTAGGTGATTTTTTTTAATATTAAAGAAAGAATCCTACTTTCTTAACCATAGAAATTCACCTGGAACGCATTTGAAAACGGGTTGAAGTTGCCAAAGTTGAACGGAAAGTTCGGTGGTGGTCCATTCGCCTGAAAATGATGTGTTTAGAAATTTTGAGGGACGTTTACCCCTATCCTGAAACTGTTAATTTATGGCCCTTATTTATGGGTAATATTGAAGAAATAAAGAGTGAATATTCAATAAATTCTTCGAGGACATGTTGAAGAAGCGAAAGGCCTTTTTTGAAATATGAAATCTTTTTCAAATTTTTTTAAATTGGACTCGAAGTAAGCGTAAAATCAATTGGTCATGCCTCTCTATTTTTCTACAATTCTGACAAACTTTCAAGGGTTGTGCTTTTTTCAGTAAAATTTTTCAGCAAAATTAGAGGAAAATTCGTGCGCAAAATTTTACTTCGTAAAACAGATACAGCGAAAGTAACGTTGAGAAGTCTGAAGTTGTCAAAATTAATTACAAATGCCATAAATTAGTTGAAAACTGATGCAATATTAGGTGTTGATGACAGTCATGACCACTATTTACTAACATCCAACTTACCCAACTGCTACAACTTGCGTACATGCAGAAATTGGAGCAAACAGCAGGTTGCTTGTTGCAAGATTTCCTAGATAATGTTCGCGTACGAACAAATCCAGAACGAGTATGTAGTTAGTTTGCGATTTTGACATAGTATGACACAGTGAAATGGGGACGGATTTGCAAATATCTGTTTTTTCTTTAGCAAAAATCAATGAGAGGGGATTCTGCGGCAAATTTGCGGCGGAATTTGAATGTATGGACGCATATCTGAACACGAGTAGATCAACAATTCATTTTTAGCTTTCGGAGACTCCTGTTACAGTTATTGTTTCTTTTTTCTCATCAATAAAACAAATAATCACGGTTGGCATGCTGGGTTACCATTTGTGACTCCGCAGAACTGATTGACAATGGGATGGGATCGTGGGAACGAGATTTTCTACAGGTGAAATGAAAGAGAAATCACTGGCATAGCAAAACTGGTGTATACAGTGGAAAGACACGCGAAACTGCTGCGTCTTGAAACGCGAGCGCTCATATCGACGAAATGATGTGAGTCACAGCAGTGCTGGATGCTGGATGTTCTTTGTATCTTTTACAAGTCAATTGATCCAGACTGTGTTATTGTGAAACAGCTGTGGAGGGACAATTTTTGCACGTATTCATTAGACCTGTTTACTGTAGTTCTTTTAAAACAATTTAAAAATTCTTGAACATAATTAAGAGGAGATAATTGAGGAAATTTCTCAAACCTGAGCGTTCACTGCTGCTGCAATGGAGTAGAGGAGAATAATCGTTGAACAAGGTGACATGTGTTCGTTGAAAGCGATACCTTTGAATGTTTGGTTGAAGTGTATTTATACTGTACCGCACAGGAGGTACTGTGGCGGCTGCGTTTGATTAATGCTGATGTCGTTCTAGTGAATAGGAGATCCGATCGGAATTATTTGCATCAAAAACAAACAAACATCGCTCGCCGAAAAACCGAAATTCTCATAGAAATCTCAGACTCAGATCGGAGGATTCACGGTCAACTGATTTTATTTGTCAGTTGATCCATGGTTTTAGAGAATAGGTAGGGCGCGTGTCACAAGTGTCACAATCATTGAGGATAAATTTCTCTGGGAGATACTATTTTACTTACTATTACGGGACTTCTGCCTTTTTTCGTTTAGCGAATAACAAAAGTCATTGAACTTCAAAATTGATGTCTTCACGTTACAATTTCGGCTTTTTTTTGGCTTAATCGAGAAATTGTAATATCGTTATTATACTAGTATTATCGGTGCTATGCTAACGACGACTGAGCTGATATCACTTGTTTACATCGTTTTCTATATGATTTAATCCTCTTTGCTGTCGCATCCTGTAATATTTATGTATGGGATAGTCTCAAAAGTTCCCAACAGTAATCAACGACAACAACTGTCCAGTCTGGCTATGACATCACATTATTAGGATTAAAGTTTTTTGTTCGACAACAACTGGATAGCCTTTCGTTTTTTTTCTCGCTTATTCTACGATATCAAGAGTTAGTTAGTCGGTTAAACGAAAAAAGCGATTATTTTATCCTCAGAGTTCTTTTGTTTTCTTTATGGTTATAGTAACAAATAATAACTGGATTAATTCACTTAAAATCAGCATACACTGCATCGGTACTAACTTACTAACTTTTCACTACATGACAGAAAAAGACTCATTCACAATCTAGCCAGCCGTTCTACAGGCTTTGTACTTCAGAAATGAATTTTTGAAAAATTGAAATGGGAAAAAAATTTGAAAAAAAGTCAATATAATATAGTTGGTTATAATATTAATTCACAACTAAAAATTTCCATTATTATAACATGGCTAATGACACGGTAAAAATGCGGCCTAGAAGAGGTCAATATGGATTGGCAAATAATTTTTATGTTTAACATCGCATAAAACTTGGTAGGACTTGAATGTTGCCGTAATAATCGGAGAATGACTCATGGTGCAACTGGTTATTGTTGCGCTCAAATATATCATCAAATATTATGATATAATACAATGGGAACGATTAAATTAGAACTAAATTAGAACTTAATGTGGGCCCATACTTTCTTGACTGTCATAATAAAGTAAAAGTGTCCAAAGAGTTTGGATAACATAGATGTTCGTTTTTTCTTGTTATGCCACGGGTAAAACTTTGTTATTGACCTGACGTTTCGACAAACTTGTATTTATCAAAGGCCTGTAAATGGTTTGAGGTCTTCGATCTCAGTCATATTCCATCAAACTCCTCTCTCCTTGCCAAACCTCGATATTGTTCTAAGTACACCACGCAAGATCTCCAAAAGGAAAGGAAAGACCAGTCTCATGGTGTTACCGAGCTCCCATACCTTTCACCAGCCAAATGCTCTTTGATACACCATTATACATTTGATACACCATGGACGCCACAAAAATGAGAAACATGATGGAAATGAGTTTGAAATGAAGTGTACGATATTGGCGCACGAGAAAGAAATATTTGCTAGGAATGCACTGGAAGCATTCTGGATTTCGGTCAGGAATCCAATCATGCATAACGACAAAGAGTGCTTATCAGCTACAAATGATTTCATGCCGTTCGTATCACTCTGTGAGCTATAAGATTGTCCCAAATGCAGTTCCGTGACGTAGTCCAGACATTAGTTCTTGAGGATACTGCACAGTGCGTAGATCTCATTTGCCTTGGTGACAATCCGTAAGAACGCGGTGGTTCACCGGCGCCGCCAGCCGGTGAGACTGGTCAGTTTGTTTTCCTTTTGGAGGTCTTGCTTTGTGCACTTAGAACAATATCGAGGCTTGGCAAGGAGAGAGGAGTTTGATGGGATATGCATGAGATCAAAGACCTCGAACCTTCTTTAGACCTTTGGTAAAGACGAGTTGGTCGTCGTCAGGCCAATGATAAAGTTTCACTTAAACCTGAAATTTTTATTTTTTTTTCCAAACATGCATACTTTTTTCCCGCCAAGATTGATTCGATTTCAGTCGATTTCACCTTCGTATATGGATCCACCGTCGTTGGCGTCGTCGATGCGAAATCGTTTGACACAACAGCGAAGAGTGGACGCCTACACTCAGACGGAAGAGATGCAAAACGTAGACAATTCAACATTGAAAAGGACGTCGAACTCGTTGATTGGAGGCGGATATACTCCTTCCATCGATGTATGTTGAGTTTGACTTCCTATTTTTTATATACGTTGATGATAATGTCTTACGGTGGAGTTTTTTTGAGTGGAATAATGACCGATGATGTTGGGGACAGCATCATAAATCTACTTTATGAGGGGTTATTAGATATTTAATGATATTTGCTTTTTGGGAGCTTGTCCGATGATGCAGTCGGAGAATTGCCACACAAAAAAAAAACGCGGGATACTACGCGCCAGAGCGGTGAAAAAACCGCTTGAATATGAATATGATAGAAACAGTGGAGAAATATTCGTGAAACTCCTTGCTTCCTAGCGTTCGATGGAGGTTTAACTCAGTCGGTAAAACGACCTTTCCATCGTTAATTTTTTCCTGCTACTACCATTTTTTCTCATCTCGAATACGTATACGTGGACGAAATGCCTCGTGTAGTACACAAATGTGTCTTATATAATACAGCACAGACAAGAAATCGATCAAATTCTTTAATGAAGAGAATTTGCTGGCAAATGATCTCAATTATCTCTTTTATCTCTTTGGTGTCTGCATAAAAGGGTAGGTAGGAGGGGGAGGGAGGAAATTCACGCGAAAAACAAGAGAGCCTTTAGAGGTGAATCTCCTGAGGATATCAAGAGATCTTTCTCAATGGCTGGATGTTATCCTTGTAAGGTTATTTTAAGGATAACAATTAGCCGAGAGAGGTGATTTCGGCGTCTAGGGAATAGTACTTTAAAGTTCTAATAACCTTTTAGTAAGAAAATGTCACTTACACCATCTTTATGTTATTTTATTTCAATGTAGCGGGTCGGTTGGATAAATACTTATGAAATGTGTAAAATTTGACAAAGTTCCTCCAGTTGTTCGCTTAATTTTCAAAAAGGTTTGAGTTGGGTATGACAGCACTCTACTTCCAGTCATTCCCCGTCTCGTTGGATTCCACCTTCTCAAATCTCCTCGACGATGATCTCACGGATCCGGCTTTCTCTCCCTCCAATGACATCAACCTCATCGACCTCGGGCATTGCGATGACTTTTTTGGACCGGACTCAATCATGACCGACGAGTCGCACACCTCTTCCTGGAGACTTTCTAGGTAGCGTCTCAGCTCATCAAACTTTGCTTATTCACTCAGAGATCATCACAAAGTACACATTTCTATTCGTTGAGATCAGAGTTTATTTTCACAGTTATTACCTTATCTACTAGCATTATTCGGGTATTTTAAATGTCGCAAATGACACTGTTTTGTTAAGTCGCTAATAATTCACTCATTGTTAAAGACGGAAGTGGCCCTATGACAGAGTTTACTCTTTTCCATCGTATCTACCTGCTTACTGATTTCCATTTTTCCTTTGCGAGCAGACCAAATATCACCATGATGATTTTTATATTTAACTGCATTGTTTGTATAATATGTATATGTCTTCAATTTACATATGTGACCATTTCTACCTTATTCAATGACTCTACAGTAGTGCGGTGTGGTGTGCTCGCACTTGCCATTTTGTCACTTTTGATCACCTCGTATGTGCTAGGAATCAGTAGGTTACTTAGATTACCATAGATTGTTGCCTTATTCAGTTGAAGTTGCTTGATTCGAAATGTAAAAATGTAATATTGCCAGATGATATTGTAATAGTTTGAAAACGTTTGAAAATTATGTAAACATCGGCCATTGCATTAAAATCCTATGAACCAAAACACGTTCGGTTGCAGTCGTGCACAGGGTCCACCTACTCATTTGTATTTTTGCTGGGGAGAGAGGTGGATTAAAAAAAGAGGATAAGCGGGATTAAGTTATAAAACAAAAAGAGGTAGTATGTTTCCAATCATCCAAAAAGCGACGTTTCCGCAAATTTTCTAGCTACTCACTTCAGCAGTGGCGCTTACAGCAAGATAAGACTAAGAGTTAACAGTAAAAATCGCTCAGTTTTTCATAAAAAGTAGCCAGGGGGAATGAGCACTCATTTATTTTTGACACACCTTAGATAAGAATGCATAAATTATTCCAACCAGTATTTCAGTTTCAAAATGCATTCATATACCAAAGAGCGGTTGGGTGGTAAAGGGCGTGGAATTTTGATGACGCTATTAAGCAGGCACAAGAATGAGAAACATGATGAGAATGACTTTGAAATAAAGTCTACGATATCAAGCCTTGAGAAAGAAATATCTGCTAGGAACGCATTGGAAGCATTCTGGATTTCTGTCACGAATCCAATCATGAATAACGACAATGAGTGCTTACCAGCTACAAATGACCCTTTGCTGTTCCTTATTCATGCAGTTCCTTAACACTACCCAAAAATCAGTGCTTAAAAGCATCACTCCACGAATTTGAGGTGGTACGGATTTCAGGTGGGGTATTCGTATACGGCGTAGTAGATTATGAAGAGGGGGTGACTCCGTCCATTTCTTCCTAATTGCCGTAAAAAAACGATCCGGAAGATGCGTCGCGTGCACAAGGCAGGCGCGCTCCAATCGAACTCCTTGTAGAAAATAGCGCGACGGAACGCTCGAAGACGTATCTTCCGGGCCGTTTCTTACGGCAGTTGGGAAGAAATGGACGGAATCACCCCTCTCTTCATAATCTACGATGCCGTATACGAATACTCCACCTGAAATCCGTACCACCTCAGATTGGTGGGGTGATGCCTTTGAGGATTGTGCACAGTGCGTAGATCTCATTCGCCTTTGGTGACAATCTGCGAGAACGCGATAGTCCACCAGCACCACTAGTCGGTGAGAACGAACAGTTTGTTTTCTTCTTTGGAGTTCTTTTGCTACGATATCTAAAAAGGAGAACTTTGATAAGATATGCTTAGCATCAAGAACCTCTAACCATTTCTAGGTCTTTGGTAAAGACGAGATTCAGACTATAAATGAAGTTTCACCAAGACCTCGTTGACGAAAGAAGAGAACACAAATCCGAATCCGATCACAAACAGAACAATACGTACATGATTCTTCGTCTTTGGCTTTGTGAAATAAATATAGTTGTAAAACCTCTAACATTATAAATGGATGAAATACAGTCGTTATGTTGACTTTCAAGGCTATTGTCAAGAGGCATAGTGATAAGAGGTTCGAGTAACAGTAGTTCGGAAATATCTATCTAAAGTCAGTCAAGCTTCTGATCGATCATGAGTCTACAGATTGGCACAAAACCTATCTGAGAATAAGGACAATGATTTGATACATCAGCTGAGTGAGCATTTCTCTGTATGAGCCACATGACATGTGTGTTCTTATAGTTGCCGTTTCATAGAAGGGCGGTTGGTTAGAAGGAATGAATTCACTTGGTCGCTGCGAACGATTCTCGCTTATGTATGGAAACCATGAATATCCCTAGAAAGGAACAGAAGAGAATGCTAGGTACGTAATTTCTGCACTGCCACTGTTAAATGCATAATGGAAAAACTAATGTAATCAGTTGGGATGGAAATTAAATGCGTGTAATACATTAAAAGGGTTGTTGTAACGGAATCGGTAAGAGGTCCAATATGTGACTGCCCGATCGATCGATGGTTTGGAATCTCCTTAGTCCCAATTAAGTTTTTCATTCCTGCGGGGTAGATAAATTAGTGCCAGAATTGTCTGAGAGAATAACAACACTGACATGATCCATTGCCAGGCTCGTGCACGTCATTGTATGGGCTAACACACGTAAACACATAAAACCCGAACGATTCAGAATTACAGTCACACGCGTTGGATTGATACGGCAAAGACTTTATTCTCCCTAATTTATTAGAAAGCACAGATAAAATTGGGTCCATAAGTGACTGCACACTGCGAGACACGTGTATGGATTTCGGAGAAATGCGGCGTACTGCTGCTATGATACAGGTGCCGTAATTGTGCAGTAATGTTACTATGAAGAAAAGTGGACTCCATTTTTGTGGTTATTTTCTTAAACATTCTCTTAAAGGCACCATGCCACTAATCTGAGGTGGTGCGGACTTCAGGTGGAGTATCCGTATACGGGGTCGTAGATTATGGAGACGGGAGTAGTTCTGCTCATCTCTCTCTGCATCACTGCAAACAGCTTGGAGTACTAGGAAGGCGAAAGGCAGACGACTTTTATTCCAGGGCTGATGATACACAATCTTGCCACCTTTTATAGGGTTAAGGAATGGTAAAGAATGGAAAGAATGTCGAGATATAACGAAAATTACATTAAGCAGTCAAAACATTCAGGAAGATGATTAAGAAGAAAATTTCTTGAATTTCGTATTGATTAATGTCGATCCAAGACACTCCCGCCGAAAAAAAGTTAGAGGTGGCTTGATAACGTGTCATTTCAATTTAGAGGCACGCTACGCTATTGGCTCAAGGCTAAACGAGCTATCAAATGATGAAGAGGCATTCATTGAAATGCCATGTGAAAAAAAATATTCCTTCATTTACAAAACTGAGTTGGCCTTTGAGGGTGAGGAAAGACGTTGATCCAGGGCAAAGCGCAGTGGAGTTGATTTCGACACTGGAGTTGGAGAAGTGAAACCTTAGCGTTGAAATTGTCCCTTCCGGCGTGCACTTCACTAGTTGTGTCGTATCCTGGCATTTGAGTTGGGCGGTCTTCTCGCTTATTGATGACGTACATGACACATTTGCCATGGATCCTTGAGTGCCAGAGTAGTCCTTCCATCTTTACTTCACAAGAGTTGTTATGTTTTTGGGCGGCGATGACGAGTTCATGTGTCGAGATTTGGACTGTGAGCGCGGAGCCAATTGTAGTCTCTGCCTTTATTGATGTGCCATCTTGTACTATTGCCACCTGTTTCGATGTTATCGGAAGTCTGTTGTGGATGTTGTGTAGTAACGACGAAATTTCTCCTTTGGGACAAGAGCAGGCGACTGTGTATGTTCTTGGTGTACAAGAGCAAGCGTACTTGGCAAAAAAGCAGTTTTTGAAGTGTTTGGCATCGTCCTCTGTAGTACACTGAATCTGTCCCTGAGAATTTGGTAGAAGCTGTCCTTGAGGCGAAGTTTCAATGCGAGATGTTCGTTTTTCATCGGTTTTGAAGTAGGTTGATGCAATAGGAAGATTTGGTGGGATAGTACTTGTGAGAGTTAATTGAACGTTGTTCCATGTGAACGGGATTCCAGGTTAGAGTTTGAAGTTTTTGGTGAAAGTCCGTCCTTCGTGTGTGAGTGAAATGATTCCTTCTGCATAGACGTTCCACGAGGGACAAGAAAAAATTCGATAGATTGTTGATGACGTCGTTGTAGCGTAGTAGCGGTAGAAGAGACATGAAGAGGTGCAGCGGAAACACCAGTTGCACCAAAAGCAGCGACAGCTCGGTTTGCAGAACGTAAATCCTGGGCTGGAATTCGAGATTGTGCTGAATTCATATATCTTCTTTTCCGGAGTGAAAGATGCGCAAACATTTTTCTTACAACTTGCGCTATTGTAGCACGGATGGTGAGACTCGGTGTAGAACTGTTGGTCTCGTTGAAATATTCGGTTTTTTGGTTGCAGACATGGGAGATTTCTTTTAGTTGAATAGCTATTGTTCCCATCAGACGATTTTTTCCATCACTAAAAAGGAGGCAGACTTCTTGCCCCATGGTCCTGCCTGCCGTGGTCGCCATATCTTGGAGTACTTGGAAGACGAAAGACAGACGACTTTTGTTCCAGGGATGACGATACACAATCTTGCCACCTTTTATAGGGTTAAGGAACGGTGAATAATGGAAGGAATGTCGAGATATAACGAAAATTACATTAAACAGCCAAAACATTCAGGAAGAAGATTAAGAAGAGCAGTAAAAACATTCAGGAAGATGATTAAGAAGGAAATTTCTTGAATTTCGTATTGATTAATGGCGATCCAAGACAGCCGCCTTCAGAATGCTGTTTTGTACGACACCTTCTATTGTAGCGCCCCACCCTTGCACGCGTAGCGTCCTTTACTACCTATCGGGGAAATCCGAAATGATTTTCGACAAATCGCAGGGCAGAGGCGGCGCAAGGGGTGGAGAGTTGCAATAAATGGCGTCATAGAAAACAGCATTCTGGTGGCGGCTGTTTGCAGTGGCGCAGGGAGAGATGAGCGGAACCAACCCGTCTCCATAATCTAGGACCTTGTATGCGGATACTCCAGCTGAAGTCCGCACCACCTCAGATTCGTGGCATGCTGCCTTTAACAGACGAGATTGTCACTATTAAAAAATTTCATGTGATATAATCATAATTTCATATCACTTTGATCACCTTGACTCCCGTTGATCCTCGAACTGGTCGAGCGGGCGCCAGTAATTCTTCCATTTGTCCCGATCGCGTGCCAGAGTAGCCCAGTGGCTCCTCCTTTCGCGTGGGACACGAAGAGCATCATATATTTCTTTGAAGGACTTCGTGAAGAAATCTGACCATTGGGTCGGCGGTCTTCCTGTAGTGTGCTTAATATCGCGGGGAACCCAGTCGCTCACGGCTCTGGTCCATCGGTTGTCGTTAAAGTGTCATCACGTGTCCGCCCCACCTTATTTTACTTTCCTTGGCAAACGCGGCGGCGTCTCTAATCTTCGATCGCTGACGTAGGAGAGAACTTCGAATCCCGTCCCTCACTTGCGTGAAACGGGATACTCATAGCATCACTCTCTCAATTGCGCGTTCAATGACGCTCACCGCGTTTTCTTCCTGCTTGTGAAATGCCCAGGTTTCCGAAGCATAGGTCAAAGCAGGAAGTACGGTGGTGTTGAAGAGGTGAGCACGGAGCCGGGTGTTCCTGGTCTTCTTCACTACATTCTCGGTGCTCTTGTACGCTCCCCAAGCCGCTCTTCTCCTCCTGCCCAGCTTGGGGGTCAGGTCGTTCATCATGTTCAATTCCCGACCCAGATAAACGTAGCTGGTGCATTCGGATATGTTCGTTCCGTTGAGCGTGAATGGGGCATCCGAGACCCATCCGTTGCGCATGAACATCGTCTTTTGCAGATCCAGCTGAAGACCGATGCATCCACATGTTTCGTCGAATTCGGTGAGCATTCGTTCCGCTTGGCTGATGCTGGATGTTATCAGTACGATGTCATCAGCAAAGCGTAAATGGTGTAGCTGCCGACCATCAAAATTCACTCCCATGTCGTCCCATTCCAACTTTCGCATTGCGTTCTCGAGGGTGGCTGTGAATATTTTGGGTGAAATTGTATCACCCTGTCGGACCCCCCTCTTCACGTCAATGATGATGTTCTTGTAGAATGGCGAAATTCCGGTCGTGAAGTTACTGTACAACTCTCGAAGTACATTTATGTACTGAGTAGGGACGCCTTGGTTGTCCAAGGCTTCCACGACCGCTTCCGTCTCAACTGAGTTGAAGGCCTTCTTCAAGTCGATGAAGGTGAGATAGAGCGGCATCTTGTAGTCTCGTGATACCTCGATGGGTTTCGAAACATTGTGAATGTGGTCAATCGTGCTGAATCCTTTTCGAAACCCTGCTTGCTCGCATGGCAGTCCTTCATCCAAGACTTTTTCAGTCCTATTAAGGATCACTCTCGTAAAGAGCTTGTAGATGACGGACGGTAATCAGATTGGACGATACTTGCCGATGTCATGTGGATCTCCCTTTTTATACAACAACACGGTCTTGCTGGTCTTCCACTGTTTAGGAACCTCGCATACCGACAGATAACGTGTAGAGAGCCTCGCCAGGGTGTTGATGAGTACTGGCGGAAGGCTCTCCAGGTGTTCTGGTCTTATTCTGTCGGGACCGAGTGCCGTACGATTTCTTACCGACATGACAGCATGTCGTATTTCGGACGGGAGAACCTCTTGAATGACATGCCCGTCTTCTCTCAGATGGTGAGGAGGCAAGTGGACATGGCTGTCGAAGAGATCAGAGTAGAAGTCGTAGATGATCTTCTCCATCCCCCTTCTCGATGCAATGGCTGTTCCCTTTGGGTTCCGGAGAGCAGTCATCCTCGCCTTCCGACTGGCGAAGTCTCGACGGGCATAGTGGATGCTTTTCCCCGCTTCTGCAGCCTCAGCCAGCACTTCTGCTCTTCTCTCTTTAAGTGTCTTCCTTTATCGCCTCTCTGCAAAGCCTTGCGAGCTCGGACATGAGTTCTTGGTTCCCTGCGGGTCGTGCTGCTCCACTCTGGCGTATCAGCTCAAAAGTTTCAAGAGACAGGCGTCTCTTGGTGGTTTTAAAACTCTCAGCCTTCTTCGCGCAGTCGTGAAGATGTTTAACAAGCCGGTCATATTCCTCGTCAATGTTGTCCATTGCGGAATCTTCCCAAAAGCCGGCTAGCGTAGCGAAGAGATCCCAGTTGATGATAGTCCTGGGATTTCTCTCTCTGAACTTAGCGGCTTTCTCTGCTCTCCTTGTGAAGGAAAATCTTCCTCGGAGGAGGCAATGGTCCGATCCCGTATAGAACTTTGGTACAACAGCGACATCCTTCAGGCAGAACCTTTTATTGACAATGATATGGTCTATTTCATTACGGTACCCTCCACCGGGTGACTCCCACGTCCAGCGTAGAGAGGAGGGCTTCTGGAATTGCGAGTTCTCATGGATGGTATTAGTCGTCATGATGAACTCTCCCCCTGGTCATTCCATTGTAGGCCGTGGGTCCCGATGGGAAGTTTCTTCGGCGTTCTTCTTGGGCCAACTTTGGCGTTGAAATCGCCAATTATGACTTTGTAGAAGGCATGATCTTCTCGGTAGAACTTCTCCAGGTCCATATAGAAAGCTTTGACTTCTTCTTCTTCGTAGCTTGATGTTGGAGCGTAAGCGACGAAGATAGTCAAAGCTGGTGTTGGGCCACATCTTCTCATCCGCAGACGTCCGATTCGGGTCGTAAGTTGTTCAAAAGAGTCGATGTTCTTTGCCATACTCGTGTTGACGAGGACGCCAACTCCACCAACACCTCTACTTTCGCATGATCCTAAGAACAGTTCTTCTCCAGTTTCATGTACGGCGTTGAGAGGGTGACGTCGTCTCGTCTCGATCAGTCCGATGACTTCGTACTTGACCTTCTTGGCTTGCATCATCAGATCTTCGATGGCCGCTCCCTATGCAAGCTACGTGCGTTATAAGTACAGATCGTCATCCTAGTCCTTTTCCGTTTCAGTAACCTACATGACTCCTACAACCCCGTCCTACCTGGCGCTACCGTACCAGGCTTTCCTCCAGAATCAGGAGACTCTTTTCTATTAATGTGTTTTGCATAAAAAGTTTAAAACCCATGGGCAGGTTGCAAGCCTCTAGTCCCATGAGTTTTTGGGAGAACTTCCGTTCTCCCGGAGTGGACATGTGGAGCTTATTGGTTGGAGGCGACTCCAAAGCGCCTCCCTTGCACTTCCCAGTCACTTGATTGCAGGCTTTTGGCCGGACCGACGTGCGACATTCAAGGATGTTGGTGTCTGGCTAGAGAACGGTCCATCCCGATCCTGCGTCTCTGGGAGCGAGGTGCTTTTGGTCGCGATTAGCCCTATCGCCGGTGCGCGCCACGTGCCTCGCGACTAACCGGCTGTGTCCCTCCGTGGGGGATCCGTGGATTTATTTTTCATTTATTTCATATAATGGGATATTATGGAGGGCGTTCTTGTGAATAGTGATTTTGACTATTGTTATTTTATTCATGTTTCTAAAATTTAGTCGGGGCGGACATTTGGATTTGGCGTGTGGTAAACGACATGGCTCAATGCAATTGTTGGTCTAACGTGGGCGTGTGATTGGTGTGGTTGGCTTATAGTTGCTAGGGACTCAACTCGATCCCAACTACCAGCTCCACTGCAACGCTTCAACGGTAGTCGTTTACGCAGCCATACCCGAGCTTCATGCCTTTTTGACCCAACTATAGTGAGATGTTAAAACGAAAGATAGCATGGGATCTGCTTATCTTTTCTTGTTTCCCCATCGCTAATGGTTCTCCTTCCTATAATGATATAATATAAATATGTAAAGTTTCTCGGAAAACATCACTGGAGAACGTTTGTTCCCGAAATTTAATTCCATTTGCTCGATATGCAAGGCGCTTCTGTTATATTTATTCTCATTCATTCCTTTTTCGGGATGAACTAATGGCTCACTCGGACAAAAACCTTTTTCGGCACAATATTGTTTTGAAACAACCGCTTTGATGCGAACGGTCTCCAACGGGAGCATGAGTAATATGATTGTTCAACGGTGTCTTTATAAACTAAATGAAAAGTGGAATTCTATGCAAGGTAAACGGGTGAGTCATGGAAGAAAGTGAGTACATAATGAACCAGCCTTTTTAAAACTATTATCGTCTCGACTGAATGATTTTTGTAGGGATTCATTTTTGTAACTGCAGAGTATCACAAAGTTGACTATGTTGGGACCTCTCCACGAATATATAGGAGTAATGCTAATGATACTGACTGACTGGACCCATCGGCTAGCCCCCGCAAGTCACTATATGGCCCACTCATACGTTCTTAAACCTAAAACGATTCTGAATGGAGGTGGACGTGGTTGGTCCCATGCGGGTTGATTAACGCCAGACAATACAGGCTTATCCCAACTCACAATGTATCCCTCTGCGGTGAAGCAGAAGCAGAAGATGAAGGCAAGTTTCTTAATTTCTGCAAAAGGAAATTATGCATGCGGACGGTCGTACCTTCTGCGTAGGGCTTCAAAGACAAGATGAAGTTGAATGACTAGACAAAGGAATTAGTTATGTCGTAATTGTACAATAAGCGTGGCGCTCCCTTCAAGGCTGCTGTTTAGATGGATAAACTTGGCAGCAGTGGATAGGGATGGATCATCTTGGATCACGGTCTCGAGCTTGGTTCATTCCTTCATTCCTTCCTTCCATTCTCATTGTACATTTATGGTATCAGCAACGGTATATGGTAGGGATGGGCCTTTGGATATGTGATGGAGCTGTAATAGGGTTTGTGTTGAACGTGACATCCATCGGCGCATCCGGTGCGGTGCAGATCGTATCCGCAGGGTCGGTTTCCTTGCGGATAAGGTCATCGAGAGCGACGATGGCAGCTGTGGCGGTCGTTTCCAATTTGTGACCTGTATGGTCGCGCCAGTGGTTGTCGAAAACATCTATAAGCTCCGTGGCATTCTGTTGGTTTTCGATGAAGCTTATGAAGATGAAGCATGTTCATGACCCCACTGGAATGTCTCCAATACGATTTCGATGGAGGTCTTATTGTTCTCCATATCCTCTATTCGTCGCTGGAGTGCTGCTAGCTGCAGTGCCGGGTGGGCATCCGAACGGAATACAGATGGATAGTTGGAGTTGACCGCGCTGGTGAGTCGTGCCTTACAGCCACGGAGTGTTGTCATGATCGCCGTAACGTCTGATGATGCGACCTGAAAATATCGCATGTAGTACTCTGCTGCCATGTAAAAGTTCGTAGAGTACGTGTCGCACGAATAATGTTGTACAACAGGGGTATGCTTAGAACATGGGAACATGGGCAGCAATAATGCGGAAAAACTGCGACAGGGGAAAGGAACCCTGTCCGCGAACACATAAGGATCCCGAGTGGCTGATGCACAGCAACAAAAGACCAAACACAACAAAAGAGAGGATGAAGGTGCAGATTCGCAATTGCCATAAGTTGATCATCGATGGCGGAGGATGATGACGATGGATGTACGGTGCGGATCTAACGTTCACACGCCTTCCCTCCTACATGCTACACTAAGTGCAAGGCGCTTGAGGGGTCTACCTCTCTGAGTGCAAGCGCCTAGGAGTGCCAGGGCACCTTCTGCTATGAAACTATACCCCTAGGATTGCTGCTACCAAGGGTAACTCTGGTCCAGTCCTCTACATGCAACATGCAGTAATCCCAGTTGCTACCCTTGCACAAGAACCCTTGCACCTGCAAAGCTAGCTTCATGCTCATGTGCAGTGCAAGTCCAAAATAATAATCGGCGCCACGCCACGATGTGGGTGAGCGCCGGGCAAGCCCTCAGGATCGCCCAGCGCTCGTCAACGGGTCTAGTTAGGCCGGTGCACCATTGTCGTGGTCCGAGTAGAAAAGATTACGACTGTGTAAGTGCAGGTTTTGCTCTTATCTTTTCCAAATTAAACGGAAGAATTAGCACCATTTCAGTCAAGTATCAGTTTGTATCAAGTAAAAAGGGAAGAAAATCTTAGGCATATCAATCCGCCTTGGATGTGCCAACGCGTTTGAATTGGGCTTGGTAATTCTTAAGGTTCTATGAACGCATGTTACCCGCTTGCGGTGGCTAGCGGATGTGTAATGTGTCAAAAAAGTGTTTTTATCCTCCCAAACAAGTCTGGTAGCAATTTATCCACCTAAAGGGATGCAAGGCTTAGTTAAGACTAAGGGTTCCGAGGCAACGATCGATGGCGCAGTAACATGTCGGACTTTTGCGGATTGCGCTACTCCCGCCAGTAGTAATCACTCTAATAGTGGTAAGAAGGCTTCCCTAATGTAATAATTGTGATCGCTATTTACTGAGACAGGGAAGAGGACACTCACTAGCGCCCTTATTTCTGGAAGTAAATACAGAGCTAAAGCACTCGGGCTCTATGCATTAGTCTCAGAGAATCTATGACATGTAGACTAAAGTTACTAAAAGAAAAAAGTAAGATAGAGCTCCTAGAAATAAGGGTGCTATTGAGTGCCCCCTCTCCTCCCCCTCCCACTACATTTTCTCCCGAGAATCTGCTTGACCAATTCACTAATCCTCGCAAAATTGGCATATTTTCCTCGGTTTCTATCTTTTCGTTCCTTTTAAGTTTTTGGTAATTTACGTTTTCCAAGCACGTTGAGAGGATTTGCGTTCCGTTCTTGTTCCGTGAATTTCAATTTTTTTTCGAAATATGATCTACATCCAGTAATGTCGAGTTTCCTGCGTTCATTTATGTGCTTATACCGCCTATTTACTCTCTCCAGTTAGGCCGTTGGTATTATATCATACTCATATTACCACTCATATTCATTTCTTCATATATTGAAGCACTTTGTTTGAAGTATTCTATCCTAAATCACTTTTCATGTGGATGTATACGTCGTGTGTTTTGTTGTTGAAAACTCATTACGCCGTAATCCTTTCATAGAAGATTATTTCGATGATAACCAATAGTTTTGGAAGCGGCAAGAGGGCACTTTTGGAAAGTTTTATTGATGGGTAAAACACAGAACTTTTTTTTTCCCAAAGAGAATTTTCCCAAGCCTCAGAATTTTCTTTTTTGTTGAGTAACAACATGATTCAACAAATGAGGAATAATAGATAGCGATAACGAGCAAGGCCGTGCTAATCCCATGCAAATTTCGACACCTCGTTTGACTCGTTTTGTTTTGTTCCGCTGTGGTGTTTTCTATGTTTATGAACGTTTATGAGTCATACCATTGAACTCAAATCTAGCTCTGAGGGAATAAAATTTTTATCTATTATTGGTATTTAAGTTGTTAGTAGTGGTGTAATAGTAGTAATAGTAGTATTTAAGTTGGTATTATTGGTATTTAAGTTCGGTATTTTTACTTATTTATTATCAGGCTTTAATATCTTAATTTTAATTTAATTTAATTTCGGTTTCAATATAAATGTAGATCAAGCTCTTACTGCTGGACAACTTGTTTCATTAGTTTATATGCTAGGATGAAGGAATGTAATTATCTGCTGTGTGATCTTGTTGTGAGAATTTGTTGCAATTGGAAAGCTTAGCTGGAGGATTATCTGACGATTTTTCGTACCATCCAGTTCGATTTGAACTTCATTTATCACTTCCTTTTTAAAAAAGTGGTTGTCAGTTAAAGTTTACATCTTTTTTCTTCCTTTATCACAGAATTGACGATGTTGGGATTTCTTCACAGATAGATAGGGATAGGAATAGTAGTTCAGGCAAATAACAAATACAGGCATGATCACTCAATTCTCAGTAGTAGTCTGGAAAACCACCTTGCGAGAAGCTTTGTTGATCATGTTTTTCCAACGATGCAACATGGTACGCAATATAACGAGGGTGACTACGTCGTCAAACAATGTCCGCCATCTAAAAGATGAGCAAATAAGTAGCAGAAGCTGCACCATCTGCATAATCATAGACGCCGCGCTGATTGAACTCGTACTACATCCGTAATAAGTTGCATCGTTGGGAGGACGGTATCACACAAGACTTTCATGCGTCTTTTTTTCAAATAACTAGGGAAGCTCGAACATAATCACGCTCCTACTCGTAAACTACGGCATTTACCCCTATATGTTGTTAGAAAAGCCATAATCACGCCACTTTCGTTGTACGCTGCCTTTAATGCAGACAGCTTTGCGATTTTGGCGGTGTGTCGACTCGACCTGTGCTTTGTGAATGACAGCCGTGCTGTCGCCATCAAGCGAAGCATGATCATGATATGCTCGAGGATCACTGGGACCTGCTCTCGATGTAGCTCCAAATGTCCACGCAGGCGGATTTACCTCTTCCGGTCTCAGTTGTAAGATCTCAAAAATCAATCGGAATTCCACTGCAGGTGGTGGCACAGAAGGAAGTGTTTTCAGCTTCTGCAGAAACAAATTTACCGAGTTAGAAATATTTGAAATTCATGCTAAATGTTGTTATTTTGCCAACAGTTCGTTCTGCTTCAGATGAACAAATGAGAAAAATGAGACACATATATTTAGAGATAGTTATATAGTGCGGCGACAGTCTCTTTATTCTTGAAGATGGGCGGCGCTACCGCCGATTGCCCTACATACTAATGCTAAAGTCCGATGCTTCACTAGAGTTAGTCGTTCCCGTCAATGACGAGGGAATATATCGGCGGTATGACTGAGAAATTGTTCCCATCACTGTTGGCTTTTTTCCACGCTTAATTTTGTGAACGGTGAAGTACTTCCTGAGCAGAACTCTTCATAAGCGGCTCGGAAAATTCCAAAAGCAGGGACGTTGTGATGACTAGGGAAAGAATGATTGAAAAATAGAAATAAGAAGATTTGAGAGTCTCTTTCGAAATCAACCTTCAAGGTATTGGGCCAGTAAGATAGATAAAAAGAAAGCCTGTCGACCCGTCCTGTTTGTCAGAAGTGTACTAATTCTGATCTGCTTTGCTATCAGACATTTCCGTACGGAATCTAAGCTGTAATCGATCCTTGGCATGCTCTTAAATAGATCCAGCAATATTTTTAGTCTCACAGTTGAGGCATACGAAATCAAGGCTGAGAAGATCCATCTTCCGTTCGCATTAGTTTTGTAAGAGATTGAAAGCAGAAATTACGGTATGACTGGAATAGTAGTGATTTAGACATGGAAATAGGAAGAGTTAGAAGGTGTCTCTCTTGAAATCAGCCTTCAGACTTTTTGCTAGTGTGGAGCCGGTCAATTAACACAATCGTTCCATAGTAAAACGGAGAGTATGTAAATAATGTAAATGTTGAACAAACAACAATAATAAAAACCTTCGGGGATGTATCAGAAAATCAACCGAATTTTTGGAGGACAAACAGATTAGTTCACTCATTCGGCGAAGTACCATCAGTTTATTGATGAAATCTAGTCAATTGAACGATATTACTGCGTTAACCATACAGTTGACAGTTAATAGCGTTGACGGAATTTTTTTTTCCCTGCCCGACACACAACAGGTTGCACGTCATGGTGTGCAAATAATCCTCTCAGCATACATTCATACTCTCTGCTCGTCTATTATTCGTCATTCGTAACTTCTTTTACTGGAATTTCGCAGATTTTTCCTCATCTTGCTGATGAAATGGGAGATATAAGTACTAGACTCCTCGACAGAAATCAAGAATTTGCGTTCATGGATTACATAATTTTCTTAAATTTGTACCTACATTTTCTGGTCAAACTTAAAATTTAACATTTTCTATAGAGAAGGTTTTTCTGCTCGAAACTTTGTTGGCTAACAATTTCTTTAAGTACTAGTGAAAGTAGTGTTTTGAGGGAAGTACTGTTTCGCGGCGAGGACTGGCCGTGCCGAAGTTTGCTCCGCATCAGCGCCTGCCACACTCGCTGCGACCTCATTCGATCGCACTCCATCCCTCGCGCAAGCATAAGTTATTTGATCGACTGTTGTCGAATCGATTTTCTACCGACGCTTTTCTCCAAATCATCTTAAATCATGCGTTTTTAGATTTGAGAACGCCTCGTCGTCCTTCTCATGATAAGCACTCCAGGGCTAAGGAAATGCGCGGTTTGTGGTGATTGTCCTGCTAAGGTAGGAGACATTCTACCGTACTCTAATAAAAAAACCTACTCTTGAAGAGCATCATGAGCAATTTTTGCAAGTTTAAAGCAGAAAATCTGGTTCTGTAGTGTTCTGAGAGATTTCTTTTTTTGGTTAGGATTAGTTTACTCGACAATAAGTCATTACTTTCCAATTTAATGAAAGAAACAAATTTTATATAATACTTGTCCCTATTTGAGATTCATTACGGTGTACTCGCATGTTTTGGTTGCAAAGGATTTTTCCGCAGAGCAGTCAAGGATGGACGGAATAAATATGTGTGCCGATTTGACAAGAACTGTGAAGTAACCAAATGTGAGCAGATTTCTTCTAGAATTGAGATCGTCAAGTACTTGGGTTGGAATAGTACGATTTAGCGGATTCAGCGAATCTCCGTAAAAATAACGATGGATATTATTATCGTCAGGGAAATACCGTGTTTAATTTGGGAACTGGTTATTGGTTGATGATTCCCTTGTCTCTGTAGAGTGAATTAACCTGGCAAATAGTAGAAAACTCGAGCCACATTCGAAATGTATTAGTTCCGGCACAAAGTTTACCAAAAAATAAAAACTAGGAATGTTTGCCGTGAATTCTAACGGTTCGTCTGTGTTTGTATAAAAAGAGTTGATAGTGAGTATCCGAAAAACGAAAAAAAAAGCGAATAAGTTGTTTGCTTTGGAACATTTCAGCCTATTATGAAGTGTGCATAAATTAAATCAATAATCAAATTAATATATAAATTAAATACAAACCTAAATTAAGTCTTAAAAAAGCGAAAAAAAAGGTTAAATTGGTCACCTAAACCCGGCTAAGTGTTCTTTCTAAAGCGTTCTGGAGAAAAAGTCCGGAAAAAGGATCTACAGTGCGAGAATTCTTCACCTTCTATGCTAGAAGATTGACCTGTGAACTTATCACACGGATATTCTAGAAAAGCCAAATTCGCTTCACAAAGATCACATGAGGATTTTAGTGAACTCTTTTTCATGGCTCGGCTTCATTGGCGTTTTCAAATAAACAAACTCATGGATTGCTATTGTTTTGTTTCTACGCCCTAATTACATGTGTGATCCCTTCACTCAACTCTGCAACTGTACCCATTCAATGTTTCATTCATTTTAAAAATAGATTTCCCGGATATCAAACAAAAAGATCAATCGAACAAGACGAATTTTCCTAAGCAGACGAGTTTTTATTGAACGTGCTTGGCTTTTGGAAGAAGTATTTTGCAAAACAATTATGTATTTGCGAATTGTACGGTTTGAATTCAATCAATGCGATATTTTTATCTGTCTTCACTGAGGAGAAACGGAAGATAACTCTGATGAATTTTTTCGCCAAAATCACGTATGCTTTTGCAGGAAGTACGGATCCTAGGAATTAATAAGAAACTAAGAATTGTGAGTTACTCATGCGAAGCACAGAATATCTCGTAGCTGTAAAACAGTTGGAGTAGAATCTTTTCCGTGGACTTGATGAGAAGTAAATGTGATATTTTCGCCACATGAACCGCGACGCGCGACATTTTTGTTCTGTACTTTTCTGGAATTTCTGCTTACACTCCGGTTTTTGTCCTTATTTTCCTCTAAAAGAAAATAAAACCTTCGTCGCTTCATTTTTTCATTAGAAATTCATTAGTTTTTTTTTACGAAAAATCATTGCATCCTATGAAAAAGCTTACCTTTTTTGTTTTTTTTTTAATATTGGGATGGGTTTCTTCTCAAAAGGGGTAGTAGCAAAGTTACCTCCCTGCGAAAACCATTACGTAACAAGCTTGCAACATCTGTCCTTTTCAGATTTTCCGGTTAGTTTCCTAAAACTAGCGGGAACAATTTAGAGGTTCAATCATAAATGCATTTAAAACTACTAGCAATCGCAAAGTTTACTTGGATTTATCCGATTTGTTTATTTGTTTTAGTTGAACGTAACGCCTGTCGATATTGTCGTTTTCGAAAATGTTTGCTGGTCGGTATGAACCCCGACTGTGAGTTCATATGAAGTTTTTAATTTGATTTTTTTCACCAATAAAAGTTTTATGTTATAAAAAAATTCTAGTTGTTCGACCTGACCGCGAAGAAGCTCGAGAGAAACTCCGAAGTCAAAAGTCCTTGCTTTCTAAGAAGAAAAGTATAGGAAAATCACTATCGAGTAAAGGAGACGTCGACGACTGGACTCTACAGTTGCCCTCAAATTCGAGGTTTGTTTTAACAGCATGAAAATTAAGGACAGCATACCACGAATCTGACGTGGTGAGGGATTCCCGGGGGAGGGGAAAGCTAGAGATGAGGTTGTAGACTGCGGTATCCGGGGTGACCCCGCTCATCTCTCCCTAATCGAGGTCGTAAAAAACGGCGTGGAGGAGGTCTCTAGCTTTTCCCGTGGATTCCCTCTCCACGTGGGATGCTGCCTTTAATCTAAAAGAAGGATGAATACACAGAGGGCGGGTACAAAAAAAAACGATGAAGCAACAGGACTACGAATTTTCAGTTATTAATACGTTAGTGATAAAGTGAGAATGGAAGACTACAGGAACAAAAACTGCAGTAAAAGCATGAAAACAAAGACTGTTTTTTTTTTAAATAGATTTTCGACTTCTTTAATGTTAGGGTAGTTTCTACTCATTTCGAGTTTTACTTAGACTTAAAATGACTACTTTTTTTTGTCGAAATTCTAAGGAATCCAAAGTTTTAAGATGATGTGAAATACAAGCAGTTGTTCTTAAGATATTGCAAAAAAAGATAAGACAAGAACAGTAATAAAAATTGATCTGCTAAGTTTTTCTCATGCAAAGGAACTGGAGATTAACGCAGTCTAACAAAGATTATTTTGAAAATTCTCCTCAAAAGGTAAACTGACTGTCTCGCTAATTCCACTATGATTGCAGAAATTATATTTTCGTATATATATTTTCCAATTTAAGGAAACTTCTCAATGACTTAAATGCACTTGAAAACGATGTGCAAACTCTAAATGAAGGCGGTTATGATGGTGTTGCTGATTTTTGCTTGAAAAGCCTGATTGCCGATCGAACGTTGGCTAGAAAAAGCACGGTCAGCACGACAATGGTTACGTTGGTTTACAGAAGTTTTTTCACGCTTACAAGAAAACATCAACAACAACACCTTCAGAATCAAATCCGTGTTCCAACAAAGCAAGAATTTAGTCTTCACCTGCTTTCAATTCAAAGAGTGGTTGCATCAACTGATTTTATAGACGGGCTCGTTTGTATCGTTGACAAAGAATCATCACGTAAAACTACTGTGGAAGATAAGGTAAGAAGGATCTACTGCCTTCGATAAAATCCTTGCAAGTATGTATTACAAAGTACTTCTTACAAGTTATTTTCGGAATATTCTAGTGCGCTTTAATAAGTTCCACTTTCCTTCCCCTAAATCTGCTCGATCATTCTGCTCGAAGTATAGCCAAAGAGTCCAGCTATTACGCAGAGGAATTCACCAGAGCCTTCTCGGATCATCGAATGTAAGGTGTTCTTCAAATTTAAAGTTTCAATTTCAACTCTTTTTGATAAAAAAATGTTTTAAGATTAAAAAATGCCTTGTCAAAATTTGTATTCCTATGTGAGCGATTGAAAAAAATTTCTCCAACACCTGTCGAATATTCGCTTCTCCGTGCTCTAGCCGTGGCTACACCTGGTGAGTGGAAGCT
Source organism: Necator americanus (assembly GCF_031761385.1). Lineage (NCBI taxonomy): Eukaryota > Metazoa > Nematoda > Chromadorea > Rhabditida > Ancylostomatidae > Necator > Necator americanus. The sequence goes on from NC_087374.1 coordinate 9,767,119, forward strand.
TTCTAAATTTTAATTTTTTTGAGTGACGAAGTGTTTCGTTAAATGCATAGCTCCAGGAATCATTTCTATCCTATGTTTCATATTTTTAGGGGAACAGGTCCATCTATCTAATAAAATTATCCCTAATGTAAATTTTCTTAGATCATGGCATACTATCAAATGGCTTCAGTGAACATCTTTGCGCATTGCATGAGTCTCTACAGGAGTTGTTATTCCGCGTCATAAAGGTGTTAAGAGGAAAGTCGTCGGTTGCGGCAGCTAACCTTATGGCTAACCTAATCGCTCTCGTTTATGAATCAAAGGTTCGTCATTTTACAAGAATTAGGTTGTTTATTTTTTTTTAAATCACAGCATCATGACTTTGTTTCGTCAAATTCTGCATGTAGCAAATATGTCTAATGGATATTACTGTTTATTACTTTCAAATGTAGTAATTGTGATATATCCCGCCTCGAAATAACAAAAGCAGGTTACTGGTTTGTTCTGTAAATACTGAAGCAACGCTTTTTTTCCACTTTGTCTAATAAGAACTCAGAGTCCCAGAGTGGTCTATAACCAAGCCAAGGTGACTTAAAGGCCTCATTCCACACATCTGGGGTGCTACGGATTTCAGGGGAGGAGGGTCATGTCCATACGGGGTCGTAGATTATGGGGAGAAGAGTGATTACGTCCATTTCTTCCCAATTTCCGTAAGAAATGGCCCGGAAGATACGGCTTCGCGCGTTCCGGGGGCTATTTTTTTAAAAACGAGTTCGATTGGAGCGCGCCAGCCTTGTGCACGCGCCGCATCTTCCGCACCGTTTTTTTACGGCAATTAGGAAGAAATGGACGGAATCACCTTCCCCCCATAATCTACCACCCCTTATAGGCATAATCCAAATCAAATCCGCACCACCCCAAAGTCGAGAGGTGATGCCTTTAAAGCAGCATACCAAGGAATTTCACCTTGGATAAATTTCTTCTCAAAATGTCTCCGCGAAAAGATAGGGAGAGGGATGTAGATCACGATCAATTCCCTTCCCTAATTGTCCAGAAAAACGGCCTGGCAAAATGGGCGCCAAAAAGAGAGGCTCCCGTAGAGTTTCGAGCATGCCACCAATCATGTCTTGCCTGAACAATCAGCGATGTAGTGAGTGTACCCTAAGAGTACGCACACTCATTGCTGCCTAAATAGCTTACCTTGCCTAACTACCGCTGGTCATACGCTGCATCACCGGCTAGGATATGGTTCATGAGGTACTCAATTATTTTGGAGAATCAGTCTCATTCACGGGATTTTTCTGATGAAAGGCTTGATGAGAAAGATTATGATCCAAAGCGTTCTCAAATCTGTAACCTTATCAGAAGCAGAGAAATTTTTACGTCAAATCTGATGAAAAGATGCATCTAACGGCTTCGAATTACGTGTATGGAAACTGTCATTGAAAACAGAGAATACAGCCAATCTTCAAATGTAATAATGATGAGGACTACCAAATATATGTTAGTTTCAAACTTTCTATAGCCAAAGTTGAAAACTGTTTTGACCTTTTGAATAATGTTTGCAGTTTAAAACACATAAATAAATAGGGGCTCAAGAAAATGATAAAAGACAGGTAGCACGGATGAAAAAAGCTGCTCGAGAGAGATCCTTAATATCTCCGACTTTTAGGAAGAAGAAAGTTTATTTGAGTAGATTTCCAAAGTTCCTGAGGATTATATCCAGACGAAACTCGTTCGTTATCCGCTATTGGACTACCACACTATTTAGTACTTAATATGTATGTGTTTGACTCAGTAATTCCGACAACTCACCATTTTTTTCCATATTTGTTTATGTCGTATTCTGTTATTTATTATGTTTGTGTCGTATTCTGCGTCTCCATAGCCAGATGAGCATCTACGATGTTTGCATGTGTGTCTGAGAACGACTGGAGCGCGGCTTCGTCCAGGCATCTTTGCATCTCCCCAGGCGTATCCACGGGAACTTCTTTATCGTTCCTCAGTAAAAAGATTTGTCGGTCGGGTTTTCCTAGGAGCTCAGTCAGATCAACCAGCAAAACACAACGTCAGCAGCCCAATGATTGTCCGCTCGCAGATGCGGCACGGCTTCACATACATGACATGTTCTTAGCTGCCTCGTAGGAAAACTCTAAGAAGACTAACAAGCTTGTTTCTGACGCCGTTTCTCAGGATAATTAGCGTGGAATTGGGATGTGACCGTGCACATAGCAGTGATCTACAGCCTAAACCATATTCTGGAACAGATTTAACTATCGTCAAGTCCGTTGTATGCCGTCTTTGATTCATTTTCCTTGTGGACAATACAAGATTTTATAATAAGACGGGTGAATGGTTGCACTGCAATGTTCTCTTGCGCAGTTCATTTAGAATATGCTCCCAGTGATCTTCAGGTTTTATTTTGTAAAATGAAAAATTGCGGAGGTACTGAAGAAATTAAGGAATTTCTAATTTCAGGCACTCTCTACGATGCTGCTTCCAACACTACGACAAGCATTTCCACGTGACAACATCAAACCATTACCGTATCAAAAGATTCTCACCGACATAATTAATCCAGAAGTCTACGACTTACTTATAACGATGTCTAATCCTCATACGGACAATGCCTCGCAGGCGTCGGAAGTCCAACAATTCCCTTTTGTTGTTCCAGCAGTAACTAATTGTCCTTCTGTGCCTTCCGTATTCATTAATGGGCCATCCTCAGACTGTAGTCAAGACTGTGATCATCATTTCACCGCTCCTCAGCCTATAAGGCCACAAACACTCGGATTCTCCTGCAAGTTACCTTTGACGATGACCAAGTCGATAGAGGATATGTTACGACCGCCAGGAATGAGCGAAGATACGAATATCCTGAACAGGCCACTAGCCAGGGATTGGGCGGACGGTGTACGGCTAACTCCGGTGTTTAACAGAGATGTTGTGGCGCAGTTCTTCCCTGAGCTATCCGATAATCCAATTTTGTGAGTGATATGAAACAGTTGATTCCCAAAGCTATCTCATGTACGGTTTTGTGTCAGGTTCTACTTTTTGAATATCCATTTCGTCCTTATGATTTGCTCGTCACCACCATGTATAAATGAGTATCATCTCAGTGTCTGAGAGAAAAAGCAAAACCAAAGCTAATCGCGTACAAGCATCGCTTTTGATTCACGTAATGCAGGACGGTTACGAATACATGTTTGGGAAGGATTTCAAAGAGAACCAATGTCTTATTTTGAGCAATATGTGCACAAATATATCGAAAATATTGGATAATATATTGGAGACAACTGCCATCCTGTGGCATCACAAGAAATGGCAAAGGAATGATCCTCAAGGAACATCCGAAATTCCGGACCGATCCAACTATTTGAGGTTATTTTACATCAGAACTTTTAGGTATTCATAACTAACAAATTATCCTACTTAATCTTTTCCTCACACTTTGGTGATGTCCAATTTTCACGAATTTTCCAATCCGCACGAAAGAAGAAAACTCATCGACATGCAAATTTGTGATTGATGCTGTATATAGAAAAGAAAAGGTAGTTAGTAAAACAGAAACACTAGAGATCTAGAGAGGAGAAGAAAAACAGAAACAATTTTTTCAGTTCTAAATTTTGCTGCACATGCCTCGATCTCAAAAAGGGTTAAAGGAATCACCCCACCAATCTGGGGTGGTACAGATTTGAGGTGGAATATTCGTATACGGCATAGTAGATTATGGAGAGGGGAGATTCCGTCCATTTCCTCCTAATTGCCGTAAAAAAAACGGCCCGGAAGATGCGACGTGCGCCCAACGCTGGTGAGCTCCAAGCGAACTCCTTGTAGAAGATAGCGCGCCGGAACGCCCGAAGCCACATCATCCGGGCCGTTTTTTTTTGCTGCAATTAGGAAGAAAGAATCACCCTTTTCTCCATTATCTCCAATTCCGTGTACGAATACTCCACCTGAAATCCGTACCACCTCAGATTCGTGGGGTGATACCTTTAAATTTTTATATCATTATTTTGAAGGAGTACAACATCGGACTTGGAAAAGGTACTGCACAGTTTACTGTACTGTTTTTTCTTAATCTCACTCAAAATGGCACGGCGTAAACTTTTTAGAAAAAAGTGATATTCACTTCATTTGAATGTCTTTCCTGTAAATGAGAACCAACTGCAGCTAACTAACCATTACAATACTATTTTTGCTAGAACATTATTTATTCGCAGTGCATATTTGAATTTTCACTTGTTGTTATTTTTTGTACATGTTCTCCTGCAAGAGCAGTTTCGTATCCGCAAAGAAAATCTTGAGGATGTCTGGAACGTCTGTGTCTATGTGTGCTTTCTTCATGAAGATCTTTCTCCCCTTTTATTGATCTTACCGTTATTTTGTTGTTCCGTTATATACAAGAGAACCTGTCGATGGTAATCGTGTGGGTTTAGCACCCATCCTCGGACAGGTCTGGTCATAGCGCGAAGTAGTGGTAATGTTAATAAAGTGGCGAATTATTAGAGGCTGTAGAAGTTGCACCATGATGGCAAGAGAACTCATGCCAAATATTCGGAGCAACAACGTAATCAGAGCCTTAAAAGGTTATTACATTATATTAATCAATAACATGAATAGAGATTCATGGGGTGGGTGTGAGAGCGCTCTGGAAGAGGTTTCACTGCGACTGCACAGTCGATGGTTCGAAACCCCTTCTAGTCAACCAAAGATCTGATCCCTCCAGAGCGGTTAAATTGGTGGCAAACTCGTCTGGGAGGATAAGGATACTGACTTAATTCGCTAACCCTCGCAAGTCATTGTAGGCTGCATTTTTTTTTGCATTTTTATAGAACCTTACACGATTCAGAATTACACAATCCATACTTTATTTACAAAGATTCATAGTAATCCGTAGGAAGATTTCAGAAATTTTCTGTACAATAAAATCAGACGAGTCCTTTGAATATTTCTTTGAATAATGAAGAAGAAAATATCTTGGATATACCTTAGTGATTGCACAAAAGAGTGCATTAATCCATAGTTTTCTATTGTATTGTAGGTTTTTTTTAAATGAAATGCGGTCACATTCTTGAACGATTATAGTGGGAAATGAGTTATTTCACGAAAGGAAAAAAAAACCAAAGAATTGGCTACAAATGAATATATAAATATATATTTGTACAAATAATCATTTAGTTATTAGTTTGTTCTTGTATTTGTTTGGTTGATTTGAGTAATTGCATTACTAGGTAGGACATAGTTAGGAGATTTTCTTGTTAAAAAAACCTACATTTACTTATATGAACAATAAAAGTGTTTCGGCCAATAGTAGAACCTATGTACATAGAAAACTTTGAATTGAAAGTATTTCTGCAAACGAAACAACCCGGTAAAAAAGTAGCTAAGAAGTGAAATCGTTTAATAAATGCAGCGAATCCCTCAACAGTGCCAGTGTCAGGCAGTGAAGGGTTCACCTGGGATCAGGAAACATATGTCCTTGCAGGCTGTTGCGTCTTCCATTACTAACTAATGAATTCTGGAACACCAAGCCCCTCACGACGACATATAAAGGCCATCAGCTGATGTCTTTGCACACTTCACATTTCTTAGGGACCCGTTTAGGCATGGACATCAACTTCCAGATAGCACAAGTCTCAGAGCATGTATGGAGCATTCTTGAGGAGGATACTCGTAGATGCTACCCTCTTTCCTACTTGATAACTGGCGAAGATAAAGGTGAATTTTCTTCTGAATTTAATTTTATTTTTCATCTACAGTTTTTTCAACGCAATTATAATGCCATTACTTTCTCATTTTAGTACTTTTAATCGACACTGGTTGTGGGTGTGGAAATATCTATTTCTACATTAGACAACAACAACAACGCCTTATTGAAAAGAAAAAGATTATCGTGGTGAACACTCACAATCATCCTGAACAAGTGATTTTTTTTGTTGCTGTTGTAAATTCTGCGCCGAAGCTTCAAAAATGTTCTGCGGTCGTGTTCATATCCGTACCTTTGTAGACCGGTGGGAATTTTCGATTTTCTACAGTCGGCAAACTTGGACTCTCACATATGGTCGAAGATCTTTGTGCATCCGGCAAAGATCCATATTATACTAAATTAATGAACAGCAATTGGCACTGGCAGGTAAGACATTTCTTTACAGTAACCTTTACATGAAATAAACAACCAAAAAGTGGTAATTTTTGTTACATATTTTGATTGGCAAAAAAATAAAATGAAGTGTAGTTAAGCTGTAAATAAATCGTTGTCTCATTAAATTATGAATATTCCATCAATAATAATTGTATTACATGTGAAGGACAATTTTGGGAAATTTTGGAAAATGGAAAATATCTCTTTTGGAGGTGTGGGAAATTCTACATCGACTTGGTTTAGGATCAAGAAATCTTAAATAATTCTGTCTAGGATAACCAAGTAAAACTATGTTGTGGGCTCAGTAAGCAGTACTAAGTAGAATAATAGTAGTTTGTTTGAGGATAATAAATGAGAAGCAAGAGCCAAAATTGTTAACACCCATTATCAAGGCTAACGTTTCGCTCAACCTCGTCGCAGCCTGGAAAGTCAGTAAATTTCCAACATATCTTCGCGGTTCCAACATATCTATTTAAGATGTCTAAATCAGAACGAGTTAAAGGCAGCACCCCACGAATCTGAGGTGGTGCAGATTTCAGGTGGAGTATTCGTATACGGGATGGGAGACTACGGAGAGGGGGGTGATTTCTTCCTATTTGCCGTAAAAAAAGGCCGAGAAAAAGGGGGCCCCAAAAAAAAAGGGCCCCCAATCGAACCTCTTGTACAAAATGGTGCGCCAAAACGAATGAAGCCGTATCTTCCGGGTTTTTTAGGAATTAGGAGAAAAGGATTATCCTGTTCGATCTCACCTATCCCCCTTTTTGTGCTTTAACATTCCATAAGAGATCAGATTTGAAATCAATAATCATCAGATCTCAAATCGTTGTGCTTGCCTAAGTAGCCGCGTAGCCGTGATATTAGCTGATCACCACGAGAAATAGTCGCTCCGCTAAGACTAGTTATGGTTCGACCCTCATATAACCTCGCAAGGTCTTGATACAGAGCTATCTTTTTGATAACTGCTATGCACTCTTTTTTCCTATTCATTTTCGTCCTTGAGTGTTCGTTCAGAACGCATCTAAAGTTATGTGAGCCACAATTTTGGAATCACTCAATAGGATCCTGGCAGCTAAAAGCAGAAAGAGGCTTTTTTATGCCTTCTGCTCCAATCGTGTGCTCCCATTCAGATGTTCCTTTATACGAATAATTATAATTTATATTTACGACTAATTTGTACGAATCGGTCGCTCTGACTCGCCATTTAACCGCTCCCCACGGGTCTGGCACCAAAATAAATATAATATCGTGCACTCCCCTGTTTGCCGAATAAAAATATTGCGTAGTTTGTAGTTAGGCAGAAGAGGTGGTGCAGTCCATCGCGAACTAACTGCTTCTTGAGATTTCTGGGAGATGCTTCCAGAATTCCTCACTCTAGTATCGACACACGAAATTGGAATTTTAGAGTCACTCACTACGAAATGTTTTCGCTGTGCAATAAGATTTATTGCTTGATTTTCTGCTAGATTTATCACACTGACTCGCTCCTGGAAATTAGATATCCGGAGCGCTTAAGCCCTTAAGGGCGTTCTCAACACGTTTCCAGTGAGTGATTTTTAGTTTTTCAAAGGTTAGCACTAAGGGAATGAACAAATGTGGTTCTATTACTAAGTTTTCGGTACCAGCTTGTCGTCAACTATTTACTTTTATTACTTTTTTTCGTACCTTAATTTACATTAATAGAGCGATTCTATTACATGGTAACACGGCTACTTAAGTAAGTAAAACGATTTGGACTTTTTTGGTTTTTGGCTTCGGATGTGATCGATTGAATTGTAATTCGTTCTGGATGTGATTCCTGGAAGGAGACGTCGCAAATGTTCTTTTTTCCAGACTCTGGAGAAGGCGACGACGCCAAAACTTATCTGTGATAGGCATATTAACAGTCTTAGCTCTTGTGTTTAGAACTGACAAGTTGCTCTCGTTATGCCAAGGTCCAAAGAAGATCGAACTTTCGCAGAACTCACTGGATTTTCACCCACATGCTATTTCTATTCTTCACGACTCTTTTCTCGTGCAATGATTCATCTATGATTTCATGTGGATTCCTTCTATTTCAAGGAGTAGACGAATCCATAGTTATTGAGGAGGAACATCCTTGGACGATTTTTAAAAGCATCACTCCACGAATCTGAGGTGGTACGGTTTTCAGGTGGAGTATTCGTATACGGCAAAAGAGATTATGGGAAGAAGAGTGATTCCGTCCATTTCTTCCTAATTGCCGTAAAAAAATGGCCCGGAAAATACGGCTTTCAGCGTTCCTGCGCGCTATTTTCCACAAGGACTTCGACTGGAGCGCGCCAACCTTGTGCGGCGCCGCATCTTACGGGCCGTTTTTTACGGCAATTAGGAAGAAATGAACGGAATCACCCTCCTCTCTATAATCTGCTATCCCTTATAAGAATACTCCACCTGAAATCTGCACCACCTCAGATTCGTGGGGTGATGTCTTTAAGTTATTCAAGAGCGCTTGCTTCAGCGTTGTTTCGCAACGTCAAGAGGGTACGGGTGGAATCTATTGCGATAAATCGAAAAACAACAAACAAATTTTGTTGTCCTACGTAAGACTAACTGTATTCTGATATGTATCTCAGAGCGCTGAACTCGTGAAATAATCTTGATGTGCCAGTATCTGCAGAAGTTTCTCTGCAGTAATGAATACTGGTCTAATCGGCTGCAGAAATGTACTTTTTGTTTCCTAAATACATGATCAGATTTCTTTTACAACACATGACAGTTACTTGTAATTCAGATAAACCAATACAAGGTGACGAAATGGTTGAAGGATGGAGATGAAATTCTGCTTGGAAACGCCAAGGATGCCCGAAATGTTGTTCAGGTGCATTTATTTTCATCCACGTGTGTTCTTCTGCTGGATGCCGCAGGATCCAAATCTTATTCTCTAGCTAAGAATAGCACAAAAAAGTGAAGAAAAGATAATTTTCGTGTTTTTAGTTCGCAGCAAATAGTTTATCACTTTACATTAATAACATTAGAAAAAGGTGGGACCATCACTATTTACACTCGCACAGTTTGGAATTTGAAACTTGAAATTTGATTTTGAATTTGCAAAAAAGAATTTGAAAAATCCTAACTCTTAAGTGAACCGTAGGTCAAATTCTTTTTTTCAAATTTCCTACCGCCTGTTTCAAATCTACTATGTACGCTGTAAAATATCTCATTCATTAGAAAAATCTTGAAAAATGTGCAGCAGACAAACCACTATAAATTTTAGAAATTTATACAACTTGATGCTTTAGAAAAGTGCCAGAAAGTGCCTTTAGAAAAAAATTTAAATCAGGTGACTTCGTGATAATGCGACCTTGAGAGTGTTTTCACAGCCTAAGCCAAGCATTTGTTGAAAAACAAAAAAAAGGAAGCACTCAAAATCTGTAACATCTGTAATTCGATGTTCTAAAATCATTTTAGCAAGAATTCGTGGAAGAAAGGTGAGCCCATTACTAAGAATTTGATGTCAAATCTATGAATTCTATCCTAAAGTAAAGCAAGAGACTGTAAATTCTTGAATATCAATGGCGGTAGCGTCTTTTTGCCAATTTCTTGCAAAATTTCTTTCAAATTCCAGAATTTCCAGAATTTATTACTATATTTCGGCACTAAAAGCCTGCCTTTAAGCTGTTCTCCTTCAGAAACTGCTCTATAACTTCATTGACTTTAGGCAAATTTTAAATTAACACTGCACATTTTTAAGAAGCTGTTTACTTGTTTTCTTTGTTTTTTGTTATTTTTTTTTGATAATCCTAAATTATTGGTAATGACAATTGCGGCGGACGTTGATTTTGGTTCATAACGGGTTATCTCCTCATTGCTCTCTATCTTATTCTTTTTCTTTAGTCGCAAACTTCACTAGAACAGGTGAAATATCTTCGCTAATCAATAAAAATCAATCAAAGCTAATCAGATCAAACATGCGAACACGGCGTAAGCCATTCGGCGAATGGGCTCCAATGATTCCATGCATTTTTCTTGAATTCCTGCATTTACTATGTCTTACAAAAAAAGCTAAATTATTGCCTCTATGTAAGAAGTTGTTAAGGGCAAACTGAAAGCTTACGACACTTTCAGCGAAATAATGAAAGCATGCATTTAAAAGCAGCATTAATTTTCGATTAAAAAGCAGCGTTGCCCTTCGAAACTGCATGCATGTTAAAGCAATCGTGTCCTCTTCGAACAAATGTCACAGCTTAGGCACGTTCTGTCAGCTGTAACACCTATTCTACATCTAAATTGTACGTTTCCGTCAATATACACCTTAAAAGCATCACCCCACGAATCTGAGGTGGTAGGGATTTCAGGTGGAGTATTCGTATACGGCATAGTAGATTATGGAGAGGGGGGTGATTCTGTCCATTTCTTCCTAATTGCCGTAAAAAATGTCCGGAAGATGCGGCGCCGCACATGGCTGGCGTGCTCCAGTCGAACTCCTTGTTGAAAATAGTGCGCCAGAACGCCCGAAGCCGTATCGTCCGGGCAGTTTTTTACGGCAATTAGGAAGAAATGAACGGAATCACCCTCCTCTCCATATACGAGTACTCCACCTGATATCCGTACCACCTCCCGTACCAGATTCGTGGAGTGATGCCTTTAAGATACGGGTAGCAGCTCTCTTCTGGCTAGAACTCAGAGAATGAATGCATTGGAGAAATGCGTTATGCCTACAATCATCCTCCATACATTATCTCAGCTATATACCTGTCCATGTAGGTTATATGGACTCCTGGGCATACACCTGATAGCCTTGTACTATGGTATCCAAACGACAACAGATTGTTTATTGGAGATCTCTTCTACAGATTCGCTGATATAATGCTTTCGTGAGTTTTTCCATCGATGCAATTGTGAAAATAATTAAATCATGAAATATTTTTAAATCAATGATGTTTTAGGTATGAGCATACGAACATCAAAGACTACGAGAGTTCTATAAGAAGGATACTCTCCTTTGTTATGAAACAGCGAGAACCAAAAAAGGTGAGTTTTCCAAGTCTGGGAGAACAAATGTAGTCGACTCCGAATCGAGTCTTGCCGATTTTGCAAACACCTCTCTGATACGTGAAAAGTGAAGTACAGGCTGGCGAAAGATATCAACACCGAAACCAGTTTTTAATACTTTCTACTAGAAATTCCAATTTCGCTTTGGAAAAGAAGGAAATCTCTTCACGGATAAATTAGGTCAAACCACGGATGATGTATGTCTTCCACGTGAGTCTTGCGCTATGAGATTTGCCGTTTCAGCTACGTTACTCCGCTGCTAAAAATGACACGGATAACGAATGTCTACCCGCCTTCAAGCATTTTCATCGTTTTATATTGTCTGTACTTGCCGGAACACACATCGGATTTCCCCTAAGGTTATTGCTTTGTTAACTAATACAAGTGAATTCTTTCAATAGAATTCTTTATCTGTAGGATCGATGAAGCCGAAGGATGGCGCTTCGAGACACGAGATAAGGCCATGAGGATCATTTTAGGGAGAGATATAGTGAAACGTCTCAATCAAGCAAGAGAAAAAGCTCAACAATAAAGATAATCACATGTGAATGCACTGCTTTTGAACACGTCTTCAGCAATGTTACAGTCATCTGAGAATGGCACCGTCCATTTGACATGCGAGATGTTAAATATCGTTATTTAATCGTCGTTATAGTAACGTCTGTGAAATGTCAAAGGTTCTCCATCCTCGTCATCATTAACGTTAAGCAAGTAAGGAATTGTTCTGAGTATTGCCACGACGTAGCAGAGATTCGAGAAGAGCACATCTAATATATGATTAGGCTGAAAACAACGATTCCATAACAAGTGAGGTATACCGAAAGAAAAATGAAAACTCCAGCACTCACAGTCACAAACGGCTGCAACGTTGTCATCACTAGAGATGATCAGTCCGACACATCACATAACACAGTGGGCGTGCCCCAGTTTTCGAAGAGCGATTGTCGACAATCCTAGAGCGTGAGATTCTTTTTCTTCCATCAAGGGAAATTTGAAACACTATCTTAATGATCTTCTTCTATCCATTCTATTTCTAAAGTACAGCATAATAGTGTTATTCAAGAACAATTTTAATAATAAAAAGTCTAATTTATGAATTTAATTTAACTTTAATTGGATTATGGTTCGAAACCTTGAGGAGGCCCCAGTGTAAACCAAGCCTTTCATCTTTCCGGGTCGATAAATTGATACCAGACTTGTCTGAAAGTATAAAAACACTGACCTGATAATCGGCTGAACCCCTCAAGTCATTGTACAGTCAATCACCCGTTCCAAAACCCCGACTGCACTAAGAAGCGTTGGCGGATCCCTAGTGGATTGATACGCCAGATACTCCATCCTTTTTTATTGTTGGATTCAAATTACTTCATCGATTAAGGAACATATCAAGAAGTCCTCCAGTATTGGGATGGGAGAACTACAGAAAGCGAGTAGTATTGGCACTCAGTTAAAGGCATCACTCCACGAATCTGAGGTGCTACGGATTTCAGGTGGAGTATTCGTATACGGGATGGAAGACTATGGAGAGGGGGGTAATTCCGCCGATTTCTTCCTAATTGAAGTAAAAAAGCGGAAGATAATAAGCGGCAATTAGGAAGAAATGGACGGAATCACCCTCAACATAGTCTCCCATCCCGTACACGAATACTCCTCCTGAAACACTTGCACCACCTCAGATTCGTGAGGTGATGCCTTTAAGGAAAAATAAGGTACAAACAAGCTCTATATATGATATTATTTATATATTTCTCGCCCGTTTGTCTTCATTAAGCAAAAGGGAACAGCACAAACTCACAATACTGTTCAGATGAGTGCTGCGATCAGGTTAAGGTTTGCCCACTTGACATATAATTCACAGAATTCTAAACTAATTTGTCAGTGCAGAAGAATTTCACATACTGGAGAAACCACTTTTTCTCCAAAATTCTCTCATTATGGAGCGTGATAAACTCAAGAAGCCGAAAACGTTGAGGTTATTTTCCAACAAAAAAAGACTCATTAGGAAGCAGCACCTGAAATTGAACATACATTTTGCTATAATCGTACTTTTCAGTCACTACACAGTGATTACCTTTTCTTGGTGTGATGTTAGTACAAACAAAAGTACATGTGTACAAAACGATCCCCTCGCATCTTTGTTATTATCATGAATGGTGTAACAATATTCAATTTGGTGTCCTACATAGTTTGACGTTCTTTCATCTGATGTCTGATTCGCTATTGAATACTGCAAGTAGCGAACTGGCTGGCAACTTCTCTTGTTGAACTCTTTACATCGTGCATCGATGAATTCTGGAATTAATTTTTTCACGGAAAGCTTCAAAAACAAAGATTGGAGAGACAGGTGAGAAAACACTTAAAAATAAATGCATTGAAGAAATTAATGTTCACGTTCAAAATGATTACCACATTCATAGTCAGAATATGTATATGAAAACCTCTGCAAGTTTTTGGAGCGAAACGGGAATCAATCAAACCGATATCATCGATTGACGGGTCATTGAGTAGTCCATGCTGCTCCTTGTCTGTGGTTAAAGGCATCACCCCACGAATCTGAGGTGTACGGATTTCCGGTGGAGTATTCGTATACGGGATCGCAGATTATGGAGAGGGGGGTGATTCCGCCCATTTCTTCCCATTTGCCGTAAAAACGGCCCGGAAATACGACTTCGAGCGTTCCGACGCACTATTTTCTACAACGAGTTCGACTGGAGCGCGCCAGCCTTGTACGTGCGCCGCATCTTCCGGACCTTTTTTTTACGGCAATTAGGAAGAAATGGACGGAATCACACCCCTCTCCATAGTCTCCCATCCCGTATACGAAAACTCCGTACCACTTTAGATTCGTGAGGTGATGCTTTCAAATTTTGGCTTCGATCGCCCTGAGCAGTTATGAGTTGTGATGGTATACTGTGATAAATAAGCGCATGATATTTATATCGAAACCATTCGCTATCACCGTACTTTATTGCTATTGGCGTATGAAAAGACGCAGAAGCCGCACTTGTAGAACCCATACCAAAGAGGCGCCTCACTTTAGGCACTATTTTGGACTATTTCGCCACCGGTCGTTCATTCATTTTTTTTCTACACTTGGAATTCAGCGCTTCAGAGTTATCTTCTCTCTTTTTCAAGAACTTGCACAAATTACGATATTTCCGAGTGCCTTCTGCCTTACGCGGATCCACTTCTTCGGGTCGTCGTTTTTTCTATTCAGATATTCCTAGTTTCCTTTCGACGGCAGTCATTTCGGAGTAACAGAGCAGCTGCCGCAAACACTATGCTTCCCCCCTCCCAATGCTTTGTAGAAAATCGTCCGCTTCCTAAAGAACAGCGATCTGGGTCTCTGTTCGCTCGCCTATACATCGAATCTGCTCGCTAAACTGAACATGAACCTCTTTGACGTGGATTTCGAAGCCGTACATAATGGCTTTCCCATATTTTAAACCTGACAGCTTCCTCGTATCATTCGTTGACGCCATACTTGTGCGCATATCACAATCTCTGTTCTCTAACCTCATTTTTTTTTAGTCCGAATTGTTTCGTTCGCCATCTCTCGTTCAGTTCTTCCTTTCTTTCTCATATGGCATTGTTTCTTCTTTTCTTCTACTTTATTGGTTCATTCTTCACTCTATCGCTATCGCCTTTGTCAACCTCATCCTTTCTCATTTGATATAGTTTGTTGTTAATTTCGTGTATGTTTCATTACGTGCTATTATATTTGTCATGTTAATTTCGTATTATGTTGTTTATTTAAATGATGATAAAAGTCTAATTCCCAAGTTTGAGTTTGAAGCTTTTCTACTCTAAAGGGCGAGCTCAGCTTGAAATCCACAATGCGACAGTTACGAGGCACCTGCACCCGCATCTATCTAATTTTCTGATTAGTTTTATATTCTTTTCTTCCTCCCTGTTCGTTTGAATGAATAACTTATTGGGGTATACATGAAACAATATAAGTAATATAACAAATTCTCATATAAGCAATATGAGAATGTTCTATATTCTACGATTCTACGATTCTTCAATGGCCTAGAACTCCTTGGTAGTGCACGAATGCCTTTTCTTTTTCTGAGTCTATTCTATGCCAAATTTTTCTCATATATGCTATTCGCTGTTCGTTCTTGTTTTGAAGTGTACACTTATGCACTAGCTCTGTTCTTCTTTTGTATATGAAACAGAAGGAACCAAAACAAACCGGCATAATTGATGGACAGTTCATGAGTTAGTCGATGTCTGCATACTATTATATGTTGTCAAACATATTTCCACTCCCCATCACACAACTTTCGGGCGCTGGTATGTTAAATAGCGTGTACAAAAACCTCAGTTTGATATTGCCAATGTCGATAAAGATCTGAAGAGAAACCTCACGCCATTCAGAACACAAATGAGACAGATAATTCTCAAATTTGATTTCTCATTTCTTTGATACAATTACCGCCAGAAATCATGTGTAGGCTCGTTATGTTATGACAGGAGAGACAAGCTGCGCTCAGAATAACTGGGACACAAAGTGGTCCGAAACAGAAAGTTTATTATAAGAAGTATAATTCGGAAGAGGTCATCCAGATGCAAAAAAATAGCTTTCCTCCACTCTTTATTCAGGATGAGTATTCTTGGATTGCACATTTGTGTGTATATTGTGTACAAACTATGAAGCTGGACTAAACGTTGAATACATAATTGACTCTTCATTAGGTAAGTATGTTAAAGATTCTGTGTAAAAGCTTGAAAATCTAATATTCTAGTGTTTGGAAGATGGAGTCCAATAAAAGTAAAGTGTAGAAAACTGTGAAAACGGTGCATGGTGCAATTGCACAAGCTGTCGCGCCGGAGCAACGCGGTTTTCGTCCACTCACAGGCGGCTTTCGTGTAGTTTGGCTGACAAGTGACATCAGCGGATCGATGTTGTATTTTCATTTCTTTCCTTTTCGCCGTTGTCGTTTCTCTCTTGGTATTTCTGTCGGACATCTGTTAAGTGAAGAGTTTTAATATCCTTGGTTCTTTGTCTTAGGTCTCAGTTAAAATGTTAAAGACGCTGTTCATTTTCCCAAGACTTATCGGCAGTGGAATATAGATGCTACTGTGCTGTGATAGTGTCTTATCTCACTCTATCAATTATCGCGCACTGGAACTATTCAAATAAATTCAAATATAATATAACATGTATTCAAATGTATTATTTTTTCTTATTATTTGATATTGTATGTATTTGAAAAAAGGGCTGCCGGGATAAGTACAGCATTTGTTTTGCAGAAGAAAGCAACATTCCTTTTCACTGATACAACAATATCTGCAGGTTACGTTCCAAGTGAGGCAGTAATACTAAGAGCAGTAGAATTCACGAATTCACTTGAAGTTGGAATAAACGCAGAGATATTAACAACAACTGATTGTAACGAAAGCACAGGAGATAAATCATACTTTTCATTCGTAAAGTTTCATTTTTTAAAATGTATCACATTCAAAAACAATCATCAGTCATGGCAATGTACATGAGTGAAAGTGATAAATAGCCATAGCAGTAAGTAGAGATGATATGTGAGAACAAAATGCGAAAGAAACGCAGCCAAACAAAATTAGGCACGAGCGGTGATGAGGTACAAAATCAATGTGGGAATGCAACCAAAAAACAACAATCAGTCAAAACACAATGGGATATTATAAGAGACTGGGCAATAAATGGGAATTAGCCTACACGGAGGTGTTAAATCCTTGTAATTTACTTGAGGGCCCCATGAAAGACTCCGGAGTTGAAAGGTGAGATGGCATCCCACCACGATCGTCTACCCTGCGAATGGAATATTTATAGGTGAAGATTTTTTTTTGATTTTCGAAATAAATATTTTGCTTACAAGATGGACGTGGAATATTTCTTTACGTACGCCGTATACCTTCAAAGTGTTATATACTGACGTGCACTTTGTTCTTCATTGAGATTCTTTTTTTTAATTTCCTCTTACTCAGACTACCTACTCTTACAAAGACTACTGTAGTCGTACTGAAATGCTCTTATTAAGCCTCCAGGTAACTCCCAAAAAAGATGTTGAATTCCTAACCCTGAGAACAGGGTCAAGCGTAGGTGGGTAGTTTCCGGTCGTAAAGGGAAGAGGCCGCAAGGGAGTGTACAAAAAGCAGGAGGGTGCACAAAACAGTGGTACGATTATTTTGTAGGGTAAACCTTTTCCCCTGAGAAAAAACTACCTAAAATATTTCTCTTGGTCCTCTTATCACGAAATTACTCTATTAGCAATGTGCATAGAATCTGAGCTTTTTGGGCATTAAATTCAATTAAATCCATTTTTAAACTACTGAAAAGTACAAACAATTGAATTCTTCATCTTTTAGAAGTACATTACTCTTTTGCAAAAATTTGATCCAACAAGTTGTTGAAGCTGAGTCGTCCCACTACCACATTGTGGGAACGAAATGTTGATATTTTCGCTTTTTTTCGTCGTTTCTCTCTCGAACTATATACATGATTCTTCTCTTTTTTGTTTTATTGTTTGCTTTTACTAATATAAAAAGAGATTTCATAGATTTTAGAATAGAAGCAGAATAGATTGAAAAGGAAAATATCTCAATACTAATATTTCCAAACATTTCAGCAAATTTGCTTCTTCTATTGTTGCAAAATATACGCTCCTTCATTCCCTACAATCCACAGTCAACCCCTCGGTGGTTTTCAGTGTCTCTACCAGAAATTTCACCCAGATATCAATTCTTTTAATTGAAAAACCCACAATAATTCTGTATCGACCCAGTATAGGCCTTTTACAGAGCATCCCATTTTTGAGCTTTGAAGGATTTAGGTTCAATTTAGACTTGACTAAGAAAGGTGGAGGCAACGTTAATGAACGCTAACAATGAAAGTAAATTCATGCATTCATGCTCTTTTTAAATAAAAGTTCGTGAAAATTCTAGAAAAATCTTCCCATCAATCCTCAATGAGAGAGGAAAGGCATTACTCACAAAAGTACTGACTGGTGATCAACGTGTTTTTCAACTGGAACACAACAAAATAGTATGGAAAATGTGGAAACGATTTTCTGTTAACACTCCGAGAACACAGTATCCATAAGTTCCAATAGCCAAGAATATTTGCTTTTCATGCTTGCAAAAAAATATGCTTACTTGAACCCTCGAGTAGGTGACGGCTCCCGATAGCCGTCTCGAGGTAGGATATCAGCATAACGTGGTTTTTCTTGCAATGGTTCGGTTTCAAAGGACTGGAATGAGAGAAGCTTTTTTGAAGATGAAAATTACCCCAAAGGCATATACAGTACATGCAAGTAATGAGAAAAGACGAACCGGTGCACCGAACTTCTGCCTGCTAAATGAAGTGGACCGACTACTAACGCCGTTACCATATGCTACTCGTTTTTCCTCTCTCTTTTGTTGTTTCACACACCAACAACAGAGGAATATGAAGATTATAGCCTGAATAAAGAGTTAAAGGCATCACTCCACGAATCTGGGGTGGTACGGATTTCCGGTGGAATATTCAGTAAGTAGTAAGTATATATACGGGGTCGTAGATTATTGGGAGAAGAGTGATTCCGTTCATTTCTTCCTAATTGCCATTGAAAACGGTCCGGAAGATATGTACGGCTTCGAGCGTTCCGCTGCGCTATTTTCCACAACGAGTTCAATTGGGACGCGCCAGCCTTGTGCACGCACCGCATCTTCCGGGCCGTTTTTTACGGTAATTAGGAAGAAGTGGAAGGAATCACCCACCTGTCCATAATCTACGATTCCGTATACGAATACTCCACCCGAAATCCGTAGCACCTGAGATACGCGGGGTGATGCCTTCAAGAGGGAAATGCGACATCAATAATGGTAAACGCAGGATAATTTACCATAATAATAGCGATTGTTCCCAAGATTGCACTTAACCAAATGAGGAAATTCTCTTTTTCTCGTGATCTGCACCACGGTTGTTCGCCTTTGTTCCATTCAAAACGGTATTCGTTTGGTCGATTGTAATCCACAACAACTCCGCCTAAACACTATTTCAAGTGAAAATCAATAGGAACGGCTTATCTATAAAAAAAAAGATAAATAAACGACTTGCATTTGTACTCGTGCACTCCTTTAATCCAATGTGATTGAACACATTCGAATCTTGCCACATCTCCTTGCATATACGCCGAATACATTGACGACGTTTTGATAAGATATTCGGGGTATTCTATATTAATAGGTCCGCAGCTGTTATCTGAAATTCATTCAATAAATTCCAGAGAAATTTGCAACTGCTTGAATTGACCCATGGGTCCACGACTTTTCTAAAGAGAATATAACTTTTCTGGTAGTAATTTAATTAATAATCATAATCAATATCAACAGTAATCTAATTAATCTATTTTTAGTGTTTCTAATCACTTTAGAATGCATTTTAACGACTTACAGAATCGTGAAGCATCCTGTCGTTCCGTTGTAAATACATTCCATTCTTCTTTTACTCTTACTCCCAGCACCTGAAGAATCCAGTATTTTTTTCGAGGAGTTTTAAATTTAACAACAAGTAGCAATGACCCAAAGACTTAAAGAACAATTTGAAAAGAAAACAATGACCTTAGCATTAAGTGTTGTGTAATCGTAAAGGCATGGAACGGAATCTCCACATTCAGAAATAACAGCTGATGGATTGTCTGGACATTGTGACATACCGTATGCTTCGGTCAGCTGTGATTGCATCGGTTGAACATTAACTGAAATGAATATTTCCAGCGTTGATTGAGTACTATTCGTGAATACAGTAATACACAGTTTACAAAAGTCTAAACTTCATTAGTTTAGTCAGAAAGCAAAAATAATGTCCAAATAATGCTGCAACTGCTAAATCAATTAGGAGATTGAAGAATTTTCGATGGAATTTTTATGTATGTATCTAAAATCAAAAAATACAGACTAGGGCAAGAGGTTTGTGTTCTTTGTATTTAGAAATCTAGTTATTTATTATTTTACCCATTACCATTTTTAAATCTTAGAGGTTTTTGTCCGCAGAGTGTAAAAGAAATCTGCACAAATTTTTGAAAGTGCTCAATGTCCAAATAAACCATCCTAATCAGAGAAAAACTCGAGATTTGAAATTTTCCCAGGATGATGGTCTGAACAGAGTGTAATAATGCCAAAAATATCCACTTACTGATGTTTTGTTGTTGTAGATCACGACAAGTCTGTAACTGTTGGTTAAGAGTTTGACCTGTGACAGGATGGAATCGATATCGACCCCTAAACCGACGACTTTTGCAAAATAATTATGACAGAAAGTACAGAAGTTTTCCTAAAATTTACGATTCATATTTTGGCGCCACTCTGTAAATGGGACCACTCTTCATGGATGCTTCTGGGAATACCTAAAAAAACAAATGAGGGGAGAAGTCAACATGGAAAGACCAATTCAACCAACTTCAAACTTTTTGTCTTCATCTCTGCTTGTGGTGAACATATTCTCTGTTGGCATTCCGGCTTGGTTTGCGGAGGCCAGCGATTGATCTGATCCTGGTTCACCAGAACCTTGCACTCGATCTGAGAAACAGGGCTGATGGAAGTTTTTATGAAAAGAAAAAAGGGAAACGTGCCAGTACTTACACATGTTAATGATCTGCTGTCTGTAAGTTTCCGAATTTACATCGTTGAGCGTCAGAGTTTGCAAAAAGCTTGCAGAGCTTTGATCTGGGAACGGCCTCATTAGTCCAGCAACTCTTGGCAGATTGTATCGTTGTCGCATCTCCATCTCTCTTGTTTTGTCACCGTCCGGACGCTAAATTCAAATCTCCTATCCTTGGAAAGAATAAAGGATAAAGTTTCTGGCGTTAATCAATCCGCTTGGATGGTCTCCCACGTTCACTTCAATTCAGAATCGTTAGAGGTTTACGAACGTGTATCTGGCCTATACAGTGACTTGCGGTGGCTAGCCGATGTGTCGAGTTAGTGTTTTTATCCTCCCAGACAAGTCTGGCACCAATTTATCGACCCCGGAGAGATGAAATACTTGGTGAGCACTAAGGCGGATTCGAACCTAGGATCGATCGATGTAGGGTGCGGAACCTCTAATCGCTACACTACACCCGCGCTCAAAATAAAAAAAAGCGAGAAAAAAATGGTACCTACCACTCCGTATTGCGGTGGTACGCTGAGAGCCACATTCAACAACCCCATGCTTTCTTGATAATTTGAATAACGATCAACATCAATGGCGTAGGATTCCCTGACACGAATGCCAATCTGAGCCTCTTCCAGAACCACATAAATCTCAGGTTGACCCCTTTCAACGTTATTCACGTAGATCAAAACACCTAGAAAGAGAGTGTGCTGTTATGACTCAGGATACAAGACGGAATTAAAGGAAACAACCGGAAGATTCAAAGAACTTCTGCTTCTCGCACCTTTAAACCTCTGAATCCTCATTGTATCAAAGTAGCGCATGATGTTTCCCACGATGATGCTGGTTCTGTAGCGGAATCGCCTCGTGTCCTTCCTAGCAACGATGTGAACCCGATCGGTACCAGTTGCTTCTAGGGCAACGCCAGTGATTACGGTAGTGTTTGTGGGTTGGACAAGATCCTGTTGAGCCATTCCATGACCGAGAAGACCTGGACGTGAAGATTATTATTTACTCAATCTTTGGAAGGAAGAAAATAAAGGAGAGAAAAGTAAATATGATTGGAAAATGGACTGAAAGAATTTCTATCGCCGTATGGCTAATTTCTAGCCAATTTTGCGAAGCTTCGTCTGACTCATCTTTCGAGGAATATCCTCAAAGGAAATGTAATTTTAAGCCACAACAAGGTTGCTTGGTTATACTGGTTGGTTAAAGTATCATGCAAAATCTTATGGTTGCCTCAGAAAAAACTCACTGAAGTCCACACGTCTGTTCGGATAACGTTCAAGTCTCAGTTGTACTTTCACTTCTGGAGTGGCAGTGGTCTGCGGGATGTACAGCACGTTGAATACCCCGGGTTCATTGAAAATAAACTTGTCGTTGTCGATTGTGTTAAATGTACCAGCACCCATGCCTTCTCCTAAATCACAACTTTACCACTGGTGTCAGACAATTTTTTCTGGATTTCTCTTTCTCCATTATTTCTATTACTTCCTTTCGAGCGCTACGGAAGTAATAAAAGTAATAATGAATGAAGTACCGTATGCTGGTGGCTGATACTCCTGACAACCACTGGATGGTCGTCTCCAGTAGAACATTTGACAACGGAAATCAGCAAATTTACAGCATAAAAAGTACGGCATGTAGTCATTGTGGAACGCGGATAAGCCCGGCACCTTAATTTTGCTTTTGCAACGACAATTTGTGAAGAAAGTTTGGAAAGATTCAACGAATGGTAGTTTCTCGAGAGTTCCTCACCTCATACTGGCCCATGTAAGGTGAGGTGCCAAATTCGTACGCTCTCATCGGGAACCCAGGATTGTACGGAACCTCAGGAGTAACCTTGATAACGGGTTGATAACTGGTTTGCATCAAATGTCCGGCATCGTCATAACAGCACACTTGACCGTAGTGGGTTGGGAAACGCCTGCAATGATGATTATTGATAATTCTTTGTGTTTTCAATGACATATTTGCCTTTTTCTTTGTTTGTTTGGATTTATAAACAGAAACGAAACCAATGAGAATGTAAATATCAAAATTTGAGAATCGGAGTGGACTATACCCTACACTACATAGAAAAAAAAAACAAAATTCAAATTCTGTCCAGTACCATTCTTTTTTTTCTTGAAAAAAGCATGTATGAGCGTCCATACAGTAACATCTGTTTATGAGTACAGAAAAAAATGAAGAGAAACTGATATCTACTGAATGTTCTGGAACAAAAAAGAACTAACCTAAGAGGTGAAGGGAATGACAGCACAGCTTTTAGGGTGGCTTCTTCAGGGTAAAAAGTTTTGTAATTGAAAAAGTCTCACGATAAGTTTTTCTCAAGACCCGAAAACTAGAAGAAAACGCAAAGAACGGCACGAGAAACTCTTCTATGTCCAGCACAATTGAAAGGTGTATTTCATCTGTCACGCTCAATTCCTCTGGTATTCCAGAAAAAGGAGTGCATAAAACCTTTGTGTGCTCCGGTCTTCCCAACGATGCAACAGATAACACGGTAGAATGCGAGAAGCCCGCTTCCCATGATCCAATTACTGTGACTCAAATAAGAAGCGAAAGATGCGCCAACGGCAAAATTGTAAATGCGTTGTGGTGTGCCTTTGTTCTAGCAGTAATAAATCGCATCGTTGATGTCACCCCGTGACAGAGGGGTATTTCAAACGCTCTTCTCTGGATCACGAGGCCGTGATCACTCTCATATTCGTGAACTATGTACACCCCTATCTGTGAGATCGAAGATCCCAACATCGTCAGTTCTGTGAGTCGCAGTCTTTGAAACGTTCACGGGCATGGCATTAAACTCAAAGCGATTGGTTGCTTGGACTTTTCGCAGCAATGAAAGCAGGAGTCCGCGATAAATCGTGTTTCACCAGTGCCTTCTCTTCAATTGTCCTTCTTTGAATTAATCCCAGAAATGCAAATCTATGTAAATTGGAGTTGCTTGTCACTTCAGGGCGTAATAAATGATTATGCACACTAACACTAAGGAACCAGAATTAGAACAGTGAAATTTTTGAAAACTAACGATTATGGATGTGTAGGGTACTGCCGAATTTGTCCAACCGAGTGAGCACGATGCGAACTTAAAAGGGGTAAGTGCAGCAGAGACTATATGTCATGCAGGGAAAAAGTGTGCGCCGCGGTTGACGCGCGTCTCCTGGCTGGACACGTTTTGTACTATGAATGTATAAAATCCGGTATGTAACCGAAAAAAAAATCCGACAAATTGGAAATCTTGCTAGTTTAAAAGAAATTACTAATATTAGTTCCGATTGCTGAATTCAGAGAATTCAGAGACACAAGGATGTTCGTGGAAAAGGAGAAAGAAAATTGGATGAACGCACGAAAGAGTGAACAATCGAATGAACGAGCGAGTGAGTGAATGGATGAATGAATAAGTGAATAAATGAGTGAAAGGTATTCGTCATGATGTCAAGAATAGTGTTAGAAGCGAAATATTCAAGAAATTAGCAGTTGCCCAAGTAAAAGTGATTGAAAAGAAAACAGTATGATTTAAACAAAAGAACCCAAAAACCTATAGAAGAAAACATCATTAAGGAAATTGTAAGGCAGTCGGTAACTTTCCTACGGATCATGTGAAGATCAGTCCAAAAAAGAGGCACTCACGCGGTATTTTCGCTCTCAAATCCTTTTCCAGAGCCGGCATACGATCCATAGATGTTTTGAGCTGACATATAACAATTCCTTGCACCGATGGCTACTGTGCACGTTATATCACGGAATGCCTAGAAGGGAAATCATCTGGATTTTAACATTGGGAAGAATGCTTGGTTTGTTGTGAATAAATGCTCCACTAATACTATAATGAAATACTGTGCACTATACAGTACTGTTAACTATATACTAATACTGTATACTAATACGGTAATACACTGTGCAAAATAAAGAACTTTTTGTATCTTAGGAGAACATTGTCTTATGTCCAGGGAAACCTAGACAAACCTGTGAGCATCTCGGATGCGGCATGAATCGACCGAGATCAGCCATCGCTTGTTTTTCTATGCATGGACACGAGGAGTTCGTCTCTGTGTCACGGATAAAATTCCACTGCGCACCATCTTCGTTGTACCTGTCAAAATATCCGTTTAACTTACGTAACTTTAATACTACCATAAAAATTACCAGTCATGACACATTTCAAGCGATTTCTTCTTAACAAACTCCACTCTGGCGGCCTCGTCTTGTTGTGAATAGGTGGTTGTTGAAAATTCAGGATTATTAGTTGTCCATAACCAGTGAAGAGAAATTGGCGCGGAGACAAGGCTGGAAATCGCAAAATTTCAATTACGCTTCCAATGGTAAGAAGGGGTTCTCAGAGGTAACAGGCAAAGACCAACTTTGTAGAATAAGTAAGTAAGGAGAGGCTTTGATGAGTGTGATCGCTACTTACTAAAATACTTACCCTGAAAGCAGTGTCTGAGCTGTGTTCTCCACCTGATTCGGTTTGATTGGTGCAAGTTTTAAGTAACCAAAACGGTAGTTGTACAGTTCATGGGTCCGTTGCCAATCATTCAAGTACCATTGTTCAACCTTCAATCAAAGTGATTCAAAGTCATTTTAACTTTTGATTGCTCGAAATCCCACAGTCTGCGAAAAATTAGATCACTTTAATTTGATTTTTTTGTTTTGAAAATCGCAATGTGTAAATATATAGGAACTAAACTACAAAAATATATGATAATAATAATAATAATATAATACACGATACAATAATATTGCCCATTAGTATTCTCAGAATTATAACTGTAGGCGGTTTTTAATGCAAAAAAGATAGAAATTTGGAGTTTTTAGTGTAACACTGAACTTTCCTATTATTTCCCTTAATTTTCCTTAACGTATTCAAATTATTTTTAGAATTCCTCGACTTTTGAATTTTTTATTGTTACACTATCAGCTATGAAAGTACCAGTAAGAATGGAAGAGAGCTTGGACACCTTTCGTTGACCAGTCAGTCACCATGAGATTTGAGACTGAGAACGGAGTTTAGTAACGATGCTGGATCTCCGCAATGGAATCCGAAAACAGATACACCGCCAACATTTCGAGGTTGCTAGTAATTTTTTTTCCAATTTATGCTGCTTTCCAATTGAGCAATTCGACCACGAGTTCACTCGAGTTCATTCCTAAGTCCTTTCAGAAAGAAAAGAACATAAAATAATTTTTTGAACACCAGACTGGAAATGTACAAAAAATAAATATCTATGCAAAAGACATTCTTACAAATTGTGCTTTTTTGTTTATTCGCAAGATGATTTTTTTTGGAAAGTGTGTTTTTATAGTTGGCGACAATTATGTTCAATCGATTAAGCGCGACGCGTCCGCTTCAATTCATGCATTTCAATGCTTAGCGCACAATTCCTCTTCACTTTGCTTTACCTATACCGGCAAAGACTACAAACTAAAACTAAAAAAAAAACTAAAGTATGGTTATTACAACATCGGAATACGTACCTGGTATATATTAATTCTTTCTTCCTGGGGTTTCCATCTGTATTCGTAGGTGTTTCGGTTTGAATATGAAGCAAGACGACATAGAACGCGGTGTTCTGGACGGAATTTCTTGATCTGTAACGAAAATTGTTCAATTGTTCTGAAAGATCCTTTCTGAAGGAGTTGGCTCCAGGTTAATTGTGAAAGATTAACCTCAACAGATAAAAAATGGGTCAAAAATATACAAAAGCGAAACAAAGTTCTGAATAGTAGAATGAAAAACGTAAAAGAAAAACTGTGAAACTTCACTCACATCATCATCCTTGAACTCTCTATACCCGATGACGTAAAGACCCAACTGCACACTGTACAGGGCATCATCGCTTACTCTCACCGACTCCAAATGTGTAGCAATGTCGGGATTTGTGAAATTCCGTGGGTACCATGTGAGCGGCATTACCTGTGAAGGTTAAACCTTAGTTCGGTGAAAAATCAGGTTTGTTCGATAAATACATCAAATTTTATCACCTGGTAAGGAATCGGATTTTTAAACCAGTCGTAGATGTTCCCTATGTCCAAACGCATTGGATCCAGAGTAGGTGGAACTGCAAAATGATCGGCTACAAACCCTGCTGGGCCACATACAAGCAAAATTAACTATACCAAAGTAAATATATCCAACGAAGGCCTTTTCGTCATTGGCACCACCACTTTGTGGTTGGAAGTACACTGTTTTTGTTCCCCAATCGTAAATTTTTGGCAGATGGCATCGAGCAATCGCTGGATTCAGAACTGTACATGTAGCAGTCTGGAAAATAAGCAGATTATGAACGTCTTCACGAAATTTTATAGCAGCATGAAACCTGTCGCTGTTCTATCATAAGAATATAAGTTTGAGCACGATCCAGACAGATAGCGTTCACGTCCACAGTCATTTCACCCATCATGTTAACAATATTTGGGTAGATCAGCATGGGATCTGAAAATAATGGATGTGCTGAGCAGGAAGACGGTAGCCCAGCAATCAGAACTCACATGTTCCACCAGTTTTGTTGCTGCAACCGGCCGGTCGGACTACATCATCAACTCGGAACATGTAACGACCTCGAACCATGTGCGGAACACCAGATCGTTGCGATAGCACCTTAGAAGCACATTAATCTACTCGATAGGTATAGAATGTATGAACGATCAAGGGAAAAAACCAAAACGTCATCAAAAAATTGCTAGGAAAGAATAGGCATCAATTAAGCGCTGCGCTAGACGCGTCGCGGTCATTAGGGCGAGTACACTTGACGCCGACTATAAACACAGAACCATACGAACTGTAGATTTACCTTGGGAGTGTTCTTGAATGCTTGAGTTGGATCTACGGGAACGAGACCGGTGTGGTTTCCTCCGTTGAAAACGGCCTGTAAGTGAAACGACTTTAAATACTTCTAACCAATTCAACTTGTATCATAATCAAATTCAACTTATATTTTCACAAACAAAAATTAGAAAAGTGCAATATCATTGCTTCAAAGATAAAATTATAGGAAGATGTCCATGCAAACGAATGTAAAGAGGCTGAATCAAAGTTCGAGAAGTTGGTGCTAACTTCGCGCGTGAAAACTCGCAAGTTCTTGAATTGTTTGACCCTTTTAAAGGCATCACCCCACGAATCTGAGGTAGTGCAGATTTCAGGTGGAGTATTCGTATACGGGATGGGAGACTACGGAGAGGGAGGTGATTCAGTCCATTTCTTGCTAATTGCCGTAAAAAACGGCCCGGAAGATGCATCGCCGCCCAAGACTGGCGCGCTCCAATCGAACCTCTTGTACAAAATGGTGCGCCAAAACGAATGAAGCCGTATCTTCCGGGCCGTTTTTACGGCAATTAGGAAGGAATGGACGGAATCACCCCCCTCTCCGTAGTCTCCCATCCTGTATACGAATACTCCACCTGAAATCTGCACCACCTCAGATTCGTGGGGTGATGTCTTTAAGCTTTCGCACTCAAGCTGAGCCTTCACTTTTACTAAGAAGGAAAGGAGATTCCTCAAAAGAAATGATCCATGCGAAAATGAGCAGCTCAGTGAGACCGCGTAAATAATGTTTCACATCTCGACTTGATACCAATATGGATTTTCAATAACTTATTGAATATGTTTATAAAATAAAAAAGTAGGAATGTAAGAAAGCTAAACCTCGAAGAAGAGCCGAAAAAACCATACTATTCTGGAAAATGCTTTGGATTTCGTGAGGTGCTTGAGCACTCCCATTAAGAACTGTGTTTACAACTAACAGATAACAGTTAAAGGCATCACCCCACGAATCTGAGGTGGTACGGATTTAGGTGGAGTATTCGTAAACGGGATCGTAGATTGTGGGGAGAAGGGTGATTCCATTTATTTCTTCCTAATTCCCGTAAAAAACGGTCGACGACGATACGGCTTAGAGCGTTTTGGCGCGCTACTTTCTACAACAAGTTCGATTGGAGCGCGCCAGCCTTGCGCACACGCCGTATTTTCCGGGCCGTTTTTTGCGGCAATTAGGAAAAAATGGACGGAATCACCACCCTCTCCATAATCTACTATGCCGTATACGAATATTCCACCTGAAATCCGTACCACCTCAGATTCATGGGGTGATGCATTTAAGAATTCCTAGCACCCCATCTAGGAATTCTTAAGATTTCTCAGGTCCTCCACCTGGATGACTCATCGGAAGTGTATCACATCGTCTCCTGATTCTCTCAACCCAGCTATTTCTATCTACCCGATTGTTTTCTATTGACATAGTGTGCAGTGTTCGATCCTAGTGCCAGCTATGTAAATACGAGCCGAATTCCCACACACTAACTCTACGTCGTACATGCTACAGCTGGTCGGTTATGAGTCATGCGGACCAAGGAACCGCATGACTAGCGTCATAAGGGTAAAACGGATGGCGCGTCAGGTGACTAGAATCCACATAGCGCTCCGTCTACTTTACGCTTACCAGGCTAGAAAGGTAAGTGACACTCACCTGACATCGTCCACTCCTCGAATTCGCCCTGAAGTCAGCTGCATCAAAACCAAGTTTGTCGTAATTTAAGATCACGTAGCTGAGTCGAGCAGCCTGAAGAATGAACTTGAAGTCTGGATCACGAAAGTCGAATAGGTCCTCGGGAACTCATTTATTCATTGTATTCTGATAGAATCAGCAGTAAGGTCAAAAATTAAACGGCTATAGAGAGCAATGGTAAAAGGAGGAGGATTTTCGTAGGGAACTCATAAAAAGTTAGAATCCACTATAGATGCATTTAAGGAGAAGAAACTGGCATTAATTTGGAACGAGGAGTGATCCCTGCCGGATATAGAAATGGAACTCAAGGTAGAACTGGATTTTATAATTTAGGGTATATTTTTAATATTTCCGCTCAGAAGCCTCAAATCCCCATAAGGTTTTACCACCTTAATTTAATGTAAAGAGTAACATCTAGATGTTTTTCTCCTTTTTATGAGGTGCAAATTCACTCCCTGCTTGATTGAAAACGAGCAGAAGACGAAAACAATCACGGCTTGCACTGTGACGAAAAGTTAACCTCATCAGTGAGCCATACAAGCTGATAAGTGGCGAGCTGACCAGCATCCATATCACTTCTGCCGGATATTGCAGAAGCGGTGTTGTACCAGGTGACGACTAGAGCGGCATCGGCACGAAAAGCAGCTGCACCGGCTACTCCTTCTGAAAAAGGTCAGAAAACGTTAAAATGTTGTTCTATGATGGAATGAAATAAACTAATGGAATAAGTTGATTCTTTGCTAATCTCTAAAATGAGAGTCCTCCCACAATTACCGCGAGAATTATCCACTATGGACGTGCAGGACATGAGCAAATTTGATTGTTCGCATGAATTTTTATTAAACACAGCTTCGGCCGAAAGGAAAACAAAAATTCTCGCTAATAGAACTGGTACACACAACTATTAATTAGGTTTCTCATCCTTATGCAAAGGTAGCTCCTGTTTGTAGCCGAAAATAGAGCGATTTCAGCGACTATCTGTTAGCAATAAAGAAGTGATAGGTTCAGAGAATGTTTAGTGTCTAGGAGCAAAATAAGACGGAAGGATTTGTGGTCACAAGAAAATAAAGCTGAGTCGGAAAATGGGTACGGTGGTGGTTGGAGAACCTTCTTTTTTTAGATTTCTGAGCCATCCGTTACTGCTTTCTTCACATGCTAAGATCGAATATGACACTCAATCAACATTTAAATTAAATCGATGGACGGTTCTCGAAAAAAAAATCGAAATCAGTCAAATCAAATCAATTTATGTCTTACAGTATGTTAGTGTTATTATATTCGTGTTCTACAACTTTACAACTTTAAAATTACCACTCCGAAAGAGACTTCACTGATATGAACAAAAGGATCGCCCTACTGAACTCCCTCTCCCCTCCCTTCCCCAAATACCCTAGCGAACTACCTTAGCGCCTAAAAATAAAGGTGACTTCTTCTTTCTCTTATTAAATCAAGCACCTTTAGAAGCAGATCTGTCTTGACAAAGCAACTGATAACACCCCTACGATATGAGAGACCAGATAAGATATGAGAACTTGCGATATGGAGGTCTGACCATGGAAAAGCGGATAAGGGCTCGGTTTTATAGAGACCTGAAGCTATCTCAAAGCAACTCAGCTTATGTTTTTGGGAATTTTCCAAGATAAAAGTTGTGTGGGTGGTATTTATAAAAATAAACCACTCATATATGAGGAAACCTACCTTGCAACCAACGCATCATTTCGTCGAGGAAGTAGTCACTGTTCTGGTCGCACCGAACATATCCTCCATGAGTACCTTGGCATGCCTAGATAGCACGGAATTCACTATGGCTAACTCGTTCACTGCTTGCGCAAAAAATTGGACGTAACATTGATATATAACAAAAAGAAATTTAAAAGTAGCCCGTACCGCAGATGCTGCCTGTCCGAAGAAGCTGCTCTGATACGAACCGCCAAGATTCATGTTGCTGCCTGAACCGCGGCCGAAAAGCGATTGTCGCATCATAAGCCGAAAGAAAACGCCTGAGCGCATTCCTGGATTCATATCTTGCGGAATCTGCAATTTTTTAGCGGTTTTCTTTAAAACTGGGAAAACACGCTCGTATGGTATTTCGTACTTGTTGTTTACAAAGATATGGCGCTATCATGGCTGGATCCTGATGCTTAGGCCAATCTGTTGCGTCCGGACCAATGTTTATTGTTGGTCCTTGGTCAAGCACAACAGCGAATCCAATATAACCATTTACAGATATCTAAAAAAAGAGAATTCTTTCTTCTCTAGGTACGATTCACGAACGACCAGAAACCCACCGTTGTGTAGTTATATAGCCCACCATAAAAAGGAAAATACATATGGAGATCAATCGTTTGTCCAGAGGTTAGCATACCCGGTATAACTTCTTGGTCACCTACTTCTGGACCGAATGGAACCAAATTCACTGAAAAAATAAAAGTTCGTAGGAATAGGCAGGTTATGACCGATTTATCTACTTATTCCAAAGAAAAAAAAAACAAATAAAAAACAGATAAAACGAGCCTCCATAATAAAGATTCGTTCCTGTGCCAGAGAATAGTACCCCTGCTTCCGGTGATCCAAGATTCTGATTGATATTTCCCGTTTGCTGCGATTGAATTTGTTGGTGACCGCCAGCAAAGAGGCCGCATAAGATCAGCAAGCGCAACGTTCGGTTGCGCAGCCGCCACATGCACGGCTGCAAAAATCCGACGTGATTAGAAATATCAGCATAAGCAGTTTAAATCGACAAACCGAAAAAGAAAAAAACACGGAGGAAAACTTTCCAAAAAGCGTGTAGCGAAAAAGAAAGCGGTTCAAATACGAGCAAAAGCCGATTATGATGAGAGTAGAGGAGGGCAGAAATCCCCGTGAGGTAGGTGGAAATTTAAACGGAAAGCCGTTAGAGTTTCTCTGACTATATAGCTCACAAATCTTTTTTGTAGTACAATTGAGTACTGGTTAAAAATCTTCAAAAAGTGCTACACAGGGATAACTGGTCTGGATCGAATGTCAAATATGGGGTCAAATACTGGATACCACTTGAATTAACGTGAAAAACTAACTTCACAGGCAGTCACAACAAAAAGCAAAGAGATATTTTAAATGTAGTTCAGTTTGGAAAGGTTGACGCATGTGCTCTTATGTGGAGAAAAAAAAACCCTATACAACGTTGATTTGACAAAATGTCGAGGATCCGTCGCTTTCAAAAGTGCATTTATTGCACGCAATTGCAGAGGAATTGGAATAGATATGTTCAAATCCATAGATTTACGGACATTTGCATGCTATCTCGTCGTGATCGTAACGCATAAAAACAACAAAATGTGCCTTCACAGACGTTCGAAAGCATACACATTCATTTCTGAGAAACGTCTTCATGTGTAGATTGTAGATTAGAAATAATAGCAATAAGATAGTAGGAAAAGTAAGAGAAAATGGAATTGCTCTAGAAATTCGGCTATATTCACTGTCTATTTGGCAACAAAGCACATTTTGATTACGAAGACCAACTTCCAGGAGGATTACAAAGTAGAAATCAGCTACACCTGTACCAGATCTGCACCAGATGTACTGAGACGACGAATATGAATTAGACGAGGGCCAACAGTCACAACATCTCGCAAAGAAAACATGCTTCAAAGATCGACAAAAATTTCACGAGCCGAATTTCTCGGCCTATATACAGCACAAAGAATGGGTGAAACAACCACTAAAATGTTAAATTTTGCAAAAAAAAAGACTTTTTCTTGAAACAATGACTTATTTATTCATTTATTCATTCTTCTACTATCAACTATTGACTGTTAGAGCAGAATGGTCATTAACGATTTTTCAAGGAAAACGCAGTGGATTTTTCTAGAGATATTTTGTACATAACCAAAAAAATAGTTGCTGATATACAAAAAGAAGTTCAAAAGTAAGTTATCGGTGAATTTTAACTAAATGAGTGAAAGAAGATATCGCAGAAGTTCTAATTTCTTTGCCATGAAAAAAAATCATTCCACAAAGAAAATTAATAACGAAATAGAAATAAGTAAGAGAATTGTTGGCATTGGTAGAACTTCTACGCAGTCTGAAGTGGCGCTCAGATAAAGATCCAAAGTTTTTCCAAAGTAAATGGTCAAATTTTGTCCACAAATTTGGATCAATAATGGAATCGGATAATGTTGAACCGAAATCAAACACAGTTAATGAAGAGCGGGACCAATACGAGCACCTAGTTGGTGTCTGAAACGTAAAAACATCGAAGAGGCAAACATTAGCGAGGCGTACAGATGAAAATAACATGATGGCAAACAGAAGGTGAAGGCGTCTTCTTCACCACAACAATACTCTTATTCTTCAGATAATAGTACATCTGTAATGGGAACAACATGTCAGAAAAAAAGCGGCATCAACTAGACTTCCTCCTGAACTTTGAAAGCTAGTAACCTAGAAACCTTATAATTTTTCCTCCATGCCTCTTCTTGCACTTTGAAAATTAGTTTATTGTACATACATATTTATTATCTCAAGGTAATTAGAGAAGATTCTTTAGAATAATTTCTCCAATTTTCCAGAAAAAGAGAGATTAAAACAAAAAAAAAGTAATGGGAGGAGATTCTTTAGAATAATTTCTCCAATTTTCCAGAAGAAGAGAGATTAAAACAAAAGAAACGCAAAAATTAACGCACAAATAAATCAGATAAATTCTAAAAAATGTCCTTTTGATCAATGGACAGCACTAGATAATTAGAAAATTATTGCAATAAAAAAGAAACACAAACTTGTCGTCAATAGAAATATCACTTGCCGTTTCACATTTATTGAACTCAATGTTGCAATTTTACTAATAAGTAATCTTATTTCTACATAATTTCAGAAAATTCCTCAAAAGCAGCACAAAGAGGGTTCTAAAAAGCTTTACTCGCCGTAGCTACAGTAAAAAAGGAAGTGGACTATGTTCAGAAGTCCAGTTTTATAGTTTATATTATTATTTTTATTAAGGTATGATTGTTAAAATATGTGATTAAGTCCGCAATTGCACAGTCTAACGGCTTATTCACCCAAATTTTTAAAGGACAAAATTTTGAACTAAAATACATTAACGGTATCTTCTTGAAAATTTTTTAATTTGAAAAAATTGATCGTATTCGCTTGTCTTCGCTTTAGAATTTGTCTTTACTTAGCACATAGTTACATACTAGCACGTGATTTGTTTTTATCGTCGGCACTCACGAGGCGCTCGTGTTGAGGTAATATTGACAGCACAAAGCGAGCAGTAAACGTTGGAACGTGACCACGTTGAGCTCGCGCTCCAGACTGTATTCCATTCCATCTTTGGAATATGTATACCTATTTAAAAAACCCTATTTCTTTTCTTTGAATCTGTTCTTGTTAGAAAATAAGGAGAGTTGATAGGTTAGCAAATAGAATGACGAAGAAACGT
This sequence comes from Necator americanus, assembly GCF_031761385.1. NCBI lineage: Eukaryota > Metazoa > Nematoda > Chromadorea > Rhabditida > Ancylostomatidae > Necator > Necator americanus. The sequence goes on from NC_087374.1 coordinate 9,801,798, forward strand.
GATCCAGAATTTTATTGCTAGTCAAACACTTTACAATCGTTCGTGAGAAATCCTTCCCTGGATTTTTTGGTAAAAAATTTCTCATGGAGTTTCTTACGAGTGAGCATAGGCAAATTCCTACGCTAGTCTACTACTTCGCTCATAAGTGTGGCTGGAACGTTTAGCAACGCTTAGTTCTCAGGGAAAATCGTGCCTACGGAGGAAAAATGAAGGGAAAGGCTGCCACCTTGGAGCACCTCTTACATACGTACCGTCTTATCGCAATCAAAAAAAAGACCTCTAAAAAGAAACTGCTTAACTAAAAACAAAAGATTCAGTTTTAATAAGGTCTGATTTAGCCATCTGAAACAATCAAAAGGATAGGAAATCTCTGCAAATCACTTTTCCACTCTAAAATCTGTCAAATGAAACGGGGAAACGAATTTATTTAAATGGACAGCAGTGAAACATAAGTGGTCCAGGGATCCAGGAATCAAACGGAAATATAAATTGCGTACAAGAAAAGATAATTAAGTGAATTGATAAAGCACAATTACGTTTATAAATTAAACACTGGAAGAAGGAACTTAAACGATGACCATGTGCACTAAGAGGATTGTGCCGAAATGATTGCAGATTAACGCGATTGATGGCTTTATTTGCTTGTCCTATATTGGTACAATTGCCCTTTGAGAGTGTAGGACGATGCCCGAACGCTAAGGACAAAATGGACACAGTAGGATTTAAGTAAACATTGTCACAAAAGAGAATATGTCCCTTAAAAAAAGTTTTTGATTAAAAAAAAATCTGCGTAACGGATGAGAAACGTCTAAGTTTTCATAGGCTATTATGCATTTTAAGGCCAACAAAACTATTTCGATCGATAAACAAACCAAACATGATCTGGCTAAGAATCAGGAATTGTGGGAATCAGTAGGAAAATAATGCGAGGAAATGGGTGCGTCAACCAGCCCGGAAAACGAAAGCAAACAAAAAGCGACGGAGAGAGAGGGGGAAGGGAGTCGAATTGGCAACGTATGTATGTAGCCGCCAAGCTCCGACATGGATGTATTGTTTGCTCGCTATTAATCTATACTTGTGCTCGTACATTGCTGGAACGCTCACCGCTTTAAAATTATTTGAAAGCGAATTTTCAATAAGAAAATATTTTTAACTAACTAGGAAAACTCGAACTGAAAATAACTATAAACAAGAAAGAAGATCTAAACAAAATCTCGTTTATAATACGCGTTATGAGTGGAAGTAAATAAGGCTAAGAAAAAACTCCTTGGGCCATCTATATGAATTCAACAAAAATAAAATCATCTACTGCTGGTTACATGCGTACAATGAACTAATGAGTGAGATCTGCGCTTGAAAATGGAAGTCAAAATTCACTTAAGTAGATAATATTTCTTGGAAGAGGTAGAGATCCTTGAAGAAGCGTCCAAAAAAGAAGTTCAATTGTTTAAAAGCAGGAAAATCCATTTTCCGTTAAAGTATACGTCGTTTGCCCGCTGTATTATGATATTGACTTCTTTGCAGTTTTTAATTTTAAAAAGTATAGGTAAGAAAAATCATTTTTCCGTGTTATTAAAGCAAAAAGCAGCTGTTGAAAACAAAATTGAACAAGAATAGAAGAAAATTAGTCCTGAATGTTGCAGTGTGAATAGTGAAGATATTTAAAAAGGATTCCCCTATTTTTTTATGCTACTCTAAGCTTTTCTCAGGTCGAAAACGGATGTCAAAATGGTTACAAGGAAAGGTTGCCGCTGGGAATTAAAAGTTTTTTTTTTGTAATAGGGAAAGAAATCGCTTAGATGATTATCATTATGTTAGACTAATACACGTTAATTTTACTACTAACATAACTAGAAATTCTAATCAAAGCTGAATTGATGTGCCGGAAATGAGTGAAAAATCACACATAAATCAAAAAAATCCTAAGAAACTCTTGTAGAATCCCAAAAATCTCGAATCAAAGCAAGTACTGCTCCATTAGGAAACATTGTCGATGACGAAGTGCCAATGACTAAGCACCAACACCATCAGGCGACCGTGATTCGCATTCCATGAACTGCTTGATGGATTTGAAAATGGTTACAAGGAAAGATTGCCGCTGGAAATTGGATCGCTTTTTCTGGTAATCGAGAAAGAAATCGATTGATGATTATCATAATATTAGTCTAATACACGTTAATTTTACTACTAACATAACTAGAAATCCTAATCAAAGCCGAATAAATTTTCTGCAAATTTTTCAATAATTAATGTGAAATGGAACTGAAGGGAAAATCATCCGAGCGAAGCGGTATTTCCAGACAACTGAGGAGGTTATTTACAGATTTGCTATCAAAACCTTGAACGACATCAGCAAAACTTTATCTCGCCTGGTTATTTCTAGCACACCTTAGGCGTAAACGGAAATTTATGGATTCGTGTCACTATTCAAACAATCGCGGTCATTTCTGTTCATTTCGAGATAGCTGGAAGGATTTCAACATTACTAAAATAAATAAATAAATAAAACAGGAAAAGTAGACTTTGATAATAAAAAAAGACGTTCGAATGTTTTATGACCTTTAGTATAGAAAGAATTAGGATGTGAATAATCAGATTGATAGGTGAGTGCAAAGATCTGGAAGTTATGACTGGGAAATCGTTATCAAGGCGTTTCCATGCTCATTCTATAAAAAGAAACAAGTAAGTGAGAATTTTGTGCACGTCTACAATACAATTTAGCGCCAGGAGGTGGGATTTTGGCGAGTAATGATTAAAAAAAGAAACAGTACTGAAAAATAAATAGAATAAGAACGGATAACGTCATAACATTAGATATAAGTTAATGAAGAAATATCCAATCTTGGCTACAACTCAAGCAAATCGATCAAAAAAACGGAATAGTTCTTCTCAACTTTTCCGATTTTTCGCTGGGAAGAAACCCTCATCAGAACGGAATGCCTGTGAAGCCTTTAAAGCAGTTAAGATTAAAATTAAGACCAATTAGGCAATTAAGAAAATTATGTACTGTTTAAGAAAATTATGTACTGTTAATAGTGAATTTGGCACGCTATCGAGGCTTCGCAGGTAGAGAGGATGAGTTTGATGTGATATCCATAGTATCAGAAGCCTCGAGCCATTCTCAGGGCTTTGAAAACGGTGAAATTGTCGAAAACGGTGAAATTGTTCCGGAAATACATAAAGTTTTACCATAGCCTCGTTAGCATAACAAAAAAAAACATAAATTCAATTCACAATGTCGAGGTCTCGAGAAGAGAGGACACAAAGAATGTCACCAAAGAATATTGAAAAATCCACAACAGACATCAGAAAGAGAATATTTTACGGTCGTTAGACGAAGAGTATGAACGAAGAATATGTGTTGAATCGTACAATCTTTGTCGTGGTCGCCCTTCGACGCGGCATTAGCATACGATCGCATGATTCATACCTTCCATGTTTGCCTTCGATCCCTTTTCCATCGATCGCCGTGTAAATCAGAAATAAATAAAAGTGGATGAAATCCGATACAAGGCGGTAGATCACAGTCGCGCGGTACATGGATCGCGGGAGCTGCTAAGAGGGAAAAAATCGCGTGCGCAGAGAACCAGATCGCACCTTAGGTAGAGCCTATATCTGAACACTAGTGGATAGCACAAATATTGGTAGAGTAAGAAATTTCGAATACGAAGTGGATTTGTGTTTGAACAGGCTGGAAAAGCAGATATATATTATATGAAATCGGCATTAAAGGTATCACTCCACGAATCCGAGGTGGTACGGATTTCAAGTGGAGTATTCTTATAAGGGATAGTAGATTATGGAGAGGCGGGCGATTCTATCAATTTCTTCCTAATTGCCGTAGAAAACGGCCCGGAAGATACGGCTTCATTCGTTTTGGCGCACCATTTTCTACAAGAGGTTCGATTGGAGCGCGCCAGTCTTGTGCGACGCCACATCTTCCGGGCCGTTTTTTACGGCAATTAGGAAGAAATGGACGGAATCACCCTCCTCTCCATAGTCTACTAAGCCGTATACGAATACTCTGCACCATTTCAGATTCGTGGGGTGATGCCTTTAAGAGAAAAGAAACTACATGTGATAGGATACTGGAAAACAGAATATTTCCAAAAGGATTTTTACTTTTGTAGCAGTGTTCGCGAACATTTATTCTGCATAAAGTGAATCGATTTTTCGCCACGTCTAAATCCATTTAGATTAGAAAGTGTTTTCATTTGCATAAGAAAATGTTTTCTACTACTTCAATTTCCATTTCAGCTTTAATCTGCGTTCCTCGAGCCCTCAATTTTTTGTTTAGGAATTATGGACATTTGGATTAACAAGGAAGCTCTTGGAGTAAAATTTCAATTATACTTGACTACACGAGTCAGTCATAAAATAATTCTAATGAGATCAGGTAATGTTTTAGTTTCAGGTCATGTGAAATAAACAGAACTGGTACATATGTACATATTACTTAATATATTTACCATTTAAAGGCCGCATACCACGAATTTGGAGTGGTGAGGATTTCAGGTGGAGAGTTTCTACATGGGGTCGTAGCTTGTGGAAAAGAAGGTGATTCCGTTCATTTCTTCGTAATTGCCGTAGAAAACAGCTCGAAAGACGCGGCACTTGTACAAGGCTGGGGCGCTCCAATACGACTCTTCGTAGACAACAGCGCATAGAAGGAAAAAAATGTGGCAGCAGTATAAAATTCCTATACGCTATAAAATCACAGCAAAACTAGCTAGTTTTTCGAGCAGAATTGCGAACAATGTTTTTGATCCCAAGAAATGTATGTAGTCATGCCTCTGTCAGGATTTAGGTTGATGTAAAATGAAACAAAAATTCAAAACTATAACAAATATGTACGTATTACATTGTCAGTTTCTCAAAGGTATAGAAAACACCGAAAGATATAGAAAAATAAAAAATAAATAAAAATAATAAAATAGGTATAGAAACATGTGAAAGCTAGTTTATTTCTACATATATGTGAACGTTCGCCTGATCGCCGTTCAAACGTAAATTTCCAGGTATACCACAATCCAGTTTTGTTACAAAATAACTGATGTTCCAAAAAAATATACGCATTGGTTAGAAAATTTCGTTGACACTAGCACTGTTTCGAACTGTCGATCGTTCAGCTGAGGCTGAACCTCACACCGACTGCGCAATACCCGCCTGATGAAATATTTCTATACTGTGATTTCTGGAATATTGTATAATATATCAAACATTAAAAATCCTTTAGAATGGCGAACACGAATAGACCAACGATTCAATATAGGTTAAAGCGTTCCATAACGGGCTTATCGCTTGACATGCTCCTAGCATAAGCGTCTTAGCGGACAGTGCTTTGGACAGAAGACTATCGTTCAGCAACCAATCTCAACAGAAAAGAGGAGAATTTCTAGGAACTCGGCACTCACAGATCAATATGTGAGCGCTGCATCTTCAGCATAATTTTTAAAAATATTTCTGTGTAATAAGACAAGGATAAGAGTATAATAAGACAAAGATGGATGGGATGCTCTCGAATGGAAGAAAGTTCATACAACGATGTATGTAAGCTGGAGATACACGTACCAACAGCAGAAAAGTCACACAAAGTTACATAATTGAAAATTTCTTGTTTGAATGGGAATATTTGGGGCAGAAAAGTGACAGAAAACATTATCGCCTTCTCCACTAGTTATTTGGGTGTTAATAGATGCAATTTCTAAAAAAAAATGTGTATATTTCACGCAGAACAAAGAGCAGTGTAGTGAAAATGCTACAGACAGTAGATCAATCAATAGATATACAATTATCACTATCGCTCGAATTGTTATGCCGTGCTGCTGATTACGGACGGGTACCGAAGAAAGAAAGCCGCCAACTGCTTGTGTGCCTCATGACACCCACGTAAAATTGCTGAAATAGCGATGTCCCGCAGTGTAAATGTATGAGACATCGATGTGATCCACGGTTTAGCGTGGGAACCACCTCTACAATGACGGTGGTGACGCATACCATACACTGGTTATGTTAGGCTAACATTCGAAAATTTTGTTGAGTAGAAATTTTCTGAGAAAGTGTCGCTTTTGCCACCAACCCGCTTCTTCCATGGATCCCTAAGGGGATATAAGTCCCCAAATTTAGCAAGACACTATTTCTTAATGACGCAACTTCGATCTGTTCAAAGAGTTGGTAAACAAATCAACCTTTTACCGCATACTGCAGATTAATCTATTATTCAGAACCAAGGTTTCTGGAAACATATTCTTAATTTTCTTTTTGACTCAGAGAAGAACAATGAGACAAGAAGTACTGACTGAGTAGGACACACAGAGCAAATAAATGGATCAAATTCCCCGTACTGAGCATGGTCCTCGAGAAAAATGGAATGCTTGTGAGAAACGTTTTCTCTGGACTTGAGTTTTGTACGGGAGAAATAATGAGAAACAAGGAAACCAGACATACATACATGTGGATCACTAAGTAGTAAACAAAAAAATTTAATCCATGCAAGAATATTGCGAAATGTCTGTTTGAAACGAAATAAACTAAAGTCTTTTCTTTTTCATCGGATGCAGAAGGCATTCAAAAAACCAAAAAAAAATTCTATAGTTTGCTTTTTCAAAATCTTTTTTTTGTGTTTTTGTTTTTTTCCTCCTGTTCTGTTTTTGTTGTTTTTCGCCAGCGTACTTTAGAATAGCAGCAGACTATGAACTAACTCAAGGGAGAAGGGATAGTGAGGTGGCGACGTAGGATCATATCTATCTCGGATCATGTTAGAAGCTTGGATGTGCGTTACTCCTAAGGTTTCTATTGAGAACAACTGCGTAAACGTATCATAACTGCTGCTAGTAATTAAATACAATTGTTTTTGTGTTATGTACAATTGTAAGTTCGCAGAAACTAGTAACTTTTAGTTATTTACATATGTAATATATAAATGATAAATATATGAGTATATGTAGCACTCATAAATGACTGAAAAACGCGACCTAACGATGAGGACATTGCAGACTTTACGAGTGATCCACAAAAGAACCACTGAAATTGAGAGCATTGGAATTCTCGCCTTAGGGTAAAGTCTCGAAGTTCAAACGTCAAATTTCACTCGACTGGGGAATACGAGGAAACGACGAAGGAGATCCGAGAATCGTGCAAGAAGGGATGCTTTGGACAACGGTTCGCAACGTCGACTCGTAAATTTGCTCCATTCCCGTATCGCTTGCCTTGAATCATGCGCTAATCGTTGGCGCATGTTTGTATAGATAGCGGCACATAGAATAATAAAGGATACGGTAAACACTTGGCTAGGTGCCAGGCAGGGTAATCTGTCCACAAGTGATGAGAGGTCAGGTATGCGTGAATTTGCCCAGTGCAAGCAAAGTTGTCATTTCTTTTTGATTTCTTTTGAAAAACAAAACAATTTTGGAATGATAAATCCAGGAGAATGAAACAGAATTGAATTGCAGCAAAAGAATAAAATTAAGTTAAAATTGAAAAAAGTTATGCAAGGTTCAAGAAAGGTCGAATTTTCACATTTCTACAAATATTAATACTTAAAAACGTCACCCCACGAATCTGGAGTGGTACGGATTTCCGGTGGAGTATTCGTATACGGGGTCGTAGATTATGGGGAAGAGGGTGATTCCGTCCATTTCTCCCTAATTGCCGTAGAAAACGGCCCGGACGATACGGCTTTGAGCGTTCCGGCGCACTATTTTTTTACAAGGAGTTCGATTGGAGCGCGCCAGCGTTGTGCACGCGCCGCATCTTCCAGGTCGTTTTTTACGGCAATTACGAAGAAATGGACGGAACCACACACCTCTCCATAATCTACTGTCCCGTATACGAATGCTCCACCTGAAATCCGCACCACCTCAGATTCGTGTTATGCTGCCTTTAAAATGAAACAACATGAAATGTACACCTAAATTATCCATGCTTGTGCTAGCCACCTATTTTATCTCATTCTGGAATAGATTCTGGAATTCTCATTCTGGAATTTCTGTTCTCGATTTTCTAGAGGTAGGATGTCATGTTTCGCGAAGGTTAACAAGTAGGTTTGGAGTTTTTCGCGTTTCCAAATGAGTAGCACCATTTTTTTGGTTAGCAGTGCTCTAAGTCGGTGCACCTTCTCCCTTCGTTGCAATGAAACTTCAGTGAGCTTTTCAATTCAAGGATAAAATGAATGGAAAAGCTAGTGGGATTCCTCTAATACTAATAATCATAGCGGCATCTTCTTTGGTGATCCATTAGCGAGAACTGTTCTCATACATTTCCTAGATAAAATTTCAGATTTGATCAGATCATTCTTACGTTTTTGACGGAAGAATTTGGACGTAATTATTTTCACTGATGACCTAGCAATGCGCAGGTGTCGTTGACAATGAATGGAAGATTTTGCAAATTTTAATAGTACATCTGGGGCGGGTGTGGCGCAGTCGGTTAGAGGTCCGTTGTAGCCACACGGTCTAGGGCTCGAATCCGCCCTAGTGCTCACCAAGCCTTTCATCCCTCCGGGGTCGGGTCGAGATGCCACAAACTTTCATTAAAAAGTATACCGGTGCAGAATCTTGAGTCCACTTCACAAAAACCGTGATTTATTACAAAAATATTGGATACGAGAAACAAGTTCAGTGCTTTGTAACATCGGTTCTGATGTAAACAACATCAAAAGTTCTATACGTCGTACTATTGACAAGGATATCAATCAAGGGTTGCTCCACATTAGCCCATCCCTCAAGTATTGCGGCCTTCAGCTCGGAAACCGAGGAGTAAGGTGACCTGTTCCCATACACCTTGTGTTCAAAAAGCCCCACAAGCTCTCGGATTAGTGTCTGCGAAACAACCTGGCCACTACAGAAATTAGATTCCTTCTGCATTAAGCCAATCTTTGGGTGACTTTGACACCTGTGCGGATGCATTATCTTGTTGAAAAACTAGGTTATGCGTACGAAATCTTGTTGAGTGTGGCAGTAAATGATCTTGAAGCGCTTTCTGTTAGTCTTCGCTGCTCATCCTACACGAAACAAACTCCAAAGCAACAAGTCCGTATCCGAAAAACGATCCCCAGACCATGAGAGTTCCACCACTGAAATCACGCTTTGAGAACACTCGTTTCTCTTTCCTCAGATCGTCAGGTCCATAGACGTTCCATTTCTTTCGTCGGGGGACTTCACCTAGAAGTCTAATAAGTACTTCTGTTTGTATGTCAGATTAGCTGGGAAGATATCTCATCCTTTTCCAACTCGTGCTCATGTGTGTGCAATCGAACTTAAAGGGATCAAACCCGAATCTGGGGTGGTATGGATTTCCGATGAATAAGACTGTACGGGGTTGTAGATTGATGAAACGGATGGGATCTTTCCCAGTTCTTCCTAATCGCCGTAGAAAAACGGCACAGAAGATTCTGCGAGTGCACAAGGCTGGCGCCCCAATAGAACTCGTCTTAGAAAACAGCGTCCCGGGACGCTCGAAGTTCTATTGGAGCGTGCCATCCTTGCGCACACGCCGCATCATCCGAGTCGTTTTTCACGGCTAGTAGGAAGAAATGAGCGTGATCCCAGCACCTATGACCCCATATAGTCTCTGGCCATCGGAAATCCATATCACCGAAATTTGTAGAGTGATGCGTTTAAGCCTGGGACCCTTATAGCGGTCAGTTAAATGAGGTGCACGTTTCATAACTTGATTAGCGATTGAGGACAGCGGTTTAAGCTGCTAGTACTCTTCATTTCGGTCCGGCCAGATCAAGACGACGTCAGAAGCCGTCCGCCGACTCGCTGCTTTTGGAAACCACCCGGATCAGGCGGCTTTCATCTCTTCTGGATAACTTCCTTGGACGCCCGGTATCAATTTTTTTGTAGACTTCCGTCTTCTTCAAATAGTGGTTGATGCAGTTGTGAAATAACCCGTAGTTGAGCCGCGATCTTCACTTCTGAAAGACCGGCTGCGTGAATGGCATCGATTTCTACTTGCTTGTAACCAGAAAGCTTAGTGGATTTATCCATTGGACCTGACGATAAAAAGTACTCTTTACGCTGAATTATTGACCTATTTATGCCAACTTTGCGTAAAAAATCACGATGGGGGAAAATTTCAGGTAAACCTTATTTTTCAACAAAAGTTCATGGCACCCTGCGCTGCCAAGTGCTCTTTTGCAGAGATTTTCACAGATAAGAAATACGGTGGTGGTATTACCTGGCTCTGGTAATCCGTTTCCAAGAAATATTCTTGTGCAATTAGGAAAATCAAGGTGGACCTAAGATTTTGCACTGCACTGTAGTAAGGTCAAAACGAAGTGAAGCACGGTGCAGTTGCGTAAGCTGCTCGGCTCAAAAGATGTGGCTGAGGGTAGCGGTTGGAATCTAACGGAAACTCTTAATGACACCGTCGTCTTGACCTCATTATATATCTATTAGGGTGTTCGGAAAGTATCTGCCAAAAATTTCGCAGTAGCGCAGATTTTCTGAAATTTTCTGGAAGTGTCCGTTTTAAAAATATTATATAAGGACACTACCGCTTGTATACACATAAAATATCTGGCCCTCTCTTCCTTGCCTATTTCATCCATTGATAGCCGAACATTCCACCCATATTCGACACGTACTCTTTTACGAGTTCGAATCTGGCCACCCCGCTGCTGAAGCCCATCGGAACTTAAGTCAAGTATTCAGCACTGAAGCCCCTTCTGAGCGACCTGCGCGCGCCTAGTTCCAGCGCTTCGAAGCCGCAAACAAGAAACTCGAAGATGAGTCACGCTCTGTCGACCGACTGCAATATCGTTCGACGAACTGAAGAATCTGGCATCATCCATACGAAGGTGTGCGGTATTTTTTTGCCAGTCTTGGCTGTTCGCTGTCCACTGTGAGCAATGGACAGCGATCTCTCGGAATGGTGAAAAAGCTCGGTCAGTGGTTCCCACATGCATTGAGCGACGGTAACCGCTAAAGACTACTCAGCTGCTCTCCAGAAGCCGCAGATTCGACTAGCTGGACACCATTGTCACTGGAGATAAAAAATCGGTTTTCTACGTCAACCACACCCACAAACGTGCGTGGTGCACTGGCGATGAAAAACCGGATCCTTTCGTGAAAGATGAAATCCATGAGAAGAAGGTAATGCTGAGCGTCTGGTGGGGAGTTATGGAATCTGCCGTTTCGAACTGCTGCCGGACAACACGACAGTTACTGCCGAGGTCTACTGCGCTCAAATGCAAAGAATGGCCGACAAAATCTTGGAAACTCTGGAAGAAAATTCTGGAGCTCGAATGGGAAGTTCTTCCGCACCCAGCGTTCAGCCCGTACTTGGCCCCGAGCGACTACCACCTCTTCCGATCACTTCAGCATCACCTGGAAGAGAAGCGCTACGATGATCGTGATCACCTAGAAAATGACCTTCGGGCTTTCTTCGCCTCCAAGTCGCCGGAGTTCTACGCCAAAGGAATCCGTGATCTTGTGAGGGGTTGGCAGAAGGTTGTCGATACTGATTATTAGAGATTATTTCGTCGGATAATAAAATATTGTTAAAAAGTTGTGTTGTCCTGAAATTTTGCCGTATTTCGGCAGATACTTTCCAAACACCCTAATATGAACGGTAGTGCAAACTCGTGTTAAAAGGAATGTGCAAACCCTTGGTGGACTGCATATATCCTCATAAGAGGCACCAGTTATTGAAGAAAAGATGAGGAATTAGTACTTATAAATGTCCCTTTTTTTTTGAATAAGACCCGTAATAGTGTTTTGTGCTGATAGTGAAATAGTGTTCTTCATAAAAATCACTTCCTCGGTTGAATATTTCGTTGAGTTGTTCTCACAGGTTCGGTCGATGATGCGGTCCCTCACGAAAACTCACAGGAAATAAGAAAACTTGACTATTTCGAGAAACCATAGTGTGAAATTGATGGTGCTGGGTAAGGATAAGGTTGACTAGTATAGAATATTAGTATGACACAACCTCCAAAATACCCTTATTGTTCTGAAAAACCGCGTCAGAGAAGACCTTTTTGATCAAATTTTATTACGATGCATCACACAAAGTGCCATGTCTGCAAGCCCGAGACATACGAGCCGCGTCAGCTAGTTAGAGGAAATGCCAGCGCCAGCAGCCAACCGATCGTATGAGCGCATGTGCCTGCTCTTGTGTACGTGACGCGTTGTCAGATGCCCCGTAGGAAAATTCGATCGACGACGCCGTTCCTCACGTCATTGTTTCAGGACGATTAGGCGGTATTGGATGTGACTGCGCTCACAGCCGTGATCCAAACCTTTAACCCTATTCTTTCGTGGGAAGATCCCCTTATCGAAATTTCTGTGGCAAACTACCAACACGCATGGGGAGCTCCGGGACCTCGCGCAGGGCAAAAAAATGCGCAAGCACCTGATCGCGTCGCCTTCGTCAAGATCTCGCACTTGCCCTTCAGTGCTCTCAAAAATCTCTTGCCCCTTTAGCTTAGGATGAACGCTAAGGAGAATTGAGATAATGGTTCGAGATTCTCTACAATAATCCGAAAGCAAGTAGTTCAAAGATCCAATCCAACTGATCCATCCTTGTATTCAGGCATCCCTGGATAGTCGCATTATCATTGTTATTTGCTCTTGAAAGTGTGACTCCTATTGTTCTAAAATGTTCACATCTAAAATTGATGAAGACAACGACTTTAAGACCATATGTCTCAACGACAACAGTGAGATTTGTGAGCGTTCTACAACACTTTGGCGTGAGTTTATAAATAATGGTTTCTAGATGTAATTTCTAAGTTTCAGCCATCCACTCCAAGACTACCTGTTGTATGTGCAGCCTTGTTTCCAATATCTAATGTATGTGATTTCGAGAAACCGTATACACTCCCAGATTTTCATGACTATTATCCGATTATCCAGATAGATGTTCAGGTTATTTGATTATTAATTCTAACTACTTGCTATTACATTGATACGTTGATTTATATTAAAAGCTCCATGTTTCTTTCAGTACTTGAACGTAGTGCACTAGTATTGTGACAAATAGCTCTCGGGTAAAGTGTCGTTGGGGGCGGGGGTTGGGGGACTCAACGGCGCCCTTATTTCCCAAAGCTCTAACTTACTTTTTTCTCTTAGTAACTTAAGTTTACATGTCATAGACCCTCTTGTACTAATGCTCAGGCCGTAGGGTCTCGATTGATTTGATTATTTACTTCGAGAAATAAGAGCGCCACTGAGTCCCCGCTCCCAACGACACTTTACCCTAGTTCTCTTCATTCTTAGCAGTCTGATGTTTTAATTTTTTTTGAAGAAAGTTCTACATGCGACTTCAACCACTAACTGCTCCAACCCTTTCGGCTAGTCGTTAGTCTTGTTAAATGTTAGCCTTGTTGAGGAGGAATTCCAAACGGACTAACCAAAATCGTCCCACAGTTGCTTTGGTTTTGAGTGAAATAAGCGCACCAATCCTGGCATTCATTGTAGTGATTTCCACCCACATCTTAGGCTGCCAGCAGAGTTTGCAGAAGCGGTGACGTCTCTGCTAACTGGTGATTATCGACCGGACGCTGTGGCAAGACGGCGTCTGGTCGACAATCACTTGGTAGAGGTGCCATCGCTTCTGCAATTTCGGCCAACGACCTTAGATGGAGAGTAGGTTCACGGCTGGAATCCACACGATACGAAAGCCATTGGGTCCTATTTCCATTGTCCCAGAAGATGAGTCTTGAATGCAATGAGTTATGTACAAGCTACACCAAAATCGTTTGTATCGTATCGAGTATTGTAACTGTCACACAAAATTCTCTGGATGTTACTTGGAAAACATTATACATTGTATTTGGCCAGTTAGTAAGCTAACCAAAAACAAGAATTTAACGCCAATTTAGAAGAAAGAAACGGACAAAGCGGAATTCTTTCTAAGGTTGAAGGAATGAAATAAAAGGTGTCCTTTGGAAAAACGAAAAAGTATTTCTGCCTGTGGAAAACGTATTCCTTCGTTACGATCGTGAATCTCCATTATCATCAGTAGACGCTGCGTAAAATCCCCTAATGATGTTGGAGATTCACGATTGTATCATTGTAAAGAAGAAAATAAAAAAATAGTTGGAAAGTTCGAGTTTCAATGAAGCTCGGCATAGTTGGATGTCGTATCGATTTTGTTGAGCTGTACGCGAGGTTCTCGAATAATTTTATTGGCTAACATTTCGGCAATATCGTCTTCTTCAGAGCCTGAAATGGGCGATTCAATCTACACTTTAAAGGCATCACCCCACAAATCTGAGGTGGTACGGATTTAAGGTGGAGTATTCGTATACGGGATAGCAGATTATGAAGAGGGGGTGATTCCGTCCATTTCTTCCTAATTGCCGTAAAAAACGGCGCACGCCAGCCTTGTGCATGCGCCGCATCTTCCGGGTCGTTTTTTTTACGGCAATTAGGAAGAAATGGACGGAATCACATCTTTCTCCATAATCAATTATCCCGTGTAGAAATACTCCACCTGAAATCCACTCTACTTCAGATTAGACGATGATGATTAGATGATCTAAGGTGAGCATTAAATGTAGTCGCTAAGTTGGTGATTGAAAAAGTAGGCATGGAGTTTATCAGTTTAATTGTGTAGAGGTTGGTAGTTTAAATTGTAAATTGAATCGTCCATTTCAGGCTCTGAAGAAGACGATATTGCCGAAACGTTAGCCAATAAAATAATTTAACAACCTCGTGTACAGTTTTACAAAATCGTTACAACATTCAAAAAAAATAGTGATAACCGTCTCCAGTTTAGATATCACAAATACAAATATGACTTGAAGATGCAACCGGATCTTTCCTATCCTCTATCGAGTGCGTTGGGCTTGTGTAGTGTAGCAGTTAGAGGTTCCGCTTCCTGCACAATCGATCGGAGGTTAGAATCCACCCTAGTGCTCACCAAGCCTTTCATCCCTACGAGGTCGATAAATTGCTACCAGACTTGTCTGGGAGGATAAAAACACTGACTTGACACATTGACCAGCCCCGCAAGTCATTGTATAGGCCAGATACACGTTTGTGAACCTCAAACGATTCTGAATTGAAGTGAACGTGGGGGCGCATCCAAAGCGGATTGATCAACGCCAGAAACTTTTCCCTGTATCTTTTTATCGAGTGTATTGCTAAAAAAAGAAAGAATCTGCGCACCTTTCTCATTTTCAATGTGCTTTGCTCTTTCTTCTTCATTACTTGGTGTTCACTACTTGGTATTTCTATCGTTTATTGTCGCTAACAAAACAGCCTTCTGGAGAAAACACACCTAACCTTCGAAATTCGCTTAAAAGCATCACCCCACGAATCTGAGGTGGTACGTACTTCAGGTGGAGTATCCATACACGGGATCGTAGATTATGGAGAGAGAGGTGATTACGTCCATTTCTCCCTGTATCAGTGGAAACGGACGACCCCGGAATGCCTATTTCTTATAACAGCTTATGTTGCAATGCGCAACGTTTGCGCTCCGCACAACCCCACCTTGCCTGCGATTCGTCGAGGACCTTTTCGGACGAATCGCAGGCGGGAGGCGGTGCAATGGTGACGCGCTGCAGTTGAGGACGTCGTAAAGAACAGCGTTCAGGGGTTGCCCGTTTCCACTGATACAGGGAAAAATAGACGGATTCACCCCTCTCTCCATAATCTACGATCCCGTATACGAATACTCCGCCTGAAATCCGTACCACCTCAGATTCGCGGGGTGATGTCTTTAACCGAATCCCACCACTTTCTCGCAAAAATTAAGCAAAACAAAATTCTGCAAAGGCAATCGATCTTTACCAGTCTGATTAACTATTTTTCCTTACCTGGTTTTAGTCTTATCACTCGATCCCCTGTTGATATTGAAGCCCTTTTCTATTGGTGTATAGCATGCATATTATGAATCCTAGCCATAATAATAAGTATTTTAGAATAATTTTACGTGTTTGAAATATGTAGGTGGTTACGCTTGGAAAACTCCTTTTCTATGTGTTTGTTCCGGCATGAGCTGTGTATACGAAGGAGAATTGCTGGTGGGTGTACTGCGACATAATTATGACATTTGTGTCCATCCTATTCTACCAATACCAAAACAATAACATGACAACTACATTAATTCGTGTAAAAAAATATTTCAAAAATAGTTTTTGATAGTAACTGGTTGTTGTGAACCAAAAGAACCTCAAAACACCTTGTCCGCCCTTGAATAGCCATTGAATGCACACATTTCAAACGCTGATTTTTCAGCAAGTGATTTTCTGATAGAAATTCCTCTGATTCTGTGATAGACCCTCGCGCCTACCCTATTTCCTCATCAAAATAAGGAATAAGGAAGAGGAGAGATCTGATTTTTCAGAAAGCTCTCAGTAATATTGAACAGAAAACCGTATACGGGACTACAACAGATGAATCTTATGTGCGCGAACTAGGACAGTGCATAATAGATAGAATTAAAAAAAGAAGGGAGACTCACACCACTACAGAGGACTTTCAAAATGAGGATTCGGAGGTGGATGGTGAGGCTCGAAACCTTTCATGAACTAGTATGATTTTGGTCCAGTACGAAGAAGAATGTATTTTGTTGCAGCTTCTCATCCGCTTCTCTCCTGGTACACTAGAGTTATAGAAAGTGATGATGATGATGATGATGAATATTGTTCAAGGTGTTTCTGTGTTGTTGAGATTCCCTCGCAATTAAGTCCAATACAAGTCCATATTTACCCTATTTATTCCAGAGATGAAAGTGTCGACATTGTTTTACTGGCAGCGTTTCTCTACATTACGGTGGTTGTTGGTTTATACATATGTTTCTCAGCGTGCCGCCGCCGGAAGTGTAGGCCTGTGGCGAAGGACGATCACTGAAGAAAAGAGTTTTATTTCTTTTTATCGATGCTCTATCGTTGTTAAACAGCTTCGACTTAATAAATATTAATTTTTGAATGTTCACATATTAAAAATAACTGGAGAGATCCCATAATTAGTTGAGAATGATCTTGTTGAAATACAAAGACACACGCTTCAAAAAAAATGGACTTGAAAGAGACTAGTCAATGTCTTTAGCTTTCTGCCCTTTGGTTCCGCTCACAAAACGGCAATTACAGGACGTTTTGCCTCTTATCTGCAAATATACCTTTCATTTCACGGGTTTTTGTTTTACGGGTTTCACTCTACATAAAATATTCTCTACATCATTACTTGTGAAAATGAAGAGAGCTTTAAATAACTAACAGGTTGAGGAAAATTCTCCTCGATGGAGGCAACAAATTAATTTAACCGGTTTTTGAGTCAGTCTCAGTCGGCCTTTCTGCTTTCTGCTCTTTTTTGAAATCGAATAGTGATAAGCTGATGAAGATCACTGAAACAAGTGAGAAGTCGCCGAGTGTGGGACCTTCTTGACCCCCTACAGCGCGGATATAAAAGTATTCAATATGCTTTTTTTCATGTTATTGTACGGTAATGAGTGTATAAGAGAAAATATTCTCGGTGCAGAGCAAACTTTGAAAGCCTCATAGTTTACATAATTTCTAAAATGTTTCTCTTTAGAAGAAACATAAGAAACTGCCACTCAATTCTAATTATATGTATCGCTGAAGAAAGGAAGGAAGTAGCTTAAAGTTCATTGTAAAATTAATTTCTGATGCTGAGGGGTCCCGGCGTGAGGAACTGAAACCACTTAATTATGTTTTCGTTATGCTTGCGGGTATCACTTCTCGAACATACTCCAGCTGTCGATCGTCTTCCTCCATGACGAGAAGAATTGATCTGAATGGTGAGAAGTACCATTTTTTTACAATTCGACTGCGTGAAGTACCATGGACTGTGTTTATGAGCACCGTTCATGTAAAAGTGGATGCTTCTGCCTGTACAGAAGTCATGAGACAAGGGAAAGTTCTGTTCCGAAAGGTGCTCCTAAACACGACGACTACGGTCTTGTCGCCTGAAGACCATCACTGTGGCAATGTCCCATTGCTAGAGTTCATCTCACAGTAAAAGTAATGAAAATTCACAGCACGAATCAGCAGAACTTCCCCTTGTCTCATGACCTCTTCAGACAGAAGCATCCACCTCTTTATGAACGGTGTATGACCACTATACATAGTACGGTACGCAGTTACAAATAAACGAAGCTAATAAAGAGATTTATGTGTGCAGCACGGTCGGTAAGAAGTTCCGCTGCGGCTGCACGAGCGGTGGGAGGTTCGGATCCGCTATCGTACCAACCAAACCTTTCATCCCTTCGGTATCGATAAGATGGCACCAGTCGTGTCTGGAAGGATAAAATCACTGACTTGACGCAACGGCTCGATTATCAAATAAAGTCGAACGCGATGGCGTATCTTCATAGCGAATGATCAACGTCGAGCACTTTATCTTTTATCCTTTATCCGTTAAAGGCATCAGCCCACGAATCTGAGGTGCTACGGATTTCAGGTGGAGTATTCGTATACGGGATTGTAGAATATGGAGGGGATCCTGATCCCGTCCACTTCTTCCGAAATGCCGTAAAAATGGCCCAGAAGATACGACTTCAGGCGTTCCTGCGTGCTATTTTCTACGAGGAGTTCGATTGGAGCGTGCCAGCCTTGGGCACTCGCCGCATCTGCCGGGCCTTTTTTAACGGCAATTAGGAAGAAATGGACGGAATCACCCCCTCTTCATAATCTACGATCCCGTATACGAATACTCCACCTGGTGCCTTTAATAAAGCAGTCTTCATCAATTTCCAGTTAGTGCTGCTTTTTTTCTTGCGAGTCTCAGTTTTTGCCCAATACGATATTATGATGACAATATTAGTAGGTTGAATTCGCGTGGGCAGTATACCACGGCACCAGTCATTTTAACAATTTCATCAAGGGTAGCGTTGAGTTACCAATAAATACCCAGCGCATTTAATATTACAATATTACCCGAGGATCGGACAGAATAGGACAAAAAAATCCCGAAAATCTTGAGCAAAAAGGTGGTCTGTTTTCCTTCGCTTTCTTTTACATGCTTTACGACGTTTACAAAGATTGTGACTAAAGAAAT
Source organism: Necator americanus (assembly GCF_031761385.1). Classification (NCBI taxonomy): domain Eukaryota; kingdom Metazoa; phylum Nematoda; class Chromadorea; order Rhabditida; family Ancylostomatidae; genus Necator; species Necator americanus. Next base: position 9,820,775 of record NC_087374.1, read on the forward strand.
GTTCGAAGTGCTTGAACGATCACGTAATACGTAACAAACACATACGTTTGATATGCGTCAGAGAGGAATTCATTTCGAAGTTGGTTGAAAATTTTTATGTCTCGCATTTGTATTTTAATTCCCTCTTGTGTTTGTATTGTTGTAATTTTGCAATTTTACTTTATGCGACAACAGGTCATGTAACAAAAAAAACTATCTGTTCCGGATAATTAGCCTCGCATGAATATCATGCGCGGAACAGCGCTGGCTCCTTCAATTGCAGCTTATTTAGGAGACGCAAATCAGAATGATTCGCCATCGTTCACAGTCAACGTCTGTGCATCATACATACATTCATGATCCAGAAGAAAGAAAACCCTCTTGAACCATTCAAAGATGTCCTTAAACGACAAAAACCGGAAACTCCTGGACTACCGTATGAAATGAAGGTGAGACAATTATAGGTATTTCTCGGCTTTTCCCATATTTTTTGGTTGAAGTACCTTTTCCATTCTATTATTGTTATTATTCTACCCTTAGAGCATCCATGTTCAATATCCTTAATTTATGACCGTCGAATACATGATCTTAATATGAAGATTTTTGATCTTATGATAAATACGATAAGTAAATAAATATAATAATAAATAGATAACATTACATTACAGTAGATAAATGAAGAAAAAAAAAACTAAGCTCATCAAACAGATAAAAAAACAAAAGGAAATATTTTTTCAAGCTGAAGTTATGCTGATTTAATCAATAAATGGTCATTATCTCTGTGTACGTTAGCCACCGTGAAACTACCTTACTTTGATAGGTGTTCTCCAATAATCTCCCAAAATCAGTAGGCAATCCATGGATAGGAGCGTATTCCAAACACGGGTTTTGGTACAAATTCCATGAAGGAGACAAGAGTGATTTCGATAAGGTGCGTTTCTCCAGAACTCCTAAATTTGCATTAGGAAATAGTTTCCGCTCCCAGCTGGTTGCGCTCTCGTCCGAACAGAACTCCTACATGCTCAACTACGACTACGTGAATGCGTGGGAGAAAGCATACGGTAAAATGAACGTCCGCATAGTTGTGGCTAAAAACTTAAGTAAGTGAATTTTGTAACTTATGTGAAACTATTTGGAGACCCAAGTTATCTCTTAATCCTGGGTGTATAAATTGTCAGAACTCATGTGTTTTCACAACGAAATTCGTGTATGTACCTAAAAAAATCGGAAATCTTTTATTATTTCTCTACTCGAACGTGTACACCAAAATTATAATAAAGAGGCTTTTGATTAGTACCAGTAGTGCGCGCTAAGAAGGTCACTATATACCCGAAGTGTAACTGCTAATAGAACGCCTGGATCTAATAAAAATCGATATATTCGATGAACGGAACAGTTCTTTCCTGCGAAGAGTAGTCAATGATCCGTATCACCTTTTGAGATGTCCTCGGGCGAAGTTGGATCGGAAAAGGTCCATCCGCTGAAATTCATGGAACATCCATACATTGATGTACACCCATATACATGTACATTCTCATACATACAAATTTTCTGCCTTACTACTTTATTATTACTACGTCACATAATCAGCAAAAATGTGTTGTTGAAGATTTCCAACGGAACTGATGAGTGTGTACACCTTTTCCAGAAGTGAACAGGAGTGAATCCACAAATATAGATATCGTCCAGCGAAAGGAACTGTAACGTATGCTGGATAACTAACTCTATACGTGATTTTTTGAATTGATAGGAAAAAATATTGGTTTTTTTAAAGAAGCTTTTTACGTTTTTAATAGAAAAAATAGAATGGTTTAGAAATAAAATGCGGCCGACTTAGCTGACCTTTCCAGTTCCCGCGATTTCGTTGAGAAACATCTGAGAGCCTTTCAGGAGTTTAACTAGGCATTTTTTTCAGAACGCGAAGTAATGGGAGGAGTGGTTGCTATAAAAAAGAAGGATTACACACAAATTGGGACCTACTTCGTAATGGAAGAGTATCGACATTCAGGAATCGGATCAATGCTTTTCAAGGAATTACTTCGTGGGAACGAAGGAGTATTTCAAGCAAGTAAGCTGCTTGCCACAAAGAATCAGTGAGCTCAGCCAAATATAATGGAGTTCCTCTACAAAAAATAGCGAAATATAGCAAAAATATTAGCTAGTTCTGTAGATTCCATCTGAGCAGATTCCTTTCAGTGCACCATCTGCTTCCCACTGTTGAAAGGTTTGGTCTTGATAAGTGCACTGGACGACGACTCAATCACATTAAAATCGAGAATCCTGATGGCTTTCCGGATTTGCAGGTATTTTTCTCTTAGACGGGGAGTTACAGAATTGAAGAGATATTTTCCTTGAATAATCTACGTTCCAGGAAAACCTATCCGATGGTAGAGTCGTTTCTAGCGATGAATTCACTCCAGGAAATTGGCATTCAGTAACTATCTTTGATCGAGAGGCAAGTGGAGAAATGAGACCAATACGCGAATTGCTTGCGTTAGAAGATTCCGCAACTGTTGCTATTTTCAATAATCAGGTAAAGAGCTCACCTTGTTTTCAACATAGCCTTGGATTAGTAGAATGTCATTAGACAAAAATAGAGTACACACAGTATGTAGTTATTTTTAAAAACAAATTCGAACAACTGCTATCAAAGTTTCCCGGTTAGTTTCCATAATATCATCAGGACAAACATTCTCATCTTTGTCCTTGCACATTTGCTAAAACTTTCACTTTAACATCGTATCCTAAACCGTAGTATACACGTAGTACGTCTATAGTATGTACATATACCTTCTTGCTCAAAAAAGCCTTCTGTTTCTCATGACTGGTTCCGTTGCAATGCGCAACGTTTGCGTCCCGCCCAACCCCGCCCCGCCTGCGATTCGTCGAAAACCCATTCGGACCAGCTGCAGGCGTGGGGCGGCGCAAGGGTGGCGCGCTGCAATTGAGGAAACAGCATTCCGGTGACGTCCGTTTCCATTGATACAGGGAGAAATGGACGGAATCACCCTCTTCCCCACAAACTAAGACCCCGCGTAAGCATAACCCACCTGAAACCCGTACCACCCCAGATTCGTGGGGTGATGCCTTTAAAGGAGTTTAAAGCATATCACAAAATTGACGATATATGAGAATCACGGGATCTCCCTACGAGAAGATAGGGTTAGAGGTGTAGATAACGAGCACGAACGCGATCACGCTCAATTCTTTTTGATTGCTGTGAAAAACGAAAACGGTGAGTGGTTTCAGCGATCAAATTTTCCTACGACGTGCCACGAGACGATGCCAGTTAAGGGTGTTGTGCTGCCTTCAAGTTAGACTTTGGATTTTTTTAAAAGAAAATCAACCACTTTGGTCTCGCTATAGATCGATTCTCCAAAACAGACAAATGAATATGTATGTGGACGAATACATCACGTTACGCGTTTCAAACACTCAACTGGCAGGTCCTACATATGTTCTCGTCAAAATCGCTTATACTAGCGACAATTTCGTTTTCGTGGATTTTATATTCACATAATGTTATTATTGATTTAGTTTGCATTAACCATTCCGGCTCGTATTCTACTTTTTTCAAATTTTCGATGAATTTCCTTTGGTTGCGATGATTTCGATTTTTTATGGTTATCTATGGATACGGTGGTTTTTAAAGGATGTCTGCCTCGGCTTTGGAATGTCAAGAGAACTTGTTGGTGAAGGTGTACGAAGGATTCTCGTTGGACCATTATACGCGACTAGTCAACTATTTGCTGAAGTGATCACTAAAGCCATACTCAATAAATACTACGTGAGTAGGAATTGAAGAATCTGTGACTAGTGGTCAATTTTTTTTCACAATGTGAAGACTGCAGCCAGACAAAAGTACAATATATATATATATATGCATAGTATATATATATATATATTCGTATACGTGTATACATAATATAAATACAATACTTTTGTATTTCCTTCAACTTTATCCTCAGTTTCCTCAGTAGAGACCCTGTTATACGACGAAACTGTGACGAAACCACTGCAGTAGCATTTTGGTGATTCATTACATCAACACTGTAAGTAAGAATTGTCGATGAAACTCCAATCTGCTTGAATTCTGTTTCGATTCCTCCGTTTCTCGGAATAACATCACTTCTGTTTCTCAGCTAAAAAGAAATAGTTTGATTGCATTTCTTAGAAAAAATAGTTTGTTTGATTTTGCGGAAGTATAGAAAAGAGAATCAAACCTGTTAATGCTAAACACTTAACAACTTTTAGGTGAATGAAGAAAGGTTGGGAAATTGAAATTTTTTTTTATTCGCATATTGAGATAATTTTGTGTTTGAAAGTCGAAATATCTGAGAAGTTCGGATTTACTTCGGAATTTGGGCACAATACAGCAGAAATATTTTTTTTCATAAATGCCGAAGAAATGAAAAAGCGGATGTAGTGAGTACGATGCGGCAGTTATTCTTTTTCAACTCAGAAATTTCCAACTCTGAGACAAGTGATAGTGGCAGCCCTTGGTCACGTAATGGCAACTTTCAAAATTCTTTTTTTCAATCTTTGTTCTTTATTTTTAAGAGTGTCAGAAGAATGACTGAAAAAAATTGTTAGAATAGTCTTTTAAATTTTAGAATCCACAGTGGGATTTCGACTTCAATCCTGACTGTTTCGCGATCTACAGAAGAAGCGTCGAGTTTCTTCTGCCTGTTGAAGAAAGAATGCTTCCTGTGATCCTGAAACTCAATGGAGAAGAAGGAAAACTTTCAAGAGAACGCATGTGGTACCAGGTCCTTCAGTTCTTATCTCTATTAGTGTACATGTAGTAAAAGCACACAAGAAAAATTCCAGACATGCTCATCTAAAAAGCTTCCTGACGCAAGATTAGACATGGTTTACGTCGCTGGTGATCTTCATTCGGCACTTGTCTGAGTCAATCCAACAATTTCAAGATAAAAAGTGGAAATAATTATTTTGAAGCAAATTTTTGACACCATTTTTTTAAAATTTAATTTCGCTGCAATAAACTTATTAGTTCTTATTTGTTGTGAGGCGTGATGGAAGCCAAACAAACAAATATTCTTTTCTTTTTTCAAAGTTAATATCTCTGCACAGAAGAAATATCGAACAAATGTTGTTACAAAATGTGTGTGAGTGTGTGTGTGTGAAGTGTCCGGCGTTAATCAATCCACTTAGGATCCACCACCGCGTTCGACTACAACTCAGAATCGTTTGAGGTTTACAAAACACCATGTTTTTTAAACTTTAAATTAACGGTGTAGAGACTAGCTGATGTGTCAAGTCAGTATTTTTATCTTCCCAGACAAGTGCGGTACCAATTTATCGAATCTGGAGGGCTTGGTTAGCGTAAGGGCGGAATCGAACCTCCGATCGATCATGCTGCAACCATACCGGAACTTCTTATCGACTACGCTACACCTCCCTGTAATGGTCTTAAGTTATCTTAACTCTAACGTGGATATTGAAACTCAAGGTGTACTCTACTCTTGTTTTGGAATTAAGAAATTGTAAAATGGAAAAGGTATGTGCAAATAGAAACAGAAAACGTTGAAAAAGTCCTTAAACATCGCAAAAATATCTAAAGTTCACTCATGATTTTAGTTCTTCTTGCACATTTACGATCACATTGCACAAAAGTTACTATAGCAAGGTAGTACATACATAGTATAAGAATTCTGCACCTTATTTCCACGCTCCTCATACAGTCTTAAGATGAGCCAGGCGCAAAAATCACATTTTTTTGTGCTTGAGTTAAAGGCATGGCATGGCAGGCTCCACGAATCTGAGGTGTTGCGGATTTCAGGTGGAGTATTCTTATAAAGGATAGTAGATTAAGGAGAGGAAGGTGATCTCGTCCATTACTTCCCAATTGCCGCAAAAAACGGCCCGGAAGATACGGCTTCAGGCGTTCTAGCGCACTATTTTCTACAAGAGTTCGACTGGAGCGCGCCAGCCTTGTGCGGCGCCGTATCTTCCGGCCCGTTTTTTACGGCAATTAGGAAGAAATGGACGGAATCACCCTCCTCTCCATAATCTACGACCCTATACGGAGACTTCACGTGAAATCTGCACCACCTCAGATTCGTGGGTTGATGCCTTGAGAAGCGTACGATCTACTGTTCAAATGTCTGCTTACTTTTACAATTCTGAAAGGAATTAAATAAACAAAGCTTAAAGTGAACAATTTGCGAACATGGTTTCAAAGGTGTGGACGTTACAAGTTTACAACAATTGTTTGTAAAACAAAATGTGTAAAAATGTAAAACAATGCAAAACAAGCAAAAATATAATGAAATTTGTACGAGAACGTTATTTTTGTAACACACCCTCACATCTAGACCTACAAACGATTGTAGTCATTTGTAACTTATGCGCCAAAGGAAAAAAACGTTTTGGAAGCTTACTAATGACTATACAAAGTGTTCACGAAACAGCTTTTTCTAAATGTATTTCCTTGTGTATCTAGGAAAATTTCTGATGCTACTTTAATTGCTTCTGGAAATGTGTGTGAGCTTGATGGATTGATCAAGTAAAAGACGATGTGAGAAGTTTTGTGAATGTTTGTGTAACAAAAATATCGTGCTCTTAAAGGCATCACCCCACGAGAAGGGTGATTCCGTCCGTTTCTTCCTAATTGCCGTAGACAATGGCCCAGAAGATGCGGCTTTGATCGTTCCGGAGCGCTATTTCCTACAAAGAGTTTGACTGGAGCGCGCCAGCCTTGTGCATGTGCCGCCTTCCGTAGCATTTTTTTAACAGCACTTAGGAAAAAATGGACGGAATCACCTTCTTCTCCACTATTTACGACCCCGTATAGGAGCTCTCCATTTGAAATCCGTACCACCCCAGATTCGTGGTGTGCTGCTTTTAATTTACTTATTCTGTATCTGTGTAAGACCTTTGTTGAAAGCTTTTGCTGTCGGCTGCGTAATCGTTGACTCGAGGCTCACTTGCTTTCTCCGACCTCTCCTAAACTGTCCGTGGTCAATCTATAATTGCGCTTTTCCAGCCACGTAATGTTCAAGGTCCGTATGGATTAGCAACCGGAGCCGTTTAAGATGACGTGAATCCAAAACATTGCGCTCACTAGACATTTTAGCTAGCTTTCTCGGCTTTCACCACTCTGAGGACATCTTAATGAACGTCTTCTGCAACGAGCTAAAAATTCTACTGCAAGTTATTCTGCTCATCGTAAGAAGTGTTGCGATCCCCATTGATAATGGTGTCGACGGAGATCCAGAAATTGAATGTGGTGCTTCATCAATAGCTGTTAACTTGAACACTCGTAACATATTCGAAGGGCATGTTTACGTAAAAGTAAGTGTAAACCAGCCTAATTTCTCATCACATTCTTTTTCTTTAACAATCAGCCTTTTTAATTCTTGTTGTTAATGAAAATGGTTGGCACGTAGTCTTGAAAATCTATGTAAACTTCAGCCATTTGTCTTGTTCTTGTGTTGGGACTACTTACAACGAAGTAGGAAAAAGAAGGTGTAATTTACTCAATGCAGTCCACTTAAGTAAGCAATAAATAAATTTAATTGTCTTGAGTTTTTCTTGGTTCGTCTCAGTTCTACCTAAATTTTTGTTTGAAAGAGCAGCCCAAGCACTAACCCTCTAGAATAGCCAAATTTGGGAAGCGATGGTTCCATTTCTCTAGCATTCCAAGCTAAGAAACTGGATTGTTTTTACTATTTGAAAGAATCCAGGACCAAAAACTTTGGACCTGTGCCATGGGGTTTTATTTCGTTTCTTATGTGATATGTGTAATGCTTAATAGTTGCTTAATAGTGGGCCAAGAATAAAAATCCTTCCCTTTTTTCTCTTACTCAATCCTTTTGGACAATGCACAGTTTTATAAATGGAAAGAGAACCTTCCATTCAAAACATCCTTATGCTGAAATCGCATAATTCAGTGAAAAGTGGAAAGTTTCAAGCATTGAATTGAAAGATATTTCTAGCATTTAAATTCACTTCCAACGAAAGTAACTTAGATAGACTTTATCTCTTCTCTTCTCGCACTCACGTTGTTGAATTAAAATGTTAATACATAAACGTTAAACAATAATCTTAAAAGATTTCACACAATTCAAGAATAATCACGGATTCACTACACTGAGTAGAGAATTTACTATTCTCTTGACTAATGCCTCTGAATTTCTTCGAAAAAGAATGCTGAGAGGGTAAGAGAAACTGGTTGTATCGTCTAGTTAATCTTTTTTAACCATACAAATTCTACAAATTATTTTGCAAAAACTTATGCTTACTGAATGAAGCTGTAAGCTGTTTTTTTTTTGAATTAAAGAATAAATGATAATGTTCACATCGTCGATGAATCCTTGTGAGCTCTCGACTTTAATTTACAACAACTACGGGAACGAGGCGATTCTTCCTCGCAGACAAGTCTGATACGAATTGTAGAAGGATGGGAGGGCTGAGTGGCGCAAGAACGCGGAGTGTCGATCGCATTGTCGTAACCGAACCTCTTACCGACTACTGTAGACCAGTGTTAATAATCATACATTGCCTATTTTGGTTGGACTAATGAAAATTATGAACAGCTGAGTAATCTTATAAGATTTATCTTGCAAGATTAACGATAATTATTGCGACCTAATATAGGTAGATTTTTTTAAACTTATTTTTGATTATTTTCATGGTTTCTACTTCGAGAATAACTGCCGATCGGATGAGGGAGGAAGACAGGTCGCTGGAATCGTTGTTTCATTTGAGAGTTGTGGTTTGATTCGGACGCGATCGTTAAATCCAAGAGGAGTTTTTGTCCTCTTAACTATAGTGGTCTCGTTTCATGTGAGGATTTCTAATTTCAGTCAGGTTGACTAGGTTTTTTTGGTTGAAGTTTATTTTCTTTTCTTACAACTGAGTAAATTAACGAATGAAAAGGAACATTAAGCCTAAATTCCTAACTAAAGTGGATCGTGCCTACCGAGTCTCCTGTTTCTACATGGAAGCGGACAAAGATGTCACATCCCTGATTGCTGTCTCAGATATCACAACTGAAAGCGTTACAGGAATTGTACAGATGCCAATTTGTAAATATGAAGTGAGTTTTATTGCTCTTCTTTAGAATCTATCCTTTTCGCTAGGGAGAGATGAGCGGAACCACACTTGAACCCCCAATCTACCATCTTCAAAAGACCCAAAAAAAAAAAAAAAAAAAAAAAAAACTCCATATCTTCCCTTTTTCTTCAGAGAAGAACGTAACAATTTAGAAATTCAATTTGCACCATTTTAAAAGCATTACCCCACGAACCTGACATCGTATGGATTTCCGATGGACACGCTCTATAGAGGATCGTAGATTGGGGGATCAAGGGTGGTTCCGCGCATCTCTTCCTAGCCGTGGCGAAAAAAAACGGCGTGAAAGACTCCGTTCTTCACGACGATTTCAGCTGCAACGCTCCACCGTTGTACACGAGCCGCATCCAGCTGCGCAGCGGTCGAAAGCCAGTGGGTTCTCCTCGACTGCCTATTGAAGTGAAACCTATGAATAGGTTGCTGATGGGACCAGAACGTATAGAAAGAAGATCATTCTAACGCTCCTCGTAGGAACTCAAGCGGTTTCCGCATTATTTTTCACATATGATTAGGGAGAGGTGAGCGGAACCACCTCTGATCCCGCAATCTACAACTCCGTCTCTATCTTATGCCGTGGGTGCCCTCACCACGTCAGCTTTGTGTTATGCTGCCTTTGAGCTATGCTAGACCTCCTAATGCGACGATATTGTGATCAATTCAAAGCACATGAATTCATATTTGAAAAACAATTTTGTGATTTATATCGTACTTCTCCATTAAACTTTCCAGACAGGAAATTCAAAGAATTGACATGGAAAATTTCATATTTCGCTTTCCAGAGTAAATCAAATCACCATAAAAGGGAAAAGAACTCCATATCTGAAAGCACAAAGAACAGAAAGCATTTCAAAGTAATCTTACAATACCTAGTAGTTAGTTGGACTAGTAGAACTTATGGGGCGGGTGTGGTGGGGCGGGAAGAGGCTCCCCCTCCTTTTTCTATCTATGGGGGGTAAAACCCCCCCTCCCCCCCAAAACCCCCCCCCCCCCCCCCCGGGTAAAAAAAAAAAAAAAATATTTTGAGGGAAAAAAAAAAAAAAAAAAAAAAAAAAAAACCAAACCAAAAAAAAAATAAAAAAAAAAAAAAAAAAAATAAAAAAAAAAAAAAAATAAATAAAATAAAAAAAAGGGGGGGGCCAAACCAAAAAAAATAAAAAAAAAAACTAATAGAAATTATGGATAGTTAGGGTATCATATGACAGTTCTCCTGCAAGGTGGGCGTGGCTAAGGTACTACAGTATTTAGAAAGAAACTCATAGTGTTTTTCGTTGTTTTGCAAGGTGTTCTTCGACACCTAAAATGTTTTCCATTGCTATTAAGTGGAAAATAAGTGCTAAGACTAGTTGACGTCTCCAGCACGAAGCGAGTTCTTCAGAGCGAAAAAAATGGAAAGAGTTAAAGCTCTTAATCGAGTTGCACAACACAACAGGTGACACCTTACCCCGATCTCTGCTCAACCACAGCTGACCTTTTTTCTTGTTTTGGTTTTCTAGCCATATCTTATTCCGATCGTCTGCAATAGTTGCTACACTGCCTTCGAGTAAAGCAAAAATAAAAAAATTGTAAATCTTTCCTCTGCCATGAACAGAATGTTTGAATGTTCAATTTGTTATGTTTTTTTTTGCTTTCATCTACATTCTGCTATTGCTTACAATTTGCAGCTAAAAATTCGTGATTGTAGATCCTGGAAGGTGGTCCTTATGGAATCCCAGTACAATATAGTACAATTGGTCAACAAGTATATCACAAATGGACCTGTACTAGTGAGACCGGTATGGATCTGAATTTATTTGTTAGCGATCGGGAGACACTTCCCTGCTATATATATTTCTTTAGTAAACACGTTCTGTATGGTGGTGCATAGCTGCTCCGTGGATGATGGGAACGGAGATCGTGTGAGTTACATGGCACATCGACTGGAGAATTTCACTTTAAAGATGCCCTATTATCCATTTATAAAAAATATACACTGTAGGGACTCGTTTGTCAGCAATAGCCGGTGAAGTGGATCAGTCAGGTTATCTCTAAGCATAATTTTCAAAATCATGTTTTCTAGGTGGATATTCTTGATTCAAATGGATGCGCATTGGATCGTTACGTTCTGAATGATCTTGAATATCCTGAAGATCTACTAGCTGGGCAGGTATATTCCTTCATATAAACTACTTTAATATAAAATATGTTGGCGTTGATATATGAGCGTTCTGGGATGAGCGTTCGACCTCAATTCAGACCCATAAAGGTTAAAGATATCACCCCACGAGTCTGGGATGGAGCGCGCTTCAGGTGTGTTATGCCTGTACGGGATCGTAGATTATGGAGAGGATGGTGACTCCGTCCATTTTTCTTCCTAACTGCCGTAAAAAACGGCCCTGAAGATGCGGTCTCAATCGTTCCGGCGAGTACAGCGAGTTCGATTGGAGTGCGTCAGACTTTAATGAACGCGTGTGCAGAACACGCAATGACTTGCGGAATCCCGCAGATGTATGTATCTTTCTAAACAAGTCTCGTAATAGGTTATAGATGCTGGAGGTTGAACGGATGAAATGCTTACTTGGCCTAGAATAAGCAGAACTTATTGCCAGTGTCCCTCCTAACAAAATTTAAGGAATATAATCTCATATATAGAGAAAAATTGGACATAAAATTGCTACAAATCAAATAGTGGAAAAAAACGAATTGCACGCTCGAGAATAGAGGAATTAGTAGCAATTCTGGTAATTACTACATTAGAAAAAAAAAACGGAAAATGGAATCTGTGAACCGGGTAGGTGAAGGTAAAGGATATTCGCGCGGTATGATGAGAAACTCCTATTCATTCACCACTACTTGTGAAGTGACCCCACTGTTTCTCCCTCCTTTCAAACAACGACCAAGCATCCGAAGAAGTCAGTCAACAGCTGAAGCGTATGTGTGTTACGATTAGGGTTCTATAAGACGAATTGACTAGGGATTACGGTAGCAGAATCAGAAAAAATACAAGGATATGTGTACCGTGATCAAACACGGCTACATCCATGCTCCTCCACGAATCTGAGCTACTGTCGCTGAAGCATTTAGAGAAAAGAGAGGAAGAAGAAAGAAATCTTCAAAGTAAAAAAATACACTCTTTTTCACGGCGCGTACATAGTTTCAGGGCTATTTTTGTTTAGAAGTAGAGAGACGAGTACTAGTAGTTTGATATGCTGAAACTATTCGTCAAAGCGCATAGATAATTGCTTATACACAATTTCCGGAAACAGCGCTTCTTCTCATCACTTCGCAGATCGCTGGTTCGATCAAGGATTTGACGATGTTTCAGTGCTCCATCCCTTCTGTCACTAACTACTTGTTTCGAAAAAAAAAGCAAGAGTAAATTAACTTCCCATATTCTTCATTATTAACGATGAAATCAAGAAAAATAAGAATGAGAATTCTTTGCCGAAGTTTTCTTCGATGGTTGATTTCAAATTTGTTTTGATCACTTGAACTGTCCAGTTTTCTTCCTCATAACACGATTTTCAGGAAGCACATGTTTATAAATACGCTGACCGAGACTCCCTCTATTACCAGTGCCAAATATCATTACAAGTGAAGGAGAACGGGGTTTGTTTACGCTCTTCATTTTTTCATCAATGTAACTACTGTAATTATCATTTGTGCAATTCATTATGTGTTTCAAGGAATGTGTCAGACCTATTTGCGCCGATTTCTTCAACTCACCTCCATTTAAAGTATTCCACAAAAATAGACAAGGTACATGTCTTTGAATAATGAAAAGAACAAAAGAAAAATAAAATAAAATAAAATAAAAAATAGTGTATCATTGTAGTTACAGCTTATGATCGGGTTCTTGCTAGATTGAGGGATCCGGAAATAAATAGGAACACGACGACTTCTTTTTCCCAACATGCATCCAATTACTCACAAGGTAAGTTTTGAAGAAATTTCCGTTGCTAGATGCATTGTATTTCTCAAATCGACTATTTAATTTACTTATTAGAAACGTTTTCCTAGTTTTCAAAGAAGTTTTCTCTCAGGTATTTGTTTTGAAACTATGGAAGTAGATCAATATAGGACAGCACATGCGTCGCTTTTCCCCTGCTTCAAACACTTTTTGTAAAATCACGATATTTTTTGCCATATTTTCTGAAGACCTTTGCTAATTTCGACAATATCCGACAATATTTTCCCTTTTTGGTCATCTTTTTTTCCAAATAAGAGAATAAAATAAAATTGAAGGAAATAGTTTGGTTGAATTGGAAAGGAATTGAATTGGTTTAGTTGGAATGGTGCACAGCAAATGATGGTAGACGGCTTCTTAACGTTATCTCTTAAAAATGAATTTTTTTGAGTGTCTTGTTCAGCAAGGAAGCACACGGGAAGCAATAAGGGAATCGATTGTGTTTCTCCTATATTCTAAATATTCTAAACACTTCGCATTCGAGTAAGTTCGTGTATTTAGCGGACGTCCAAGAACAAATCAATACAAATTGAAGACATTAAAGGATATTAATAATATTAAAGAGAAAACAGAAGATTAAATGCACTCTTCACGAGCAGGTGGATATTTTCCTTGATGTTGTTTTGATGACCTATTTAGTATTTTGATCTTGGTCCCACGCCAAGTCGAATCTCATGGATCCGAGGGGAGCAATAACAGTTAATTGGAAATGGATCTACACCACTAATGCGCGACAAACTACAAAATATACAGTCGAGTCAAAACGATATGAAGCAGGTGAAGTTCGATGCTGTGGAGCTCGCGGTTCCAGTCGAAGCGAGATCACTGCGAAACGAAGAGATGAATAGCGATGAATTTCTAAACACTATGCTGGCTTCCAGATAAAAATTTGGCTCATTACACTCGAACTAATTTCCTGGCTCGGCAGGTAAATAAGGCCGCACAACTTCTCATTCACTCCGCGTTCTCGCACTGAACCAAGAAGTTATCTCAAAGCTTTTCACAGTTCCTATTATTATTTCTTCCAAGTAAATGCACACCACTTCTTAAGTGATCCTTTTGACAGGAGGTAAAGAGCGGTCCTACATCGAAGGAAGAGTTGCAGACTCGCGATTAGTCCGCTTACGAAGAAGCTCAAGGTGAGTACCAGAAAACTAATTCCGCCAGTCCAGGCTGTTAGAATTAGACGTTGATTTCAAAAAATTCATACAAAAATGCTGCAAGTTAATTTGCTGTGATTTGGAAGGCGCTACGGCAGTTCTTTAGTGGTGAGAAAACTCTCTTAAATAGTTCGTGTCGCCACAAGAAATGACCTCACGAATACTTGAAAGCGAGAGAATCGGATGTCATTGGCGCTACCCTCACCCCGATATCCTTGAGACCCTGACGGGGTCGCACCACCGATTAATTGAATTTGTTAAAATTGCGTCGTAGTAGCAGTAGTGAGAACCGAGAACGTTTCTGCAGGTTAAAGGCATCGATCACCCCACGAATCTGGGGTGGTGCGGGATTCAGGTGGGTTATGCTTATACGGAGACGTAGATTATGAGGAGGACGGTGATTCCGTCCATCTCTTCCTGATTGCTGTAAAAAACGACCCGAAAGATGAGCGCATGCACAAGGCTGGCGTGCTTCAATCGAACTCGTTGTAGAAAACATCGCACCGGAACGCTCGAAGCCTTCTCCCTTTGAGAAAAAATGTTTCTTCTAGAAATAGATTCGATCCATCGCTAACAGTATATGTACGAGCTGAGTTGACGGCTTTGGATATTGCAACTCAACCCGGAAGATGCGGCGCGTGCTCAAAGCTGGCGCGCTCCAATCAAAATCGTTGTAGAAAATAGCGCCCCGGAACGCTCGAACGCGCATCTTCCGTGCCGTTTTTTACGGCAATTAGGCAGAAATGGACGGAATCACCTTCCTCCTCATAATCTACGACCTCGTATAGGCATTGCCTACCTGAAACCTGCACCACCCCAGATTCGTGGGGTGATCCCTTTAAATCCGGCAGAGATGTCGATGCGGTGTCAACTCGTCAATCACAACAGTGCAATCCTCTTCACGATTTAGTGTAGAACTTCTGCCTGTCATCCAGAACGCTTCCAATTCACTGAACCTAATGCATGAACGAAGATCATGACTGCTACCTTGGAGGGATATTACCATAGAACTGTTAAACGGATCAGATAACTCCTAGCAGCATGCAACCACCTCTCCTTTTAAAAAAAATTTTATTCTAGAAATAATTTCGATCCATCGCTAACAGTAGATGTACGAGCTGAATTGACGGCTTTGGATATTACAAATGAAGTGGGTTGAAGAATTTTCGTAACAATTACAGCAAATAAAAATTTTATAAGCTACTGTTATAGACAACTTTTGGCACCGACTCAATCTGCTTCGGAGAACAAATGTTCCTCACGGCAGTGTATTTCATCATTTTCATTTTTCTTTGCTTTATTGTGATGACATTGTCGCTAACATTTCGTTCATACAGAGCACAGTCAAAAACAGAACACCTTAAACAGTTGATTCCAAAGCTATGAAATTTGTTTGTATTTTTACGAGTAATACTCTTTAATCCAGGGTACAGCTCATCGAAAATTCCCAATTGTTTTATTAACGTTAAGCTATGGATGACAGAAAAAGAAATAGAGTTGAAATTATTTTTTTTGAAAATAAGATGGCTTGCAAGTTCTTCAGTTGAGATGCACAATTGAAATCATATAATGACAAAATCTTTTTTCTTTGGCATAAGATGAGATTAACTATGATTCGTACTAGTAACTATTAATAAAATGTATAATGATTACGTTCGCTATAAGTGTTAGAAGAAATGTAACAGTAGAACACCTAATCAAATCATGATTTCGCTCCTTCCTTATTCTTTGCTGCAATCTTCCTATTAAAGACTGCTAACATCCTCTTATATTCTGACATGTATTGTTGAAACTTTCCTTTTCGTGGTATGATGCCTTCCTAGAACATATTTATCCATTGATTATATTTATTATATTACAATTCCATTGAAAATCATTGTCATTGTTAAAAAAAGCAGCACTATTTTAGCGCCCCTTTGAAAGCTTGCCCTTAATATTTAGCCGCGAAATCTATTCCTCTGCTAACTTTTACTGTTTCTTCACAACATTTATCAAAATACTTGCTGATATCTCTTTTTCGGCACGAAGATTCGATATGTTCATTTTTGTGTTGTTAAATGCAGTGAATATAGTTCAGGATATCAACTTTTCTTAGTGCTAGACGCTCAAGAAATTAGTTGTTTGTTAGGCACAGCTCATGATTCCGAAAACTCATATAGTTATATTATATTGCGGAGAATGAATGAAATTCTTTGAAGTTAAAGCTACAAATTCAGGGTAAACGAAATAATTTGGTTACCTTTCTCAATCACGCCTCCACAACGGGCTACCGCCTCATAGTGGTGTGGAGGTGACTCTGGGCGTCGAACTGCACAGCGGAGGTTCGTCCTCCGGCAGGGTCTCCCAAGCTGAGAAGGAGTTTGACACATTCGACGTTCCGACTTCTCGGAATCGGAAGCCTAGCTAAGAGTAAACCACTGCTAAGATTCACCACCGTCTTTGCAAAATGTCGCAAAATGGCTCTCTGATCCATATAGGTTGAACGACGACCTGTGGTGAAAGCTAAGCTCGCCGTGGCATGGCTGCTTAGTTTGGGGAAAAATCTCTTTGCCACTCCAGCATATTCACTGCCTCCGTACCCTGCACACTGGGCCCTGCCGTCTCAGACGTCGGACGGTATGGCGACCGATGAGAGGCGATCAAATCTCAGGTTGCCCAGGACGTCACTGATTCTGGACCAAGGAGACACACGCACGACTCGCCATGGAGACTGTCTCAGACTGTGCACTTACAGCGCGAGAACAGTGTCCACAGACGCTGACCTGCATGCCGTTCTCGGAGCTGCAGAGCGTCAAATTTCACGTGATTGCTCTGCAGGAGACCAAGTGCAAAAGGAGCGACGTACGACAGATGAATGACGGTTCTGTCGTTATTCGTGTAGAGAAGGTTCCGTCGCGAAATGTAGGCGATGTTGATTTTGTTGTGCATCCATCTGTCGTCCACCTTGTCGACCCTCACAAGATCCTGTCACCTCGCCTGGCCATTCTTTGCCTCCGCCCTCTGCGCCAAAAATCCATCAGTATCATCAATTGCTACTCACCAACATCAGCAGCTGATGAATCCGAACTGAACGCGGTTTACGAGGAGCTGGAGGAAGTAATCCGCAACGAGAAGTCCTTCTACAAATTCGTTGTCGGAGAATTCAACGCAAAACTAGGAAAGGCCACAGAAGAGGAATACAGGATTGGAAAATTTGGACTAGGGGACCGGAATGAAAATGGCAATCGTCTCGCCGGGCTGTTGTTCACCGCTTGCCTCTTTCATGGAAACTCTCTTTCCATGAAAAAAGATCATCGTTGGTGGACATGGGAATCGCCGAATGGCGTGCGGAGATCGACCACATACTCACCAACCGGAGGTGGTGTCTACTTGACGTCTCAGTAGTACCATCCTTTTGTAGTGGTTCTGATAACCGTCTCCTTCGTGCGAAAATACGACTTAGCCACACGATGGAAAGGAACATCTGCTATCGACAACGAAGGAGAAAAGAAGTCGTCTACGACGATTGCGTACTTGAGAACTCTTTGTCCCAAGGTGACTGGCACATCGAGGAGGACCCAAACGTGAACTACGAGATGCTGCTCAGAGGATTACGAGTCTGTGTTGAGCGTGCCTCGAAGCCGCGCACGACAAACTTGGATCGAATTTTAAAGACCACCAAGGAATTGTTGGAAGAAGGGCTTTGAGGCTCGATCTGAATGCATCGCACATTGAGCGGTTAGTAGCAAACACTAGCTGCAGAAAATCATTGCAGGAGGATTTTTGAAGTACAGGCAGAAGAAGATTCTAAAAGCAGCGTAAGGAAGAACGAGTCTAAAGAAGTGCCGCAGGGATCTCCGTGAATGTAATATTCCGCTAGCAGCCTTGCTGAGCGAATACGGGACTCGCACGTCTCTTCGTCGTGAAATGGAAATCATTACGGAGAGGTCCTACTCGAACCCTTGCCGTTCATCAACTCCTGTGTCAAGCCCGATTATCCCCAGTGGTGAAACTGCACCACGGATTCTCCGTTCGGAAGTACGAGTCGCTATCAAGAGCATGAAACCTGGCACAGCCCCCGGACCTGATTTTATATCAGCAGACTTTCTTCGGGCTGGTGGCCATCTGCTTCATGTAGTCTTAGCAGCGCACATGACATCCTACCTTCAGAGAGAAAGGATCCCAGACCAGTGGAAGACCTCGCGAACCTTTCTTATTCATAAGAAGGGTGACCGAGAGGACCTTCAGAACTACCGTCCGATATGCTTGCTGAGCGTGTTATACAAAGTATTCACCAAGATCATCCTCACGCGCATATCTAGGACGCTGGATGAAGCTCAGCTCAAGAACAAGCTGGGTTCCGCCAGGGGTTCAGCTGCTTGGACCACATCCAGACCGTGTCGAGGGGAATACCGCCTGCCCTTTGTTCTAACCTTCGTCGACTATGAGAAAGCCTTTGACAGCGTAGAAATGAATACAATACTGTCGCTGGTCGATTAAGGTGTGGACGCGTCGTATGTGAGAACACTAGCCAATTGCTACAATCGATGAACGACTAGGATACAGCTTTTCCACCGCCCTCTCACCATACCCATTGGAAAGGGGTACGACAAGGCGATACTATATCGCCGAAGCTGTTCACGGATGCATTGCAATGGATAATGAAATCACTTTCCTGGGAAGAAAGGGGCATCGTTCTCTTTTTGAGCAGTACCAATGAAGCAGAAACGATGCTCAACGAATCGAACGAAGCAGGGAAGAGAGTAGGACTGTGAATAAACAGAAAGAAGACACGGTTCATCAAGAACGCCTACTGCGAGGACGGAGGAGTACAACTTGAAGGCTCCCAATTCGTGGAAACCTCGTCATACGTATACCTAGGACTTTCTGTGAACATGGAAAACGACTTGAAGGAAGAACTGAATAGAAGAATGAGAGCAGCATGGGCAACATTCGCAGCCCTCAGAGAAGCTACGGACCAACTGACGGACCGTGATCTTCGTGCACATCTGTTCGACTCGACAGTTCTTCCAGCGCTCTGTTACGCAGCGGAGATGTGAGCAGACACCGCTGCCACATCTAGGAAGCTACTTGCTACCCACAGAGCCCTTGAGAGATGTCTTCTGAAGTTTAACCTGTGCACACAACACCTGGCCGGTCTTCGCAGCTCCGATTTAAGAGGAATGTCCCGTCTTCGCGACCCAGCGGAATATGTATCGGAAGCAAAACAGAGATGGGCCGGTCACATCATGAGAAGAATCGACGATAGATGGTCTAAAAGAACGCTAGAGTGGATCCCAAGAGATGCTAAACGCCCTCGATGGAGACCGCCAACGAAATGGGGTGACGTGTTCGCAACACGGATGGACCAGCTGAGAGCTGAGCTGGATACGGTTCAAGGAGCCCGTCAATGTCAATCACGAAACTTGAGAACATCTTGGATGACAATGGCGAGGGAACGAAACGAGTGGAAGAGATGCTGGGGCCCGCACGTCCAGTGAAGACGGGCCATCCAAGTATCTAAGTATCTTAATCACGACATTGTAGAGATGATTCGCATATTTTCAAAGTAGTATCTTGGAAGCAGGATTCAAGAAATGCTTCTCTCTACGAGCAGCAGTTTTTGTGATGTAGTTTGCGAGTATCGCAGCAAAAACACGAACAGATTTCAGGTTCAAAGAACAGAGGCATCAGGAACAGCCGGAGGTTATGTTTTCTAACGAATCACCCCTCCTACGAATAGTAATGGGAGATGAAAATAAGTAGGAATAAAGAAAATGTATAGAATGAAAAGTAAAGTGAGTTACAGGTGAAATCACTTGATAAAACAACTCTATAATAAATCACGGATACCCGTGCTGCCTCTGATTCTCGAATTTTCTGGCTGTTTTCTGAGTTTCGGGTATAACCTTTGCAGAGTACAGTCCCCTCAATCACTAATTGCATAGCGGAAAGAAACGAGCGTGGGAAAAATATCCGAACGCTGCTTTTATGGCACCCAAAAAAAGACACGTAAAAAATCCACTTACATATGCAAAACCTTCGAGAACGCAAATGTACAGGAAAACGTATTGAATAATTCCTTGAACGCTCTGATAACGCTGGTTTCTCAACTCTTTCAGAACATCCACCATGCTTACAGTACTGTCTTGTCGAATTCGTTGCATAGCATAATCTATACCTGTACCGATGAGATAAACATCACAAATCGTTTCACCAATTCGTAACTATCGCTCACCAACAAACGTGGCTGAACGACCAATTCCAGCGGAACAATGTACAGTGATCGGATTTCCTTTAGCTAAGAATCGAGCAAATTTCATCATACACACAATTGGAGCTGGATCTGTAGGAGCTGTGTGGTCGGGCCAATCCGGATATGCCAAGTGATGTACTTCATACGAGGTAGTCCTGATATATCAGGGGTTTGCTCGGAAAAATAAAGAAGGATCATGAGCCAAAACCACAGTTCTCACTTCGCTCTTCTGACAGATAACACCTTGTAACTGACACCATTAAAAGGACTTTTTTTCGATTCCATTAGAAATACTCTGAACGGGCCAAACTTTCCACACTCGTCTTTTGTCTTCGGATGATAAACTGCGCATTTTTCGTTCTTTCCTGAACAGATATCAAATTGCTGAAAAAAAGCATAATTTTCGGCACATACCTTCTTTGAATGAGCATAACATTACAATAACATTGCACCCTTCCGTAAAAATCATCTGCCAAAAATCTATCAGCGTTTCTTGGAGAGGACCCTTAAAGATTGTAATTTTGTGCACCGGCCTATCTTTAGCATACGGAATTAGTAATCACACTATTGCACAATATGCAGGATTTAAAGGCATCTCCCCACGAATCTGGAGTGGTACGGATTTCCGGTAGAGTATTCGTTTACGGGGTCTTAGATTATGGGGAGAAAGGTGATTCCGTTCATTTTTTCCTTATTGCCATAGAAAAAACGGACCGGAAGCTACGACTTCGAGCGTTCCGGCGCACTACTTTCTACAAGGAATTCGATTGGAGTGCGCCAGCCCTGTGCAGCGCAGCATCTTCCGAGCCGTTTTTTATGGCAATTTTTACGGTCAGGAAGAAATGGACGGAACCACACCCCTCTCCATAATCTACTATCCCGTATACGAATACTCCACCTGAAATCCGTACCACCCCAGTGATGCCTTTAATTGTTGTGTCATTACTCACCTGTGTGCAGATATATTTCTGCTGATCCGGCATTATCATCCAGTTCGCGTGAATGTAGTCGTCATCCGGAGGTCTTCCCTTGAGAATAACACGTGTGGCGTCAATACATATCACATCGTCATATCTAGGAATGTTTCTTACATGTTTTTTTATGCAGAGAAAAATTCCATAAGAACGGAGATGTTTACCTATTTTTAGGTTCATTTTTCTTACAAGCTTCAAAGGTGAAACAAAGAGGTTTGTACTTTTTGTGCTTTATGAATTCTTTCCTTAGCACTGCCATATTCTACAACTTACAACTACTTTGAACAGTTTTACAAGGTGAAGTTCTCTAGTGAATATTTCACCGTTTTTGAAAATACATTCATCGACCATTTGTAACGATTGTCTAGCGGAAAACATTCCTATACATATATGAAATAAGAGAGGAAATGAATATTACATTAGTCCCACACTGACAAAACCCACAGTCTTTGAAACTGCGCTTGTTTCAGTTCTGGAAGTCTTCGTAGTTGACAAACTTACTGCCTGATAAATCAATATTCATAGAATATTTATAGCGAAATCAAAGATATTTCAACCACTTCAAAGTATGAGATAGCGTCCTTTTCGTTAACAACGTGGATTGTTCGTACATGTAGATATGTACGTGTCTGCTCAAGTTTTAGTATGCATGTAGAAAAAGGAAAACAGACGCACTAAACCGCTGAAGACAACTAACCTGCGCCATTCTTTTGAGTAAGGAAAAGAAAACCAAAACCAGAAAATATCATTGTGATATCGTAATTGTTTGCTTGGTGTGTGCGGATGCACAAACGTAACAATGTCTCACGCTTAATAGCTTACGGTGCCAAGCTTCGGTCGCAGTGTCATGTCGAACGGCTGTTGTCCACTGTCTTCCAAGTTAAAGGCATCACCCCACGAATCTGGGGTGGTGCGGGTTTCAGGTGAGTTATGCCTCGATCGTAGATCAGAAGGATGATTCCAACAGGTTCTTCCTAATTGCCGTAAAAAAGGAGGCCAGAACGGTGGCGCGCTCCAATCGAACTCGTTATGGAGAGTAGAGCCCCGGAACGCTCAAATCCGCATCTTCTTGGCCGTTTTTTTTCGGTAATTAAGAAGTGGACGAAATCACCCTCCTCTACATAATGTACGACAACACCATCATGATATATAATAACGAGCTTCGTGTGTGTGTGTATGTATGTATGTATGTATGTATGTATGTATGTATGTATGTATGTATGTATGTATGTATGTATGTATGTATGTATGTATGTATGTATGTATGTATGTATGTATGTGTGTATGTGTATATGTATGTATGTATGTATGTATGTATGTATGTATGTATGTGTGTATGCATGTATGTATGTATGTATGTATGTATGTATGTATGTATGTATGTATGTATGTATGTATGTATGTATGTATGTATGTATGTATGTATGTATGTATGTATGTATGTATGTATGTTGTATGTATGTATGTATGTATGTATGTATGTATGTTGTTGTTGTATGTTGTTTTGTATGTATGTATGTTGTATGTATGTATGTATGTTGTATGTATGTATTATGTATGTATGTATGTATGTATGTATGTTGTTGTTGTATGTATGTATGTATGTATGTATGTATGTATGTATGTATGTATGTATGTATGTATGTATGTATGTATGTATGTATGTATGTATGTATGTATGTATGTATGTATGTATGTATGTATGTATGTATGTATGTATGTATGTATGTATATATATCAGTCACGAAATTCAAATAGGGGATTGCGACGGGTCCACCAGCGTCATATTGGTGCGTGGGCGCCAGATACCTATAGAAAGGGGTGCGATGGGTCCACCGGTGCTAAACACTTCTAGAAAGGGGTGCGACAGGTCCACCGGCGTCAGGTTGTTGCGCTATAATATGGAATGCGACGGATCCACCGGCGTCGAAATGGTGCGTGATAGCTTCGTGTGCAAGACGCAAAAGATAGATGGTCGCAGCCGTTTCGTAGCCGTGGCTACTGGGCGCTTTGCTTTTCACCTTTACGACTCCTCCGCGTGACTATTTCCTTCTTCGTTCGCTTCAAGTTGGTAGCGTTCGCCTCAAGTTGGTAGCCGTTCTCACAAAGTGGAAACCCGCATGCAAACGGCTGCTTAAATAGTAGCAAAGTGTTTATGTGATCTGACTTGGAACCTTATCTTTATCGGTAGGAAGATGTCTTTCACGCCATTTTATGCTAAAACTTCCTTCTTTGAAGGACTGCTTGAGGAAAACAGGAGGAAAACCCATATCTTGCGTGATATTTTTAAACCTTGTCTAGAATATATTGGTATGGAGTGTTTGAAGCTGAAGTTCGAATGTTCTCGAAATGTGGAACTGACGCGTTGAGAAAGAAGACTATGAAATCTTTCGCTTTTAGTTGTAATATAAAAAAGGAAGAAAGATTGTTGGAGATACACAAGTCCGATTACACAGAAAATGCCACTACTGGGCATTTTCTGTGAAATCGGACTTGTGTATCTGCATAAAATGGCTTTAGCCGGACGTTCAGACTGGTATAGGTATAACCAACCTAAAACCATCACCACCCCAGATTCGTGGGGTGATGCCTTTTTCTTTTTCTACAGCATCGCTTACTGCCGTTGCTAGTCAGCGTGTCGTCCTACCCAATGCCATTTCGCATGGCCAAACTACTTGCGGTTACTTTAAATCCGATAGATCTCCATACCAATGATTGTCCCTTACCTGTTATAACGCGTGCATTATTCTCTAACTGTCACTGACGTCGTTGGTATCTCAAACACTACATTCGGGGATCATTGAATTTGAACCTCTTGGACTGTGGTTGCGGCTATTTTCTATGCAAGAAGAAATAATCAAATATGTGTGCTCACCGTAGACCTCACGTCATAGGTTGTGTTCATTTCTGAAAGCAATTGGGGTTTTAAAAAAAGACAACCTCTATATGACGATAAAAGCAATTCTTATATGGGAAATCCTAGGTTTTTGCGTTATCGTTTTATGAATTTTTCTGTCAGGATGTTGGATAAGAAAAAACCACACTAAAGCATTCGAAACTGGAGTTTATTCGGGACAAATTCATGAAGACAAAGAGCGATACCCATTTATCCTAAACACTTTTGTTTGAGCTTCGCCAGCCACCAACTAATGATTTTGAGGTTTTTCGGAGGAAATAGGTGTTGGAAATAAACGGTAAGGATTTCAGTTAAAACTTACGGTCAGATCATCCTGGGTATAAAAGTACAAAAATTGGAGCTAAGACCCAAAGAATATCAAAACGACGATATGATTTCTGCAGCGTCGGTTTTTTTTTACTTCGAGTTCAGATTTTAGTTCGGAGCTGAGAATGGAATAAGTCCAAATCGACTAACCTTTCATTATGTTCTCGGCCTCCTCCTTCTTCCCACCTTTCCATGTTTCCTTCTTCTGAAAAAAAAAACTTGTTCAGGTTGTTCAAGATGGTCGGAGAAACAACAACACGGTCGGAGAAACATCTACTGAAGAGACCTCGACGCCCTCCCGTGACCGCATTGCTAGAAATAAAACACTCCGCTTGATCATTCTGACCATAATTATCAGTTATCGGCACTTTTTTGCTTGATAATCACTCACAGTTATTGTGATGTAAATACATATTTATGCTGAAAAGGCCTAGTTTTTTATAAGAAACAAGCATCTGTTTCCATTGTCCTTGTAGACGGATCAACTTTATTTCGGTTCATTTCTATATGAGACGATGACTTCAAAGAAGAAGGAACTAAAACCACATACGAAGCAAAAAAACTTTAATAAAAGACACCGACGACACTTTCAACGTTTGCTGTTCACTTGCTTTATGGTGTCAGAAAGCAATATAATTCTGTGAAAAGAGTCCTCTCTTCCTCTCCAAGTCCTCTCTTCTTGAAACCTCGGCATTTGGAAATGTACTTATGTTCTTTAAATCATCTAATCTTATACAATCTTCAAGAAGGCGGTGGTTTACCAACCCCGTTAGTCGGTGAAACTGGTCAGTTGTTTTCCTTGCGTGGTGTACTTGGAACAATATCGAGGTTTGGAGGAGTTCGATGGGATATGCATGGTGTCATAGACCTCGAACCAATTTCAGGCGTTTGAAAAAAACGTTTGTCGAAACGTCAGGCCAATAAAAAAGTTTCAGCTAAACCTCGTTGGCATAACAAGAAAACATAAATACACTTCGTGAAAAGACTTTAAAAAAAGCTTCTGCCGTGTCCGTATTTTAACTAAGCGAGCAAGGATGCCAGCTGATGCGACTGGACGGTTGAATGGACGATAAACATGTATTATCAACTATAGTCATCACCAACTATCGATTATCCACTTAATCTTATTTATATTGATTCTTCTGAGTTGTCTAAAATAGTAGGCTATGCCTTAGCGTTAAGACTTCTAAAAGTGTGGATCTAAAATGTTCAAAATCCAAAAGCACGGGAATACACAAAGCATTATTATTATCCGTGGATCAAGACAGATACATAGAAAGTGAGAGCTTCAGCTTAGAAACATCAGCTTTCACCGTTCATCCGCCTGGCTTGATCGGGAAACGGTAAAGAGGGTCTCGGCGGATTCTCCGCGAATGCCTCCGAGACATTACGTCTCCAGTGGATATGTCCGGGGGATACACGAACATATCTCGACGAGGTCACGCTTCAGTCGTTCATGGCGATGCAGACAACCGTCTTAGATGCTCTTTTAGCCATAGAAATGCAAAGAACTACACAGCTATAAGAAATATCTAAAAAAAAAGAAGAGAACGAGAGCGAGTTTTATCTAGATCTTAATGTAAAAAAGAAAGAACGGGAGCTATTTTTTTCATACTCAAAGCTATTAGATGGATCCTTTTGTTATATTTCACGTGGTTACTTCTCTTGCTTCTGCTACGACTACAATTTTGAGATCGTCTCACACCACAAGTTTCCACTGGATGTCAGTGATCCTCAAAACCATCAAGTAGCTCGTGAATTATATCCTAGCCGATGATGCAACGTATGAATAGCCATAGGTAAGCGGAGTCAGCTACTTGGGAGAGTAAATATCTTTCTCGCACCAGCGCTAATTGCTCTGCCGAGGCATGGTCGAGACATACTCGAAAATCTGCCGGGACTCTCTTTACAAGCACCCTTGATCCACGAATGCTGACATAAATTTGACGTAAAAATGTTTGCGTTATGGGTTCTTATTCGATGTCACTACACTGATACATACGCTATACACAAAAGCCTCTGACCAACGTGTCCCTATTTCGCATACTTCAGTAGCCTTACGCCTGGCATCAGCTCTTGCTATTAAAGGCAGCGTATTACGGAAATGACGTAGTTGTGAAACCTGCGGAAAAATATGGCTGTAGATTACGAACATGAGCTTGACCCGCTCAGCTTTCCTTAATCGTTCTTAAAAATGGCGTAAGAAACGGCGTTTGTTCGTTTGACGTTTGTAAGTTGGAACTCGCAACCTCTGTGCATGCGCTGCAATTCACGAACGTGCTCTCGAAGTTCAGCGAGACCTCTTCAACAGCCTATTAGAGTAGAACTAATAAAAAGGAGCTTTACTTGATCGTTTTTTGTTTGTTTTCTTGTTCCAACATACCTCGTAGGAATAAATGTCATTCCCACGTAGGTAGAGAAAATTGATTGGACGCTCATACCCGTAATCTGTACATTTTCCCACACGTTCTCAACTACGTCAATTTCGTGATACGCTACCTTTGTTGACCAAAATCGAAGTGTTTGAGAGCACCACAGGAACATATCACTTGTTCTATTGCAGATATATTGACAACTGTTTACATGTGTGCTCAAAACTTCTTTGAACCTCCAAATGAACAATCAGTATGTATTAAATCGACTAGGGAAAGAGATTCTGAGATGCGAGGATATGTTTGTGTGGATATGTTACATTCGATGTCACACTTCTGGGCTTTGGAAAGGCAACTATCGCTAAAACATTGCCTAGAAATAAAAAAAAGATCTCCATAGTCTTATGAACGGCTAAGGTCTATAATAGGGTAAATAAAAGCACAAATACGGTTACGGATTCTTAGAATGTAATTCAAAACCCACCTGAAACCCGCACGATCCCACGAATATGGGGTGGTGCGGGTTTCAGGTGGGTTATGCCCATACTTGATCGTAGATTATGGGGAGTAGGGTGATTCCGTCCATTACTTTCTGAATGCCGTGAAAAACGGCCCAGAAAATGTGGCGCGTGCACAAGGCTGGCGCGCTCCAATGGAACTCGTCGTAGAAAATAGTCGATGCCGTACCTTCCGGGCCGTTTTTTACGACAATTGGAAAGAAATGTACGGAATCGCCCTTCTCTCCATAATCTACGACTCCGTATAAGCATAACCCACCTGGAATCCGCACCACCCCAGATTCGTGGGTTGATCCCTTTAAGGGAGAATAAGCGATAGTTATACTTCTGTAGGAATTCATTTGTCCGAAAGAATGACAATAATGAGTAAAGTTCAACTAGTTGAGACACATGTTCAGGAAGAACTTGCAAGAAAGGCAGCAGGACCACATTTTCTTTTATTCTTTCATCAACTCAAAGTATGTCTGTAGCACAGTAGGTATTTTGCGACAATCTCTTCTTGAACCCTAGAATGACTTTTTTAAATTCAGGCTATTTTTTGCCCACACAATGAATACATTAACCGCAATACGCGGGTAACCTGAAACTTCCAGTATATGCGCACTTCTGAGCAAACAAATCGGGATAAACAGCAAAGTTATCCACCTGACTTAGTTTGTGGGCTGGTGTAGTTCTTTTAGCTTCAGTACTCCTAGAATATTTGCTGTTCAGGCTACTTTTACATAGTCTTGTGGTCTTTTCTGTTTGTTCGCATTTGTCTTGATTTGATCTTATTGATTTTCAAAAATTTGACATTATTAGAACAATCAAAAAAGACGAAGACGTCTTTTGTACACGTCTTGAGATTGGATTTATTACGTGAAATCTATGAATAGGTCACAAACAAGAAAAACAGGCATGGAGGTACTTCGAGTTTTTGAGTTTTCAATTTTTGCGATTTTTTAAGCACTGTCGATGTTTTCGTGAATTTGGTAACACAGTTTGATAGAGTAGTATGTCTCTGATGCTACTCTCAATTTTGTCGAAAGCAACTATAGTTTGGTAAATGAAAGTCTTACCTGACATCATGCATTCAATTGATAAACAACAAAATCTAGATAGAGATCAATTCTCGCAAGTAAAAGTATTGAAAATGTGGATGCTACATTAAACCTCTTCAAAAGTTGAGGAAACTGCAACTGTAGCCAAATTGAATATCACCTTGAGTTGAATACCATTTGCCTGCTACTATCATCAAATTAGGCATAATTCTTGGAATTATAATGAACAAAACCATTTACTTGTAGGAAGGAGAGAAGTAGCTACTGAAGAGACAAGGTTATGGCGTTGAGAGTTGTTTTTGCTAGAAATCCACCAGATGCGTTCTCGAACTGTATGTCCTTCCCAACTTTTAGTCCAACAATCAACTGCCTGTTTCCCGGATGGTGTGTCGAGGTAAGTGATTAAATACATTCAATACATAACTAAACTTATTCATTTATCTCTACATTTCCAAAGCAGAGTGATTAGTCAGTTGCACACCAACATCCTTTGTTGGCGATGCTGCAACATCTCATTCTCTCATTCTTCATCCTCAGTTTTTAGGATAATCTCACTCACATTTTCACTATTGGCATAATTCATGTTTGCAGATTTCAGATCGTTAAGATGATAGCAGATTCCTTGCACCTCGACATCCACCCAGTCATTGTTAACAATGCTATTGGTTCCTTAAACTGGGGTACATTGCAGGTGTCTGTTTCAGAAAATAACTGCTACTAAAAGCAGCATATCATGAAATTGACATGTTGCGGAAACCGCAGAGAAAAAGTAGAGCTCAGGTTGTAGATTACGGAAATGGGCATTGTCCCGTCCCTGTCTCGTGTTCCCCTATTCATCCTAAAAACGGCGTGGGAACCGCTTTTGTTCCTACGATTTACGTTAGAACGAGCACTATTGTATGTGTTCTGGTCCACTCAACAACCAATTCATTTACTGTTTCACGTGTCTTACTTGAATAGGCTTGTAAGGTCCCTTCATTAATTTTCGACCACTTGCAAATAAAAACGGTGCGTGCACAAAAGTGGCGCGATGCAGCTGACTTTGTAGGAAAGAACGGCGTCTTCCATACTATTTTTTCGATCATTGAGAAAAGATGAGCGAAGCCACGCTTTTTTCCATAATCTACGACCGAACCCTACATTTCCCCTGGGGATTCCGTACCTCGTCAATCTCACGCTGCCTTTAACAGAAATTCGAAATCAGCCAACATTAAAAAAATTTTGCAGAACAATGACTCATGGACTGGTGTTCTAGGCTTTTTAGCCAATAATACGGCGGATACTGCTTGCTTATTCTATCAAAGCACAGATTTAAGAGAGCGTTATTTTGAGTTGTCGTATCCGGTCACGAATGTAAGTTTCTCTGATATTTACACATTATAAAAATCTATTCAAATAGTATTCAAAGGGTTTTATATGTAATAATGCTAACATTGTCGTTTTTTCTTGAATAATAATATTTTTTCTTGAATATAATATATTATAATAATAATATAATAACAAATAATATAATATAATAACAAACATAAAAGCCGGAATTCCAATATAATAGCTGTGTAAAATATAAAAAACAAGAGATAACTTTAAGAAGCGAACTGCATCGTCCTTTCTTCCAACTAAAAGGTTTTGTTGTCAGAGAAAGCCTCGTTGTAAAAGGAACGTCAAATTTTTACATTTTCTGAAAGCTTAAGATTGAGATCTTTTCTTGGACACCTCACTCCAGAAGTGTAAAAGCAGTGGACTCACGTTCGTCTCCTTATACCCGAACTTGTTTTTTTTTGTTTTCGTGCTTTCCCTGGCGTTTCCGACCACCTCAATTTTGTGATACACTGACTGTAAGGGATAAGATTTATGATAAATAGGAATTGTTGCTACCTGTACGTTCTTATATCGTTCCTACATTAAACATTTTGTTGTAGATCCAACCGGTTTATGTTGTCAGAAGACACAAAACTACAATTGGTTCAGTGTTGTGGAGCGCCTTCAAGCCGTATTCAACCATGACGTGGCTAGCAATATTAGGTCGTTTTTATTTTGTTCCCTAACCAGCGAAGCATAAAAATAAACTAGCAACAAATGAGCAAAAAAAACCCTGCCAACCCATCATGGGCAGTTCAGTAGTTTGTCTACACTTTTGTTGCAGAAATAATATGCTCATCAATAAATCGACCCGGTATGAGTTTTGAAATTGAAAATCACATCCAAAATTTTCAGGAGAAGTACTTCAGATCTACGCTAAACTGTTTGTCAAGTTACTTCCAAGTGGTAGTTTCATACATCTAGCTAGACACAACAATTGAGCACAAGAGAGAGGAATTTTACCAAACCTATGACGCCCTACACAAACACACGGATTTAAATTGTCCTGCAAGACACCTACGATTATTCATTTGAGTTTAAAAATGCTGGAAAAGAAATAAAATTGATAGATGCTCGTAGTGTGTTGAGTCGTGCACAAATCGTTCCGCGCAGTGCCAGTGCCTTGTAGATTTTGCTTCACACTAACACATTCTCCTCAGCTATTTCTTCCTCTAATAACAACTGTTCGGTTGCAGCATTTTTGTTTTTTTTTTCTTGAAATTTTTGAAATTTTCTTAGAAGCAGTTTAAGCACTTATTTTGGAGATCCATCTTCTTGTATTTTTAGCTTCCCTTCTTCTTCAACTTCTTCTTATGGTCTTCATTTCGTATGTTGAAGTGAAAATGGAGAAGAGGCCTCGTTTTAGGCCATTCGAGGTATGATCTAGCAAGCTTATAACGATGTTCAATTGGTAGAGACGAAACATCATGAATTTTGTAGGCTTTCAACCCGCAGGAAAAGCTTGTTACATTCGGCTGCTGTAATTCCGGAAAAGTTAGAGAGTGTTTTGGGAACGCAAAAGATGCTACTTTATCTGTTTGTACTTTCTCCTAACTCTAGAACTTCTTTAATATCTTCGGTTTTCTTCATTGGCACAGCCACTGAACTGACCTATGCGCCATTCTAATTTCTGAGTTTTGTCATGATTGAAACACAAGAAACAGATGTGATCTCTATCCACCCAAGAGCAACTGCGGAACCCTTGAGCTTATCTCATCCACGCCTAAATCCTAATCATCCACGGAACATGTATGAGACGTGCTAAACATCCAAAAACATCCTCCAGGGAAAACTGCTTTGTAAACTAAAAACCGAATTCTCCTATCAAGGCTTGCAAAGTTTGTGCATTACCGGGAGTTGTTTGCACAGAGATCCATTTCGAGGTAAGAGCATTTTTCTTTTTCAGAAATGTGAGTGTCATTAAAGGCTTCTTTCGGAATAAAATGTGGATGACGATCCATTCCACTGTTCACTGTTTTTTTTTGTAAAAATTACTGGAATAATGCCAGGAGAAAAATAGGGCATTGCGAGCGTAGTATTAAGTTCACGAGAATCTGTTCGAGCCAACCCAGATTATATAAGAATTTAGGCTGTCTTTTTAAAATACGTGGATACGTAGGAGTAAATCTTAAAAATAGTTCCATATTATTAGGCAAAGAACACTCTTTAAAGTGTGCAAAAAAATTCTGTGTATATGTGTAAAAATTTCTATTATTGGAGCAAAATGTGATGGTTCAGATGGCATGGCAGGTTCTACAACTGCAATTGGATGAAAAAAGTGAAAATATGGTCTTTTACACATTTTCAGGTAATTTTAAACCTTCTTCAGCATACAACAAATTTACAATGCCAAATCCGAGGTAGATGGATTGATATAAGACTCACTTGTTATTTGATCTTCGTTAGACTAAAAAAAATACAGACTTATTATACTTGCTGGCACCCGCTAGTCATTGTATAGGCTACATACACCTTTATTCAACTTTATTTCTACCGCAATCACCTTGATAACCCTATCTCCTGTTTTCTTCGAACTGGTCGAGCGAGCGCCAGTACATCTTCCATTCGTCTCAATCACGTGCCATAGTCTAGTGGTTCCTCCTTTCGCGTAGGACACGAAGAGCATCATAATTTTTCTGTGAAGGACTTCGTAATACCAATAATATCGCGGAGAACCCAGTCGCTCACGACTCTGATCTAACGGTTGTCGACCCAGATAAAAGTAGCTGGTGCATAGGATATGTTCGTTCCGCTAAGCGTGAATGAAGGATCCGAGACCTAACCGTTGCGTATGAATACCGCGTTTTGCAGATTTAGCTGAAAACCGATTCATCCACATGGTCCGTCAAATTCGGCCAGCATTCCTTCCGCTTGACTGATGATAGATGTTATCAGAACGATGTCATCAGCGAGGCAAAATGGAGTAGCTGCCGACCATCAACCTTCACTCCCATGTCGCCTCATTCTAGCTTGCGCATTGGGTTCTCGAGGGTGGCTGTGAATATTTTAGGTGAGATTGTTTCACCCTGTCGGACCCCTCTTTTCACGTCAATGATGATGTTCCTGTAGAATGGCGAAATTCTGGTCGTGAAGTTTTTTATAACTCTCGAAGTACCTAGTTCGAATGTTCTTTTGTCTTGAAACCTCGGCATATTCTGTCTCTGAAGACGGCGAAAAAGCCGAAACGTCAGGCAAATAAAGGTTCCATCTAAAAACCTCTCGAAGTACCTTCATGTATTGAGTGGGGACGCTTTAGTTGTCCAAGGCTTCCATGACCGTTTCCGTCTCAACTGAGCCTTCTTCAAATCGATGGAGGTGAGACAGAGCGGCATGTTGCACTCTCGACGAGTTTCGAAACAGTGTGAATGTGGTCAGTCGTGCTGAATCATCTTCGAAACCTTGCTTGCTCGGATGGCTGTCTCTGCCTTAAGATGCTCGGATGGCTGTCTCAAGATTTTTTTCGATCCTATCAAGGATCACTCTTGTAAAGAGCTTGTAGATGACGGACAGTAAGCTGATGGGCCGACAGTTGCCGATGTCATGTGGATCTCCCTTCTTATACAACAACACGGTCTTGCTGGTCTTCCACTGTTTAGGAACCTTGCACTCGGATAGGTAACGTGTAAAGAACCTCGCAAGGATGTTGATGACCACTCGTTTAAGGTTCTTCAGGTGTTCCGGTCTTATTCTGTCGGGACCGGGTGCCGTACGATTTCTTACCAACATGATAGCATGTCGTACTTTGCACGAGAGAACCTCTGGAACGACTTTTTCCATCTTTCCTCAGATTGCGAGGGTGCAAGTGGACATGGCTGAGATCAGAGTAGAAGTCGTTGAAAAGATGAATTTCTCCACTCTCCTTCTCGAGCATAGCGGATGCATTTCTCCGGCACTGCCGCTTAGCCATAAATTCCGCTCTTTTTCTTTAAGGTCTTCCTTTATCGCCTCTCTGCAAAGCTTTGCGAGCTCGGACGTGAGTTCTTGGTTCCCTGCGGCTCGTGCTACTCCACGCTGGCGTATCAGCTCAAGACTTTCAAGAGACAGGCGTCCCTTAGTGGTTTAAAAACTCTCGGCCCTCCTTGTGGAGTTGTCAGGCAAAATATTTTACTGACGATGAGGTGGTCAATTTCAGTACAGTACCCTCCACCGGGGGACCCTCACGTCCAGCGTAGAGGGGAAGGCTTCTGGAAATGAGAGCTTCCATGGATGGTCTTAGTCGTCATGATGCACTCGAAGGCCCTCTGTACTCGGAAGTTCATTTCATTTTGGGCCGTGGGTCCCAATGTCATTTCCTCATCCGTTCTTCTCGGGCCAATTTTGGCGTTGAAATCACCAATTATGACCTTGTAGAAGGTATAATCTTCTCCGGTAGAGCTTCTTCAGGTCCATATAGAAGGGTACATTTAGATTTCTCCTCCTTAACGGCTTGATAGTGGAGAGTATGCGACTAAGATAGTCAAAGCTGGGATTTGATCACATCTTCTCGTCCATAGACGTCCGATTCGGATCGTAAGTTGTTCGAAAGAGTCAATGTTCTTTGTCATACTCGTGTTGACGCCAATTCCACCAACACCTCTACTGTCGCATGTTCCTAAGGACAGTTCTTCTCTAGTTTTATATACGGCGTTGAGAGGGTGACGTTGTCTCGTCTCGGTCAGTCCGATGACGTCGTGCTTAATCATTTTTGCTTGCATCATCAGATCTCCGCTTCCGCTTCCGCTTCCGATGTAAGCGTACGTGCGTTATAAGAACATCGTGGTCCTTTTCCGTTTTGGTACCCTGTATGACTCTTGTAACCCCGTCTTTCCTGGCGCTACCGTACCAGGCTTTCCTATGGAATAAGGAAACTTTTCTATTACTGTGACATGCGTGAAATTTTGAAACCCATGGGCAGTTTGCAAGCATTTAGTCCCGTGGGTTTGGGGGGGAACGTTTGTTCTTCCAGAGTGGGCAAATGGACAAGTCTCGATCAACTATACGGAATTCGTCATAGAGCGTGCAAACTGCGATAATGCAAACTAGCGATTTTCCTGGGATAACCGCTGTTTCAGTTAATTTTGTTGTTGTGTTTGTTTCTAAAGGCATCAGAAGAGGATGAGATCAGATAACTTAAAAGATGGGATGCAATCGCAAAAAATAAGCGGTTTTAGGCTGTTCCAGGAACGTTGGTAAAGAATCAGAAACAAATAATATTCAGGAAATGGTGCCCTGTTTTTGTTTTCTCTGCTGCAATCGGCCTTCTTCGTTTACCTTTACGAAGGTCTCCTATTGTCGGCTCTTATACAGCAAAAAGAAGAAAACCCTCTTAAAGATGCAGATGGGGTTATCAATCTCATCGCTGAAGGGAAATATCGTCTTGTGACAAATTATCGTGGGAATTGGTGAGTACTAAGTAAAGTTACCAACATATTTTTCAGATGTTTCTAATACATTTCTTTCCAAGCGATTGCTCTGTGCTCTGACAATATTTTATAATAAAAATTAAGGTACTTCGACGAGATGGATAATTCAAATATCTCGCATTTTGCGAGACTTCGTGCTGCTACGTCTTCGAATCCAGTGGTATTATTTACAGCAAACCAGTATCGAACATAACAACTCTGCAGTAGAATACACTGTCTTAAGGTCACACACTATAACAGGAGGCCTATTAAATTTTGGTTTCTTTCCGGTAGTAGATAAGGTTTAGGGATAGAATTCCAAGTATATGCGTTATTACGCCAAACTTCTGCTGATCCAAAAATTAGATGGCGAGGAGCTCAAGATTGACTAGTTAACCTGACGGCTTTACTCTTTACACCCGCTTAACGGCAGCGTAGCACGAATCTGACTTGATGAAGGAATATACAGGAAAATCTGGGGTTAAGGTTGTAGATTGCAGGATTAGGGATGGTTCCGCTCATCTCTCCATAACCGTCGCAGAAAAAGCGAGGAGGACGCCCTTTGTAACGACGATTTCAGTTACGACGCGCCACCCTTGTGCACGTGCCGCATCCTCGTGCAAGCGGCCCAAGATTAATGAGGTATTCTCACAAGCCTTTT
Source organism: Necator americanus (assembly GCF_031761385.1). NCBI lineage: Eukaryota > Metazoa > Nematoda > Chromadorea > Rhabditida > Ancylostomatidae > Necator > Necator americanus. The sequence goes on from NC_087374.1 coordinate 9,856,719, forward strand.
CCAGTAAAACCAATGAACAGGCTACTGAGGAGACTACAACGTGCACACAGAGGCACGTTCTAAAGTACCTCGTTGGAGCTTAGGCGGTTCTTACGCCATGGTTTTTACGTTTCTCACTAATATTAAGGGAAGATGAGCGGAACCATCCTGATCCAGCAATCTACAACTCCACCTCTGGTTTTTTTTTTGCCAAGTCTCTCACAACGTTAGATTCATGATAAATGGTTGATTATGTTCTGCATCCTTCATACTATCTTTCTTTAGCGAAGGAAAGAATAAACAGATGTAAAGAGTTGCTTAGTCAATTAATGAAGCGGTCTAAGTGCTTTTTAGTTATTAAGCTACAGATCTTGATGTTGTCCTCGTTCTTTCTATGGTAAAAAAAATAGTAGATCTTAATCTCTATTTACTACTGTCGAGAACCTAATACAGAAAATGTCCCTGAATCTTGAATCTGTTGCTGCTTCGCTCGACAAAAAAGGCGGCAAAAAGTTGCACACTCCAGAGAGAGTGTGGTCGCGGTAAAAGTGGTTTGCAAAGCGAGCGTAACGAATCAGTTTTGTTGTGTCCCTGCCATAAAATTCATCCTATTTATATTTAATCTTTGGATTCCTTGTGAAAAGTTTCTTAGTTTCACCTAGTTTTGAATCTTCTTCACAAAAGAAATATTGTGTTCGCACATCTCCATATTTCTAGAAATGTGAACATTCACTTGCATAACATCTTAGAATTTCAAAGAACATTCCAGGATTTCTTATATAACAGCTTGTTAGCATCAGATTCAAGAATATGAATACATAGTACACACATAGTAAACCATTCTAGATCCAGCAAACTTTTCAGGTGGTGGCTGGTAGCGTATCCGAAGCTCTAGATCTAGTTGAAAAAGGAAACTACATTTTTCCCATTCAAGAAGATAGCCTTGCAATGCAAATGAGCAGAGAAAGATGTAACCTCGTATACGTTAATCGTGGTGAGATTTAGCATTGTGCTCATGTTAAACATCAAAACTCTACAAAGATCTGTACTTTGAAGAGAAAATCACGCCGCAAAGTTCTTATGCTCTACGACGGGTGCAAGTTTTAAAAATAATGTAACACCAGTAAATTCTGGAAGTCAGAATGATCTTTGAGCAGCATGGCATTTCAAACAAACTTTTTGAGGATTTGGTCCACAGAACAAATCCGTTGAATTATAATATGAACTGATGTCGACATCCGAACAAACCTACCGGACCGCCGACAAACGGACAAAGGTCCCAAAAAGCAATGAAGAAGAAGAAAAATAGATAGAATCTTGCATAGAATATCTTCCTAAAAATATCTATCGTCCCCCGGGTTTGCTCCGAGAAGCGGCGGACATCGGTGAGTGAGACCAGGACACGACTGAGCGGACATGGAGAGGTTGACGCTGGACTAAGCTATCAGATGATGGCTTAGTTTTTTCAGACCCATACGGATGCCTCCCTGGAGTCCCGATCCACACCCCTCTGCCTCTTCTTGGAGTTTCACAGCGCAATTCTGAATTTTGACGCGAACGCGTGCAACTCAAAGAAGTGGAAAAGGTAGTTGCGAATCAGAACTGAGAGCTCGAAGTGCTGAGCTTCGACACTTATTCTGGTCAGCCGTGGGAAAGCTACATTATGGGGACAGGTGTGTCAGGTCCCGTCGCGACGACTGGGATCGTGGAAGGCACGGAAACACTTGACTAGAGAATATGGACTATGGAGAACAAGGCATATAGAGCACCTTTTTGTGCTGCTGACAGTCGTCGGCTACTCTATTTACAGGAAATGAGACTGTACATAACAGGTAACAGTAGAATGTTACATACACCGTCTTTTGTGCAATATTTTTCAACATTCATCGCTCGCGAAAAGTCTTGGGTGTCGCGAGATAGTGTTCTTGTAGAAATTTTCTGGAAATCCTGTACATTTGTTTTAGGACAACCACAGCGGTCAGCCCATCTCATTTTCGCAAATAATAGTCAGTTCCTCAAAAAGTTCAACACGGAAATAATTATGCAATCGCGATTCGTTCAAAGGACCTTCAGAAAGTATTTTACGGAAGGATTCAAACTGGCGAATATTCCGAAGTGTCCTGTTACTGAATATGAGGAAGGATCCAAGTCTCTCGGTGTGTTGTTGATTCCCTGATGCGGAAGAGCAACGTTGCAAAATAGTTGTTGGTAAACAACAGTATGATAGGCATAAATATAATATACATTCTTCCAGATGTAAACAGTATGATAGGCATTTTTGCGGTTGGAGCGATAGGGATGTCCTTCGCATTCGTGGCTTTTGTAGCTGAGGTAAGAATTGCAAAGAACTGGCAAGCTACAAAGATGTACTGTCATCATCTAGCGTATGCTTTCCAATACAACCGATGCGTTGAAGCGCTCATTTTAAGAACTTTTAGTCTTTTGACTCCAATAGTTAGTTGCCTTTTATTTTAATCAGAACGTGGTTTTCCAGTTAGTTGAAATTTTTACAGATTTATCACTTCTGGCATAAAAATGTGTTGATGCGGAAATGGACAGCTAATGCTCCACTTGGAGGAGTTCAGAACATCTTAGCAGTTGCAAAGATCTACTTCAACACATCAAACAACGACCAGTCCACTGTGATGAAGTTGGCTGAGCATCGACAGAAAATAGTGAAAGGAGATCAAACATGCATAGAAACTTCTACATTTTGACAATTTCTTCGAAGAAATTTCGAGAAGAGTTGAGGAACATCCGACTGAGAACGGAACTATGTCAACACCTCTCCTAATATTACATATATCATGTTTTTTTATACATTTGTATGCTCCTGAATTAGTACCACTACAGAGCATTACTACCATTTTTGGGTATTTGTCTGTTTATTTAAACATATTTTCTTGTGTTACACTTTGTTAATCTACACTGTATTCTGAAGATTTGAAGATGGATTTCGTGTGGTCCCAGTGAGAGAATGTTCAATACTTTGCGTTCATTCTTTTCTTTACTCTAAGCAGCTCATATTTCCTTGGCATTGGCTATTCACATAGAAGTAACTATAAATGGAAGAACACGCCAGAGGATTTATGAGGACAGGCTGAAACTTTTTCAATTTATGATTCGCCACCTGTACATTATCCTGAACAAATGCCAGAATCAAGAGACCTAGTGATGTCTTCTTCAATCTTCCCGCTTCTTGGTCATATTTTATTCCTCTATGGGTTCTTAGTATTTCGAAAGCTCATCAGAGGACCTTCTGTAATTAATATCCACCAACTAAAAGCGAGTAGCGAGCAAGCGAAAAATTCCGATCATGTTTAGAAAGTGCAGTCGACATCGTAACGTATATTTAGAAGTTCCAGAGCCATATTGAAAACTGTGGATATCGGAGAACTTGGTCGTTTTTCTATCGAAGTGGAACAAATCGAAATTTATCATTATTTCATTCATTATCTAACGTTGCCGTCTGTCTTCGCCGTTTACGGGCATCTAATGCCCCCGGCTAAACTCAGTATATGGTTATTTTTTCTTAAATAGCTTTTGTCGCAACATTAACTTCCCAGAACTGGTGAAACATGCAGCGTCAACCGTAGAACTCTCCTATCTTTGGGCATGACGTACGAAGAAATAGATGTGTGAACGGTTTGTACTCTACACTAAGGAGGGAGTGCTGACAATGCTCCTAGATTTCGCTCTGTTTTCTCTCGCTTTGTATCAGCTCAGATTATTCAGCACGATTATACCCAATTTGACTGTCCTGTTTGATAAGGTTGATTCATATAACACCAGTCTGAACGTCCGTCTAAATACGGCTTCAGGCTCCTTCTGGCGCTCGCTTTGAGTCCTCTCAATTACGAATGAAAACTCGAAGTAGGAACACTTTCCGCTAATTTCTTGCTGAGAACTAATGATGTTTCTTTCCAAACGAAGCTCATATCGCTTTTTTTAAAGAAAGATAAGCATTGATGGATGGTTTACCTGCAATTATTTTGATGTAACTGCCTGAACTTTGTATATTTAAAAGATATTCAAACCTGATTTTACAGCTATATTCCTTCGATATCGCAGCAGTTTGAAAACATTTCAAAGTATTTGATAATTTTTTTCGTCTTTCTACTCATCAATCAACATAGAACGTAAAACCGAAGTGACGTGGACATCATCATTCTGAGATATGGATGCTATGTCAAATCACGGGAACTGACTACTGTTTAAGCTACTGTTTGTTTGCATTCGTGCATCAAATCTTTGAAAAAAGTATCCGGCAATCTTAGTGAGCGTAACCTTAGTCGAATAGACATACGAAGGCGTACATTGGGGTACATGCAGTTGTCATGGTCATAAAACAGTTCCCAATGTCTCATTCACTTTGCAACAAAACAGCTTGGAATTAGTGACCAGGGCTGCTGCACAATAACCCCTCTGATTCTGTGTGTTTGCTGGCGTCGTCGCACGGCCGAGGAATCTCCCTCAGTGCTTTGTGGTACCGAAAGGGCCAAGTCGGGTCCCGTGGGATTCGTCTCAGCTAATGTTGGTCTACCAGTTGGGCTCCGTAAGACCCGTCTTCCTGGTTTCTGGAATTTCGTGACACGCAGACAAACACCTACACATGGACTAAGCTCGTTATTATATACCATGGCATAGACATGCCTCAGGTCGTGCACTTAGATGGAGAATAGTCTCGATTCAAGATAAAAAAATTTTGTCTGGATTTTCAAGTAAGAACTTTTCCAGAAAGAAAGTGAAAGCTCTTATGATAGCGCGATCAAAACATGTGATAGCTTTGTTAAGCAAGGTCTGACGGAGTTCATAGTTGCAAGTGGATCGGATTGTACATACAAAACTGTAGCCCAAAAGTTTCCTAAAATTTATTGTCGATATAATAAAGTAAGAAGCTCATTTCAGTATACATTTTAATGTATAGCATATTCGACATCACAGATGGTACCCATTTGAAGAAGAAACTCTGCCTATACGGTGGTTACGGAAAGGATTCCGTGTTTAGCCGTTGTGTCAGGGTTTCGTTGACTTAGTACTTCTTGAGTAGTGACAAATCCGTCGAGCAACATTTTTTCCTTACGTCGCTGCATTTTCCGTTGTGACAGTTGCACAATCATCTGCAAAACAGCAATTCACATTTGCGATTGATAATTTTTAGTATGTTGTTTTCTGAATCTTTTTTCTCTACCCCATCACTTATATTGAACATTATTTGGTCGTATGTTACTTATCGTAACAAAACAAACCAAACTACTACAAAACACATGCAAAAGGCACGATAGTGACTGCAAGTAATTATGCCGTAATCTAATTAACTGCGTTCGAGTTTTTTTTTTTTTTTTGAAGAAAATAACTCAAAGCTCGAAAAGAGAAACATTCTTACTTGATCAGATGGGGAGATCTTAGACTCGATTAGTTTTTGTTGATTTCTTATTTTTCTCTTGCGTTCCTCCTCCAGATGCTTCTTCCGCTCTTCGCGAGTGTGAAAGTGACCAAGCTGTAATAAGATTGATTGATAGGGGCAGTCAACATTCTTCGTAGGTAAAGCTGTAATCCACTGTTATAGGTATGGAGGCCTTATAAATAAAATAAAATAAAAAATAAAATATGTGCAATGTCTTTTTTTATGAAGAAAAGAGGAGCCTTCGAGGCTATATTTCCCAATCTTTAAAAGCTGAATTTTTTCAGATAGTGTACTGCCCAACTATTTGCCACACAGCACTCTCTGAAGAGATGCTTCAGCGAATATCCCTTCAAAAATTGAGCTGAAATCAGCTGAATATTTGTTCCGAAAAACTCAGCGGTCTTAGAGACCGAACCAGCGTTCATGTATTCCGCTGTACATACTACGTTAAGTAGATCAAAGAAGTTAGATTCTTAGTCAAAAATTTGACTATGGACTAACCACTACCCAAAACATAACATTTTCATTTTTTGACTATTATACCAAACCATCATGATATATAATAACGGGCTTATTCTGTCGTGTGTGTGTGTGTGTGTGGTGTGGTGTGGTGTGGTGTGGTGTGGTGTGGTGTGGTGTGGTGTGGTGTGTGTGGTGTGTGTGGTGTGTGTGTGTGGTGTGTGTGTGGTGTGTGTGTGTGTGTGTGTGTGTGTGTGTGTGTGTGTCACGAAATTCGAAAAAGGGGTGTGACGGGTCCACCGGCGTCAGTCACGAAATTCAAAAAGGGGGTGCGGCGAGTCCACCGGCGTCGAGTTGTTGCCTACGCTGGAAGGGGTTTTGACGGGTCCACCGGCGGCAGATAGCTATAAAATGGGCTGCGACGGGTCCACCGGCGCCAGACACCACTAGAAGGGGGTGCGACGGGTCAACCGGTGCCAGATACCTATAGAAAGGGGTGCGACGGGTCCACCGGCGTCAGATTGGTGCGCAAAAGCTTCGTGTGCATGACGCAAAAGATAGATGGTTGCAGCCGTTTCATAGCCGTGGCCACTAGGCGCTTTGCTTTTCTCCTTTATGACTCATCCGCGTGCTTATTTCCTTCTTCGTTCGCCTCAATTTTGTAGCATGCCGTTCTCAGAAAGTGGAAACACGCATGCAAATGGCTGCTTAAATAGTAGGAAGATGTTTATCTGATCTGACGTAGAATGGATGATGTCTTTCACGTCATTTTATGCCAAAACATCATTCTCTGATAACTGTTCATAGAAAACAGGAGGAAAACCCATATTTCGCGTGATACTTTTAAATTTTGTCTATAATGTATTGATAAGGAGTGTTAGAAACTGAAGCTCGACTGTTCTGCGAATGTAGAACTGACGCGTTGAGAAAGAAGACTATGAAATCTTTCGCTTTCAGTTATAATATAAAAAGGAAGAAAGATTGTTGGAGATGCACAAGTCCAATTTCACAGAAAATGCCATTACTGTTAAGTTTCGTTGATTAGTGACGGGGAGCGAAGCGAACACCATAGAAAGTCTAAAGTCCGGCTTTAGCCGGACGTTCAGACTGGTACTATTATATCACTGCTATACTGGTTGTCACATTGCCAATTTGAACGTTAGGCTAACGCCTGATATCAGACTTCATCAGATGAATTGGAGTGATACTTTCATTGTTCTCTTCTTAAAAGGGTCAGTACTTCATTTGGAGAGCATTCGAACTTGATCTAACATCTACATGTATTCCTTCGAAACCGTAATAATGTGAAAAAAATATTCGAATCATGAGTTTTTCTCCTTTTTCTCCTCAACAGAATAATGTGCTAACATAAAATGACATTAACATCATTATCAAACTAATAAAGATAAGGTTCTACTTCAGATCATGTAAGCTATTAGCTACTATTTAAACACCCGTTTGCATTCCTGTTCCCAGTTTCTCGAGAAAAGATGTTACTTGATGAATTAAGTGTGCGGTGGAGTACACAGGTAGACGCAACACCGCACCTTGCAAGCCCATGAAGTGATGCACGCTTCGTTAACTTCTTTACAGATTAATTGGAGTTATTGTACGGCAGTGCTGCACAGCGGCGTACTACTTCGAGAGACTCGGCTGAGAGTCCCACGAATCGCCATTTCCTGGCACCGGTGCGCCACTCCGACTCCACGGACCCTGTTCCAGCTTATTATAACGATCATTGGCGACAGCAGCGAGGCTGTTAGACTCATCCTACCCCATTTTATAGGTTTCCAGCACCAAGACACTAATCCGAAGCAGTGGGAACCGTCTCACCGCAATCCAACGCTATGGAAACTGTCTCACTCAAATCCGGCGTCGTTGGACACCTCTTACCAGAAACCAGCACTGTTAGACCCGTCTCCTCCAATCTGACGCCATGGGACCCGTCACCGAGAGCAGACGTCGTGGAGCCCATCTCAACCGTTACCCGTCCAACCCAATGCAGTGGGGCACGTCTCAACCCATTTAATCGCTTTCTGGCGCCTGCACACCATTTCGACGCTGTGGAGCCCGTCTGACCCCATTTTATTGCCCTGTAGTGCGGCACACCTATTTGAGCCGTTTGATCCGTCTCACTGCTTTCTGGAATTCCATTACACACACATACACACAAACACACGTGAAAGAGTGAGCCCGTTATTAATATAGCGTGAATTTTTTAACAACCAAGTCATCACCTTCAGTTCACTCATAGCATCATCATCTGTACTGATCCCGGTTCGTTCTCGAATTAGTTGAGCTGCTCGTTTCTTCAGAATTTGATTTCGTACCGGTCGTTTCACCACGTACCGACTACCGTCGCAACGTCTTTTCACCTAGAAATCCTTTGATAAAAGTATGCAGGAATGTAAGAAACACGTCAGCCCACCTTCCATTTATATATAATCGTTTCATTTGTTTGTGATTGTTGTTCTGGTACGCTTCCTGATGGTCCAGCTACATCGTGATCGTCACTGCCCTCGGTTATTTCCTCCACAGGTTTGTCAAACATGTACAGTTTATTTTTCGCTTTTACACTGCGGAAAAACCTAAAAAAAGCACAGAATTGGCTACCACTCTAATTTTTTTTTGCCATGTTAAAGGGCGCACTTTGGCATCGGGACAACTGGTTTTACCACCGTCTCACTCTTCTTTTGCTTGTTCGGGTCTTTTATAACAATCGACAGCGAAGGTACCCTGAAATGTGACATTCATAGATAATATGACCGCTACCCTCGATTAAATTCTCCACCTGTAAATCGCTCAACAACAGCAGCCGAAAGCTATGTATGCAAAAATCTCGAAAATAAAATGAAAAATTAAATGTCAAATATTTCAATTTTTTTCGAAATTATAGAAACTTTAAGTTTTCAAACAATAAAACCAGTACATCTGAGTATCGCTCTCTTATTTTCTCACAATATCGTTGTTGTACACACCTCTATGCCTCCAGTATTTTTTCCAGCTTAGCAAAAATTCTTCCTAATACCGTTCTCTCTACAAAAGTGATTTGAGATTTTTGAGAACGGATCAGTTTCTCTAAGATCTTCATTATTACATATACGATCATATACGACCATTAAGAGCAAGAAGCACAGGGAACATGCTTAACAGGCATGATGGTAGTGCAGCTATCGGGGCCAGGTATCGGCAACAATTCCAGAAAAAGACCCTTCTATGCTAGAATATCTCAGAAATTGTTAAACCAAATGTTGCAATTTGAATAATTTTTTCGTGACGGGATTTTCCGCAATTCTTAACCAATTAATGCCACACTTCATTAAAAATCCATAGGACCACTGTTTTCAGAGTTTTTCTTTCAGATACAACTAAAATGAGATCAAGCTACTTGCAATTTTCGAGATTTTATAACAATGTTGAGTTTTTTGTGGAAACTGTGCTTTATTTCGAATAAAGATTTTCTAGCTACGACTGCTGTATCCTAAAATTTGGTTTTTTTTCCGCGATATTACACAGTTCATTAAACTTCCACGCCGGTCTTGCGAACGTCTTAGATCTAGGTTCCAATTGCAAATTTTTATTGCGTTATTCCTAAGCAAAACAGGATACCTAAAATATTTTACTTTTTTCGTAACGTTGATTGCACTACTTCTTGAACAGCGAACAGCCTTTGTGGGAAATGGATTCACATATCACCTAATTTCTATTGTTTTCTGAATAGTTTAGGTAGTAAAGCGGTTGTGTAGTGGTTAAAAAAATTCAGACCAACCTGAATCGCTTCGCGCACTCTGCACTTATGTCTCTTGGAACTATTTGCAACGGTTGAAAACGTCGACATGACGATTTGGAGGATTCCACCGATGAAGAAGGAATATCATCCGAATATCCAGGAGTTTGCAGGCGACGTGGAAATTCCACTGTATTTAACACATCTGAAATTGGAAATCAATAGCGAAGTAATAAAAATAATCACAACAACACAATAAAATAATGAGAAAATAGTGATATAATAAAATCAGAAGGTTCCAGATTTATTTACATCGCAGTAAATAGGTGTTGAGTTTTTGACGGATATTCGAGGGTTTCTTGGTGATAAACACAGCATTATTTTCACTTCAATATCTTAGCGTAACACATAAAAAGAAGCTGATCGATGTCAACTGTTGATTCGAGCTCGCCATAAATCTAAGCTCACAGCGTGTTACAAAACAGCAAACGCCCGATCTCAAAAACAAAGTAATTGACAGGAATCGCATTACGAACGCAACGTATTGTTGCAAATACCATTGGTGTATTGGCAGTGCTGCTTCGCGGAAAAATAATTATATTGTCAAAAAAGATTTTGTGATTTGTATTCGACAGATCTGTTGATCCGTTTGCGTCTCCGTTGATTCGTCCTCTTTTTACGACACCCTAAATAGGTGTAAATTGTGGTGTTCGTATCCGTGGTAGGAAGTTGTGTGATTTCCCCTGCGAGCATGCATGTTTCTCTGGATCTGAAGTAAATGAAAAAAGGAAAGGGATGAAAAAGGAGTAGCAGGAAAATCGAGGTCATGTCATGTCATGTCATGTCGAGTCAGTGATAGATTGCAAGACTCAATAAAATCTTGTTCTAATCGTTTCCGATCGTTTTCCAGTTTCTTTTTTCTCAAATGGCAGAATTCAACACTTCGAATTAGGTCCGGATGAGACGACATTTCTTTGCAAAGTCTATTATCTTTTACTTTCATTTGGATGAACTTTGAAGAGCGAAAAATCAACAACGAAGAACAGTAGAATCCTTACTTTTCACTGGGAAAACGGTCGTAGTTCCGATGATGGTCTCTTCACGAGATGTCGGTGGAGACATGGCCATATTTTTCGACCTATGAAGTAATCTCGGCGCTGCTACATTGACATCTTCAGGTGATACGCTGAAATCCGAGATCACACCGAGATAACAGACCTCATTACTGTCAAACTCCAGAAAATGAACTTACAGTTGTGGTTGTGGGACATTACTGGTTCCATCTGGTGTTATCGAGGTTGATCGACAACTTTCGCCTCCTGTATTGTATGCGCTGGATGTATCCGGATTCGGACAGAGTATACATCCCTAGAATAACCATGTATACATCTCTGGATACCGTAGGCATTGCGCTGAACTCAAACTTGCACACGTGATTGGATTTAAAGGCGGATTTTATTCTCACCATAAGAACAAGATGGGTGTGGAAGGAGGTGTGAGGAGGGATAATACAACCGGTGATCACACACACTTTATCGCTTTGTTTACTCGCGCAAAACGATCGCGATCAGGCTTTGATCGCGTTGACGAGCTAATGAGTGGAATGAGCGATAAAACCAGGAGGAATGTGATCAGGAAAACGCGTTCGTTCTCAACAGCAGGTGTGATCTATTAAATCTAGATTATTCTGTGTTAACAGCGTAAACATGGAGATGTAATTCCCATGTCAATAAAGTTGTAGAAGTCGTAGCATTGGCCGAGAAACATCCTCAGAATTTTGTAAACATTGAGAAAAGAGGAAAGGCGGATATCCTAGGGAAACTATAGGGCCCTACGCTATGCATTTTAAGACGTAAGAAGAAGAAACAACACGTATTTCTGTTTTTTTCCCAAAGATTTCTTGGATTCTTTTTTCCACTAACAAAACATGTGATTAAGTGATTAAGCGCTTGATGTTCGCACGAGAACAGGCCGAATTAACCTTATTTTAGTGACATTTGACGCATCCTTCAAGGGAGTTTTTAGATAAGGCCATCTCCGTCATGACAATCCTGTTCAATCTTATATTTCTCTTATTTTTCTCCTTTATAGGGGGGGGGACAAAGCAAAAACGAGAAAAAGCCAAAAAAATGCAGAAATTACATTTCTCAGAATCACCCAGGACATGAGATATACACACAATGAAGCAACTTTTTGCTTCCGCAACATTTACAAAATGAATGGCACTTTTAACAGAACAAAGTCGCATAGAGAAGATTACTAGTCAAATTATCCGGTAAGGGAATTTTCATATCCGAACTAGCGACAAAATGGTTTTACTTATTAGGTTTTGTTTTTCTAATTTTAGGTGTAGATAGGTGTTTCGTTGTGTTAACTGATACCTCCAGTGAGTGGATTTTAAGTTGAATTTTTGCGTTGTTTTGAATTTTTGCGTTTTTCTTTTCACATTTCCATCCTGCGTCCCAGAGCTTAGATATAGTAAAAAGAACTGCAATTAGGTTTGCAGAACTATGTACCATACACTATACACTCAGAATTAATTTTCTTGAAATTTTTTCTCTTTTTTTTTCCTTTTTCCTTAGCTTTTTAGAAATTTCCTTAGCTTATCTCTGAGGTGCTCGTTATTCCAGTGATAAAAGAATATTTTTCTGAGTAAATTGATTTCTTTGTCCGTTTACCAACGTGTGAATATTTGTTTGAAACATCTTCGTAGAAGTTTTTGATTCATGTTAGAGTTCAGATTCAACTGCTCTAAAATGCTTTTGAATCTTCAAGGCTTTGAATATTCATTGCGCATCACTGCAGTCAAACAAAAACTGCCGATTCTCAACCGAGTTCCACGCTAAAAAAAATCAGGTTCTGCGTGAATTTTAGCCTAAACTGATCTCATAGAAAATTTTACAATTGCTTTACAGTGACGTAGAAGTAGAATATATCTAAAATACAACAGTCGAGGCACCACCAGAGAGCCAGTAAACAAAAACGTACCGCAAAAAAAACCTAAAAGTGAACTCTATTTTCAACTTATAGACTTATAATGTCCCGAAAAGGAGTTCAATTCTGGAACATCATAGTAGTCTAGGCATTTTCAGCTTTTTCCCAGAAAAAAAAAACTGCATTCGATATTCGTGGATCTCAAGAAGTTTTGCGAACTAAGCACATCCAAAAGAACTCGCCTGAAACGTTACATAACGTTGATAGGCTGAGAAATGGGCAACTGTTGAACGTCAATCGTTTCGTAGAAGAAATGTAAGCTGGTGATAAGAAGGCGGATTTTCTTTCGAAACATACGTAACTGCGCTCATTCGTCATTCTATTTTTTTATACATACATATTCCTAACAGTAGAAAAAAACATTATGCTGCCAGCTTTTACAATTTTCCCGAACCTCCATGATAATCCTTGCTACGATTTGCCATTTTCTTTTTTTTTTCAAAAAATTGGCACACTCGTTTCTAGTAAAATGGTCTGGTTGTTCTTCATTTGTGAAGCACTTCTATAATTCAAGAAAATAAGTAAAGACTTAAAGGCATGACCCCACGAATCTGAGGTGGTACGGATTTCAGGTGGAATATTCGTATACGGCATAGTGGATTATGGAGAGGGGGTGGCTCCGTCCATTTACTCCTAATTGCCGTAAAAAATTGCCCGGAAGATGCGGCGGTTGCACAAAGCTGGCGCGCTTCAATCGAACTCGTTGTAGAAAATAGCGCGCCGAAACGCTCGAAGCCGTATCTTCCGTTTTTACGGCATTTAGGAAGAAATGGACAGAATCACCCTTCTCTCCATAAACTACGATCTCGTATACGAATACTCCACCTGAAATCCGTACCACCTCAGATTCGTGGAGTGATGCGTTTAAACAGAAAAGGCTTTCTGGATCTCGGCAAGGGTGCTATGATGCTTTTGTAAGTTCACCCAAGAATTAATAAACAGATCACACATCTACTCCTAATCCTAAATGCTGAAAGCGTAAAATGAAAAAAATATCAAGCAAAAATGGGTTAGAGAATCTAACAAATCAATCCCGTCGGAGTGCTATCAGAGGTTTCCTCCTCCCTGTACCAAGAAGGAAGAGAACTAAGCAGGCGATTGTCGCTTTAATAACAGTGTTTTCTGTCGACTGAACCCACAACTACATCCTACACCCGTATGTATCTGTAGAGATTTTTTTGTTTAATCGATTAATTCAAAAAGATTGTGTGTTTGTGTGTGCGTGTGTGTGTGTGTATATGTATGTATGTATGTATGTATGTATGTATGTATGTATGTATGTGTGTGTCTATTTCTCTGATCCTAGTGCTTCACCCACGTATTTTTTTCACCCACCCCCCAATATATCGATACCAACATTCCTGCAAATGCTTAATTTTATAAAAAATGTGCTAGTTTGGCGGGTAAGAGGTCTTTTCTTTTTAATGGATCTGAAATGTATGAAAATAGATTTTTAATGATTTAATGAATGATTCTTTATAAATCTGTATTTTTGAAGACTCCTGCCAAATATGTACACAATACTTTCTTATTTTATTATTGCACTGTGGTTTTTTTTTCACTCATTCCATTCCATTTTATAGCCGTTACATTCATGTTTTTGAAGATGGAAATGTTCTTTGGCAGAAAAGCACTAATACAAGCTTAGTAATTATCCGATTAAGGGATTTATGACATCACGTCCGGTGATGAACATATTTGTGTATTTCTACGTTTTATTTACTAGATTGATCATGGATATAATGATATTAATATGACTTTGCTGGAAAAATTCCGGGCACGATAACTTTACGGTATGGTACAAAAATCGATTATAAACAACGCTATCCTCACAAATACATAGGGAGTTGCATCTGGAGCCAATAAGCAGAAACGGTGGAAGTGGAAGCTCAACGAATCCCAGACGTCTCACCTCACTTAACGTTTTTTCGACTAACAGATGTTTGTTAATGAGTCGATCGCATTCCATTCGCAGTGAAGCCATCTCATTGTGCAAACTTGCCAGTTTTTCCCCGATTGAGTCCTCATCCAGCTTTGGTTGTTGTTCTTTATGAAACGGATTCACGTTCATCTGTAAAGAAATTCCTGGACACAAAGGAAAATATTCTGCTCCGTTGAAACGTGACAATCGATTTTTTTTAAAGAGTAACAAGAAAAGTATCTACTGTAACTGAGGAATTTGTTCCAAAAAAAAAGCATTAGAATACAGTAGGATACATCCTGAGAAAGATTCGAGGAACATTGAGAATCAAGGATACATCTGTGGTCTGGAAACAGCTACATCTTGTTTGAATTAGTCGCGTCACAAGAGTGTTTCTAGTCTTTCGCGATCCCGTTGAGATAGAAAACATCTTGGGATCCGTTGGGAAGATGGAGAGGCACCCAGACCATAGCGGAATAGAATAAAATTAAAATGTGCGATATTTCTATTTTATGAAATATGAGCTCGTAAATAAATTTTCCTATGGGATTGACAGAGCTGAAAGGGGGAGATGCAACAGGCGGGTAGGCGGGCATCCATCAGGTGGAATCATCACCGAAAACTCATCAATCACCTGACAATTATAGTACCACACTAGGAAGAGCCGAGTGATGAGGTAGCTGTAAAAAAAATAACAGTATGGCTCGAGTAGAATAAACAGATCAGCTGCTAATATGTGGATGATAGATCACTGCACGAATATTTTGCTGTTGGGAACTTCTGTTGACTACTGTCGGAAGCACTGGAATAGGTGACACGGAAGAAGGAATAAGATGAGAATGAGAGAAAATGGTGAGGAAAACAGTGGAAAGTAAGAAGCAGAGCAAAAAAGCTATTAACAGCATCAAAAATGGATTAAAATAAGAAACCATGGGATGAAGATTTGCCACTGACAAAAGAAATCTACGACATGCTTAACATATGTCCAGAACTGACTTTCAACGGATATACCTCCAAACTGGTCCCATTTCAAACCAGAACCGCCAACCAAGTAAAAAATCCTGAGGTTTATTGACAGAGCAAAAATATGAATGCACAGAGAGAAAAGTAGAGATTTTTCTTAAAGTTGAAACAGATGTGAACTCGGAAAGTAATGAGATGAAATGGAGAAACAGCAAATCAATAGTAGATAGAAAAATTTGTTTTCTTGATTTAAAAATATTCACTTGTCTTGAACAAAAAAAAAGTTGTTGAAAGTCGTGAAAGTCTATGTAAGTGTCAACAGAGACAATTTGTAATTAGTTAATAAAAGGATAAAGGATAAGGTTTCTGGCTTTACTCAATCCGCTTGGGATGCGCCCCCACGTTCACTTCATTTCAGGATTGTTTGAGGTTTACGAACGTGTAACTGGCCTATAAAATGACTTGCGAGGGTTAGCTGATAGGTCAAGTCAGTGTCTTTATCCTCCCAGACAAGTCTGGTACCAAGTTATCGACCCCGGAAGGATGAAAGCCTTGGTGAGCGCTAAAGCGTACTCGAACCTTCGATCGATCCTGCAGGAAGCGAAACCTGTAACCGCTACACCACACCCGCCCCCTTAATTGGTTAATTTAATTTTTTGGTTAATAGTTCACAATAATTGTCACTGTCTACATCAGTTAACTTGAAATTGTAAGCGAGAAAAAAATATGCTAGTACGGAAATGATAAGATGGATCACCACCTGAATTTGTGCGGCTTCCTAAACACCATAGGAACATTGGGATATTTCTGACACAAGCGATTCCAGCGATATTTACGTAAACAAAATCACAATAAAAATAAGAGAGCTCTCATCGCGAATGGTCGTGAGTTTTGAAAAACTTCGGTCATTGTTTGACTTTATAGTTGTAATTGGTACAATATTGAAATGTCTGGTAGAGTCGCGATAACTCTTGCGCTCGCGAAAAAAAACCACGCCGCTTCTGCCGACAGGATTCAATCTTTTTGTCAAACAATTGTAGTGCAAACATAGTGTAGTTAAAGATTGTGTTTAACTTTAGTTTGTCTAAATTTGATCCGCCATCAGTTATTTAAGCAACAATACCTAATCACGTTTAATTCTATTCAACACAAAAAGAGAAAGAGAGAGAGGGAGGGATAAAGAGACAGAGGGAGAAAGAGAGAGATGGTGAAAGAGAGGAGAAATGAAAACAGAACAGTCATTTTTTATCTTTTCAAAGCACTTATTCTAGGTTAGGTAATAGTCTGGAATGCTGGATGAATATAGAAGAAACACTTGAGTTTTCAGTACCAAACCTGAAGTGGTGAACGTTAAGACAGAAAGAAAACTACAAGGGTAGAAAAAAAACAGTCTGTGAATTGAGAGCCAACTAATCTTCCTTTTTCAAAGCGAATGTAATCCTAGATTTAAAAAAATAAGAGAATTATTACTGTACAGGAAATTATTTGTCTTAGTTTGATTTTAAGAGTTCCTACTTGACTGAGAAAGATGTAAGGGAGGGAAGAACTAAGACAAAAATCAGAGTAACTGGGGAAAATGAGAAAGGGGAATTCATCCGGGCTAAGAGGTGATAGTGGAGTTTCTAGAAATTTCTTAAGATTCATTTGCGAAAAGTTTGAATTGTTTGAAGTTTCATAGCAAGTGTGAGCATTATCCCGGAAACACCGGAGCGCTGGGTGTGAAATGTGTGAGTAGGTGTTTTTCATCTGTGAGCAGCTGTGACATTCAGCGTTCAAACGATCATAAAACGGAAATCATTTGTGTTAGTTCCAGTCTCGTGGCAGAGCGGATGTTGCGAAGGCAGCTGGCTCGAGCGAGAGCACCGACTCCTGTCTGCAGCTGTCCGTCCGACTTCTGCATGAGCTGCAGAGAAAAAGTCGCGTTCTCCAGCATTTCGAAGGCAATAATCGAGTGTTGGGAACGGCGGAGCTGCGAAACTCCGGCAGAGGCCACGCATCTGTCAGCATAGAGGGAGAGCTCGCGTGGCAATTATGCTTCGTTTTCTCAATTCGGAAGCTATTGACCGCCGAGATGCGATTAACGACGCCCTCTCGCTCGCGAGTCGGGTCAAGATCATGAGATTCCGGCCGAGTAGTCACGGAAATGCTCGTATGCAACGACGAACACGAATAGAGCTGTGGAAGAATCGCAGCGTTTGCGCTGGAGGAACACGTTTTCGGGAAAAGAACTCAAACGCATGTGATAAAGCAATAAATGAACGAGGCAGTGACTGGTTGTGCTATCCAAAAGAGGGAGCGACGTTCGCAAAAGTGGACGATTGAGGTCTAATAGCTACCATGACTCTGCACAACTCATCTATCAAGTGAGCACTTATCGTCCGCCTCAGCGGCTCTTCAGCCTCTTCCGTTTTCAAAACAAGTCATAAGCTTGTTCTTCGTAGAGCTCTTAACGGACTTAAGTAATGAAGAAAATACAAAGTAATTTTTTGGAAAAAAGTGACTGTAAAGAAACGAAAACATGCGTGTTTCTGTTTCGTTACTTGATAGGCAACTTTTTTCGACAGCACCTGTTTCTGGCTAAAAAGCACACAGGAATGAGTTTTGTAACAGAGTTGAGGCATTGTTACCGCTCTCAAACACGGTGTTCTCGTTTCTTTTTTTTTGGTTAGGTTATGGTTAACCGGCTGAATTTTGTTTCCATTTTTTGCATTTTTCATTCAAAACGTTGAACCAAATGGTATAAGAACAAGAATAGAATATGGATATTAGATAGGACTAAAAACAGAGACCTCAAAAAAATTATATTTGATAGAAATGGGTCAATTGGTTAATACCGCTAACAATTAGCAGTCAATCTTAAAGAGGTAGGAGGTGGATACTGTGATTACTACATAGCTGTTTAGGGCTACCAACCGTACCTCTGTATTGATATTATGCAGACTCTGAGGAAAGCGCCCTCAACAAGAAAAACCTTTCACGACCTCTTACAACGCTCCAAAAATCAAATCACGGACTAATAAAGTTTTTTATGCTCCTTCTCGCATATTTTTTAAAAATACTTCATCCTTATAGACAATATTTAGAAGCCGGATGTGTTGTTTGCTACGTTAAAAGTAGGATATTTCATTTCTTGTTCATCCTAGAAGGAAGGTCTTTGTAAATTCTCTATGTATACCTGAAAATAATATGAAATAAACATGTAATTATTACTATAAAATGCTGTAAAAGTAGTATAAGTTATAAATATGAAATATACAGATATACAGATATGTACAGATATATACAGCAATAGAAAAAGCATAAATATAATGCACAGCAATACATAAAACATAAATATACAAATATGAATTATTTAAATACTTGATACACAATAATATAAATAAATAATACAACATATTGTAAAAGTACAAATATAATAAATATAGGATAAATGATGTGAATAAATGATAAAAGATATTACAACTATATAAATACAAAATATATGAAACAGATCTGTAGCGGGGTCGGGGATAGTTTTGCACATTTGGAAATTTTTATTCGGATCTCAGGAGGATATCGTACGGTCGACCTTCAGATGCACATCGCAGATAGATAGATTTAGACAGGTAGATTTGGACAGATTTAATTTATTTATTTAGATTTATTTAGGTATAAATTTTGAGTGTTTAAGTGCTAAGCCTTAAGAATGTTTACAAACGATATTTCTTGTCAGGAATACATACGTCTCCATGAAACGCAACCGCACAGACAACATATTATCAAAGAACGAAGAAAAATAGCTGCTATACGTTTAATTTGTGAACACAAAGAAGCGGCCAGGAACATAGCCATTAATCGGCGAATTGCTCTCACGGTGAGATATGGCAGATGGCTTCGGAGAGATGCGGCGGAGAAAAATCCTCTCAGCTCACAGCTCGTCAAATCGAACCACGTCCTGCTTTACGCTCTCACAAAAATCTCACAAAAATTACGCGATTAGTCCTTGGTCAACACTTTTCGTCATATAGAGTTCTTTGATAGTGTACATACTGCAGTGCTGTAGTGTATACTGTAAATTAGAACGCTACATATGTGGATTATTTAGGTAAATGAGAAACGAAGTCAATGAGAGCGTGGTAGAGCGAAGATTGGGGCCGACTGTTCCACATAAATACGACCCGAAACACACTCACTTAGAAAACACTTCAGGATTTTGAACAATGTACAAATATTTGTACAATACGAACTATAAGGACTCGAATTTGCACTTACATTCTTGTTAAATTATTATGGGAAAATTCGTGAGCACTACGAAAGAAAAGTAGGAGACCAAGGTGATTCTTGTTCAAAATTTAATAAATCAACAAAGTCTGTGTTAACGAGGTACCCCCATGAAGTCGACGTCAAACTTTTACAACCGAGTGTTTCACCTGGGGTAGAGCTGAGAGGAGAAATGTGCGTCAAAAAGAGGAAGAGACATGCGTTGCGGTAGAAGCATTGCGCTCATTTGGTTGAACAGATCCAACATCGTTTACACAACGAAAATGCACATGTATTAAAAGTACAAAATAGAAATTTTTCGACATTTTGGCTTGGCTGAAGTTGGGTACTGTAGAAAAGTGTTTACTATAAATACTTGAATTCTCTCAAATTCAGCTTTACTCTAGATGTTGAGGTTTTCCCAGAATTTAGAAGAATCAGCTGGTAGCACGCATGAATATGAACACTTATGATTAGAAAAATGATTAAAAGATCAATTTAGTTTGGCTTTGACTGATGTTCTGAACGAAGCAGAAGACAGACGCTTTCGCAAATTGCAAAAATATTTTGTTGAGAATGAAAAAAAAAATGTCAGCGAAGAGAAGAGCGAAGAGAATGACCTTGAAGAAGTCTGTCATGCATTCTAACACCATATAAAACATAGTACCTCAAAATTCAAAAGCATCTTACACGAGTGCTAGAAAAATTACAAGCGGAATTCACATGTACCTGTAGGTCTATGGGATCAATGCAACATATTACGGGTAACTATGAAAATCTGGAACGCGTCGCATTTGTGGAAGTGAGTCTGCTTCTGCTGATTACTTAAATTATTACCTCTTTGGAGGCACTACGACGGCTTCCCGTGATCTATCACGTAACAAGTCGCATCGTAGTGAGAACGAGCAATTTTTTTCTGGATTACTAGGCGGAATTGAGCATAATCATGCTCATATTCGTAAACTACACCGCAACCTATTCGAAAAAAAATCATACTTTCACCTACATAAACGAAAAAATCCTAAGCGTCTAAAGTAATAAGCGAGAATATAATATTAGTGATTCTGTGCTGTAGTTAAATTTAAAAAAAAAACAGAAAAAAAGAGAACTTATTGGATCCTTTTCTCCCTGACCGACAAAATTCAAAAATGTCGAAATCACATAAAATCCGATTCTCAATTGTCTAGAATGTTTTTATTAAAACGGGCATTTCTCGTCAAGTAGACTGGGTCCTTTAGACGAACACAGTTGTCTTTTTGTTACTATTCTACAACACGATCGTTCCTTCTTTTATCGTCCCTCTAGAGTGATAAATTAGGGACGCATAGAAATAAAAGACATCTCAGTTGAACTCAAGAAATCCAAGCTTTCTGGGCAAAACACATGCTCATGTAATACTCCTGAAAATTCGCGTTCAGGAAACTTCTCTAATTCTTCTTAGAAGTTTTGATATTTAATCATGTAAACTGAAGTTAATAAATAACCACTTAATTAACGTAAAAGGAAATGTAAAGGTGACAATAAAGGAACAAATTGCATAGAAAATCACGGATCCCTAACGATGATGGGAAGAACGATCCTCAAATGCAGAACTTTTATCTACAAAAGGTACATGAGGTTTGCATGACTATAAATTATTCATCACTCAGTGATTTATAAAAATGTAACGATGATGATGTAATATACATATGATATGCGAACCTGTCCAGAGGTCGCAAAATGTTACAAAACATCTCACAAAATGTTTACAACTGAAGTAAAATTGATGTTCCCATAAAAACGAAGACATTGAAATAACCTGGAATGTTATGTAGTATTATCAGATGTGAAGGGCCGGGATGATTTGAGGAAAACATCTCTGAACATATCGGTGTTAGGTTTGGCACATATCCTTGTTACGCACATGTATTCACTATGAGTGTAGATCACAGTGTTCCATATTTCTTAAAGGGTTAAAAATTTGATTTGAAGTCAGTGGAAGATTTGAGCAGCTTTTGCTTCAGCGCATGCTTAAGAACACAGAATAAGTGGTACTCTGGAAAATAGAATGGAAACAGGGTTAAAGCGAAATTCCAGCGGCGGGATGTCACATCAGTCTTGAGGACTTGGCTTGGGAAACGACTCCGCATCCACTTATTTCACCGACTACGCTATATCTGAGTACTATTTCTTCCGAGTCTTGAAGCGCTCCATGAAGCAAAAAGTGTTCATCTCCTTTACTTACTCAAATTATGCTATCAAAGGCATCACTCCACGAATCTGAGGTAGTGGGTATTTCAGGTGGAATATTTGTGAACGGGATCGTAGATTATGGAAAGATCGGAAGAAGGGAGATTCCGTTCATTTCTTTCTAATTGCCGTAAAAAAAACGGTCCAGAAGATGCACAAGGTTGCTGCGCTCCAATCGAACTCGTTGTAGAAAATAGTGCGCCGGATCGCTCGAAGCCGTATCTTGCGAACCGTTTTTACGGCAATTAGGAAGAAATGGACGGAATAATCTCCTCTCCATGATCTATTATCCCGTATAAGAATACTCACCTGAAATCCCTACCACCCCAGATTCGTGGGATGATGCCTTTAGGGGAACTGTAACCCTCAGAGAAGGATGAAACCCTCTGATAGACATTCGTCCTCGTTAGTAGATCGGCGAATGAGGATCAAAATGTGATTGAGAGACAATGATATTTTGAAGGGTATGCGTATGCAAAAAAATAAGTAGCCATCTTCATAGTTTGCCTCGATCGACTACTAGACTATCGGTTGGACTGTTGTTTTAATCGTTTGTCATTCATCAATCATTTGTACTCATTTCAAAGTCTATGTTCGAACACAGGTACTATACAGATTACTTCAGGGGAAGATGAAGTGAGCAAATGCTATTTTGGTCATCACGAAAACCAAATATTAATCGCGAACTGGGAAAAAGAACTTCATATTAAGGATTGAACCGTGAAGAAGTACTTATTATTATTTTTTATTATTTATTGCTATAGAAACTTTAACTTCTTTAGTGACTACAGACACATTGTAGAATTATCCGAATCTGTTGGATTAAATACATCCGTGAGTTTTACTATTTAAGAACCGGTTTGAAAGAAAAACAACCTGTCGGATTTCAGTTAGGGTCTCCTACTACGCCGATTGTAAGAACCGCATTTTCCTCCACAAGCTACTTATTCACAACTTCATACCAGAAGATTCTAAGGACAGTACAAGATGGAAGAGATAACATCGTTGAAACTAATAAATATCCACTAACGTGATGTGAAAGGCAACAATAGGAGAACAAATTGCATGGAAATCTCACGTGTTTAAAGGCATCACTCCACGAATCTGAGGTGGCACGGATTTCAGGAGGAGTATTCGTATACGGGATCGCAGATTATAGAAAGGGGGTGATTCCGTCCATTTCTTCCTAATTGCCGTAAAAAACGGCCCGGAAGATGCGTCGTGTGCACAAGGCTGGCGCGCTCCAGTCGAACTTCTTGTAGAAAATAGTGCGCCAGAACGCTCGAAGCCGTATCTTCTGAGCCGTTTTTTACGGCAATTAGGAAGAAGTGAACAGAATCATTCTCCTCTCCTTAATCTACGATCCCGTATACGAATACTCCATCTGAAATCCGGTCCATCTCAGATTCGTGGGGTGATGCCTTTAAAGTGTTGTGCGGTGATAACGATGTTCACGCAAAGACTTTCCACTTGCAAGAAAATTGCATATAACATGGAAGGATTTTCGGTGCGAAGTTATTTATCAGGTATGAGAAATGGTTGGATTAAAATTGGAGAAGAGGAGGCGAGCCAGAGATGGAAATTGCGAATTTTTTGATAGTGCATTCCTCTGCCTAATAAATTTTTCATAAACACGATTCGCACTTCTTCATGCAATTGAAGTAGAAACCGCTTTTTATTGAAGCAGTGATGAAAGTTTTGCGGTCAAATGCTCGTAAAATGAATAAAACACCGAATTTTCAGTGCACATAGCATGTAATTGAAAATATATTTCAATATATCATTTGCTAATGAAATCTTGCAGTATTTTCATGGATTGCTGTGAACATCAAGTAATTCCACAGGAATCTACAATGGAATCAAAACGTGTACTTCATTCTAGTTCCATTATATATCTGTGTAGATAAACCGAACAATATCTTATTGTGATTATTTTGGAGCCCTTTCGTCGCAAAGCAGCTTCAACCGTGAAAAGGAGGGAACTGAAAGCTGTAATAGGGAATAAATGTAATATAGGACAATATAAAAATAGATATATAAATACATAATATATATATAAATATATGTGGAATATATTTAAGATAGAAAAACTAAAAATCGATGAAGTTCTCAAAATCTTCGAGGAACTGAGAAGAGTGTGGAGCTCTTTGTGTACGGCACTATTTCTTTTTCTGGATTCTTCATCTTCTACGTTTTGTTAAGCGCTACTAAACGCTGAAATGTGTGGTTATCGTGTAGTTATCCTTAGTATTCTAGCGAGAAAATAGATATAAATACACAAAAAGCGAATTGAGATGGAGAGTTCTACAAATTCAGGATTGAAGAAAACTTGGCAGCAGGAATTTCGGTAGCAGCAAATGTATGTACGTAAATACATACATGGCTGCACTTACATACGTATGCTTCAAATGACTGAAACAAGTGACATAAATTGTTGGAGATTTATGATGAAGCATAAAGTATGTAGAAGAATGAAAATGTTGAGGATCCAATAGCCGAAAAAAATAACAAAAAAAAACCTCAGGAAATAAGTCAGGGTTGATTCACATTCTACTGCACCAAATCTAAATATAGCACTTCTTAATTGAAAAAATTCATTAGAGTAGAAGCCGCTAAGCGCTTTAATGGAATGGCGTTGCTGGATTGTTTTAGAAGAATTCCATTCACAAAACGAAAAACTGTAAGAATCAAGAGAAATTTTATTTGGGACAAAACATCTTTTACAAGGTAAGGTTACAGTAACTATAATAAATATTTCCTGCGAGAGTTTTTCTGATGCCAAGAGGTTCGCAGCGACCTTTCAGCTGTTGAGCTGATTACGGTGGCGTTATTACTGCCAAAATTATTATTATTATTATTGTCATTACTATTACTTGCCTTGGTACCATTAATTCATCACAATTTCTCCGCAATTATCGTCAGATGTGTTTAAAATGTTATCTAATGATCAAAAAATTTTTTGTTCGCATTAATTAGGCAGCGAATCACCAAATAAAGGATAAAGTTTCTGGCGTTAATCCGCTTGGGATGCGATCGTGCGGGAAGCGGAACCTCTAAGCGCTACACTACATTCGTCCCGAATTACCAAATAAATGGAAGAAGTCATAAAAATAGCAATATTTTAGATGAATAAATCATCCCATCACGATGCAACACCATAAAAACCCCGTTGAAAGGAAAAAGAAAAATATGCATCCGTTCCAGGAAGGGAGGATATGGAAAGGAGGTGTCCGTTGATTCCGTATGCACTGCCACTCATATCCTAATCATGAACATAATGCTACTCCTCCCACGTCTGCTTGCATGCAGTCGCGAGAAGATAATGAATGTGCAAGCAGCAGCAGCGGCAGCAACGTCCTGCTGTCAGCCAACTCTCCTCTGCCTCCTATAAATCAGGATCGCTAATCGCTTTGATACGAGGATTATAATTTCACTACACGCGTGTTGAGCACATTACAACATGAAGCACAACGTGTGAAGCGTCCAGCGGAAGAAATTTGCTAAATCTGCAAAATGTAGGAACATATGTGTTGGAACTTCACATTTTTATGACCTATGTACATATATTCGCGGAGGGGAAGAAGAGAATATTGTTGAAGAGACAAACATCTATTCATACCTTTTCCACCTGTCTGCCGGATTCAAACCGAAAGAATCGAAATTTCCGTGTCGAATTCAAAAAGCAATAGTTCATAAGGCGCTTCGAAATCCCTTTGGGATTCATTTCCATCCACCAACACGTTCCACTTAAGCTCGTAATCGTAGAGGTTTACAAACGCGTGTGAGACTTAAACAATGACTTAAGGGGACGTATCAACTAAAGTCTGTTATCCTCAGAAATCAACGTGGACTCCGTTTATCAACGGGAGATAAAAAGCTTCCTCGGTCCGGATTGGGTTTGAACCACAAAGGGCGCAAACAAAGTGATAACCTTTTACCACTGCACCACACTTACAATTTGAACCTACTTATTTATATATTTGTAATTATGTACTTACTTATATAATTAAATAGTATACCTGGACTGCTCGTTACTGGCACAAATTTCCCCTCCATTTTTTAAATTCAGGAGCAACTTTTCGTGTAATCTCCTTAATCTCTGGTAAAAGGTTATCACTATGTTTGTGAGCTTTGTGATTCAAACCCAATCCAGACCGAGGAAGCTTTCCATCTCCCGTTGATAAACGGAGACCACGGAAAACATTTTCACAAACGTAACTGCTCTCAGAGTCAGGGAACTTTCATTGAGGCTGAAAGATCAACAAAGACAGAACTATGTATGTTTGCCCCTGGATATTTGGCACCTACGTAACTGCTCTCAAAGTCATCAACGAAATCGTCACTTATTTTTAGAAGAAGCACGCTCCATAACTTATCAGCAAGAATTTTACATTAAAAAAATGGAAGAAAACAAGTCAGTTGCGAGCAATTTCTAACGCCAATGTGTAGTAAATTGCCTGTTTTATGTGCTCAAATAACCAAACAAAAAATGCAGTTTTTGGCTTTTTTTTCGAATGGCTATTGCTTCTCTGCTAATGCAAAGCCATCGTACTGAGAGCTCTAATGTGGAATCTGACAAAAAAAAAAAAGCGTTTGTTATTAGTCTTATTGACACCAGAGGAAGTATATAGCAGACTGAGTCACAGCACTGAAAAATCCTAAGTCCGAAATAAACGAGTCAAAAAAATTATATGAGATCACCCCGTTTTTCTGGAGATTTTTTCATTCTATCCATATTCTATTTCCATATTCTATAAATTCATTTCTGAGCATTTATTGTTTCTTAGTTAGAAAAAGGCCACTTCTGTCTCTTATCACAAGGCCATCGCATCTTCCTAAAAACTTTAAAAAAAGAGTGTTCCAAGATAAATTTAGAATCATTCCAGGTGACTCGATTTGTAGTGCAGTTGTATAGGTCCAATAGAACGGCGGAACTCAGAGTGGGTCCCGACGCGCCACTTTGAGCGAACTCGCTTAGGCAGTTGCAATTTAAGGATGAAATAGGTACCCTGATACTTTTGTTCTTAGTAGGAATAGTACAGTAGTAGTAACAATTGTATAAGTAAATAAATAAATAAATAAATAAATATCACCTCAAGTCAACTTCTTTTGACTCGACTATAGGCTGCACCATTCATTTGCACCAAATTCATTTAAAAAACCTAAAAACCTGTTTAGTGTTTATTTGTTGTTTCTAATCACTTATTTTAAAAAGAAAATGCGTCGAATGCTTCATTCTCAAATAGAAATGAACGAATTACACTCAAGAAGCTTGGGGTAACTGAATATAACGAAAAAGTTCTTTTTCAGAAGTTAGGACAACTGTTATGGGGAGAATCCATATGCTTGTGACGTAAGGTGAAGATTTTTGAGGTTTGAATGTGGAAGCAGCAAAGTATTACATTACATGTTACACTGTTTAAAGCAGATAAATATTACAGGAACACGGATATCTCTTTCTGCTTTCAAGAACAACGAACATTCGTCGCCTGTTATAAAACTGAGACTCACACATTTCCGCAAATTTTCATCCTAAAAAAACCCCAATTCCATGAAAAGTTCAAGGATTTCTATTCGTAAGATTCAGCTGATTTATATCCACTTTACCTTCCGGAAACGATATCCAGTTTCTCAAATTCAAAATAGAAACATACTATAAATCATAATTAATGAGGTAATTTCAAAACTGAAAATTTCCGAGAAATTTACTGTTGGGAAGAACTAGTAAGTACTAGACATGGAGGATTTTTCAAGGTTACAAACAAGCGCGTGACTCCCGTGACTCGAAATCTATCGCATTCTGAATTTTCTCAGCCTACCACCAGTGTGGAAATTCCCGCATTGACAGAAATTCGAGAATTCCCTGAGCAGCATGCATGAATTTTCGAGCAATGCCTCCAAGACGAATAGGAAAAACTTTGGGAAACGTGAACCACCAAAACTTTCTGACGATGGGATTTAAAAGAGAATCATAGTCAGATGCAAACCTCATGCTATTCTACAGTCGGACCAAAACGACTTGAAACTTGGTGGAAATGGTGGAAGCGAGTGCGATCGGGCTGGGACCTATTTATCTCTACAGTCTGCATGCAGTAAGCGACGGTCCAACCTCGATCCAATCTGTTTGGTCCACTACGACTCTTCGAACATATCGATTGACTGTTGATCCGACTGCAAAAGGTCTCTTTTACATGGAATAGATAAGCTTGGGTGTACATACATGCAAATAGCATTTTTTTCTGATGCCATTCGCACCAAGGAATGCTTAGAAAATTAAATTCCTATAAATTAAAACAAATAATTGTTCACGAATGTGAACGAAACAGAAATGATGGTTGATGCTACTCGGGAGAGAGTAAAAGCAACTTGGAAAAGCGCTCTGCAAATATTTGCAGGATAAAGAATTTGCAGGATTTTCAGGTAATGGTTCATAGTAAACCTAAAATTCTCCCAATTAACATGAAATCATGGTGGAACTGTTTGTTTCAGTTACGTAGTTCCACAGGCAATCGTCTTTGTGACAAACTGCGAACTCTGAACTCGATTAAAATGCAACTAGAACGGCGAACTCGAAGAAATGGACAGAAATATCCGTTTTAATCTAACTTATTTCAACGATTATTTTGACGTGGATGCTCCATTTCCAACGGGATATCCTGAAGTGATCTCTGAGCTTTACGTTCTCTTCCTAATATCTTGAGAGTCTTAACTGCGAAAAATGATCTTTTTTATCAAGAAATTGACAATTTTTGTGATCCCTCTGCGATAGTAAGGGTGTATTTCCTATGAGGCCATTACATACATTTCCTTCTAGTAGTCCATAAAAAAGAAGGACATGTGAAACGGTGCTGTGATCTAGCCTCCCAACGATGCAACTTATTACTGATAGAAGAAAGATGGCAATCAACAGCGCTAACGACGGATTCGCTCGCGTTTCAGCGCGTAGCGCGTTTTTTTTCGCAGTTGCGTCGTTTGGGGAAACGGCGTCAGAAAAGGTTATTTCAGACTTTTTTTCCTTATCACTAGAAGTTGGGCATAATCTGCTCACACTCTTGAACTACACCCCTACATCCACGTATTCGTTTGGAAATACGTGACATCGTATTATACCAGATCCTTGAAGACAGTGCATCAATATCGTGGATACGATAGTGATACGCTGTCTTCAAGGATCTGGTATAAGGTCCATATGTTCCTCCAATGTTTTTCAACATATTGCAAGAATAAGCCCGCATTTTCAACGAAATACGCAAAAAACAAACCTTAATAACTGAGAATTTAGCCGCTTAGCTGTAAACGCTTTCCACAGAAGGTACAAAAACACACCTCTAACGTCGAAAAAAACGCCTTTTTTCTGCAGTTTTGATCGGAAAAATTGAAAAAAAAAGTTGGAAAAAATTTTCTCCGGAGAGATGAACAAATATTTTAATATCTTGTAGATAACAAATTAATGTGTCGAAAAAAAGTGCAAAAATTTTTTCCACTCAACATTCAACGTGAAATGCATTTCACTTCTTCTTATATTTAGTGGAGAGGTGCGATACTTCGCGCGACAACCATTACCGTATTACAGCGGGACAGCAGTAAACCATCCATTTGTTGATTAACCGCAGAATATGCATTGTGTGGTTGTTGCTCGAATATTCCCCCAACGAGTAAATCTATGCACGAGTACGACTAGATTTGTAATCTTGAATTTGTAATCTTAATTGTAATTTGTAAAAGTAATAAAGGTGTGCCCAAGATATTGTAAACACCGTATTTTATGTTGAGGTAGAGTCTCGACGTTTTCATTTAATCTCAATTCTGAAATTGCGCTGAAAACGGCCAGATATGCATCACGCTCCAGCCATTCCTTGGCCATTTCCGCTCCTAAAAAAGCCATAAAGGGCAAAGCACCAATCTTCAATTGAACACTATTCCGGAACGAAATCTCATTCCACCCAATGTTGACGTAAACGTAGGAAGAGGGATTGGTAGTTTCCGAGAGAAAACATTTCAAAATGCTTTGAGTTATGAAAAGGAGAAGTAAAAATAGTAAACGTACGTTAGCTAGAAGAAAATATGCGATGCTGAGTTAAAGAAATGTGTCGCTGCTGTTGAGAGCGACAGTGTAATACCGCAACGAGGTCCGTTTTGAATCTGTCTGTCACTTGGCACTTCGTCAAAAACGTATTAAACTCCGTTATCCATACGTTTCTTAGGGTCACACCGTTGGTTACGGAAATTGCTGCTTGAAGCTAGAAATAAAGCTCTGTTTTCTTGCAAAGGTCAACGGACAGGTGAGGAAAAAAATGAAGAAATGGAGGAACAGCTGTTCGGGAGCTTTTACTTGAAAAAGATCTAATCTTTGCTCTTGCAAAATGTCTCCACTTACAATTGTTTTGCAGATAAATTTAGCATTTTGTGTAGTACGCAAAAAAAGTAGATGTATAAGTTGCAAAATTAGAGTTAAACTATAAAACAATGAAAAAGTGAACGGTTTTTGGAGTAGAAAAGTTGGAATCAATGAATTTTTACGCACTTCTCCGCTGAAGTGCAGTTGAAAAATTTTTGCAAATATTACGAGAAAACGTTCTTCGGAGGGTTTTACTCAGAAAAAAGCTCTAGTCCTTGCTCTTGCAAAATATTTATAAATCAAAATAAATCAAAATTCCAGTTACAATTGTTTTGAAGGTAAATTTAGCATTATGTGTGGTACGCAAAAGAGAGCCACAGCAACCACAAATTTTAAAATGCTCTGAAAATTTCGAAACCGATTTTTGTTTTCATTTTCTCACTGAAAAATGCATTTGTGATGTACACCTACGAGTTCGCTTCTATCTGCACCTCCATAAAGGTGGCCAGCGATGTACGAGTTGTGTGTGCTGGCGAGGAAAAACATTTGCTGAACATATGGCGGAAGCAGTTTCCGCTTCACAAGTTCCAACTATGTATCCGACGGCTCGACTCGCGTTCGTGGCCGTATCTGCACATTTTCAACCGGAATTCCCTTTAAACTCACCGTATACATATACAGCCACTGTTAGGGAAAAGACAGAAAAGAAAGTAACGGAAAAGTAGAGAAGTATTTGGCTATAAGTGTGTGAAACTAAAAGGATATGTAAAATCACGAATTTTTCTTCAATTTGTTTGATTCGTCGTGTCTATGTTTTCCAAATCTTCTATCATCACCAAAATGAGTAATTCATATGTTGCTGTTAACCATAAAGTCACTGAGAAATGCATCTTTTTCTAAGAAAACAACAACAAGAGCTGCGTTCTTTTCCTGACAAATAAGCAGCGAAAGAAACAAAGTCAGTATTGCTCTAAAATGCTTAGAAATATTTCCAGCTCGAAAGAAGAACACTTGTCTTCCAAATGTCATCCAAGCTGATCGACTCCGAAATGTTTTTTTTCTGAAATTTTCATGATCATTTCTTACTTACACGATCGACTGACAAATTTAATATATTTGTGGGGCAGTTTCATTGCAACTTGTCGATAGTCCAATTCAGCAACAGCCAAGATTGTTAACAAACTTTATTACGGCTAACGTTTCGGCGTCGTCGCCTTCGTCAGAACCTGGAAAGTCACATCATTTGTGATTTACCCTCTCAAATGTCTCATCCAGAACAACTCATCATTCCCTAAGATGCTACATCCAAAATCGAAACCAAAAGAGTCCAAAACGTTGTGCTTATCTAGGTAGCCGCGTTGCCCTGATATTAGCGGACCTCCGCGTGATAAAATCGTTCCGCTAATACTAATTCGGATGTGACCCGCATATGACCCCGTAGATCAAAACCCGCAAAGGTACAGAGCCAGCTCGTTGATCACGGCTATAAATTCTTCCTTTCTATTCATTTTTGGACTTATAGCGTTAATCCAAAACGCCTCCAAAGTTCTGCAAGCTACAGTTTCGCGTTCGTACGATAGCATTGTTTCGGCAGTTTCATTCTTTTAGAGGAAAAATTAACTGTTTTGCTGTTCTGGCAGTGTTGAAGAGTATTGCAAGAAACATCATAATTTATTTGTGATGGGAACCCGAAAACACTTCACTGAGCGAAGAAGAGGACTAACAAGTCTTTGGAATGGAACAAATAAGTGCTTCAGAACTTAAAGTGACAAAACAAGCAAACAAATACAACCAAACAAATAAAAGTATTGTCTCCTCCTGTTTTCTGCTTTTCAACCTCTCGTTTACTCCTCTGTGCAATAAAATTGGATAGGTAGACACCTCCGAGTTTTTTTTTTATTCTACATTTGGACTGATAATTATACTATTCATATATGTTTGTTAGGGGCGGGTGTAGCGCAGTCGGGTAAAGGTCCCGCTGTCTACACGATCGATAGGAGGTTTGAATCCGTGCTTCTTTCCTACTGCTCACCAAGCTTTTCATTCCTCCGGGGTCAATAAATTGGTGCCAGGCTTGCCTGGGAGGATAAAAACACTGACTCGACACACCCCCCGCAAGTCATTTATAGGCCAGTTACACGTTCGTGAACCTCAAACGATTCTGAATTGAAGCGAACGTGGGGACGCATCCCAAGCGGATTGATTAACGCCAGACAGTTTATCCTTATCCTTATACGTTCATCATCCATGTCCACATGTATCGGGTTGGCCCATCAGTTCTAGTGTTTCTTTATTTTGAGTACCCACAAAAATACACTAGAAATTGACAAGGGATAAATCAATAATGGATTCTCCGTTGTTGTTTACGACTTTTTTCCACTTCTTTCCACTCTGGTGCTTGTGCACCCGAGTTGACCGATGATGGGCAAGCAAACTGGCGGAGATCGAGGCTCATTGACTTTTGTCGTTGTCGCTCAAAGCGTTCAGAAACCGTGCGTCCAACCCCATTACATGAACTTTTCCCATTAAATGAAGATGACGCTCTATGGTACTGTGATCCTATTCCATTAAAGGATGAAAGGAAAAAGTGTCTGGCGTTAATCAGTCCGCTTGGAATTTGCCCCCACGTTCACTTCTGTTCAGAATCGTTTGAGGTTTACGAGCGTGTAACTGACCTATACAATGACTTACGGTGGATAGCCGATGTGTCAAGTCAGTGTTTTTATCCGCCTAGACGAGTTTGGTATCAATTTATCGACTTCTGTCGGATGAAAGGCTTGGCGAGCACTGGGAGGAATTCGAACCTCTCATCGCTCATACAAACACAACGGAACCTCTTACCATCTGCGCTACACCCGGAAAGATTCCATTACCAAACGTCCGCTGTGGTGCACGTCTTTGAAGTCAAAAATGCCGTTTCGGGATCGCTTCAGCCAATTTTGAGCCGTTTTTGGAGGCGTGGTTTCTTCGCAATGCACTTCACAAATCTCTCGAGCAGTGCCTGTTGCTTTGGCACCATTAAGCGATTAAACGCAAAAAACAGAGAGGGTCGAAAATGCTCTGCCTTATCGACTTGAGATTTCACTCTAAAGAAGAAAAACAGAAAATTATATCAAAATAAAAGAAACTAAACACACTACTTTGTAGAGCATATAATTCTCTATCGAATAGCATAAATGCATCATTGAAGCATTTTATTTTTCACCGAAAATGTTTACTAGAAAAAACGCCAAACTATTGGCCAACCCATTATTTGTTATACAGAATTGAAATAATAACAGAAACTCTGAGAGATCTAAGGTCTTTTTAAAGTCCGAGTAGTACTAAATTGATGTAGTACGGAAACTTCAGGTAAAACGTGGAGTTCGGATTGTAAAGTGGAAAAACGGCTATGTTCCCTACGGTAATCAGTAGCAAAGCATATTTTTGTAGAAGCTCCGATCTTCTCAGCAGCCTATTCAAGTAAAACTAATGAAAACTTCATTAATCTTCAACCACTCGCTCGTGGACGCCGCGCATCCACCAGTGTGACCAGTTGCAACTGATTTTGTTGGAGAAGACGTCGTTTTTTACGCCGTTTTTTTTCAAACGACGATAAGAGAAAGTGGAGCGGTGCTACTCTGTATTCTGCCATTTATAAGTCAAGGTTTGCTGTTCTCCTCCGGTTTCGGTTTCCGTACTACGTCAATTTGGGAGTTTCGTTGCCCTTAAAAGCATCACCCCACGAATCTGGGGTAGTGCAGGTTTCAGATGGATTATGTCTACACGGAGTCAGTCGTAGATTATGGAGAGAAGGATGATTCCGTCCATTTCTTCCTAATTGCCGTAAAGAACGACCCGGCAGATACAGCTTCAAGCGTTCGGGCGCGCTATTTTCTTCAAAGATTTCGATTGGAGCGCGCTTGCCTTGTGCACGCGCCGAATCTTCTAGCCCGTTTTTTTTACGGAATCACCCTCCTCTACATAATCTAAGACCCGGTATAGGAACTCTCCACCTGAAATCTGTACCACCCCAGATTTGTGGGGTGATGCCATTAAAGTCTCCTTGAAGTTGCCTCAATCTCAAAAGCTGAGGGCGATTTTTTGACGCTGAGTTCCCTTCACTAGTAGATAAAGTCAAAATCATAATTTGAGTGTGTGTGATAATAGCAAAAATGTGGGAACTTCCAACAATTCTGGAAATCACAGGCCTCAGATGCACCACGGATGTCATTTCTCCCCGACGTTGTAACTCTTTGCACCTATGCGAATAAATAGTAAAAATAATACAAAAGCAAAACTTTATGAACTAGATTTTATCACCTGCACTGTTGCAGAGAGTTGTTTCGTTAGGTAGTTCCACTAACAATCTGAAAGTCAAAATCTTTGCATAGCTTTGTTTTGGTTCTGGTGCGGGTGTAAAGAGTTGCGACGTCGTGCCGAGTGAGGCATCTGAATCCTAGATTTGAATCCGGTGTATTCTTTTTTTCACTTACAAACTTGTACCCTGTCTAATGCAGCAGGGAACCCAATGTCGAAAATTCTTCCCAAGCTACCTCCTCTTGGCTGGAAGTGTTGGAATTTTTTCACTTTTTCTGTGACTTTTCTCAGAGAAATTAATGTTAGTAGGATTTCAAGGCAGCAAATAGCGGTATGTAACTGAACATGAGAAAGAGTAGGCTTTACCTCAATTTAGATTCTTTTTAAAATTTATATAGCAAATAAAATTTTGCTTTTCACCTGTTTTCACTTTCGTCATTGTATCTTCTCGAGATTCATTTTGAGTTGCTCACACATTTCCTACTCTGTGAAAGTTCTGTACTTTCGATGGAGGTATCCACCTCTCTTTTCCTCAGTTCATGCCCTCTCGCTCTACTGTTGTTATTTTCGCCTCCTTTCAGCTAAACGTTCTTTTTCTCATGACTGGAAGTGTCCTCAGAGCGTAGTTTCTCGTTGATTGAGAGTACAAATACACAGTAATATATTTGTGTATTATATTGCATTAAGTGAGTCATAGAAAGCACCATCACAATTTTCCAGAGGGAAAAACGCCAAATTTCATTTTTGTTGCTGGTTTAACGATAATGAAATGATAGCCAATAAAGATTTAATTCCCATGAAATAAAATCCTATTGGTAGTGAGGGAAAACGGCACTTGAAGGGAAATTCGATTTTATCAGTCCAGCAGGGAGAGACTAAAGCTACAAGACTAAAAATAATAAGTGCACTTAACGCAGACTAAATTGCACATAATCGTTGAAGAGCAAAATGTTTCCAAACGATCCACGTGTCGAATGCTACACCTCAAGGAAAAGAAAACAAGGAGTTCATTAGTGTCCATTCAGATCCACGGATTTTTTAAATCCAACTTTTTTGCTGGTTTATTGACACAGTGGCAGGTGCAGTGGCATTTTGGTTCATAGAAAAAACATTTTAACTGCTATATGAGGTAGATGGGCATTTTTCGCTGAGTGGTGGCATTTATTCGCGAACAAATTTTTATTGGACGCCAATATGTCCGAAACAGGATCATTATCCGACGCAATGCGTTTATCCAGGTGCATAGTCATAACAAAAAATAAAAAAATTCTGTTCCTACTGTTTATTTTACTGAATAATCAGTAACAAATAACATCACTGTGTTCTTTTTTTCCCGAAAAGTTGTTATTTTCCTTTGTTCAAGTCGTTTAGGATTATGACAGCAAAAATAAAAAGGGAAGCAGAAAAGAGCACAGAGTAGAATTCTTGGTGTCTAGAAAAATGATTGTATTTACCCACTTTCAGAGCTGCTTTCTTGGCTTTGTATTATTGTTACTTTTTCACAAAGTGTAATTTTTTCCCCTGCTAAACAAAGGTGCAGAGACCGGAACTCAAACAACGGAAACACGCGTGATCCGCATGCACTACACACCAATATCCCGGCAAACAACTTTTTTAATTATGTGCATATCTGCACAAGTTGTTTGAGTTGAGGATTCGCATGCGCACAGAATCCGTTTCGTGTGTTTTACAAGGTGACCGACTCGAGCGGTTCTTCGCCTACTTCTGTGCTCTCTTCGTATTGTATTTTGCCGACGAGAGAAACACGCTCCCCTCCTCTCATCCATTTACGATATTGTTTTGATCATTTCGTGCGTAGAATTTTACTTATTTACTAATTTACATACATTTAACGTCCATTTCAACTCAAAATAAAAAATCATTGGGAAGATCTTAGTGGAAACTA
The DNA here is from genome assembly GCF_031761385.1 of Necator americanus. NCBI lineage: Eukaryota > Metazoa > Nematoda > Chromadorea > Rhabditida > Ancylostomatidae > Necator > Necator americanus. Next base: position 9,893,180 of record NC_087374.1, read on the forward strand.
CTCAAGTTATCTTAATTTTGCGGTTGTAATCGTAGTAATTGTGTGCTTGGTATAATACCAAGAAGGAGATTCTCTATGGGATCTCTCACCGATATGCTGCACATTTCCAAAAGAAAATATCACAGAAAAATAAGAGAAACACTTTTTAACCTCGAAATCATTAGAGATTAGCGATTTTGATGCTAATGCAATGTAGTTCAGCCCTTCGAAGGTGAGCAGATTTGCTAAGCCACCTCAAATCGCCTCTTCTATAATATGTATACAAAAAAAATTAATCTAAATTTAATTTAAAAAAGTTTTATTTCGACTATTTTCCAAGTGCTTATTCATTAACTTTTAAAACTAAATTTTACTTCTACTAGAATTAACTTTTTGGTGTTTTTTTTGCGCACCTAAAAATATTTATCAGTTTCAGTTCTCTGTCAGTTCTGCTGACTACATGGGTTGATTAACTGTATACGTTTCTAACATATTGAGAACCTTTTGGTTTTGTCAATGCCCCTGTTATCGACTCCAGTCCGCTTCCCTCTTTCCAAGGTTTTCTCTATTTGTTGGTTATCGCGCATGTTTTTTTTTCCTGACTTCATGTCACTATTTTTTTTTGTTCTGCGGTTTGAGGGTTACACCATACGCCTGTTTTCTTTCCCGACTGGATGCATTAATTGTCCCAGTGGTTTTATATGTAACAATTAACTGTTAACAACAATTTGCGCTGGCATCAGTGTGATGATAGTTGATGCGAAATTTCTCACAACACCAGAAACTATGGATCTAGTACTCTTCTACGCCAATTTTCATTCAGCTCATTCGAAAATATTTCGTCAGTGTCTGTGGCGTGTTATGAATTACTCGCTCAAACAAACAACTGGTCGCAGTTTGATCATGAACATATCAACAAGGTCTGACGAGGAATAACGAATACGGAGAGTATAAAATAATCTTACTCCAACATGGGAGTGAAAGTTGATCATGTCCAGTTACATCCGCTCAATTCTGAAACGATTACGACGTCTGGAACTGGAAGAAACACTCCAGTAAAATACGTTCGAACACCTCTAATGTGGGTGGAGAAATGTGCAGAGTGAAAGGCCTGACCCTCTAAGTTCACCAGGAGAAGCGAAGTTTCAAGGATGGTTTGCATAGTAATAAGAACGTCCAACTTATTCCACTTCTTTAAAGCCCGCTCTTCTTTCTTCAACCTACACCTTAGAAAAAACTGAACATTCCGTAAATAAGAGGAAGGTGGAATCAGCGGAACCAAATGCTCTGTTGGAAAGGTAAAAATATCTTTTTTCACCAAAGAGGAATGGGAAACTCACAGCTCTACCTTACATCGACTGTGACTGTCAAAAATGAGAGTTTAAACAAAGTCAAATTCTTCGAAGGCAACCAAAATTGGACGAACTGGGATGTGTGGTGCGTCATAAGCAAATCCGTTGGACAACGTCCACGGTGACCGTGTGAGTTCCTTCAGAAAACGAAAGACCATCGACGCAATGGTCAAATTGACCTATAAAATTTTTTTCTGAAGATATTTTAAAGGAAATATGGTGCTCTATGTGCCAGTCACGAGAGGACAACTCTCGCATGCGATCAAAACAAATGGAGGTACTACCGGCATCCTCTCGGAAGAAATCCGTCAAAGAAGTCAGATCGTTTATCAGAAGACTGATGGAAGGACTAGAAGAACTGTCAGTTACATTGATGTGAGATTTTACAGAAAAAGAATGAGATAGAGTTGTACTTTACAGTGAAAAAAGAGAAAAATATCGTCGATTTCAACTGCTCAACACTGATAGTTCGCACTCTAAAACTGTCACAGTATTTTTTTTTGTTTTTTTTTAAATATGAACCGTTTATATTACTCATTGAGATAGGTGTGAGATTGATTCAATTTATTTATTATTATTTTTATTTACGGATTTTATCAGAGCATTACGTATTGCACAGCAGAAAGAGGTTAACTCTGCAACTATGCAGATGATCTTCCTGAAGCCTCCACGTACCTCGTAGGTCGGCTATAGATCGGCGCTGGATCAGTGATGTGATCTAGAGGATTTCCTGTCACACATGTTTTCACTCTCTTAAGAATAATTTCGAGCAATTCACCATCTGTGAAAGGCTTGTTCGTCTTGTTCTCCACTCTTCATGATTAAATCTTCTTTAAAGTGCTACCTATCTATTGATTGACCGCATTCCTGACTTTTTCAATGATTTCTACGAGGCGGTCCTTAATCCTGTTTACGATAACGACAGCAAGAATGTTTCGTGTAATCGATGGGGTGTCAAATAACCTGAGCAAAACCCTTGGTTTCAACATTAATGGGTTTCAGCAGCGTTTCAGGATCATGCTACATATCTCGAAGCATTTAAAGAAGAATCTTCAAAAGCAGAAGATCCGCAAACAGGTTCTGTAGCGCTATTTGAGGCGCGCGCTGTTGTAATAAGTTGAGTAAAGCGTTTTGAGAAGAAAAAATCGAATTGATCAGATTTTTAATAATTTTAGAGTCATTTTAAATATTTGGTGTTACGAATGACCGATGCGAAAATTTAATTAAGATAGTGTTTTTAAAAGCAGGTTTGTTCAAAACGTTTAACACCAAAGGTGATTTTTTAGGATCCAAGGTACGCAGCGCTTGGATTGGATCTTCTTTCTTTTTGTGATGTGTAAAGAAAATGTTTGTTCTTCGGCATTCTGCAGAGAAAGACGGCATTAGATTAATCTTCGAAAAAGACCCAAATCCAAAGAATCTGGAGGTGCGGTTTGCTACCTCCACTATTTCCAGGTATTGCTCTAAGCGTTCCTGCTGGAGGACCTATTCTTGGACGCTTTTCGCGTTCTTCAAGGAACGTAAAACATCGAATGGTCTCTAGCATCATTGGAAACGTTCACCTTTCTTCCTCTGTCGATAACTCCATAACCTCCTAATTTATTCTTTGTGTCATTTAAATAATATGGTGACGACTATTTTATTCATTATCTAGTGTTACTCAAGGGATTTGAAATCTTTTTTTTTTGCGCTGGACTGCAGACTATGGAAACGGTAAGACAGGATTTCCTAGCTAGATAAGCGGCCTGGCTTGATGAGTGATACTTGCAAAGTGAAATTTGAAGTGAAATTTGTTCCGTAACGCAAACTTTAAAGTTTCTAAGAGGATGTGAAAAATCCCATTGAAACACTTTTGCAAAGCAATTCACATTTAACAGCTACTTCATTCACTGCCCTTGATTCTCTCAAACATAAACTGGATTCTTCTGAGATCCAGCTATGAAAATAAAGTCGTTACTTCGCGATTTTTCTCTACCGAAGGTTAGTAGTTTAAGCGATTTAAAACATATTAAAATTTTCTTGGACTCTAACATGGGTGAAATCAGGTTTTTAGCGTGGAATTCAGAATTTGGAGTAGATTTTTCCTTGGGAATTCCGAGGGAGAGATAGGGGACAAATTCGTGTACTTTTGCCATGAAAAAGTCGGTGCTGAACAATTTTTGTAACCGGGCTAAGGCTTGTAGATTAAGCGAATTGAAGCATTTCAAAATTTCCCGAGACTATATCACGGGTGAAATTAGGTTTTTAGCAAAGAATTCAGACTTCGGAGTAGATTTTTCTCTTGAAAATTTGTTGGTAGATAGAGTGCAGATTTGTGTATAAAAACGGCGCTGCTGAACAAATCCATGATGTATCCATGATTTCATGTCAAATGACCTTGTAGATGCTAAGTTTCAAAAAGGTAATAGTCTAGCGATCATTCTGAAAAAAAATAGAGAAAATCGAGAAATCGATATCGCCATATGAATTTCTGCAATTCTCATTATAATTTATATTTTCATAAATGCTATTTTTTACAGAGCTTAATTTTTTCTAGTCCTTTTTTATTGCAAAGAATATATGCAGCTCCTAAATTCACAGCTGATGTTTACATCTCAAGGCATTTTACGTTTTGTAACAAATTTTCGCGTTGCAGGAAGTGCAGCAGTAATACAGTAGCGTATTTACTGCGATGTTTGACAGTTCTCATCAATCTTTGCTGCGTATTTCTTCCCACTTCCCCTTTCTCTGCTGAAGTTTCACCGAAAGTTTTCATTTAAGGTTTTGACTGATGTAACAATCCAAACTGGTAGTGACCAAAGAGTTTACTGACGATTAAAGGCATATTCACCGTAATATATTGTCATATCATACTCTATTTATCTAGGACGGGTGTAGTGTAGCGGTACGAGGTTCCGCTACCTGCACGATCGATCGGAGGTTCGAATCCGCCCTAGTGCTCACCAAGCCTTTCATCCCTCCGGGGTCGATAAATTGGTACCAGACTTGTCTGGGAGGATAAAAACACTGACTTGGCACATCGGCTGGCCCCTGCAAGTCATTGTGGAGGCCAGATGCACGTTCGTAAACCTCAAACGATTCTGAATTGAAGTGAACGTGGGGCGCATCCCAAGCGGATTGATTAACGCCAGACACTTCATCCTTTATCCTTTACTCTATTGTTTTATTTTTCGCTACATAATATATACATACATATCATATTTTCAGGAACAATGTTCCTTTTCCACTCCTTCTTCTTTGAAAAAAAATGTTTACCTCATTTTGAACAACTTTTGAATTTTTTCGAAGAGCTACTTGCTTCCTGTACAGGAGACTAATCATGCCTTGGAAAAAGCACATCTTTTGAAAATGTCTTCTTCTGTTTACGCAAAATCTTCATGAAAATATTTTAACTTTTTTCATCTCTCCTCCTGAATTCCCTATAATGAACCTTATTGATGAGTTTACTTAGGTTCTTCTAAAAGTTCTTGTCCTCCTCTTTATTGCCGTACATTTTCGAACGTGCACTCAATGTCCTTGTGTTTGTTGTTTTCGAAATGTTTTCGAAATGTTTTCAACTTTTTTTGCTATTTTGGAGGTCACTCTTTCCAGTCCTGGTGTTATATCAATCCTCAATACGTTTTTGCACTTAGAAAAATAAAATTAGAAAAATTTAGAAAATAGAAACAAGAGACATTCCGATGTACAAATCTAAAGTAAGGAACGAAGCCGTCAAATGAAAAACTGTGTCGAAAATTTTCATAAGATTACTAGTAAAAGCCATTATCATCATGTTATTAGTTCGTTTATTATTATTATTGTTATTATTATTATTATTATTTCATTTAAAAACCTCGCTGGCACACTATCACAAAACATTGTTATTACTATTATTATTGTTATTATTATTATTATTATTATTATTATTATTATTATTATTATTATTATTACTATTATTATTATTACTACTATTATTATTATTATATCCGTTTCTTTTGAAAAATTCAGTGACGCATGGTTTCAAAAAAAAAAACATAACTAGCACCGCAAACAAAAAATATCAGACCGTCCTTATTTGCAGACCTCTTCTGTAATTCCCTTTACCGTTACGCATACGTTAGCTTCAAATCGAGAAATTTCACATGTATGTACTTAGCTTAAGCTGTCTAAGGCCCGATTTCGGCACTTATGAACTCGTTGTTAAGAGGAATTCATTCATTCGCTCAAGGGCAACAACGACAAGTTCTCTTTCCGCCTCACTCTAAACGTTTCGATTTCGACGGAGAAAATTCTCGTTGCTTATTTCATTCTCATCTTCATTACTGATTTCGTATCTTGTCTTTTTTTTCTTTTTTTGTCAGGAAAATATTAAGTCCGGTGAAAGTCGAGTAGCACTTATACCCTAAAACTTCGGTTTGATCTGTTTTGTCAATTATGACTCTCAAAATGGATTAACTAACTAGGTGTTTCCCTCAAATTTGAGCGCTCAAAACTAATTTTTCGGCACCGCATTTTTTTTTAGCTTTTTAGCGCTAACAAGATGAAGCAAACTGATCAAAAAACTCTCAAAAACAGGATCACGCGGGGAAATTTACGTTGTTGCGTTATATCGTTAGGAAAAAATCAGCACTGGAACAGGTTTGAGCAGATTCTCCTAACTTCCTGTATCACAGCCACTTTCGATAACCTCTCCAGATGTTTCGGAGGTACACCGATTGAACGGGCGGTTCCACAGGCGAATACAAATGTTCTAAAAGCTGTGATTGAAAACTTCTACTTGAATCAACTGTCTTCAGCATTTCGAACGCATAACACCTCTTATAAATCAATAATTGATTACATAGGAATGAAAACCACTTGATAGCATCAGAAATGTTTATGAAGGAATATTCCGGAAAGGTTATTCCAGATATGAGGCGACGAGCAGAGTCAGACTTCAGAAATGAAGAAAAAACGATATCAGGACGAACCTATAACCGACACGACATTTTTTAAAAGCTTTTTTTTAGCGCCAACAAGCTGATCAAAAACAGGATAATATAAAATGTTGCCAGTTTAACGTAATGGGCATATAGGATTCCACTGATATTCAGGATTAAATATGGTAAAGAGACGCGATGAAGCAAACTTTTCCCGCAGCTCTCGGAAGTAGGGAACTCACCCTAGAAATGGCTACCTCAGCAAACTTTATTTCCACGACTTTTCCTTCTCCGGAGGCGATTAAGATTTTTATAGTTCAATAAAAGACCTCGTCAAAAAACTCACAGAAAGCATCTCTAACAGAAAACATCTCTAAAAACCAAAATTTCTTGAAAGGTTAGAAAGAATTTTTCACAGATATGTACATAGATTTGGAGACACGATAGACTCGCAAATTACTCAACTAACTACACTTCGGGAACGAATTATTCCCGAATTATCGATTCAGCATAAAAGGATGAGCGTAAAGAGCAAGGATTAGGTAATCTTTGTAGCGATCGAGCACTATTTATGTAGCTTCCGTTATCTTAAGGTAGGTAAGTTATCCTTTGTCCTCGTCTGCAGATTTTCCTAGACTTCTGGATTTTCCTGGGTAACATTAATGAGGAAGTTGTGAATGGTTGTACTTCTTGAGTGAATTTGATCGGTAAATGATACTTCAACTATGAAACCTCATTCATACATTCACTTCAAAGATCCTTCACAACACTCTCAACCCACGTTTCATATGAGAGTCACGAGAAATTCCCTTTTCTCGTTGTTTTCAGCCGAACTTTTGGGCTACTTTAGTTCGTGTCTTTCATATTCGTTGTTGTTTTCGCAACCTGGTTGTTTCCAGTTTTCCCCCAGGTCAGTGCTCCTCCCTTCAACTCCTATAATGATCGCGGAAAATCCCATTAAGCGGGGAAAAAAATCGGACGCAATCAAACGTGTCATTTGTGGGGAACATCACCTTATCATTATGAACACATAAACCAGAGTTGAGCAATGAAGCGGCCAGAAAACTGCACTAACGTAGTCATTTCATCGGCTAGAACTCGGCCAATGACATCCATTTGTGACAGTTATCGTCTGCGTCCCCGCCCGGTCTCACGTATGTCCGAGCTGGAAATGTTCTCGTAAACTAAAACTGGTACACCATGTCAACCTCTTGAACGTGCTCCGGGTCTATAACTGCAGTCACTTACACAGCATTGTCCGTGGACAGCTGGGAATTCGAAAGTTACGAGGTATTTGTGGTATGGGAAGGATATCGGCAAGGAACAGACTTACTTATCGCTCTTTAGATTAACACGATCTACATAACAGATTTCCATTATTTTTTGAGCAACGAGTTTTGATGAACCCACCAAACTCTGTTTTAAAAAATTAGCATTAATAAAAAAATATATAAATAAAAATATAATTCAATATTAACATTGAAAAAGTTGTCGCTGTTTTGAGAAACAAGTGAAAAACAAGACTGTATACAAATTATATTACAAATTTATCATTACTTATAAAAGGACAAGGTCACTGGCGTATCAATCCACTTGGGATGTACCAACGCGTGTTACTGGAATTTGTAATCGTTGAGGTTTTGGAACACGTGTTGGCCTACGTTGCTGTTGACTTGCGGGGGCCAGCCGATGATCAAGTCAGTGTTTTTATCCTCCCAGAAAAACCTGGTGGCAATTTATCGATCCCGGAGGTTCGAAAGGCTTGGTTTGCACTAGGGCGATTTCGAACCCCCGACCGTGTGGCCACAACGGACCTCTAACCGACTTCACTACACTCACCCCAAATTAACTATAATAATGTAATATTAAATTAAATACACTGATAATACACTATTACGGTTGTTTGATTCGTTCACAAAACGTATTTTTAGGATTCCTATCAGAATTTTTTAGAGTTTATTCATTTATAAACAACTGCTGATTTCATACTAAAAATGGGCTGTGATTAATTCTTTTCAATTTTCGTTAATTGTACTACGGTTGGTCCTTACTACGGCCTAAGACTAATTAGCGTTAGCAATTAGCAAAAGCGAAAATGTCCAAAATTAGAATTTTCTGCTGATGTACATACAATTGGGAATCATCAGTGTATTATTTCACGAAGAAATTTATCTGACTTTTTTAATCTGACTTTTAAAGTTAGAGATTTGTGCACATAAATTCTGTTACGACGGTACTGTAAATAAACAAATCCACACACGACAGTGAAAACAAAACACATCGACCGTCGCCAGTCGAGCTGTTTTTTGTTTACCAAGAAGAGGAGAAAACAGTGACCGAAATTGCGCTGAAGGGTGTTGAAATTGCGTTTGCGTAACGTTTCAAAGAACTTCCGTTTTGTAGAGATTCGGTGATAATTCTCACTTCCTCCCTGGTCGTATAATACGATAAAAAGTAACAGTTATTAGTTATTAGTCTACATTGTCTAGTAGGATTGTCGTAATTTCTTCTTCCAATCCTAGAACATATTCGGAATTATTCCGTATATACGCAGGTGTTTGTGTCTGCATTTCTTTCCGTATACCGATGCTCTGACATCTCAGAAACCTCTGCTTTGCGGATGTCAGAGGATTTATTTCGCCAAAATAATAAGATTACACTAAGTTCCTTTGATAACCGCAATAAAATGAATATTTAAATTAATACAACTCTTTTGATGTTATTTCTTATAACCTGAGTAGTTAGGTCAAAATCAACAAGAAAAATAATGTCTTCCTCAAACAGGACAATAAATATTTGCGATTGTTTCTGAGTACGTACGTAAGCCAAAGAAACAAATGCGGAATCGTTTAATTTCTCATTACCGATCGCTTTTCAATTTTCTTTTTTTCTTTTTTCATTTTCAGTTTCAATTTCTTTCCCAGGAATAAGCTTATTAATTGAATGTATGTCTATTTTAGTTTTCTATTTTGTTTATTTGTTATTTGTTTATACATTTAGCTTAAAAAATCTCGCAAATATTTGTCTTAGCTTCGAATTTGATGCTAATAATGAAAACCCGTTGCAGCGAAAAAATCTATGAAGGTTGAGGGATCGAGCAGAATATACATTTTAAAAAATTGACCTTTGAAGTAGGGTATTTTGGAAAATCTTCCGCATAACAAACTGGGGTGATGTGCACAAGGTATGTACACTGTTTGTCTATTGACAAAATCTTATTTCCAAAGTTCTTTTTGCTAAAATAATTATCACAAAAGCTGGAAATCCACATAAGTTCCACAATTTATTCGATAAATATATATTTAGCGCAATTATCGTTTTGTTTAGCGGAGTGAAGCTGTCATTTCCTTTTTTTCTCTCTTTTTTTTTCTCAATTGTCAGCCTTAGACAGGAACAGAAATTATTTGTGAAATCTGTCACAAGCGATAAATGTCATCCAACATTCTGGATGTACATAGGGCAGTTTTTTTGTGTTCTTCAAAGGCTCAAAAATTTGTTTGAACCCTTTATGTGTTTACTTAAATCCGGATCTGGTTAGTGACGAAAAAAATGGAAACAATTCACCATGCGCCAATTTTTTCGGATAATCAGTGATCACCCGAAAAATTTACCATCACCATGCGTGATCGCATGGAACTGACTTTACAACTTGATGAAATTTTTGATCTTATTACTACAAAAACAACATGATAATAGGTTTACAGCTATGTACACTGCCATACCAGTTTGTATGTTCACGATTTTCTTTGATGAACTTGCTGTGAAGTGTCTTCTGTCGTCTATCTTTACATCAAAGGACATTTTCAGTTTCAGTCTCGAGAGGGTTTCCGGTTCTTTTCAAACCTTGTATGCACTGACCTCAACGCGCTGTGTTTACCCGCTTTCTCCGATGTAGCTCATCGCCGCGTTGTTTCTCTCCACGCTATGAATATTGTTCCATTTGTAGGATGTGCTCCGTTTCTCAGCCATTGTTATGACTTCGTCCTGTATCGTTAGCTTCCAGAATGACTAAACTGAACTAAATTAAACTAAACAACGGGATTGGGTATTTTTACCTACGAGATCGGATATACCATGCCTTTTTCAGTGTTTTAGTCGATTCGTATGTTTAGTATAGAAGCTGTAGACCGTTCCAAACACAATTTACTATTCTACTTCATTCTTCTTCTACTTTCTATTACATATTTATTACTTATTTATTTATTATATATTACTATTCATATTTATTATTTATCATATTTCTGAAGGCGAATACAAAATCCTGCAGTTTTATTTGGTGTGATTAAGATTTTTATGTGATTAAGATTTGTTAGCTGCTAGATCCATAGGAGAATGTTCCAGAGTAGGAGAGATAAGTCATCTATAACACATTCCTGCTCATTTCATGTACCTGCTTGATTCGTTTCCTCAATAAGTCACATATCGGCTTGTAGTTAAAACTATCTCTACATAAAACAATCTCGTATGTAATTTTTTGGGTACATCTATCCATAGGTGTACTTTTTTACGAATATCGCGTCCCCACGGATACCAACAGCAGCCATCTGTTCACCATTTTCCTCAACCACGTCTCTCTTTCTTTCAAAATGTGACTATTTTTCAAGGAGAAGCAGGATAAATGAAAATCTAAGCTTTCTGGAGTTGAAGTTTTTCAATGGCAAGTAGATAATTATTCATTTTTCGAAATAGTTTTAAAATTATTTATCTAATTATTATTTTATGGACGTGACGATGGCCGCTTTTCTCTCCAACATTGCTCGTGTTTGCGCATTCGCCCTCATTACCTTCATTTTACTTAATTTATCGCCATCTTTCGATTATGAGCACTCCGTAACTTGTGTTGGTGATTAATACAGGAATATTAAAATCTCTACACAATAACATATCGAAAAATTTGTCGGGCTAACAAAATTATTTGCATATTACAGGGCTCCGTCTAATTTCCCTTCAAAAATAGTTAACTAATTGTTGTTTTATGTGCGTATATAAGCCTGTATTGCTAAAATCCGTGGAACCATTTTTTTCACCTCACTTCACTCATTTCTGAATATTGTCCGTGAACCCTCAGGTTTTTCACTTGTCTTTTTTTCTATTATGAGGGATATTAAGGAAGAAGAAACTTCTCTACGACTTGTAGATATGTAAGCTTTTTGTACAGAGCAAAAAAAGAAATAAAGATAAGAAACGAAGGTGAAATTATAATTTGCAAAAAATACCTGCATATTTATTGTTGTTATTATTATTATTTATCGAATATTTATATGAGAAAAATTTTATTGCGGTCTTTGGCAACTACTTTTTTTCTTCTTTTCAATCTTAACCATACATTTGAAATGCTTCTAAAGAAATATGTATACATGCGCAATATTTATCATAAGATACTTTTCCTTCTGGTATACACTATGTATACATGAACTGAGTTGAATCCATGTTGAAAAATAATCAGATTATTCTCTGTCGCTGAAAATTCGTATCTATTTATGGATCAATCCTTTTCTTACTTATTTTTTTGGATAATTTATCTTATTTCTTGAGCTCGAACACTTTCATAAGATTAAATATATATATATATATATATAGTAGTAATCTACTTACGAATTTATTCACCCTACAATACGCCTGAATATGCACAGTTTTAACGATGCTCCATTGTACTTCTACTGCAAACCGATGACATAAAAGAACGATAATGGAGGGAGAACCCCGTTGAGGGATTTTTTGTTGTGAAAATATCTATTGTAAGTTTTGTATAAGTGCAATGAAAGAAGGGAAAATTGCACACGTTTCTCCCCTACTCGCTTCCCCGTGAAAATCTCGTTTATTTTGTTGTAGTGGGGGATATTTTCCACGATACGAATTGAACGGTACGAAACTTTATTTAGAAAAAATCTAGGAAAAATTCTATTTCATAATAAATAGTTTCTAATTTTTGGATACGATTAATTCAGATAACCTTCTAATTGCGATCTAATAGTTCAGATGACCCTCGCAAACAATTTTACTGTTGTTGACCTTGTGTTAAGTTCACACCTTTGTTCGATGCCTCTTCAGTGTGTTCAAGTAATTACCATACCGTGCGCGCACAAGTAATACCTCACGTATATATTTGACAACCGGTTCGAGCTGTTTTTGCTGGAGAAATCTTGCGCAAGAACGTTCCTCTGCATATTTTTTTATTCCGTTTGCTTGTTTTCACCTTCGTGGAAAGAGGTCTGCTTTAATTTCTGGATCAGTTAACTAGAAAACCGTTCAGTTATTGTTGCCTCAAAAATTGTCATTATGGACGGACTCTACATAGATTCTTCCTCTTAACTTTCAGTCGGTTTTACATTTGTTTTAGCTGTTCGCATTAATTTATGTATATATGTCGTATCTTTTCCAACTTTTTCGATCGATAGCAGTTTTTTTCCCCCTGAAAATTTCTATTTATAAATGAATTCTATGAATTTATTCATGGATGAATTTCTATTTTTTTTCTATCTTCGAAAATTTCTATTGCATATATGTTACATACAGTGAAACCAGCCACCAGAATAACTGTTTCGACGAATGGGCACTGTACTTTACAGAACATGAGTTTGGTTATGATGTCCGTAAGAAAATCCTATAATGACTATTCTATAATAAAAGTTGTAATGGGTTCCGGTTCTCTAGGTTTCCTCCTATCTAATTCCTCCAATGCGCCTATAGTTCAAACACTATGCGCTCCTTGGTTAAGCAAATATTATAAGCATACGGCCTTTGAGATTTTGAAGAGTTTGTGGTCCGAGCAAGATCTGCGTACTATGCCTATCCGCGTCGTTTGTGTTTATGTATAGCTAAAATCACCCGTACTCTGAAAATTTCACATAATTATTCTATTTTTTTTTGGTTCCTTCCTGAGAATAAAACCTCCCATATATTTTATTTATTCAGTTTATTGTTCCTTTGAATTTTCAACCATTCCATAATGTGGAACGCTTGAAAATTCTTTTAGTTAATTAATATTTGTGTGCTTAAAATTGCTGCTTGGTCAAATCCTATGGATCCCAGATTATTTACAAATGATCCTACAAATCCCACATTGATTACAAAGTTTTTTTTTGTCGGCGTTCTTGTGTCTTTTAAATTCTGAAGAAATCTTTTAAATGAAAGCAAATTCAAGTGATCTCAGACCTTTGATGATTAGCGCCTGATGAGGATTTTTGTGGAATAAAGCTCAAGTCTCCACCGTCTACTGTTAAGCTAAATGGTTTCGTAGATTATCAGCCGATTTTTCAAAACTTGCATTTCAGATGGTTCGCCTACCTAGGTGTAGCAGTTTTCACATCATAACCATACGGTGGGAAACGAGCTTGAAACCAGTCTTATGCACTACGATCCAGAATTTCTCTTTTAATCACATTATAAAAAACATTTATTTTCATTGCATCAGCAAAAAACCAGTTTCTTTATCGGGAAACGCAAACTTTTCCGATTGTGATTGAATAGATTTTAATAGAAAGACAGTTGTTTGTTAGTGGAAGGAGAATATGACGTAAATTTATTTCTGAAAAATCCGAGGAAATCTTTCAGAAATTTTCTTGTTAGTTATTCCTGATGGAAATCTGTGCTCTGCTGTCTTTTGCGATCTTTGAACGATACTGTTCCCGTTAACAGTTTGTACGCCTTAACCAATAATTTACTTCCGCTTACTTTAGTACCTCGTTTTTTCGTGAAGTTTTTTACTCGTGGACAACAGTATCGTGTTCCAATGAAAGACTTGGAAATGCCAGTTGCTACTTTTCTGAAGAGTCAAAACATGGCCTTGTAGCCTATTTTCGACTCCCACAGTCTGCGATTACAATTTCCCCTATCAGTCATATCATCTTTCAGCGCAGAGTGTAAGCGTAGCACCGAAATGAAATATTGCGCATTGATTCTCATAAGGAATGGAATCAAGTACGAACAACAAGAAAACCGAGATAGGGCTTATGATTTCGAGGAAATTGCAGTGTATATCATAATGTTTTTAAAGTTCCCGGTGCTAATCAGTCCGCTTGGAATTTGCCCCCACGTTCACTTCAATTCAGGATTGTTTGAGGTTTACGAACGTGTAACTGACCTATACAGTGGCTGTGGTGGCTAGCCGATGTGTCAACTCAGTGTACAACTCAGTCTGATACCAATCTATTAACCCCGGATGGATGAAAGGCTTGATGAGCACTTTGGCGGATTCGAACCTCCGATCATTCGTGCAGGAAGCGATTAGAGGTTCGATTGGTAGGCGCATCGCGTGTATCTATAATAAAATACATAGTTGTAATATCATTATCACAATATGTATATATTACAGTAATTATAGTGCGTATTACATTGAATTAACTTCACTTAAATTAAAATGCGCAACTCAGTATGCACGAAAATCAAACGAGCTGCAACCGCTGGTGTGGAACGCATTTGGTCTGATGGGGTTATACCCTAGATAGTAGCTGGAAATTTCTCAGGTGAAGTGTTATTTTTGTTTGTTTTCATCTCGAACAGGAACACTTTGTCACTGTAAGGTTCCTGGTTCTGATCAAACCCCACAACATATTCTTTGTGAATGTAATTGATGTACTTGCACACAATTCCAATCTGTTCCACCTGGTGAACGCGACGCATCCGCCGCAACCCGCTCTCGTTCTCTGCCTGGCATGCACTTGTCGCCGTCGCTCCCTTCGATTGGCAGGCGCATCGCGTTCACCTGTTGGAAAATGTACTGCGTAAAAAAATACCTAAATACAATTAATGGAACATAAAAGACAAGTGGAACAAATTCCCTCAGGGGAAAAATGTAATTGGAGGTGAGGAGGGAGGGAGGCTCACTGGCGCCCTTATTTCAAAACGCTCCATCTTACTTTTTTCTCTTAGTAACTTTAGCTTACATGACATAGGTCCTCTAAAATTAATCCTTAGGTCTTAAGGCTCCAAGTGATTTAGTTATTTACTTCCAGAAACGAGAGCCCCACTGAGTGGCCTACAACTACATTTTAGCCTTTCTTCTCGATTATTGAATAAGCCAATTTAAAATTAGATCCAAGTTATAAATTAGTTTCGTAGAGATATTTGCTGAAAAAACTTTGCTTTTCTTGCTTGCTGAAAACAACTTATCGCTTCCAAAATATCGTGAACATTTATTATTGGGGGAATCTTAGCAGATTGTGGAAACGTTTTCGAACCACTCACGAGCAAGCCGTTATGAAAGTTCGTGAGCGTCCTAGACCGTTCCGAAACAGGCTTTTAAAGATTTTTGTGGCGGTTCGTGTGTGTAGATATGAACATCGTCGTCCAGATGTTCTCATTTCATTCGTCTAGGTGCTTATTTCTGTCATAACCATTTCTGGTAGTGCCGCCAGCTGTTGCTAATGCTTTACAAGCGCCCTGTCACCAATGAATCCTCTTGATTGAAACACATTGTTGACGGTGTTGAAATTGTCTCTGTTAATTTTATGTATTTTTGTTGTAGTTCATGGAACAGTTTTCTTCCAAGTTCTTAATGTTTTCTCCTGGATTTTTTTCAACTTAAAAATGTTCCCTTAATCAAACCAAAAGATTTAGTGTTTCATAAAAAGGATATAGGTTGAGTAGTGCGTGAGATAGAATGGTTTCAATTGATTCCGAGGCATTTCAGGATTAACAACCGTCTTCTGCAAGCTGGTTGTGCAAATGCACAACAAATCCCAGACTTTCTATTTGACGCTACATACTTCTTTAGTTACTTGGGAAATGGTGCTGTTCCACTACGCTTGCCTCTGAGCTTACTGTAAACAGAGACAACCAACCGTGTCTTCCTAAATAACCATAATTTCCTATATAAGTCCTGGAACTGTTTAGAACAATTTTTCGAAACGTTACATGTAGTTTAAACTATTGGTAGTACTAAGGTACTCCTTCGAGCATCGAGATTTACGGTGGTTCTCCGGATTTATGACAGGAAAGAAATTCTCCTGTGATCTAGACAATTGATGGATATGTTTTGAAAAAACGATGAATCATGTGTACGGCACCGATCTCAGATTCAATCGGTGGCCTTAGAAAACCTAATTCTCCTGGTCTTTTTATGGAAAAAGCCTCTTTTCGAAGACATTCCGTTGACGCCTTTGCCCTATTTCGTTGGTTCTGCGTAACATTGCTGCAATACATATTTCGACGTACGTACTGGGAGATCTGACCAATATAGAAGTAAGAAAGGTGACTCACGAGGACAGTAGAAGACAAGTAATTCTGAGGTCAACAAATGTCAAACATGCTAGAATTTTCCAAGCATTCTTTGCTTGTCGATGCTTCCATTGTGAAGTGACGTGTTGTAGCTGCGTGTTCTCTCCCACTTCGCTAATTTTCTTCGTACAGACGTGCCCAGTTCTTTAGTGGAATCTACACGAACGATTGTTCCTGTAGCAGAGAATTTCCGGTAGTGCTTCTAAGTATAAACTCACACTAAGGATTAGATGCCCATAGTGTAGTTTATTTGACGGAAACCGGTCGGATTTCCGTCCTCTAATCAAGCATGGAAGCTGTTCTCTGCCAAGAATGTTGTTCTTAGCTGATTCGGCAAGAAAGTAGGCGTTATGATTATTACTGAGTGCGACTACAAAAAAAATCCTTGCAGATGTTATTCTGAACTTTCTATGTCATACTCTTTTGTCTGGACCATTTAGATCACTTTTTATTCATCTGATGTCATGAAAACGCGGCACAGAACGTCAAAGATCGACCTTCGCACCAATACCTTATGAAAAAGAGAAGAGAAAATGATAAAGAGAGAGAGGAAATGAGAAGAGAGAAGAGAAAATAACCTTGTCTTTCGTGCAGATGATATCCGAATTTTTCACAGTATGTAAACTCTCTAATAGATCTACTCATGAATCGTGTGATCCCGAATACGCTTTGGCCGCTGCACCGTAGATCCCATATCACTATTATGCCTTGCGACGTACGTACGTGCCTTACTTGTATCACCTTATTCTGAAGGCACTGGTCAATTCTCTAACAGAAGCAAGTCCACCTTCTAACGTCGGACCTCCCATTATTCCAGGCGCTTCCATGTTTCTAAGAGAAGGAATGCGACAAAAAAAACAAAGTGTATTCTATTGTCTTATCAGAACTCAATCGACTCATCTCAATGACTTTTGGTATAAGGTTATTATTGTTTAAATTGAGAGGGCGTCAAAAAGGAACCAACATTCTCCACATGTCTCCTGGAGCATTGGGCGCAGTTAATCCAGAAATGTGACTTGATTCTCCTGATTGGTAATGCGTTATGGCCTTCACTTCAACACTTAGGTTGAAAAAATTAAAATGTTGAGGAATTTACTGAATAGGAATGGTATCGGATCGGCACCGTGACATTCGGCCCTCGTTTCGACTTGCCGTCGTTTCCGGAGACTAGTCACGGCGATGGTGGGTTTGTGTATGTGTTTAACCTGGTTTTCGATTCGATGACGTCTTCACAGTATTCCGTTCATATTCTCCGTTTCATTCAATGGAAAGAAAGTGAACTAAATAGAGTAAGTCCAGATAGAACACCGTCGGTGAATTACGTGTGTCCAAACTTAAGGCCACTCAGCACAGCTTCTTCTTTATAACAAAAGAAGAGAGAAAACATTACCTGCCCAATTCTTCTTGACACCATACGTACAGGTAATTATAGTTACTTTCTTTAAATCGCTGGACGTTTAGTTTCCGATTGAGGTAGAGTAGTCGGAGAAGGAAGCCCGTGAATCAAGCAGCGAAAGAGCGTGATGTGCAGAGGCGGACGCGTCGCGTCGGCCGAGTTGAACACATTTGGCACTGACTATGAGGGGTCTAAGCTTAGCTATTCAGACTAAATTGAAAATATAGGAGGTTACCGAAAGTCTCAGAACTGCTCCTCTCAACTCTGTTTGTATGCACTGAAATAAATTCTCTGAAGTAGGAATACCTCCACAACGGTTTACCGCCTCATAGTGGCGTGGAGGTGACACTGGGCGTCGAACTGCGATGCACAGCGGAGGTTCGTCCTCCGGCAGGGTCTCCCAAGCTGAGAAGGAGTTCGACACATCCGACATTCCGACTTCTCGGAATCGG
The DNA here is from genome assembly GCF_031761385.1 of Necator americanus. Classification (NCBI taxonomy): domain Eukaryota; kingdom Metazoa; phylum Nematoda; class Chromadorea; order Rhabditida; family Ancylostomatidae; genus Necator; species Necator americanus. Next base: position 9,911,475 of record NC_087374.1, read on the forward strand.
AAGCCTAGCTAAGAGTAAACCACTGCTAAGATTCACCACCGTCTTGGCAAAATGTCGCAAGGTGGTTCCCTGATCCATATAGGTTGGGCGACGACCTGTGGTGAAAGCTAAGCTCGCCGTGGCATGGCTGCTTAGTTTGGGGAAAAGTCTCTTTGCCACTCCAGCATATTCACTGCCTCAGTACCCTGCACACTGGGCCCTGCCGTCTCAGACGTCGGACGGTATGGCGACCGGTGAGAGGCGATCAAATCTCAGGTTGCTCAGGACGTCATTGATTCTGGACCAAGGCGACACACGCACGACTCGCCATGGAGACTGTCTCAGACTGTGTACTTACAACGCGAGAACAGTTTCCACAGACGCCGACCTGCATGCCCTTCTCGGAGCTGCAGAGCGTATCAAATTTCACGTGATTGCTCTGCAGGAGACCAAGTGCAGAAGGAGCGACGTACGACAGATGAATGACGGTACACTCGTCATTCGTGGAGAGAAGGTTCCGTCGCGAAATGTAGGCGGTGTTGGTTTCGTTGTGCACCCATCTGTCGTCCATCTCGTCGATTCTCACGAGATCCTGTCACCTCGTCTGGCCATTCTTCGCCTCCGCCCTCTGCGCCAAAAATCCATCAGTATCATCAACTGCTATTCACCAACATCAGCAGCTGATGATTCCGAATTGGACGCGTTTTACGAGGAGCTGGAGGAAGTAGTCCACAACGAGAAGTCCTTTTACAAATTCGTTGTCGGAGACTTCAACGCAAAACTAGGAAAGGCCACAGAAGAGGAATACAGGATTGGAAGATTTGGACTAGGGGACCGGAATGAAAATGGCAATCGTCTCGCCGGGCTGTTGTCCGCCGCTCGCCTCTTTCATGGGAACTCTCTTTTCATGAAAAAAGATCATCGTCGGTGGACATGGGAATCGCCCAATGGCGCGACTCGTGCGGAGATCGACCACATACTCACCAACCGGAGGTGGTGTCTACTTGACGTCTCAGTAGTACCATCCTTTTGTAGTGGTTCTGATCACCGTCTCCTTCGTGCGAAAATACGACTTAGCCACACGATGGAAAAGAACATCTGCTATCGGCAACGAAGGAGAAAAGAAGTCGTCTACGACGATTGCGTACTCGAGGACTCCCTGTCCCAAGGTGACTGGCACATCGAGGAGGACCCAAACGTGGACTACGAGATGCTGCTCAGAGGATTACGAGCCTGTGCTGAACGTGCCTCGAAGTCGCGCACGACAAACTTGGATCGAATTTCGAAGACCACCAAGGAATTGTTAGGAAGAAGAAGGGCTTTGAGGCTTGATCCGAATGCATCGCACATTGAGCGGTTAGTAGCAAACACTAGCTGCAGAAAAGCGTTGCAGGAGGATCTTTTGAAGTACAGGCAGAAGAAGATTCTAGAAGCAGCACAAAGAAGAACGAGTCTAAAGAAGTGCCGCAGGGATCTCCGCGAATATAATGTTCCGCTAGCAACCTTGCTGAGCGAAGACGGGACTCGCACGTCTTCTCGTCGTGAGATGGAAATCATTACGGAGAGGTTCTACTCGAACCTTTTCCGTTCATCAACTCCTGTGTCAAGCCCAATCATCCCCACTGGCGAAGCTCCACCACGGATTCTCCCTTCGGAAGTACGAGTCGCTATCAAGAGCATGAAACCTGGCACAGCCCCCGGACCTGATTTTATTTCAGCAGACTTTCTTCGGGCTGGTGGCCATCCGCTTCATGTAATCTTAGCAGCGCACATGACATCCTATCTTCAGAAAGAAAGGATCCCAGACCAGTGGAAGACCTCGCGAACCGTTCTTATCCATAAGAAAGGTGACCGAGAGGACCTTCGGAACTACCGTCCGATATGCTTGCTGAGCGTGTTATACAAAGTATTCACCAAGATCATCCTCACACGCATATCTAGGACGCTGGATGAAGCCCAGCCTCAAGAACAAGCTGGATTCCGCCAAGGGTTCAGCTGCTTGGACCACATCCAGACCGTGTCGAGGGTCATAGAGGTTTGCCGGGAATACCGCCTGCCCCTTGTTCTAACCTTCGTCGACTATGAGAAAGCCTTTGACAGCGTAGAAACGAATGCAATACTGTCAGCGCTGGTCGATCAAGGTGTGGACGCGTCGTATGTGAGGACATTAGCCAATTGCTACGAACGATGCACGACTAGGATACAGCTTTTCCACCGCCCTCTCACCATACCCATTGGAAAGGGGGTACGACAAGGCGATACTATATCGCCGAAGCTGTTCACGGCTGCATTGCAATGGATAATGAAATCACTATCCTGGGAAGAAAGGGGCATACGTGTTGATGGAAGATTTCTTTCGAACCTTCGTTTCGCGGACGACATCGTTCTCTTTTCGAGCAGTACCAATGAAGCAGAAACGATGCTCAACGAATTGAACGAAGCAGGGAAGAGAATAGGACTACGAATAAACAGAAAGAAGACACAGTTCATGAAGAACGCGCACTGCGAGGACGGAGGAGTACAACTTGAAGGCTCCCAAATCGTGGAAACTCCGTCATACGTATACCTCGGACGTTCTATGAACATGGAAAACGACTTGAAGGAAGAACTGAATAGAAGAATGAGAGCAGCATGGGCAGCATTCGCAGCCGTCAGGGAAGCTACGGACCAACTGACGGACCATGATCTTCGTGCCCATCTGTTCGACTCGACAGTCCTTCCAGCGCTCTGTTACGCAGCGGAGACGTGGGCAGACACCGCGGCCACGTCTAGGAAGCTACTTACTACCCACAGAGCCCTTGAGAGATGTCTCCTGAAGTTTAACCGGCGCACACAACACCTTGCCGGTCTTCGTAGCTCCGACTTAAGAGGAATGTCCCGTCTTCGCGACCCAGCGGAATATGTATCGAAAGCAAAACATAGATGGGCCGGTCACATCATGAGAAGAATCGACGATAGATGGACTAAAAGAACGCTAGAGTGGATCCCAAGGGACGCTAAACGCCCCCGAGGGAGACCGCCAACGAGATGGAGTGACGTGTTCGCTGCACGGATGGACCAGCTGAGAGCTCAGCTGGATACGGCTCAAGGACCTCGTCAACGTCACTCACGAAGCTTGAGAACATCTTGGATGACAATGGCGAGGGAACGAAATGAGTGGAAGAGATGCTGGGGCCCGCACGTCGAGTGAAGACGGGCCATCTAAGTATCTAAGTAAGTAAGAAGTAGGAATGACAATTCCTGGAACGAGTTATCTTCTCTGCCTAAGGAACGAAGGAGAAGGCAAGAAGAAAAAGAGAAAAGATGAAAAATGCAGAAAATTCCCAAATTTTTCTCCTAGGCGTAAATTATAACGTTATAGTTATAAGTAAAAGTTATAGTATAGTTATAAGTTATAGTTATAAAAGTTATAGTTATAGTTATAAGTAAAAGTATAAACGCCGTTGCCCGGTGAGGAGAGCGTTCCAGTGGTTAACTGTAACTCGTTCAAACACGTTCAAACACGTGCAAGCACAACTTGTAGGACTGTAACAGGTTAGAACAAGATAACTGTACATTGGCGCCGCTTGGCGCTTAAAAACCCCAATGATCGCGTTTTCCTTTGGCAAAAAGGCTCTCTGTTCAGAAAACTATGTTCCCCGGTTATTCGCAGCCGTCTGGTTCCGAATTCTCCAAATTTTGATGTCAGAAGTAGAGTCGTCCGTGTGATGGTGTGTTTTACTGTGATTCCTAGCTTAAGCGGTTAAGTGAAACAGTAAAGGATGAAGTGTTAAGCATTAATTAAATCAATTGGAATAAACCAATACGTTTTTCAATCTCAACTCAGGAATACATAGGTCCATGAAGACGTATAAAGTCGGGTGAAAACGAACTGAAACTCGGTGCAGTTGCGTAGGCGGCCGCGCTCGGAGCGGCGCGGTGGAGTTTACCGGCAGCATCGAAGTGAAAACTATCGCTAGATTTACTCAAACTGCAGCGATGGGTAGTGGTAGTGAAGGTCCCACACCGAGACGCACCCCCGCGCCGGTTGCGCAGCTGCACTGAGTATAGGATTGTTTCAACCAGACACCATAGCGTAAGCAGTGACCTACGGGTCAGCCGTAGTATCAGATCGGAGTCCTTACCATTAGAGACTAATCTGATATCAATTTATGGACGACATATGATTGAAAACCTGAACTGGTTCTGGAAAATGTCAAAAATTGGCCACCCTGGCTTGAGGGTGAGAGGTTGCCGCTCCACTCGCAGTTCGGCTGCATTCTGGAGTATGGATGCACTGAGTTCAATGCTTTCTCACTTTTCTAAAAACAGCACCATCCACACTTTTTCACTCCCATATTGTAGAAAAACAAATAGTAAGTGGTTTTCAAGAGTAAAAGTTTGTTCCTGGCGATGGGGATCTTGTAGGGTAGGAATACAATCCGAAGCGTGAAACGTGATCCCTGTCAGGCACAAACATTCCCATTGCAAAACTTGGAAGCGGAGCTCAAGAGAAAACTCTCAACAGGAATTTGGCATTGCACCTTGACTACACTCTTTTAGAGTCATGGTCGTGGATTTCTTGGATTGAGCATAATTTTTAGAAGTAGAAACAAGAAGGACAACTCTTGCCCAAACCGTCCCTTCAACGTCATCCTGTGGAATTTCTCGAAACAAGTCTGACGTTACAAACGAAAGGAATCTATTGTTGCGATCTTCCATAGGTGAAGGGCGGGTGTAGTGTAGCGGTTAGAGGTTCCGCTTCCTGCACAATCGATCGGAGGTTCGAATCCGCCCTAGTGCTCACCAAGCCTTTCATCCCTCCGGGGTAAAAAAATGGGTTACAATTTGAGTAAAAGGACTTGACACATCGGTAGCCACCGCAAGTCATTGTATAGGCCAGATACACGTTCGTAAACCTCAACGATTCTGAATTGAAGTGGTGGGGTCCCAAGGGATTGATAACGCCAAACTTATCTTATTTTATCCATAGGTGGCTGGGACAACGTTCCTTATCAGAGCGATTTACAACAAGTTAAGTCGGCTGCGCTATTTTTTTTTCGAGAAATTGGGGAACTCGGTCACACGTGCCCTGTTTTGCTACATTCATTGTTCCAAGCGAAGTGTCGGTATCTGTTTTGCGACAGATTGGCTCGCGTATACGCACGCGTTTCCATGCGCGCGCAACGATGGTTTTGTGTGTTGGTCATTCTTTTTTCCATCATTATCATTTGCTGAAGAACCGGTTTCTGTTGATGGATAAGCTTAGGTTGGACGTGCACAAGCCGTTATGCGCAGAGGTCTGGCGAGATTCTGGAGGGTGTAGACAGTCGGCGACCAACCTGTTGGTCTCCCAAGACAGGCAGAGGACACCTTCGCTGCTCTCTGCGTTTCGCGTCTGCTAACTCACACTCTGATACGCTAATCGGAGGAGATGTCATTCCCGTTCGGATGCGTTGAGGTTCCCCAACGCTTACATACCATTCTAAGCTACAAGAAGTTTTTTTTTTCTGGAAACTACTCCCGACTTTACTGCAGCTACCATTGCTGCGCAAGAACTTCTGGTTTTACTGTGTATTTTCGGCATGTGCTTTCTTCAGGGTAGAGCCCATCTCTGAAAATCTCTCATAATTTAATCGAAAACTGGATATGATTCTCTGTATAGATGGAAAATACCATTAAATTAATTTATAATTACTGCCACTACTTCTGGTATTTAGTTGGATGCCCTTTTATTAAGACTTTATTCTATCCGTGAAGAAAAACATTTAACTAAGAGTTATAGAAGAACGTTTGCCTATTTTTCTCGGCTCTTCCAGTTTATATCGTCTCAAATTTCATCCTTGGAGTGCTATCGTTCAGTTGTGTGCCACTGGTTTCCGAGATGAGCATGTTTTATGGATTTCTTTTCGGGTCATAGTTCCAGAATTTTCTCGCTACCAGCGCTCGATTTTCAACGATTGACAAAGAAGCAAAAACTGTTGGTAATGAGGTGATGGTGTGCATTTATACTCTCACATGACCGGATTGCGACTTATTCTCCTTTTTTTTCTCGCCCAGACCTTATTACCTGCTTGATCTGTAAATACTCCCCCCTTCAACTGTTTTAACACTACAATCACAGATTGTTTTTTTAAAGATTTTTCTTTGAAAGCCCTTCCTATCACGTGTCCAGGCACAGGATTAATTATAACATGAATGTCCACAAACAGAAAAAAGTAAGACCTAATGACTCGTCACGCGACAATTTTAAAACCGGTGGACGCATCGTAAAGCGATCAATAAGGTTTAATTTGGTTAAAGCCTTAGCGAAAAACTTTTTCTTCACAAAACTGGATTTCAGTAAAAACACTTCTTTGTTTCTAGGCGCCTTACGTCGCTTTTTCCGGTATCCAACGGAATAGTCTGAAAATGAAAATATTCGGGTGGCTCAAATATTCCTTTTTTTTTCGCGATTTTAGACTACGTGGGCAAAAAACAATGTTTTTTTCTGCCAACTGCAGCGTAAAAATGAGATGACTGTGTATGAAACATTATTATAGCGGTACTAAATTAAATTTTTCATATCCTTAACAGAATCTGGAGACCGAATAGTATTTTAGGAACTCTAGAGGACCTTGATTTTGCCTATGAAATTTTTGTACCTTTGTAACTGCCTTTCAGTGGTTTTACAGTGACTTTTGTTCTTTTTTTAACGGAAAATACTAAAAAAAAAATTAAAGCAGTACAGGCATTTTCTTCATCTTTTACTTCATTTCCACTTCCTTTATGTTCCACCAACTCTGCAGTTCCTTTTTCAGAAACTGTCAAATCCTTCTGGATGGAGTCGTAGATGAACAACGATATTAATCAAAAAAATTCGGTTATAAAATTCCAAGATAGACGCTACTATGAATTGACGTATACGGTTTTCGTCAATGTCATTCCATTTAGATGTCAATCATCCCGAAGTTAATATGCGACGTTAGAAGTAGTTGACGACTATGTCATTGGAATAATACTTGTCACTGTCACTTGTGTCACTGTCACAACTTTAAAGAGTAAGGTCACTTATTTTCTCTGTGGGTTCTGTTTCCCTACCGGGTACTTTGACTACGATTAGAGTTCTAAACTAAGCGCTTTGTCTTTAACACTATAGGAAAGACTTTTTTCATCAGGGATCTCTATATGATTTATAATGACATGATTTTCAATATGTCGTTAGTTTTTTTTCCTTCGATACTGTACCCGTGTTCTCCGCGTGAAAACTCTTCTTGTTCGCATCTATAATGATCGTGTTTCACATCAGGTAACAATTACGACCTTGTAGTGGCACGTTTCTGTCCGGTTCCTACCGCATTCCTAAACCATAACTGCTGTTCGGATGCGGTCAGTGAAAGTCATAGAACCACTCATCCGCTCATGCGCGGTGCCCTTTCGCAGCAAAACCGAATCCAAATCCAGTCAAAGCCAATCAACCAATCTAAATCCGTCCGCTTTCAATTTCATATAGCTCTTGTTACGAATTGAGAGTCACTTCTTTACAGGAAAGAGGAGCTTGTCCTCCATCCCCTCGTTGGTCCGCCTTGTCTAGTTGGTCAACCAAAACATATGGCCGCTCTTCACCGACTCGGTCTCTTTGGTCATTTTCCTACGCTTTAATCGGCTTTGGCGGTCCTAATCTTCTGGAAACAGGCTTGCCCAGTCGTCCTGTGTTCTAATGTTGAGTCAACCTCATATCCTGGTCTGTATCTGAGTCTCTAAAATAACAGTCCCTTCATTTATGCGAGTCGGTGCGATCTAAAGCGGACGTTCCCTATATGAGAGGAAAGTTTCGCTTATCCCTTGCTGGCCTTCTGTTTGTCCACGTGCTCTTCTACGGTTCACTGCCAAAGCATCGCACGAGTGTTAGTAAAAGAAAAAATTGCACGATCTCCCATAGCTGATCCTATAATCCTGATAGTATGTGAGTTTGTTATCTTTGACGTAAATATGTACGTGAAAGTTTCGGCGTAGTTTGTTTTTGAGTGCTCTAGAAGATACACACAGATGTACCGTGAACCGCAAATAGTTCGGTTTTCTGGATTTTGCAGTATAAGCTCTTAGTTCTTCCTTTTGCTGCAACACGGAAGTTTATCTTTTTTCACTGTTGAGGGTGGTTAAACCATTGTACAAAATAGATAGAGAATAAAATGCAAATGCAAAGTGAATCCTTGTCCCTGAAGTTTCTTTCTGTTGAGAAGTACCGGCTATACTCCTTAATTCTCACTGTAGTACTACGACTTAATAGCTCTTAAAAAAACCTAACTCTAGGAAAACTTGTTAACGTTCACATACTTTTACTTTACTTTACAAGTATGGATTCTTTTAATAATGTCCGGAAGTTCTATTTGTAGTGGAATGTTGGTCATGGCTGGAACAGGTTAGCGGAAAGGTGTACTAGCACCACTTATGAAATAGGCATGGTTGTCAAAATCTCCCTCCTCGAAGTTTTCCTCCTAAAGAAATCTTATCGAATCCACACAATGCGAAAAAAGGAATTTAATTTGGAATTTCGTCGAACCTCTTTAAAAAGTGAGTTTTGAGGACTGTAGAAGGTCACTGAGAGATGAAAACGAATGAAGCAAAGTCTGGGACAGATAGAATTACTAGTTCAGCTTCAGTTTCTTTTTTTCTAGTTTTTTTCTGCGATTTTAGTTGAATTCTACTAAAATGAGTTCTCATGGATAAATACATGTTTTGATTCCTCCGTTATTCTAATTCTAAAATGAACTCAAAGAAAAACTGTAGAAGGATTTGAGTGAAAACTCGCTGCTACGTGAGTGACGCTCATTCTAAGACACGTTCGTTTTCTCCCGTTTATTACCCTCCATCAACTGTGCCTCTGGCTACGCACAAGCTGCTAATGTTTAAGTGTTGGCGCTAGTAACCGTAACTCTACTGTATCTCCATACGTGGGAACCATTTTTTGAGTGTATTCTGTTTTTTAAACCAACTTTTCCTACTGGTATCTTATTTTCTTCCCCTATCCGGCTATCACTCAATATATGTTCAAAAAGTATGGTATCCATACAAATTCTGCACTATTTCAGACCTTTGTCTACACGGTAACCTTTCGCTACGTGGATTGAGTCAGCATAATCTCATGCATGGAAGTCTCTGAAATGTCCTAGAAAAACTCAGTTTTCTCAAAACAGAAGAGACAGAGGGATCTCTGCAGGAAGAATCATTAACTAAACTACTACCATTGTGCACCTTAGATCCTTTAACGACTCCATGAAAGATCGCATTGAATGCCTCAAAAACGCCTCGTTCCCTAGGAGTGATTCAACATTTCGCTCCAACTAACAGTCCACCTGCAATCATCAATCCAAGTGCTTCCAGAACTTGCTTTCAACACCTCCATGTTCGTTTGATACAGGATCACTTCTTTCGGAATACATTTGCACAAAGCACAAATCTCAATTTAATTCAGCTAAGCTGATCCACAGTGTTTCTTCAGAAATCCTGCAAAACCTACGTTGAATTGTTGAATAATACCTGAACTCACCTTATGGGTATCTATCTGCAGCCGTGGGGAAAATATTTGACCTCACGTTTCTCCTTCGTTCCCGCTCGTTGTTTTTACTAGTTGACAATATCACGAGGAACTGTTTGTTTTATCCAAGAACCTGAATCTTGCGATTTTAGCGACTCATCCGATTAATGAAGGAAGCAAAGCAAATTCCGGGCCCGTTCTCAGGCTTTTTGAATGTTTTACCGAATTTTTGAAAGGAGTAAGCTGAAATTGAGAGGAGATGAAGTAAGAGTAGAAGTAAGAGTAACTAGGCATTCCAATACCATAAACGTCGCCCAGAAAACTACGCGAATGAAACATTTTTCGCTATCTTCTTGAAATTTACTTGAGAAGCTCTTGCGCCCTATGTATTTTGTCATGCTACGCTCCTATTTTGTAAATTTTTATCTTAGTTTTTTGAAAAAAGAACTCATTGGGAAATAAGAAAAGTCTTTTTGCTGTGACTTTCCTAGTGAAAATTAAAATTTAAGTCCTGTTCAAAATTGTTGTTCCTGTTTCGCGAAAAAGTTCAAAAATAATAAAATAATTCAAATTTAAATTTGGATTCAAATTTCCTCAGCAAACACAGTTTTTTTTATGTTTAGCAACAACACTATAACTTAACTTTCACCTTAGAATCAGGTAATTTTTAGTCTTCTTTTAAGTAATGTTTCCGTACAGTTAGTTCAATTTCAATAAGAAAAAAAAACGAAAAAAAAGTAGAATAATTGCGATTTATCTTAAAATAAGAGAAAGTAACGTAGTAACGCATCAGGTTTTTTTTTCGCACCCGCGATAGAGCGATTTTCCATGTTTGTTAATAATTTTTAAACGAAAATGGATAGTTTCGATTTGTTGTTGTGGATAGTTTAAGCATCACATAGAACTATTACTTCCACACCAGCACAATTACGTTTTTCCAAGTTCCCAGACGCGTATTTGTGCATAAAACTATTAGGTGACGAATCGTGCGTTAAAAATCCGGTTTTCAACGTTTGCGGGCACGCGAGAAGCTTCATCCAGATCCAGCTGACACCCGACCTTTCCAGCAAAAAAAAAACTAATTCATTCACATTTTGGCGGGAAATTTGCCAGAAATTCAGAGCGCAGTTGAAACATCTTCGACTACTGTACTATTTCATTACTAAGGACTAATTTCCACCATATTTCACTATTTTACCTGACAGTAAAGTAAAGTCGTGTGAATGGGACTAGTAGTCATTAATCTACGATCATTTCGAAACGGATGTTAAAACTTTCGGATTCTCGCTATGATCCTACAATTGTTCTCCACTGAGTATCGAACCGTTCACTTACGGAATTTCGACGGATCTATTTCAGTGCGTTCTGTTTGAGAACGACCGCCTTTTTCGGCCACATCGTTCAGTTCCAGCGGTGAGTCCTCCCTCTTCAGTCGGACGTACGTTCCCCCCTTTCACATTCCATGTTTCATTCTGGCTTAAAACATATCGTAGCCTCGATTCTGATGATTTAACTTGCTTTTCTGGATTGTTTGTTGCACTTTCGTTAATAGCATGGTTTCTGGAGCGGGTTACCGCTGGAACCACCGTTGATACCTTTGAATTAGTGATTAGATGAGTAATTAAGACCCACTGTAGTCATATATTCTTCCAGGAAAGACGAGTCTCTTTTGGGATATCACCATCGAGCAGCTCGTCACCTTTGTCTTTAGAAACATTTTTTTGTTTGTTGTAAATTACTTCTAGGTTTCTGGAAGCATACTTTTACTTTGGAAAAAGTGGTTTATGTTTTGTAGCTTTTCTAGAACTAATACGATTCCGGGATAAGAGGCAGGGATCTTCGTTTCGATAGTGTCCCATCTCATATTCCACACATTTATTACTTTTTTCGACATATTCTGAGAACAAACCCACCTAGGGATTGATAAAAAAAACTGTGCCCTTTCGGGTCCCATAATACTTTTCTATAACTACGTTAGACGACAGACCCCAGAAGCTCGTTCTAAAACTATTTCTTACGTTTTTTTTTATCAGGATATCGCTCTACATTTTTGCTGAGACATCATAATTTCTGTTTACATACAGTACATTTCACCTGTCGGATAAAACAAAAATATGAAAAGAGTTCTACCTGATTATTTGTGGAAAAAGCACATGTAGATCTACATCGTCTCAATATAGAATGTGCACCAGTATGGCAAGTTTTTCTTATGACACAGTTCAATGGTGTGCAACTGGAAACGTAACAAATCTTGGTCAAACTTTTTTAATCTCCAAAGAGCTCCTCAAAATTTTCTGTGCAAATATCGTTGCGACAATGTCAAAGTTTTTTCTTATAGATGACGTAAAAAAGAACTCGCGAACTAATTTCCGTACGTTACTGTAACTCCTAGAACTCGATCTCCTAAGCTTGAAAAAATTTTATTTTACTGATTGTTTTAGTTTGACTTCCTTTGCTAACCATTTGTTCAACATTTTCGCATTCTCTTAATAAACGTTGAACATCTTCATGACATTGTGAATAAAGCATAAGGGTCCCATTTCTGTATTGTATATCATCTACGGACACGAAAACAGGATCTCTATCCATTCCGCCATATGCTAATCACTATAGTGGTGCTCTTTCGCTCTATTTCACTCGCTACTTTCACCCATTTCGAAACCATTTACGGCTGATCTGTTCGAGTCGCCGTCGCGCGTATGATCCGTATGCAGGATTTTAGGTTTTCTATCGTTCCCATCCACGTTCCGTTTTCCAGAAATATGAATGGAATTTTTTGTCGGATAACTTTCGTTAATCCCTAGCTTCCCTAGATTGCCGCCTACGGTGGTTTAGGATGACTCAACGTTTGCACAAAAATCCGTTCCTTTCATTTCGTTGCTGACTGGAAATAAGAAAACCTTCTTCTATTTCTACATACGTCTGCGTATTTAAACGTCTTTCAGGTTTCCTGGAGAATGAAGACTACCTTTCTGTTCCGAGACTTTTAAGGAAAATTTAAAGTTTTCTAAGAGTTCTCTTTTCGTTTTAAAATCATTTAGAGCAATCATAATAGAGTTAATGAGTGCAAAACACGTGAAGGAGGCTGAACTGTTCATTACAGGTCAAACTTCATGACTTTGTTGCAAGAGTTCATTATCCCGAAGAGACTCAGCATCCTTAGCAGTAACTTTTTGCTGTTTATTCTTTTTTTTAATCAAATAATGGCTGTAAGTTTTGTAGCTCGGAGCGACTCCTTCATTTACTCCATCCTACTTTTTTCTGCATTTCTATTAAAACACCACAACATTTTTTCTCAAGTTAGTTGCAGGCTTTGTGAAAGACCCATTTTACTTCTACTTCTACTTCTTTCCACATTTACCTCCCTGGTGCTCCTATCTCTCCTCCGTTTTTTTTTTTTTGGAGGGGGGAGGGCAGATCTGAAAGCGAAAGAATTTTTTTTAGCATCTGCTGAAAAGATTTATTTTCATACTTGATGGCTGAAGTCTCAAAGGAAACAAAAGATAATACGAAACACCAAATACAGAAATTCCCCTCACTGTGATGTGGTACCTCTGCCCCATCCATGATTTCGGGGAAAAGGTGCAGCCAGACAACATCGAATTTTTTCATACGGTGGTAAGAAATAAATATAAATAGAAATAAATTGAACAAATATAAATAAAAATTAAAATTGAATTTTTCTGGGTCTCTACTCTCCTATCCTACGACATTCTATTCCTTCACCGATTCCTTCGATTTCCTACGGTACCATCCAAAATTATTGCACTCCTATTCTCACGCATCACAAATGAATCAGAGCAATATTTATGCAGATTTGCACCTTATGAATCATATTCTCCTTTTCATGCTATCTTTCTGGTTCTTCAAACGAAACTGACGTCTTTGCAAGCGTGCGAGCTCTTGAAGAATTTGCTAAAGATGTTGTCCTGAAGTGAAGAGCTTGGAATTTTTTGTTTCTCTGCTTTATTGCTTTACAACATCGTCGTTTTTTCAGGACAGACGTTTTCTCAGAGGTTCACTCATGCAGTTATGAGTGTACGTTTATTTTTCAAAGGGCCTCTGACTTTTTCTCACTATGACACACACTAGCTTCTCGTTTAAAATACTATATTTTAGCGCCAGAACTGCATACATTCGTCTTCGGAATGTTAAACGTGAAAAAGTAGCTAGAAGCTCATAGTCAGAATGAGCTAAGCGTCGTTTCGAGAAACGAAGTTAGGTCCCATCGCTTTTCTTACCTTCTAAAACTATTGCGTAGCGTGCTAGGATTCCAGGAAAATGCAAAAAATAGGCCGTTTTTTTACTCCCTAATTTGCCCCCCCCCCCCTTACTTCAGCGTACAATCCTACTACAAAAATGAATAACTTATTAATTGTATTTCATGTCTGTCTATTCGGTACAGTCATGCGATCGCATTTTCAATCCGAGAGTAGAAGGAATTATCAGAGATTAGAGGATGTTTGGATGGTTCCGTAGTGAAGAAGAGCCGTACTCGTACAGTGGAACGGTGCGATACAATAGCTGTGACACTGTAACTGAAGACTATAAATTTCGACCGATTTTCAGCGAAGCCGATTCGAGCCACCATCTGCTGGTCGGTCGGTTTTCACCCCTATCTACTAACCTAAATCTTTTTACGAGCACATCGTTTTTGATTGTTCGGTTTTAAATGAGTGCTCTTAAGGCAGACAGTAATGAGTCATTAGTTGCAACATATGTTCCGAAAATCGCTATTCTTTTGCGTTGCGGACGGTTTGCGTTCACTTGCGGCAGAGGCAATAGGGTTTTTTTTTGGCCGGGGGATTTCGCCTATAAGAGCGATATGTGCGTGAGCGGCCCTCTGCATGGACCGAACGACCGCTGTGTGCGGTATTTGAACAACAGATCGTACCGGAGTTCTGCGTGGACGGGGGCTCCTCTTCTCTTGCTTAGATCCTTTTTTTTCGTAATCTAGTGGATCCATTTTGGCCAAACGTTTGTTTTTAGTCGTTCGCCTGATACATTGCTCTGTAATACTTTCACATTCCTCTGGCTGTTTTTATTTGTTCTTGTTTGTTTTTTTTTTCGTGACGGAATGCGGAAAGTCAAAGGAAAACTGGATAACTCACGTTCGGCGACGGGGCTTAGTCGACAACGGCATTGCAATGGCTTCTGTGGATTTCTTGCATTTCAAGTGCATCGTTCGTAAGAAAAAACGACGTAAAACTGGCTCTAAAATTGACTCAAAGGTTCATAATACATGTTATGTTATTTGCGTTTGGTATTCCATCGTAAAATCCAGAGCTTTCGGGAATTTTTATTCGTTGCGTTGAGGCAGGTCGAGCTTCAAGCTTGCTGGTGTTTTGCTTAATCTCATGATACCCACGAAACGAAACGAACGTCTTTTGAAGGTCGTCCTTCAAGAGACGTTCGTTTCGTGGGTATCCTGAGATAGTCAGCCTATTAAGAGCAACGTAAAGAAAAAAAACATAGTGCTGATTTCTTCCGAAGATAATGTTTTTAAATGTGTCTCCTGTTCTTTTTTTTTCTTCTCCTACGACAGCTGCACCTTCAAACACAGCATTAATGTTTTGCTTTTCTGGTCGTACCACTTCACTCTTGCGACATCTTCTTTGTTCCTGCCGCATTTATTCACCACTTTTTGCTTGTTGTCGTTAATGCTGTCTTTGTTACGAGTGGATGCTGCTTGTTTGTTTGCCGTTTTTCTTTCTGGATGCTGGTTAAAGTGTGTGAAATTATTTGGAATTCCAAAAATGCAGCGCACCTTTGACAAATTCAGGATTTAAAGAAAACACAAATATCCGCTGGGGAAGGGTTCATTTTATCCAACGACGCAACTCATATGTACACCCGCAGGATTGACAGAATAGAATCGAATCAAAAATCATTTAAAGCTTATTGCTGGTGGAATCGAAATATTTAACACCTCTACGAATCCGTAGGAGAAGTGGATTCCGCTTTACGATGTTTCATTTTGTCAATTCTAAAAGTGTAAGAAGATGCCTCGTTGGGTGAACTGACACCTTAGGATACTACAGGTGCCCCTGATTTCTGAATTGGTGAAGATTTTTTTTTGTGGCTTCGCTGTGGTATTTAAAAATTACGACTGAACCCTATCTATTGAATGAAGGGATCCAATATCGAAAATTCCTTCGAACACTACTTTTAAGCATTGAGAAACCGCGGGACGTTCAAGAACCGCTTCGTAATATACGTAGAGAAGCTTACTACGACCGTTGCTATACAATTCTCAGCTTTCTCACACCGTAAAGAAAGGTTCTGGAATGTGTTACTCATTCCAGAACCTTTCTTTACGCACAAGTTCTCGATGGTAATACAAGCTGTACCGTTGAAAACCTGTCCTCTTCAAACAAGCGACTCATTTGTTGTTCCTGACATATCATGCTTAGCTAAAAATGACTACAACATTTTCAGCTGATAATTTTGCCTGGGTTTATTATTAACGTATCCATAATCTAAACAAAAGGATCTCAATATTCTGGTAGCGAACACATTAGAAGTTTGTTTTCTCTACTGGCTCCAAACAGATGCGCGATCTTCTCATCCACCTGTTGCGGCTCCATTGTTAGAAAGCGAGGATTTGCACGCATCTGTCCTGCTCCTCTAATACAGTTGACACCATTTCTCCATAATACGAGGACCAGGCGAACTGCCAAACACTTTTCATGGATTACTTAACAATCCATCTCAATTTTCAAGACCTCGTATCAATATTTCTTCTTTTGCGTGTCTGCTACTAAACTCTAGAACTAGAGTCTCTCAGTTGTGATGATTCGAGCACGTTACAGAAGTGTATTTTGTGCAGGAACTCAAACGTATGGAATTTACGTCATCCTTTAGAATTTTTTCTGCTCTTTTTGGCCTAATTCTTTGAGCATTTAAGATCTTTCAAAAGCAGTGAATTAAAGAGGAGAAGGAAAGAAATTGAGATCAAGGGGTGACTGTTTGTTTTCTTCGGAAAAGTTGAAGTTCCTTGTGACGAAAAACTTCGTTGGCGCTAGGTGGGGGAGTTGCAAATTAAGCTGTGCTTTCCCTTTTCTTAGCTTGTAGCCGACTTGTTCAATAAATTATTCAATGTTCAGTACTTATTTTTTGAAAATTCGCTGGATAAATCTTCGATTCTGCTGCTGAAGAAAGCAAAAATGTCGTTAGCAAACCGTGAAAAAAAACACAGAGAAATTTCTGAGGCGACTATGGTTTTTCATTTTCTCGGAAGAGATGCTGCTTCTTCAGTCTGCAAAACCGCGCTTATCGAAGTTCAGTGGCAATTCCTTGCTAAAATCCAACTGAACAACAAATCTTACCACCTTTAATCCGGAGTGACCGTGTGGTACTCGACTTGGCTCTTTAGCAGAAAATATATTTCTCTGTCGCTCTCCGTAGCAAAGCAGAAGCATTTATGTGGTAAGAAATTTGAAATCTGTGTCCTCTTCAAAGTTCTCATCAGCTAGCTGAATCGAGTTTATATTCAGAAAATTTCGTGAGTCATCTGCATTGCTGGTTTATTTTAGGTTACACCAACAATGATCTAGCTATTTTTTACTTGAATAAATTAATTTACCTAAATTTAACCTAAATAAATAATTTAATAATAATTTTTTAAATAAATAAATATATTAATAACTATAAAATATATTTTTTAAATAATGTAACTAATCATTTTTTCATAAAGGATTCACACATGTTAGCATATAGAGGGAGAGGACCTAAAACTACAAGCGTACGGTTCCAGTTCTATACAGTGTGGTCATCCTTTTTCATCGTTAAATTCGAATTCTATCCGGACAATTTCCAGAGAGCTGAACAGATAAATCTTCTCACTCGTGCGATTCTTATCTTCTCCACGCTATAATGCCTAAGTGGATGAGTACACATTTTCTTTGATATGAGTAGATGCATTTTCTGGTGGGAGAAAAAAAAGCGATTCGATTGCTTTGTGTATAATCTGCTCACCTAATGGACTAGCGCTATGTGTTGATGATTTCTTCCACACTTTCCCCGTTCACGTTCTTCACCCACTGAGTGTTGTGCAAGAAATTTGATCCATCATTTCGTAGCCGGTGTGTATTGTTCACTTCCTATTTGCTAAACAGACCATCACCATCATTCTAGCCTGGCCCGTGCTCATCGTAACCACTTGTGAAGTAGTTCCCAGAAGCTCATCGTCGCTCATTTCATGATCGTGCACTTCCTTTTCGCAATTATCTTGATGAGTTAATCGAGCCGGAGCGGATAGATCCGAACATGAGTTTTCAGTCCACCCGTTAATGAGTTCCTTCTAATTCGACTACGGGATAATGACTAACAAAAGAATACATATATAACGTTCTAGTGCACGCATAATTCTTTTTTTCCCAGAAAAATTCTCCTTATAAATTCTTATAAATTCTTATTCTTGTAATAAATTTTAATTTTTAATTTTTTCATTTTATTTTTTTATTTTTTAAATCTTCTTAAAATTTTCTTATATATTCTCTTATTATAAATTAGCGCTCTCCATTCAACAATTACTCGGGTCACCCTGCATATTATTAAAAACGCATATACAGCCTAAGTGATTAGCAGAGAATTAATATGAGTTCCATAGCCTCTCAGCTTCTTCACTCCATCCATCAGCTTCTCCCTCTTTAAGCAAGTGGTTTTTAAAGTTCCGAAATTGGCACTTTGACTAGCTCTTCAAGGTCATACGAAAGAAAAACTGTTTTTAAACCTTTTGTCCTTGCGCTACTTTTCTTGGTATCCACAAGAATTCATTGTAGAACATTTATTTCTTCCTTTTCTTTGCTTTTTTCAGCCATTGTGTCAGAGCTAAGAAAGTCGGTCCCAGCAAACCAGCATTGTTTTTCGTGGATTAAATTCCCTCAAAGGCACTTGCACAATTCCTTATCTTATTTTAGTGAAGAACGATTAGTTCTAAAAACATCAGTGACATTAGCCGCAGCGTTTCACCCATCACTACAGAAATGAGTGCTTTGAAAGCTATGTATGTACGTATGGATCAGTGTTGGCAGTGGGTCATATCTTTCAGATCCAGGCTTTTATTCCTTCTCGCATCAGTCTAAATTGGTTGCGCCCCCAGCAAATGAAGGTAATTGTTTGAACACAACGCACCGCGATGGTGCACGGACTCATGCTTCGATTGCTTAGCCTCACCTGATCTCTGATAAATTCCCTCTTTTTGAGAGTTTCATTGGATGCAGTCACTCAAAATATCAGCAGAAAATTGAAGAAGAAATTTTTTCGAAGCTGAGCTAAATCAGCACATCTGCAACTGTTGCAAGTAAGCCAGGTCGTTTGTTTGCGAGTTCAGGAAAAAATGCCTCAAGATATGGTTATTTTCTACGATTTACCATAGGTTTGCTTTTAAGTGTTCTACATCAATTCAAACTGAAATAATTCAACTAACCTTGACCTTCAACATTCAGAAAATTTCAAATCGAACCTCTTTCTTTAATGGAATTTCTGAAAATAGGTTCAGATGCTTATCTTGGAGACGATTTTTCGCAAGACGTTCCCCCAAAAGAAACTTTCAAACCTCTTCTGGAAGAAAACCAAAAGGGCTGAATGTGCCGTGTAGCGTCAGATTTTGTCCTTCGTTTTGTTCAGCGTGCTCGTTGAATACAACGGTCACTTATCAGGTCAGTGGTCAATTTCTCGCCTGTTGGTTGCGTCGTGAACCTTCGGCCTCTACCGCCCATTCACCATTTCTTCGTTTTTCCGTCGTAACCACCTCTGATGCATCTTGTTTTCTCCTGTTCTCCTACAATTGCCCAGTTCGTTTCAAAGACGGCCGAATCCACTCGCCGTTGCGCATTTCAAGGCTTCGCAGTCGCTTTTTGCTCACTTTTCGTTTGTGTCTCCACTATCCACTTCGCGGTCAATTCTCAGGAATACAACCTGCATTTGACGAGGACCGCGTCCAACATTGCCGCCTCGACCCTCATTCCATACCTGGGTTGTTGCCCTCAAAGCGAACTTAGTAGCACTTCTGCCACCTTTTTGGCGTCTTCCATTACCTCCTCCCGTCCATAGTGCACAATATTAGTTGCATTCCCTACCGTACTCTTTCTCTTTTGTCTATTGTCTTTTTCCTATTCAGCATCAGAACGAACAAACCGTAGGGGTGAAGGTAAAGACTCTAAAAAGGTGGCTGAACCAGTTTTTTTGAAATGCTAGTTAGTTCCACCCAATGTTCTTCTTCTCGGTTCTAACAGTCTCTGTCTGTCCTACGAATGAAATAAACGTTCGAGCATCTCAAATGCAGGTGGCAGCAATCGTTGTCCATACCAGTGTGAACAGCACTTCCTGAACCTCTTTATTTTTAATTCTAAGCCTTCTTTGCTATTGACGCAAATAAACTAAGCTATTTCTTCTTGCTTTGTTAAGAACGTTGCTGTTGTGGTAGTGGAACAGGGTTCCAGAAAAAAATTCTTCTAAACACATTTTGAAGGTCTACAAGTATCTTTCTTTTGAAAACTACCTTTTTTCGAAGCCTCGTCGTCTATGAAATTCTGTGTTGAATAGGACTTCTTTACGTATCTCTAGCAAAGAATGATGTTGTTTTACAAGCTCAAATAACTTCCACCTTCAATATTGTTCCACGAGTTACTTCCAAAATTCTTCAGCAGTTTGTTGATCTCCTGAAACACTAGCGTCGTACTTTTCCTTTCATGGTTCATCCAGTTTTCACCGTCTCGTTCTCGTTGCAATTAACCTCAAAAGTACCTATTAACTCCAGATTTCAGGTCAGAACTATGTGAGCCATGATCTCGCCCTCCAAGAGTGAACTAGCAAGGCTTTTTCCGACTGAGGTATGTATGTTCTAACCACATTCGCTCCGGTACATGCTATTGCGCTGCGTAGGACCCGAATAAAAATTTGTACATTGCTTTAATGTGCTAAGAGAGATTACTTAGGTTGCAATTCTATAATTGCATGCATGGCAAATCCTTGAAGGTCATGCGGATAACCGAAAAGGCTAAAAAGCGGCTCAAATTCATTAGCGACCTTCAATTTCGAGGACGGGGAAAAAAAAGATCTGAGTTGCCGTGCGCTTCGCCACTAAGGAGAGACGGCTAAGGCGTGCACCCGCTTAGGTTCACGTGTTCCATGGACGTCGCTTCACTGCCGTGTGGAACGACGTTTTCTTGGAAGTTATATTGAATACACATAATGAACACGATGTTGAAGCAGAGCTCTGAAGAACTTCTAAGAATTGCGGAAAAAATCAGGCATCAGGCAAAGGAGAGAAGCACAAAACTATTCAGAACTTAGGAATCTAATGGAAAGAAAATATAGGTTCTTAGTTCTGTTGAGAAATTTCTCAATCAATCGATTTAAAAAATATTATCTCTTCTAGAATCGGTGGAATCCTCTATTCTAATCCTATTCTTATCTAATCCTCCTCTGATGACTTCACTAAACCGTCTTAAAGAAGAAGTTATATAGAACGAATTTGTTTTTTCTCGGATGTATGTACGCATTCGAAACTTTTTCGATTACCGTATTCTTAAAAAATAAAAAAAACAACTGTTCACTCTGCAGCATGTATGTAAGTCGTTTCTTTCTATCTTCTTCTTTCTAATCTTTGCCAAACTTTCAAATTAATGGATTTCAGAGAGAATTAATAGTAGAAACGACAAATAATACTTCGGAAATGCACTTCCAATATATCCGACACATTAAAGTTCATGTAATTATTCTCTACTTTACTTCGCTCGCTGAGGATGAGTCTTTTAAAGGCACATCCAAGATGAAAACATGCGTAGAGGGCTCGTAATTGCTAGGAGATCCCTTAATGTCTGTCACAGAAATCTAAAGTGATACTCTACTCTAAAATCTATCCCATCCCTCACGGGCGGTTTATGGAAAATTACGCGATATAGTTACCAATTAAAGTAATACTTTGAACTACTCGATTTTTTTTTCGTATCAATGTTCAAAGAAATTTAGTCCGGCAATCATTTTTTGAATAGTTAGATGTTCGCAAAAAAATAATCTCAAAGTGAAAAGTATTGCTTGCTTTTGGATTTTTCTCCAAACGAATCAATTGTCTCGGAACCTTTGAACGAGTCAATCAATTTTTTTTCAGAGAGAACCGGCATTAGGTTGTTGTGGTCGCATTCTTACGTTTCTTCACTATCGAGGAAGAAAGCACAAATAAACGTATTCGAAAAATTTTGTATAAGCTGAAATTTGGTGACATCTGAAACTTTTGACGCTTTTCAATGTTGCTTAAAAAAGGGAAACCTTTGCCCGCCATCGGGGCTACATACAGCAAAATAACTAACTAACATAGCAATAATAAATAATAATGATAATAATATATATGATATATAACAATAATAAATAAAAATGCTGTACTTTTCGAGTTCCCTCAGTTCTCCTCTTCGAGGTTAGATATCCGTCCCTTTAGCGCAGCGAATCAAAATTCCAGGTTGTGTTAGAGGTATCACATCATGAATCTGGAGAGTTACGGATTTCCGGTATAGTATTCGTATATATTGTGGGAGGAGGGTGATTCCGTCCATTTTTTCCTAATTGCCGTAGAAAACGGCCCGGAAGATACGGCTTCGAGCGTTCCGGCGCACTATTTTCTACAAAGAGTTCGATTGGAGCGCGCCAGCCCTGTGCGGCGCCGCATCTTCCGGGCCGTTTTTTTACGGCAATTAGGAAGAAATGGACGGAGCCACACCCCTCTCCATAATCTACTATCCCGTATACGAATACTCCACCTGAAATCCTCACCACCTCAGATTCGTGGTATGCTGCCTTTAATGGCGTGGCTTCTGCTTTTAACATACGCTTATTATTAGAGAAGATGCCGAACGATTTGTTAGCAGAAGATCCTGTCGAAAAAAAAAAACAGTTTTTCAGAGAGGTCGCTGACCGAGAAAGTCTTCTTCGTAAGAAGACAACAAACACTGTGTCATGTTTTTCAAAGAGGTCGCTGACCGAGAAGGTCTTCTTCGTAATAAGACAACAAAGACCGTTATACGTGGGCTGTACACCCCCGCTGTACTTCCGGAACCCCCTGAGTTTCTTTTCTGATGTAAAACTAGTTTATTTCAATAGGGGAAGAATTTCTAGAAATATTTCGAGGACTTTTATTAGAATTCACAGAATTCATTACAATTAGATAAACCCAGCACCTTCAAATCTGCTGAACACATGTGCTTGGTGGTTGTTTTATGGATAACTTTACTTTTGTTCTAATGTTCGATCAGGAGAGTGATTCGAGAGTGACTTCATCTAATCAACTGAAAAAAAAAATCCTGCTATGAAGTTTCTCTGAAGACCAATCACTATCCATTTAAGTTTCTATGGCAGTTGTTCCATAAACCAACGAAATAGGCTCTATTGTGCCAAAATGCCTTATTCCTTTAATGTCATTAACAATTTCAGCCAAACTATTGCTGTTTATCCTTCCTTCCTTTCCATAGTATCTCGTTTTCAGCAAATCAAAGTTACGCAATTGATGAGAGAGCCATTTAAAAATTACAGAAGTACCCAAAAATCATCTGGTTCCTGTTTTCCTAAAGCTACTAAAAAATTGGGAACCAGAGATGAATTTTGAGGGAAGGAGTAAACTTGTACTATAAACAGTATATGATCGAAATACGCGCCACTCGCAATTCTTGCAACGTCCGCCTGCTTAAAAAAAGATGTCGTCACTGAATAATTATTGATATTGATTCGAGAGAATTTGGAAAAGAAATCACATGCATTTCTAGTTCAAAAGTGCGAAAGTTTGACCTTTCTTGAATCTTGGCGCAGAGATTCCAACTTGTCGATAGTCAAATTTAAGCAACAGCCAAGCAAGCCATTGTTAACAAACTTTATTACGACTAACGTTTCGGCGTCGAAGCCTTCGTTAGAGCCTGGAAAGTAAGAACATTTGCAGTATATCCTCTCAAATGCCTCATCCAGAACAAGTCATCACCCCCTAAGATATTACACCCGGAAACAAAACCTAAAGAGCCCAAATCGTAATGCCTATCTCAGTAGCCGCGTTGCCGTGATGTTAGCGGATATCCGCGTGCTGCAATCGCTGGATGCGGCATTTGAGAGGATATATTGCAAATGTTCTTACTTTCCACGCTCTGACGTAAGTGACAACGCCAAAACGTTAGCCGTAATAAAGTTTGTTAACAATGGCTTGGCTGTTGCTTAAATTTGACTATCGACAAGTAGCATTTCTAGTTCGTTCGGTACACCTCACCATGGATTTCCCACTTACACCGGGCTGGGATACAATGATTTTGATTGTGCTACATTCGAAAGTGCTAAAACTAATTTTCTTTGAGTTTTCCAGGCTCTGACGAAGGCGATAACACCGAAACGTTAGCCATTGTTTAATAAAGACGATCAATACCAATCTTGGCTACAGCTCGAGGAAATCAATTAAAACTAATTGTGTTCCAGTTCAGAACAAGTATAATAGTTTAGGCAAATAAAAGACAGTAATCGCAGCGAATCCACACGTTGCTGATGTCACGTGGTTCTTGGAAAAACTACTGAAAAACTATATAATATAGTCTATAAATAGAGTTTTGTTCAAAATATGTTGAGTGGGTGTCTCTCCATGTCTTTCATGACGGTGACTCCACCTCAGTAATTTTCCACTCATTTAATTATTACCGATTTGTATTGAAAAACAGTAAAACAGTAAAAATAAAGTATTTGTACAAATGTGCAAAGCTACAACAATCGAATAGAAAATATAAAAATGAAATAATTTTTGAATCGAAATACTTCACAGAATGACACCAAATACAAACACCCACTACAACGATCGCAGTTGTGCGATGGGGAACTTTGAAGGCAGAAACGAGGACGATGTTGGAATCTTTCCAGTAGAGACAGCGATCATGAGCATTACGGCGACCACGCTCAATTCCCCCTATGTGCCCTGCAAAACAACGTGGGAAATAGCCTTTTCGATCAGATATTCCTACGAGGCAACCAACAACGTATCACATATTTGAGCGCAGGCAAACGCACTGCGCCTGCTAGCGAATAGACTCTGAGAACTATTCACGTTGTTTTTCCGGTAGATTTCGTGGTGCCCTGCTTTTAGGGAAGGGCACCACTAGTATAGCTGAAATAGAGCACGAATCGATATGAGTGCAGCAACGATGAAGTGAGCTAAGCATGTCGCTTTTAGCTTAGTCGGGTCAAAAAGACATGGAGATTGGTGTAGTTGCGTAAGCGGCCGTGTTTGAAGCGGTGCGGTGAAGCAAGCGGTTGTGATTGAAGGGAACCTTTCCTACCCCCATTGTTGCATATCACAATGATCATATCTCGATTCCAACCGCTGTCTGCAGCTCGCCGCTTCGAGCGTAGCCGCTTACACCGAGCTTCATCTCGTTGGTTGTGCCAGAAGCGATTACCTCAGCTAGTGACACCTCACATTTACTTTACTCACATCGATTCACGCTCTACATTAGGTTCAACGAGCTTTATGTCGTTTTCACCCGGCTATAGCAATCGAATAGATGTAAGCAGATTGAATGGGCATAGGCTATTGAGCAGGAATTAGAAGACTGTTGATTGACGCAGCATCTGAAAGGCAGCGCTACAACGCGAGTCATCGAGCATTCTTCGCTTCAGCTTTAATTCACAACAATTATTGTGGAATTTTTAGGTTACAAGCACGGCATCGGCCGTTCTTTCGACATCCGTCACGGATGCTGGTCTTTCATTTCTAGCCGATCATTCACTTCTACTAATCGCTTTCGTTTTTGTGAGTGGTCGTTGACGAATTCGTCTTTTTTTTCAATTTATTTACTTTCGACTTTCATTAACTACTTTGATGGAATTTCAGTTGATTGTGATCTCAGTGGCGTTGTTGGCTGTCCTCATACAATATCACTGTCGTGAAAGATCGTCAACGCCAGCTCCTACTCCCGCACAATGGACAACTTGTAGTACAGGTTAGCTTTTTCTTGCAAAAGATTCTATTCGTCCTCTAAACTCTTTCCTAATATTCCTAAAAATAATCAGTGAGTGGGGATTCGATTTAAAATGTGTAATGGGTCCACAGCGGACAATGGTTGTTTTCTTTCACTTTTTTCGTTCCTTTTATGTACACGGCATGGAAGCTAATCAAATTTGCAATTTCAAGGACAAATATTGAATATGCACGTATGACAAACAATGAATTATTTCTTCATTTCATAAAATATAGTCAATAGTACAGTGAGCTAAATTTGGACCCTTATTGTTCAAAGTCAGTCGTTTTGATTATCTCCCGGTTAGAAAGCGATAGGCTCTCATCTACCAAAAATAGCAGGGATATCCAAATGTACTTCATTCTTAAAGAGGAAAAGAGCTTTCACCCTGAGGTTAAGGCTTGATTCATTACTATGGCTACCGGCCATAATTTATACTTGTATTTACACCTAATGTTAGAAAAAAATTGGGTGAAAGAAATTTTCCAATCATTTTGTACCTACATAGTCGATTGATTTCTTTATTTGTCAACACTAAAATCAATCCAGTAAGAAATCAGAAAGAGAAATCCTTCCATTGACCGGCTTGAGCAACACGGTTTGCGTTCACAAATAAAGATTTCGTTACGCTATGGCCGAAATGACGATTGTTTCTTAATTAACCAATTAAGATTAGAATTTTAGGTTTTAACAATAGATTAATAATGTGTTACTATTTCGTTATTTCGTTTCTATTTCGTTACTCTACGACCGAAATGAGGATTTTTTCTAAATACATAATATGACAGCAAGGCTGAAGCCATATAAACAAAAAAAAATGGATTCATCATTTTTATATGTTCAACACTATTAATCTATGTTCACTAGTTTTTTTTTCTGTTTTTTTCACTATTGACATTTTTCACTATTCATTCATCCTTCATAACTATTGATCGACTTAACTAATTCGCAAACACAATAAGAAAGTTCGGGGAATTTTTGCAATAAAAGTAAACCATTTAGAAAAATTTTAGGATAGATACTGTATCTATTAATGTGTTCTTCTTTCTGCTTAAAAACACTTCCAAAAAATTGGCATAAATAGATTTATACGAATGATTCAAACTCCCTGATCGATATCTACTGCTTGAGAGCACCGCAACTTCCTATTGTTGCAAATAGGGACTCCGGATGGCGGATCCACGACTACAGCTTGAATTCCATAACACTATTAGAAGGGCAAGATATGAAGCGAGCAATGGAAGTGATTATGAGAAATATAGCGTATTAGATCACTAAACAAGGGCATTTAAATTCAAAAAAATTGTAGAATTTCTGAATTCCTAGAAGAAACCCTTCCGTAATAGAAAGAAAAATAGGATACGCTTCTTAAGTGATGATATTTCTCTCAGATCCTCCTCAAACTCCACCATAAAGAATAGGTGTCAAATTCATTTTGTCTCGTTCGCCTTTATACCGTAGAAAGCATAGAAAATGAAAAAAGGATAGAATAAAACGATGGAAGTGCAGAAAATAACTTCTTCAGAGAGATCAATAGAACTCGAAATATCCCCCTCAAACATCTATGATATAATTACCAAGGGCGAGTTTTTCCTTCAGAACTGTGATTGCATCCTTAGGAGACCAGAAAGATTACTCTAAACTTTGGTAGAAAATACATAATAATTAAATATTAGCGTAATATATACATGGAATGTAGACTGCTTGGTAGCAACCACCAGACGAGTCGTTTTTCATTTTTGGTCCTGGAGAGCAGCGCTCAGTCAGTGATAAATTCACCTCAGAAACATTATATTAGTGATATTCAGAAACGCCGCAGGATGAGATGTGTGTGTTTTTTTCCCAATAACGCATAATTTCTACTTTTTTGTTATCTTAAAAAGTATAGAAACATTCTCTTTAGCGTGTTAGGGCGAAATTCAATGGTATAAACACTTTCCTATTCGAACCAAGTCTCTTTCACCATAAAACATCATTAGAGCACTTATTTGAACACAATCCAATATATTTTAGATCCTTATTATATGAAATCCTGAAAGGGGCATTCTTAATGTGTGATGAGTCTCGATATTCCAATGGGTTGAAGGAAAAGTCTTGAGCGTTTTTTTTTCTTACTTAAATATGTACATGAAATAAAAAGTGTTGGGAAAGTGTTCTAAATTATTATTAAATTACTAAATTATTCTATGGTGGACGTTCGCGTTTTACACGACAATACTGGCTCGATTTCTTCAAATTTCATTGGCCGTTATTTTTTTTCTTCCGATTATTAAAACACAAGCACAGGATTGTGAAAGGAGAAAAAACAGAACCTTTTCAAAATCAATTTTTTTTTCTCCTTGACATTTAATCGACACTACAAGCACTGAAGTTGCTTCTGAGATTTCTGTCGGATTTGAAGAGTACCATGTGAGGCATGTTGATTAAAGATGGACAATTTTTGAAAACCCTAAGCGGAAAATAACTGAAAATGAAGTTTACAGTACAAAAAATATGTTCTCAGTTCTTCTCTTGTTTTGTGAAACACTGAAATAAATCTGGAATTCTTCCACTATGTATAAAAGCGGAAACTTCTAGTTCGAAAATTCCGTTATTTGAAAAGACCAAATCAGTATATTTCCAAGTGTCTCTACCAATACATTACAAAAAAAGAACAATAATTAACAACAATAAACACAAACAAACAATAAACACATCAACATTAACCCCTACAGCAATTTGAATACGATTTTCGGAGTGTTGAATAACCTTGAGATAAGTAATGACTGGTACTAAATTAGATTTCGTGGTGACTCTTTTAATTAGTCTGAAACATTTTCAAATCTTTTAAAATGGAACACATTGTGAAAAAAAAGTATAACACCTTTTTCGTCATCTTAAACATGCAATCATTTTTTGAGGGGAAAATTTGTCACTTGCAATTATATTATGGAAGATACGTTCCGTATTTCAGTGACCTCTGTGAAAAGCGCAATTTCATCCTTCTATCATTTTATTTTATCTTGTTTTCCTTTTTCTTCTGCTTTCTGTAGTGTAAAGGCAAACGAGACGTGATGAATTTAACATCTTCTTTTCATGTATAGGATTTTAAGCGGGAATTGAAGGAAGTATCGCCAATTATGAGGTGTATGTATCTCATCGCTTAAAATGTTATCCTGAGACCCTGAGACTATATTGAGATCTGTCCAGAATTTCCTTCCTCTGTAATTGATGCACAAATTATCGTATGTAGATTGATACGCATGGATGACGTTTCCCAGGGATTTCCACCTCCAATTAGGTGTTGCTGCCTTTCTCTGAAGAACAAATTACATTCAGGATAGCTATCAATTACTAGCATTTTTTGCGAGTCACATTGACCTAAATGCTAGGATGTGATTTCTTCAACTAGCGCCTGATGCCACGGCGCCGATCTTAGAGCGTTTGATGCGAGTGGAAATTGTGGTGTGATATTTGCGTATTTGTCCAGTGATGCACAAAAATGCGGCCGGCCTTCATGAAACCACACACAAACACTATGCGGACATTGGTGGGCTGGCTTGGCGCCGGTATGCCTTACGCGCCCTTTGTCGTCACAACATCGTCGTCATCCGCTTGCCGAATTTGGATCGACGTGTCGTCGACCGGACCTGCACACCTACACCACATCGAATTCTCACGAACTAGGCCATATGTTTCCTGTGTTGGGAAGTTCACTTTTGTAATTATGCGAAGGGAACTGACAGATTAGTGAGATTTCAGTGAATCTGCTTAAAAGTACTTTATTCTGAACAGATAATTTCCAGATGTGGTTGGGCAAAAAGTTCACAAAGGATGCCTTCAGCACTTTCGTTATTACGAAAGTGCATATCGGCAATGAGCACTTTTTTTTGAGAATTTCATTATTCATCCAATTTAGGAGTGAGCATCCTCCACTCGAATATCTGCCGAATATGTTGATTTTAGCATAACAGCGTTTAGAAGCATAAAAACAATAAAGAAGTGCACACATTCCGTGTGGTGAACATTTTTAGTTAAGCCTTTCTTGAACACACTTTTCCTAGAGTATGAGTAAGTAACGTAATTTAGTACCATTGGCATGTAACGTCTCGATTCACAATGCTTTACGTAGCCTTTTGAGAGGAATTCCCATTAAATGCCCTATTGTCAACAAATGTTAGGACATTTGGCAAACATTGTCGTTTGAGTTTCATTCCACATAATACATTTCCGCTTTCCGTTGGTCTACAATAATTTCGGGCATGATATAAAGCTTACACTTTTAGGAGCAGAAGCATTTCGAGCGATTTTTTCGCTCTGTTCTCACACATATCATCTGGGGGTTCCACTTTTCTGGATGGGTAAACATCCAAATAGTTTGAGCGCATCTCAGGGTCATCGTTTGTAATTTGCATCTAATGCCATTGCCGAACGTCTCCCGGTTTGGTTTTCACGTTCTAAAAAAATTGCGACCTACGTATCGATGCATGGCTAGACGTATCCAGACGTTTCTAATAAGACTATGTTTGAGGTTAGTGTAGAGGACACCCCTAGCAAGAAAAGAACAACCTGGCTACTCAGATATACCCTTTATATTTACTTTTTTTGACGACTAAAGTTGTACTTTATTCAATTTTTTTCCAAGAAAAGCCACTCGCAAAAGTATATTAAATTTGCATCAGCTTCATGAATACATGATTTGATTAGCTTTGTTCCTTTTCAACTATTCTTCGGTTTTCACATCGACGCATTCATACTTTGATGTCTAGAAGCCTCATTCTTCAGCCGAATGTTGCACATGTTGCAGCCGAATGTTTTTGGAAGGAACTCAAAAGTGGTCTCCTCACATTTTAACTGTCACTCTTTGTAAAAAAAAGCTATAGAGTTGATCTAGAAAAATTTAGAATGCGTTCGTTATGAGATGCAGATACTCAAACGATAGATACAAATTTTTCGATGAAATTTTCGAAAATTATCTGTAAAAGAAAATAGACGTAGAAAAGACGATTTTATTCTGCAGAAAATTCAATGAATGAGGCTTGAAAATTTTCTTTATTTGTCTATTATTTTCCAGTACGAACCAACAACCAACGATCTTTCCGACACGGGAAGATTGTTGATTGTTGATTCGTACTGGAAGTAATTTTTTTACGAGTCGTTTTCGACAATATCAGCTAAAAATTCATGTTGCAATTCGAATCATCGCATATTCAGGCACTATTTTATGTGCGTATCTTTCTGGATTAAATGTTTAGCTTTTTTCGTAAATGGTAGTAAATTAGTAATTTTAAGTACTTGGTAATTTAGTAAATGCTAAAACTTCAGGAAACACAGTCTTTGCAATAAAAATAATTCTAGAATAATATTATATTGGTTGCTTAGAATAGCGCCATACTTCTCTATAATATTTCATATTTCTTCCGGAAAGTCTTCAAAAAACAGTTTTCATCGCAGCCGCTCAGCCTCGAGGGCAATCTTTTACCACGCTGAAAATATGGCGAACATGGTGAAATGGTTAAGCGTGTCATTTCAAATACAGCTCCCCAGGGTGAGCAGTGCAGTAAAATAAATTTTGCCAGCGAGCAGATTCGGCATTCAGCAGAACATTTCAGCAACCCCACCGATGTTTCGCACTTTTCTGGTTAATTCCTCTTTTCTGGGTGATAATTCCCATCCATGCTAGAGTACCGATAGAAATGGCATCAAAATTTTGCCACCTGTCCTTCGTGTGTGTGTGAAAAGCTGAGATGCTTCCCGCTGTGTTCCCACCAGAGCATTTCGACGCAATTTATTCGTCGAAAATTGGTTCTGAAGCTAGTCGTAGTTGCTTCACGTAACCGATTTATGTGGATATGCCATTTCTGCAAATACATACGTTTGCTGCCAGCGTTGCCCCGGCAATTTGCCATTAATTTCCATAGTTCTACGTGAATGCTGCATTACTTTTGTCTGCATCACTCAAAAACAAGGCAATTCATGCATTTTGTGTCACCATAGCATTACGAAGTCCTCTGTTCAACAACCTCACTTGACTGCTACACTTTTTTTCGCCTTTTGTTACGGAACACGAACAAGATAGGCTTCTCGCCGTGGTGAGAAACCACGTTGGTGACGAACATAGGCAAACATACCGCCTTACCGCCTCCGCTATTCGAAACAACTATTTGACATTTCGCTTAGCTTTTCCTCCTCGAATAGTTCAATCGATTTCCTTCGAAATTGAAATTGTTATTGTTGCTCAAAAAAGCACATTAGTGTGTCCATACTTTGAAAAACAACATCTACACTCATACATTACATCCATTTCCTCTTCAATTACCTTTTTTTGTTTTTCATGAGGTCATCTCATCATTTTTGAATGAGATCCAGAACAAGCGCATAATGAAGCGAGTTCTATCTCGTATCTTTCAACCCGTTTAAAAATGATGAGCACGGCGGCTGGATTTTGGGCCACGCAGCTGAAATCTTCCAAATATCCCGCTAGTAGCGAACTCTTATCTTGCCGAGATCATGTTCACCTTCAACCTGTAGCTTTCTCTGCTGTCTTTCGATGGGACCTAGGTGTCAAAACATCCAGAAAGAGCTTCAAAACCGAATACGACCCGATGTCACCGTAGCTGTTCGTAATCGGAACTCACAGAACTGAACACTAGAGAAAAAAATCCGTTTTCTGAAGGTAAATATGGTCAGACACTATTAATCTTTACCTTGAGACTGCGCATAAAACTCCGAAGGTTATGTTTGAATCTTTCCCTTCATTGAAATCACGAAATGGTGAGGAAAGATCTCTTTTTTCAACTTTTTTCGAATCACTTTACTTACTGTATTATGTAACTACCGTATTATGGTGGATAATAGCAGAGATTTCTATTCTCAGATGTCAAATGCGGCTATTTTATAGACGTTTCTCCAAAAAAAGAACGTAAGTACTGATCAAATATGAAAATCAGTTTTCATTCTAACTACACTGTTATAATGCTCTACGGCAATTCTGGTTTTTTTCAATTGTAAAAATTTTAGAGTAGTTCATTCGAGAATACAAATGTACTGCCGATTTCCTGCTGAAAAAACCCAAATGTCCCTGTAATAACTATTTTTTGCATTGTATAGCTGCAATTTCGGAATGTTGCCGGGCCTACGTAGTTCCTCTTGCTCGATATTTTAAAGAATGAGCACCAACAGCATAATACTGGTTTTCTTTACAAATAGTTAGAAAGAAACGTATTTTCTTCGCAGGAAAACTGGTCCTGTTACTCATAACAGGGTTGAATTCGATGAACTTCAGTGAAATTAAGAAAATATCAGTGAAATTAGCATCTTCGTTTCGTGCATGTTTCTAATGTCTGAGGAGCTCCGAGCTATTTGAATAACAAATATTTTCCCATGAATTTTTCATCGTTTCCACGCTTTCCACGCTGGCTAGTGCATCTGAACCGCTTGTGGTTGGCGCGCCGACGACGCCGATGTTCTAGGTCAATCACTTCATACTCACTTTCTCAGCCAACGAAAATTCTCTCATCACTTTCGCCGTCGACCTAATAATAATAATCTTCTCCGAAATGCTAATCACTCAGTTACAAACGCCCGTAAATCTCTGGTGTCTCTGCACTTTGCACAATCGTTGATTTGTCTGTTTATCTGCCGTTTCTCCGTTCTCATCACATTCTCTCGTCTCTTATTTGTCGTGTGATCTCACGATGCAAAACCAGCTCAAATCGTGCGCTTTTGCCCGCTCCATCCGCTCCCAGTTATTCCGCCAACCTACTGTAACTAGTTACAACTCCTGTTACCTGCTCGTATAAATCGTTTAATTCGCGATATCGCGGTAACACAATCGGTACTGGTTCGATTTCCACTCTACAGACCTCGAACAACTCTTACTCTCGATTCCCTATTCTTAACTGTGATTTGGAGCATTACAAGGTGCAAACTCGTCCATTAAGAGGAGGATGGGTGAAGTATTTCTAAATCCGGTGTTTGATTCGTCGGACTCGGATTCCGAGTTATCCTATTCGAGTCGATATCGATCAGTATCGCATCATTCGCTTCCGCATCCACGATCTAGACATTGGTCGTATGCTCCTTCAACCGGTAAGTCAGCAAAAAGAGACTAACTTCTTTCGTACTATTTCTTTTTTTTCTTCCTTGGCTTCAACTTGAACAAAACCTACAATATCTTTTTGGAAATCTAAAATTCCTATTCATTAAATCCAAATACATCTTTCTTTTCTTTCTAATTCTCATTGGAATAAATCAAAAGAATTATAGTTTATTGCTCCTATATTCATTATTATATAAAGTATAAATTTGAAAATTCATTGTTGTACGCGACCCGTCCTTTACGTAGGCATTGCCTCGTCACTAAAAAAAATTTGATGTGCAAAATGGGACAACCTAGAGATCGCTTGAAAATGTTGACGGAATAAAAACTATTGGATGTACTAATTTTGTCACATTTCTTCGTTTTGGGCAATCTCTCGTTTCCCTCGACAATAATTTTCAAAAACGACTCAAAATATTTGTTTTTCGAATATTTGTGGTGTATACTGAAGCTTAGAGAGTTATGTCACATTTACAAGTTTTTTTTTTCATCGCCTAAAGACAAGAAATGAGTTTTACAACGAAATAAAGGGAAAATAAATGTATTCAAAGGAAAAATGTAAAGCTGATAAACTAAGAAAATCCTCATTCTCTGATTAACTCTCGAAATCAGTCCCCTTCAAACGTTCCAATAGACATTAAAGGTATGTAAGCTATTCTTTCAGTATCCTCTACGTATTCAACCGTTGGTCTACTGCAGCTCATAGGACCAGATTTGCGTCAATCTCTCTCAGGTCTCTTAATACCATCGGAGGCGATCGTACTAGAATCCATAGTGGGCAAGGGTGAGTTTTGAGGAGGCAGTTTCGCTTTCTTTTTTCCTCTCCTACGGCCTCAAAAGCCTAGTTCCTCGTCGGGTCCGATCGGTGCCCGGGCAAAGCGGGACTTTGAAGTGGTTCCCTCTCACCGTCGCTGCACATACGTACCTCTAAATGCGTCACTCGAACACCAGTTCTCAACTATGTGTACTATAGCATAAAAGTTGTTTTCTGGCTAGACACGCCTTGTATGTTCAGTGGAGGGCACGCATGTTCCGGAGAGTGCCATGCATACGTACATAGGTTAGTAGTTTGAAATGACTTCTTCTGAGCGAGGACTTTCGCGAGGGCTGGTTTCGAACCGCAAAACAACAGTGATTTGTTTGAAACGTTGTGCAGCAAACCGTCGCCGAGTTGTTATTACGATTCGAAAGAAGGGGAACGAAGGTGAGTAGCGAAGCTCTGCCTCTCGGGAATCCCTTCCGGCAAATTTCAGCATTCTTCACTTTCTGCATCGTAACACCTGCATTGAACAGCATTTGTTGGCACAAGACGACAGCTACTCATTTCTACTGCATCTCACAGCCACAAAGTAAACATGGGAACGTTCGACGGCATGTGAAAGAAAAGCGCTGGTGATGAGATCGAATCCTGATCAGCTGATTTGCTTCCCGATCAATGTTGGATGCTACGCAATTCGAAGCTTTTGTTTGCGTGCTCAAGAATTTCAGTGAACGGTTGTTTTCCAGGGAAGAAATCCTATTCACTGGGTTGGAATGTTGATGGGAGCCACCTTCGATGAAAGATCTTCCTTTCATGACAGCTGATGCGAAAAGCAAAAATATTGTGACCACTTCAACTAAAACTTAATCAGTTGTCATCACGTGGATTTTTGCGAGGAAATTTTTTTCCTTCCGATTAAATCTCTTATAAAAAAAAGAAAAAAAATCATCAAAGATTCGTATAAAAGTGGTAAATGCTGCAAAGTAAATTAATTAATTCTGCTCTAAACGCAAACCTGTTTCATTTGAAAAACACGCAAGCAATCTGCTAGCAAATGGCCTCTACAATTAAAAAGTGCCTAAAAACTTGATAACAAGCTGAGCTCGAATCCAGCTGTAAGCGCTAAAAACTCTGGAACAATTTTACGAAACATTGCAGCTAGTATTGTGAGCGATGTGTGTTGACATACCTAAAATCGCTCTGAAAAATACAGCTCATATGGTGGATTTCGTGAAATGAAATGCTATTCTTTACGGGTTCGCAGTGTCAACGCTTCAAAACCGCTCTAAACCAACCGAATCTTACATCATTCCGGAATTGACTAATTGGTAGCGGATTTTTGTGAGCGGATAGGGACAATGACTGAATGCTCCGATGGGAATGGGGGCCTGCAAGTTATTTAGAAACGTTCATTAACCTCTTCACTTCCGAACTGAAGCCAAAAACGTTTGCCTATCTCAGTGAGGTTGATCTGCACTAAACACTTTTTTATTCCTAATTCCACAGTTTCAAAGTTTATAAAACACTATCGCTGCCTTTTTCCCATACTTCGAAATACGCATTCGTTGTTTATGTAGAAGCCCAAAACCATGACTACAGTATGCTTCTACCATTTACGTATATCTCTTCTTCGTCTCTATTTTGACATTACGGAGATTCGCTGCACAAATAGAGCTTAGTTGAGTCGAGTGGCCGGAATGTGCAGCGAGTTCAAAGGGGTCGCAAGTCTGTCAGTGGAGTTTAACTCGAATCTGAAACTGTATAAATAAAATTGATATTTTTCCATTTTTCTCAACCGTATCAAGAGAAAAATGCAGATTCCCCGGAAATTATTAACCGATGTTAACAATGTTTCACTATGAATCTCTTTTAATAATAATTTCAGGATATTTTGGAAATGTGTATCGCGGTCATATGCGAGACTCATCAGGTCGAACACATCCAGTTGCTGTGAAAACTCTTAAAGGTAGGTTTAGAATTGTTGTTAGACTTAAAACCTAGTAAATTTCCAGAGACTTCTAGAAATCTGTGCGGGTTTTTTTTTGGCTAAACACATAAGATATAGCATATTCCTGAACATTGGTACTCACATTTTTTTAAAGGATCTGTTGAATTTGTGTGAAATTAGGCGTCTATTTACATTTTTCTGGTTCATTTTTTTCACTGAATCAAATTTTATGCTACAGAATGTTTACATACATACTCTGGAACTTCTTAGAAAATCACATAGTTTTTTTTTGTATAATATATTTCTCGGTAAATATTTCATTTAGATTATTAGAGGAGGATACTCTTAGACAAATTCTTCTTCTTTCAGGCGACCGATCTCGAGATATTGCCCACATCGAGAAATTCCTACGAGAAGGAATAATTATGAAACATTTTGACCATCAACATGTGCTCTCTCTAAAGGGAATAGCAATATCCCCATCCGGAACACCTTGGGTGGTCCTACCTTTTATGGAAGGAGGTGACCTGAAAACCTACATCGCTGATCCTAACAGAGTTCGTGTTTCAGAGATTTTGCTTGATTAGATTTGCCGACTTCTGTGCTTTTTCTCTCTTCATAGCTAAATTTCAAAGTGTCTTTTCCTTAAGGCGTTATGCGTCCTGGAACTTCTCGATTTCGCCTATCAAGTTGCGCAAGGAATGGCGTACTTGGCAGCTCAACATTTCGTCCACAGAGATCTTGCTGCAAGGAACTGCATGTAAGTTTAATGAGGTCTACTTACTCAGGAATGAATGTATTGGCTCGTTTATTTCTCTTCTTCTTTGTTTATTGTTTTGTGTTTATTTTGCAACACAATTAATAATAATAATAATAAT